>NC_085138.1:194633271-195253384 GCF_035046485.1 Aedes albopictus | reverse complement strand
CGTGTCCTTGGCACGTGTGAACAGTGGTCTAGAAAGCAAAGACAGTGTGCCTGTGATGCTTGTACTAGAGTGAACAAACATGAGCGATAGTGAAACACCGCGGGGAGTGTTGAAAACGATTTCGAAACGAAATATTTTGGAAGCGTTAACGGGATCGCGAAGTGAGGAAGCGCCGCCAGTTCCATCGGTGGCGGAACAAAAGATTGCAAAACAAGTTCTTGAGAAGAAGAAAGCGATGGAATCGAAACTGGAAGTGTTGACGGATCGGCGTGATCTCATCACGGAGAAATTGATACGAATGAAGGAGTCATTTCGAGAAGGTGTCAGCATACATTTGCTCAGCCTTCACCTTGAAACACTGCGGCGGTGCGCGGATGAGTTCGATAAGGTTCATGTCGAAATGTCTGCACTGCTGCCGAAGGAACAACGAACCGTAATACGTCAGGAGTATGCGGTATTCGAGGACATCCACAACGAACTTTACGTTGATTTGCAAACACGAATCGCCCAAGCGCAGGAGGCAGGTCGCGTAAATCCAGGTAAGTCACACAGTTTAAGCATTCCAGGTGTCCAGCAGCCGATTATCGTGCAGGCAGCTGCCCCGCAATTGCACGCTCCGTTTCCAACATTTGATGGGACACCGGAGAACTGGTATAGCTTCAAGAGCCTCTTCAACAGCATCATGGCGAAATATCAGAACGAGACACCGGCGATGAAGATATTGCACTTGCGTAATTCTCTCGAAGGTGATGCGAAGAGCAAAATTGACCAAGACGTCGTGAACAACAACGACTACGAGAAGGCCTGGAAGATTCTTGAGGATGCCTATGAGGATAAGCGGCTTATATTGGATGCGCACATCGACGCTATTTTGAATTGCGCAAACGTTAGCAAAGACAACCAAGCGAAATCGATTTCGGAACTAGTGGAAACCTGCTCGAAGCATGTTGATGCCTTGGAGGGTCACAGCTTTCCTGTCGAAGGTCTGGGAGAGTTGATTTTGCTTAACGTTATCTACAAAAAGTTGGACAAAGTGACACAGGAGCAGTGGGAGATGAAGGTGCCCAAAGGAGAGGTACCAGAATACGAAACGTTCATAGAGTTTCTTCGTGAACGAGGACGCGTTCTGCACGCTCAGAGCAGCAGCAGAAAGGACAACCAACGCTTCAAACGAGACAACGTGATGCAGTAGTTGGTCACAAGGTGCCAGCACATCCACGAAAGTCTTTTATCCAAACATCTACAGAAACGTGTCCGTGTTGTCAGGCCGAGCACTCGATCTACAAGTGTTCGAAGTTCCAGAACATGAATTTCGTTGAACGGAAGTCCGTAGCCGCAAGGGTAGGCTTGTGCTACAACTGTTTGAAAAGAAATCATCGGGCCATTGATTGCGAGTCCGATCAGGGGTGCAAGGTCCAAGGTTGTGGTCGGAAGCATCATAGTCTTTTGCACCCCAGCGAACAAACCAGGTCTTCGTTTCCAGTCACGCTGGAAGATGCCAACGAATCAAATAGGCAGGAAGCAGATGGTGCACGTGCAACTACAATGTGCGCACAGAACGTGCGCTTGGAAACGGAAAAACGGCAGGTGCTACTGTCAACTGCAGAGGTCTTGGTAGTGGGACATGGAGGATCCACCGTCAAATGTCGAGCATTGCTGGATTCGGGATCTGACAGTCATATTCTCACAGAGAAATTGGCCAATAGATTGAAGCTGAAGATGAGCCGAATCGACCTCCCAATCAGCGGCCTCAACGACATCCAAACGAATGTAAGACATCTTGTGTCGACAAAAATTCGCTCTCGGATCAACTCGTATACAACGAGAGAATTGGATTTCTTAGTCGTACCCAGAATTTCAGCGAATATTCCACTGGTTGAGATTGATTCTAGATCCTGGAAGATACCAACCGGCATACAGCTAGCGGATCCATCGTTCCATGTTGCAGCAGAAGTGGATTTGATCATCGGCAACGAAATATTCTTCGACTTGGTTAGGAGTGGGCGTTTGAAGCTACAAAATAGTTCGATTACGTTGGCTGAAACCGAGCTTGGCTGGGTCGCTGGAGGGTCAGTGCAAATGAAGAGGAGTGCACAGCGTACACGTGTTTGCCAGTTCAGTCGCCAAGAACAAAAGCATCGACCACTGTCGGCAGCAGAAGCAGCCGCCGAGCAGTCTCACAGGGAGAATCACGCGAGGGATGAACCAGACCGCTTCGAAGTACGATTCCCATTCAACGGCAAGAAGTTTCAACTTGGTGATCCTTACGTTATGTCGATGAAGCACGACAAGTGGCTGGTTTCCTTATCGAAGAATCCGGAGGAGCGCAAACAGAATTACACTGATATGATGGAAGTGAATCTGAATAAAAAGAAGAATATGATAAGTGCAACCGCAAAGGACAAAACAAAAACATACTACAGATCAAGGGAGTGGTTACAAGGATCCGAACATGTGTTGAGCCAGAGGTCTCAACGGGGGGTGAATGTTTACGCGAAATGAATATGTTACGAAAGAAAAATGAATATTGTATGACGTCACGAACTATTACGAAAAAATATACATTTGGGCGCCCTGTAGGATAGAACGCAGTGATAGGTAGGAACTTTTCTGTGTAGACAGTTTGCGCGCCTAGAATGAAAGCTCACTAGGTAGTGTGGAGAATAGAAAACCATTCAAAACGGAATAGGCAAGTGATCGACAGGCATGAATGAACATGTAACAGTCCACTAAGAAGCTTCGCGGTGTAAAGTCGTCGCGGAGACAAAAGATGTAAAATTTTCAAATAAAGTGTTTCGTTTAATTTAACTACGCGTTAATCATTCAGCGCATCTGAAATTCCTTCCGGTGAAGACCAACTCCTTAGCTATCGTTGGAACACTGACAAACGAGAAAAACTGACCTCACTGATTACCTGTCCTCCTCTCCTCTTCTTGGCGTAACGTCCTCACTGGGACAAAGCCTGCTTCTCAGCTTAGTGTTCTATGAGCACTTCCACAGTTTTTAACTGAGAGCTTCCTCTGCCAATGACCATTTTGCATGCGTATATCGTGTGGCAGGCACGAAGATACTGTATGCCCAAGGAAGTCAAGGAAATTTCCTCTACGAAAAGATCCTGGACCGACCGGGAATCGAACCCGTCACCCTCAGCATGGTCATGCTGAATACCCGTGCGTTTACCGCCTCGGCTATATGGGCCCTGATTACCTGTCTCTGAGCCAAATTTGGTATAGTGTGAAGAATAGGACAGATCGGTGAAGTACTAGATTTGTAGTAATGAGCTGAATTTTAGTATGGTGAGAAGGTCAATTCTCCGTTTCTGCAATAAAATGGTGCAAAAAGCGTGGGTATTATGATTCCTTGCCTAATTTGATGCTGTTTGAGCAAAACTTTGGATAGGGTAAGAAATCAAACTTTGAACTAGTTAAATCGTAATCTTAATTTGAACCATTTCGAAATTCATTAAAACGACGTACCTTTTAGGCAAATATTGTCCCGAAAAAGATGTTAAATAGCTTTCCGTAATATAACCTGATAACATGGACTTTAAAAGCATTGAAAAAAGCGTTTTTGTCATGGAAAACAGGCAATTGAAAAATCACTGTGATTTCACCCATTTCCCCCCAGAGAAAGCACATTTTCGGTGCACTCGTACAGCTCATGCATTGTATTACACGCATTGTGAACACGTTAAATGAAAGCTTATTTATCGTAGAATCGACCAACCGAATAATATTTCGCATAATTTGTCATAAAATTATCAAATTTAAGTAATTATCACTTGGAGAATGTTATCTAAATTTGAACCATTTGTATTGCAGACTACATCCCAAATTGGACTATCACACTTTTTTTGGTACGCCTAAAAAGTGAGATAAAAGTGCACATTTGCCTCGGATCGTCTCGACGTCTTCGGTGCACTTATTCCTCCATTTACAAGGAATAAGTGTACCGAAGACCTCAATTCGATCCGACGTGTCCCTGCGCTGCAATCACACTTTGAAGGTGTGTGCACACTATTGTGTCAGTCCAATTTGGGGCGCAGACAGCAATAATCTAAATTTGAACTAGTAAACGGGGGCGAGCTTCCAGTGTTGGCCAGCACACTGCGCTAGTGGTTGTTTTGTTTACTCCTGGGAGATGAAAAATTACAAATTTAGTTTCCAAGTTCCTGAAGAGTTTAGAACATTCTTAGTTGAAATTCCACTGCCTAATGAAAAATAGTTATGGGAATTAGCGAATCCATGTGTTTTTCTATTGTTCAGCACGAAATTGGCTGTTGTGGGAGATGCTCGAGCTGCTGCCGCCAGTAGTTCAAATTAAGATTAAAATTGGTTCAAATTATGATTACGATGGTTCAAATTAAGATTAAAACCATTATTCACGAATAATCGAATTTTTCAATGAAATTCGGTGCAAATACAAACTTTTTACCACTTAACAGAAAGCTTATACCCGTGGCTTTCATGTACATAAGATTTTGCCGTAGTAAATTATTTTCATGTGGGAGAATAAAACACTCAAAATTTGGGCTACTTCGGAAAGCCACAATTTGGTTCAACTTTTGATTACCTACCCTAACTATGTTGTTTATGTTGCAAGAAATGGAGAAAACAACACTGTTGCCCAAAGTTTTGCTCAAACAGCATCAAATTAGGCAAGGAATCATAATACCCACGCTTTTTGCACCTTTTTATTGCAGAAACGGAGAATTGACCTTCTCACCATACAAAAATTCAGCTCATTACTACAAATCTAGTACTTCGCCGATATGTCCTATTATAATGTGACAGTTTTCGCCAGCCGTCTCAATGTTTACCATTATAAGGTCTTTTGTTCTCGGTCCATCAGCTGGTCTTGTTTACACAACAAAACCAGCTGGTTCACCGATGTTTACGTTCATCCTCGTTGTTCTCAGCTACCAGCTGTTTATGTTTTCATAACAAAATCAGCTGGTTTCGCCTGAATCGGGGAAAGAAGGCGAAAAGATGTCATAAATGCTATAGACGAGTGCACCGATGAACATTGAGTTCACTGAGCCTGAAAATTTTTGACAGCACAGCGGGGTCGACTCCCAACAACTTCTACTCAGAGATGCATCACCAAAATGCGCTGATAATATTTTTCTTTGATTTCTTACATGAATTTACATTTAAAGTCATGCATATGCATATAGTTAATGCACTAGCCCATATTTTTGCAACTTCATCGCGAAAACTAGATGCAATAAATTAAACAAATTTTCAGCTGGGTAGAAGTTGTTGAGAGTCGACCCCGCTGTGGTGTCAAAATTCGCGGCCCGAGTGAACTTTCAGCGGGCGGTGCACTCGTCTATAGCACCTATACACGCTAAGATCAGTTTACTCATAAATAGGTAGATTATTTACCCATATTTAGGTTTCATATGCGTTACCCATAATATGGGTAAAATATACCTTCAAAAAACGGTAAAATGTACCCATATTATGAGTATAGCCACTGTACCCAAATATGGGTAAATGAACTTACCCATATTTGGATGAAAATTTTTGAGTTAGCAAATTTCTTCTCGCGATGCATTAGTGCCCCAGCAAGCACCGCCATCATAAAATTTGTAATTTGTAATTTATTTATTAACACTACGATACCCTGTTGGCAGTGATACCTTATTTCAGGTCAAGGAGAGGAAAAACAACCGGAAAATTTTACATTTTAATTTCCACGTTTTAAAGGCGTTCGTTGGCCAGTCGGTGTTCTTCCAAACACCGGTTTTAATGATTGATACCATGTCCATTGGACTCCCGCACAGGTACGAGCCGTGGTGCCCATAAAAATTGATGAACTGGTTGGTAAGTGTTTCCCGGATGAATTGATCCCGTAAAATTTTCATTTGTTGATTTTTTTATTTCACTAGGTTTGGTGCACGAAAATACTGCAGGAGCAACAAATCATCATGTCCAGCTAGCAAGGCTCCAAAATAATGGATTTTTCCCGGATTTTTCAGGTAAGTTCCGTAGTGACATCATTTTCATTAACGACCATAACCTTAAAATATTTTTTGTTTTGCAGTTCCGTCTGCACCGAAGTTTTATCAGCGTGATAAGCAACAACCGGAGGAGTGAATTACATGGTTGGTCATTTCGAAAACTTCAAAGAACCCCAGCCCGAATCCGATGTCAGTCCCGAGATGTGTCGGCCGTTATCCAGGAAGAAAATTTATTATTCTAGAGTATTTCAAATATGTAATAGCTTTAAAATATATAGAAATAAACTATAAAATGAATGCCAAATGTTGTATACCGCATTTAGTTCACCACTGGACTGCGAACTGCGACTTCTATAGTGCGAAAACGTAAATAAAAGTGCGCGATCGCATCAAATCAGGTTGATGTCTTCGGCGCACTAATTCTTAAATCTATGGTGAACAAGTGCTCTGAAGACACCGAGTTGATTTGATGCAATTGCGGACTTTTATTAGCGTTTTCGCACTCGTGAAAACTAGTGCGATAGTCCAGTGGTGAACTAAATGCGCTATATAAATGACGTGATAAATTAGGATCCTTTTTTAAAAATATAAGAAAAGTCGAAAAGAAAAAACACAGCGAAATTACTCATTTGAGTAAATCGATTTACTCATTTTTTATAAAAGGCACTTTACCCATATATGAGTAATGGGCCTTTACCCATAAAATGAGGTTGTGCACTTTTCGGCGATTATGGGTAAACTTTACCTATATTTGGGTAAACTGACCTTAGCGTGTAGGTTAGTACCATACACACTTAAATTCAGAAATTGATCTCGGTAAACGGTTTACCGAGAATCCAACAGCTGATATCTCGGTAAAATATTTACTGATTCTCGGTAAAAATTTTACCGAGATTTCGGTAAACCATTACCGAGTCTCGGTGAGCTTTGCCAAAATCTCGGTAAAAAGTTGGATTACCGAGATCTCGGCAAAGTTTTAACGACATCTCGGTAAAACTTTTACCGAGATTCAGTGAAAATTATTACCGGATCCTCGGCTGTTGGATTCTCGGCAATCCGTTTGCTGAGATCGGCGATTTAATTTAAGTGTGTATTAGGGCGATTTCAATGGATCACTAAAATAACTAAAACGGCCGCTATGAAATAAACAGATAGCGCCACCGTAGCCTTGTGTGTTTGACGTAACTCGACTGCTGTCACTGTGTTACCGTCCATATACGGTGGCGCTTTTGTTTTGATGCGTTGAGTAGCGGAAAAGTCGGCTCCAATGATCCATTTCGTCGCAAAAATCTGATGGCCGTTAAAATATTAAAAACTCATCGGATTTGTTAAAGAATTTCCAGCAAGACCTGATATTTTGATAAATATTTTTCATCTGCCCCCTCAAAATGCGAAATCCAGTCAAAAACTTTTGGAGGGGAGGGGGGAGACAAAAAGTCAAAAATAAATTTGTATCAGCCTTATTCGTAAAAAATACAATATTTTATTTAATTTTTTCCGTGCTTTCATCTCGTATACTCCTATTGTGTCCAAATGATCTTATTCGAACCGAGTTTCATTTTTTGAGCCAACTGGATTTTACTTTCTAGGTTTAATCACCGCATAACTTTATGATAATAGGACGCAATCAGTGAAGTAGTGAGCTGGATTTTTGTATGATGAGATGAACAAATCACCATTTCTGCAATGAAATGGTGAAAACGGCGTGGGTTATATGATTTCATGACTAATTTGATGCTGTTTATGCAAAAGTTTGGGTAACTGCTAGGGTAACTGTGTTGTTGAAATTGCAAGAAATAAATAATAAAACACCACAGGTACCCAAAATTTTACTCAAATAGTATCAAATCAGGCAAGAAATCATATAACCCACGCAGTTTGCACCATTTCATTGCAGAAATGGAGAATTTATCATTTCACTATATAAAAATCCATCTCACTACTTTCAATCTAGTACTTCACTGATTGAGTTCTACAGGGCACAATCGGTGAAATACTAGAATTCAATAACAAATTTTGAAAACGACGTATAAGGCATTTTATGAGACGTTTCAAATCAGCTGTTTTTTGAATGTTTACCAGTTTTGAAGCCCAACCGATGGGCCCATATATTTACATTTTCGCTAGCATAACATGTGATACTGGACCATCCAATAAACAAGGTTCATTTATCTGCAAAAATGCGTCAATCCGAGCACTATAATTATATCCCTACACCGTGGGGATGTTTTTTTCATCTGCTAGTGACATCATGCAGCTCGAGGGATTGATACATGCCACATTAGAAACCGAAACATCTCTGCCAGCAAAAATCTAATTGGCGCTCACCTCATGTTATGCTACTTTTCACGAAAACAAAAACAATCAAATAACAATGAGCGGCCCACCGGTAGAACGTCTCGTAAAATGGCTTATAATCAATGGTGTAGCATTGATTATATTGCTGTCTGCGCCCCAAATTGGACTGACACAATAGTGTGCACACACCTTCAAAGTGTGATTGCAGCGCAGGGACACGTCGGATCGAATTGAGGTCTTCGGTACACTTATTCCTTGTAAATGGAGGAATAAGTGCACCGAAGACGTCGAGACGATCCGAGGCAAATGTGCACTTTTATCTCACTTTTTAGGCGTACCAAAAAAAGTGTGATAGTCCAATTTGGGATGTAGTCTGCAATACGTCGTTTTCAAAATTTGTTACTGAATAGGAGGCAATCAGTGAAGTACTAGATTGAAAGTAATGAGCTGGATTTTTGTATGGTGAGATGTTCAATTCTCCATTTTTGCAATGAATTGGGGCAAACAGCGTGGGTTATATGATTTCTAGGCTAATTTGATGCTGTTTGAGCAAAAGTTTGAGTAACTGTGTTGTTGAAGTTGCATGAAATAAATAATACAACAACAAAGTTACCCAAACTTTTGCTCAAACAGCATCAAATTAGCCAAGAAATCATATAACCCACGCTGTTTGCACCAATTTATTGCAAAAATGGAGAATTGAACATCTCACCATACAAAAATCCAGCTCACTACTTTCAATCTAGTACTTCACTGATTGCCTCCTATTGGGTTCTTTAGGGGTATCCAGATTATTGCATAATCGGAATCTCCGTCCAAAAATTAGTCGAAAACCAAAATTTCATCATTTTTGGTGATCTAGAACTATTTTTAAAATGCGTTTAAAGTTTGTATGGAGAAAATTTTTTGGTCGGGGTGAAATGTCACTTTATCGATTGAACTGTCATTCTATCCACGGAAATTAAAACTGTTTTGTTTATTTAACCATCAAAACAAAGGAATTGGAACGCAATAAAATCATCTAATACTCAGAAAAATGAGCTCTTTCGATTAGGCTAAAGAAAATGGCAATATTTAATTCACTAAACAACCCAATTGAAGGTCAATTTCTCCGTTTCTGCACTGAAATGGATCAAAAAGCCTGGGTACAGTCCGGATTCGCTGGTTGGGTCACGACTGCGCCCCGATTAGCGAATCGTGTTCGTTCGTTGGGGCAACTGACAACAAACTGATCAAAATGTTCTAGACACACGCAAGTGACGAGAAATACGTCACGAAACACTCACATACTTGCGCAATCGTTCAGGAGCTGTGATGTGACGGCGGTCAGACGTCAAAGTCGTTTTGACATTGACAGTGCTTTTTAGTAGGGTTTTCCCCAACTTGTGAACATTCAACCATCAATACAGCCCATCTAACGAGCTTTCAATGAACGAATCGTCACTGTAATAGTGAAATATGCGGCCGCCTATTTATGGAGTTGGGCGGCCTCATGTTTAGAATTTAGCACCCTCATTCTTGTTTTCGATCGAATCCACCTTCGAACGTAAATCGTCCGCATTCCCGTTTACGCCAACAAAATCGGCTTACGGATTCGAACGAACCAAATAAATCGTAAACAAGAATGAGGGTGTAGAACTGGTTTAATGAAGAAAAGATGCTGACTTTTTTTTGCGTGTCGATCGCCCTTCAGAAACAGCAACAGATGCAATAGGCCACTGCATGAATTTATCTCCTTCTCTTTCACTCTTACATAAATTTTGTAAACAACAAGGCCAAGAAACGTCAAAATCCCATACAAAATCAAAACAGTGAAGTGCCCTATATGAAATTCCATCTGGCTACCCCTTGGCAGATGCGTCGATACACTGAACCAAAACATCATCATGTTATCGACTGATTTGTAACACCCCTGCTTGCGAAAATGAAGCATCCTGAAAGCGAATGACGAGCGGCTGCGAATGATGTGGTTTCGGAATTGCCAATGAACATCATCCACTCAGCGGATGATTGCTGATAAGCCTGGAACACATAGCGTCCGTTCCGTCGAGGTTTGCGTTTTTTTGACAGTTTTCCCATGGAAAATGTGTCAAACTACTGTCACCCACACGCAAACGTATGCATTGTGTGGGGCACTATACGACTTTTGACTGAATCATCACACAACTGGGGACTTACTATTTCGACATCGGAAAATCAGCCAGATATCGCATGGTAAGTAATTTAGTTGCGCCCCTCACCGAAAAGCATTCGTAGTGTAAATGTTCGCCTGGATGGTGGCTTGGGTGGTGATTCCACGTTGGTTGAATGAAGAAACGCCATCTTTGATTTCATTACATTTCAGAGTTAGTTGGAGCAGCGCGAAATTCATTGGATTAAATTTTCGGTTAGATTGCTTGTGTTCAATACGGGTAATTATGTAATTTTCTATCAAATTCTTTACTTACAGAATTAGCAATGGCAAAAGTCATAAATCTGCCGTCAAATGCGATTGCGACAGAGTATGCATTGGAGCAGAAGTTTGGCGCTTGAAGGAACCTGCTTTATCATGGCGGAACATAAGGACCGAGGTAATCGACACCAGCAGGGAGTAAAAATGTCGCAGCAGCACCGAAAATGCCAACCAGCAGCGGTATGCGCATCAATTATATAAGTGGCCGGCACGGGGGCACTTTAGATTTTTTCTCTGTGTGAACATTTCAAGCGCATCCGAAGCAGAAAATCTAGTGTGTGTACATATTTATTTGAATAAAATTTATCGGGAGGAAGTTGGTTTAGAGTATTGCATTGGTGTACTTCATTTTAAGTTATATTTCAAAAAATCCCATGTAAATTAATAAGTTCTACTGCAGATATATTTCAGGCATTCAAAAATCGTATTCCGACTTATTTGCTTTTTATAATATGATCTCTCGTATCTTATAAGACTTTCAGTTGTATTCCGTTTGAAAGCTTTCACCAAAATTGAATGATAAGCATACGTCTGATTGTCATCCAGCATTGATTCAGACCGTATGTTCATCATCCGATTTTCAACTGACTTTCGTTAAGGGGCGCGAGCGTATCACATTTCAGACGATTCGAGGAGGATGTTTGGGTTCAGTGTAGGCGTCGATGCATAAAAATTATGAAAAATGCATCTCCTAGCTGTCAAACGATCTGTCACTGGGCGCTCGATCCGCTTTCCCATCCATCCGCAGTGTTTCGGGGTCGCGTCTGCTGGTAGCATCAATGGAGAATGGGAAAAAATAGCAAGAAAATGGTGAAAACAGAAAGTTGTGTGCTGTGTCACACCAGCAAATCGAAATGGTTTTTGGACATCTTCTGCGAGGAAAGCCAATCGATGGAAATGGCCCGGATCATTGCGAAACATCTGTGGTTCGACGTAGGTTTTGGATTTTCTCTGCGCTCGATGGATGATGGTTTTATTTTTCGACTCTTTTTCCATTGTCTTTCCCCACCAGCTAAAGCCATCCGCCCAGTGTTATGTTTGTGCCGAGTGCTGGAAAAATGTTCACGATTTTCATCTGTTTTACTGCAAGCTCGAGAAAATCCACTTTGAAACCAACGAACCGGATTCGAAAACGGTGGACATATGCGTTCAGCCTGGTAAGTGGAAATAGCAGATGCGCTTCTCTATTATTTTGCAAAATCGGACATTACACACGATTTGATGGAATTATTGACCCACTTGTGGGTTCCGATAGCCCGATGTATCTATATCAATGTAATATGATGCAAACAATATCAATAATTGTTAGCAAATGAGTACATTCTGGCGGTAAAAAGTATATCGAATTATTTACTGTTTTTCAGATTTTGAATTTCATCCGATTGATGAAGTTAAGGTCGAACCGCCAGATGATTATGATGAATCCGTTTTTGATAAATCGGACACCGCTAAAAAATCAGCCGAACCACCTGAACAAATCGAAGACAATAATGAACCATCAACGTCCAGCGCGATTCGACCGAAACGAAGCGCTTCCACTCCAATCACGAAACTCAAAACTGAAGAGTCTGGATCGGAACCGGACCACTTCGATGCGGATGATTTCACGGCAAATGATGACTTTGAATGCGACGATGATGACGACGTGGATTATGTACAAGAAATAAAAGAGACCAAACCGAAGGAGATTATCGTGGAGCCACCTAAAACAGGGAAACGACGCGGAAGACCCCCGAAAAATGCTTCCCTCAAGAAGGAACCCGGCTCTGATGGAGAGGATTTGGATAAAACGGCTGAATCTTCCAGAGTGTCAGAGAAAAAATCACATAAAAAGCGAGGCCGCAAGCGCCTCGTCAAGGATTCCAGTGACGAGAGTTCGGATTCGGACAGTGGTTCCGATGCCGAAGTTACGGATAGGCGCAAGCTGGGAGGACGACGTCCCCGAGATGAACGCCTGTTTAGATATATCGAGGAATTTGTTTGCTATTTGTGTCCGGAGCGGGTTGAGTTCGATCGGTTCCACCATGCCAACATGCACTACAAGGAGCTGCACGGTGAACCGGCATATTTGAAGTGTTCCAAGTGTGATAAGAAGTGCTTCACACCGGGTGGATTTATCAACCACATGGAAACCCACGACGATCCGGACAAGAACAAGTAAGTTACTTATATCATTTCATTTTATTTAGAACATCTTCAAATTAATAACTCGACTTGGTCAGTCCACCTTGGCCGCTGTACTCCACGTCGTCTTGAACCATCCGGGAGGTGCTGACGGATTGGAAAGGGTTAACTGTGTATGTTTTTAGGGTGTATCCTTAGGCAGGAAAGGTCTGGGAATGAATTTGCGGAGGGGGATTTGCCAAGATTAGAAGGGAATTACAGTACGAGAGGGACTCGATCTCTTGAAGATATCGGTTAACCAGAAGGGCGCTGAATGTCATTGCAGGAATGTGCAGACTAATTCCGCCATTTTTCTTGCTGCGTGCAAGTTGCTGCATTGGAACGGTCGTTGGAACTCCACGGAAAAGGTATCGTCGTATTGTAGAAGTCACTTTTGCAACATGAGCTGCTGTAGTAGCCAGGTGGGATGCCATGCCAAGTATTACATTTTGGACGACAGTAGTGTGTTCAGCAGAGTAACCTTTTGGAGAAGAGTCAAACTACGCTGCGAATTACAGCCAAGTCTGCCACGAAAAGTTTTCAACCATTGTATCACAATCGTTCAATATCATCTCCACAATGCAGTTAACGAAGGCGATACCGAGAATCCTAATCGCGTTATCTGTGCGGAGCCACGGCACAGTGAGGGGATCAGTAACACTTATGTGGTCGGCGGAGTACCGGGTGCCTTATTCGATTTCAAATCTCGCCTTGTGAATTAGGATTATTTTTGACCCCAGCCGAACACTACGTCAGCGATCTGCTCCCAACGTGATGTATTGGGAAAGTTAACTGGTTATTGCGATTTGGTCCTCCGTTTTCGAAGTAGTGCACAACAAGCGCGCATGATAACTGTAACCTTGTAGCTCAGGGATTAGGGGATCAACAGGGTCGTATATAGAGGATGGCTTGAACTTTCATGTCTCCACTGTTCTAAAGGTAGTCTATCACCAGTAACATTGAACATTTGAAACACATATGAACACTATAGAAAATCTGAGACCGATCAACAACATTCACAAACGCTCTATATCAGAGGCGCGGCCACGTCCAATTACGTGGGTAGGATAAATGTATGGGATCATACATATTTTTATGGCAATTCTAGAGCATTTTTAACATGTCAAACTTTAGTGTGAAAAATTTCTGGTGGAATCCTTGGAGCAATTTTCTTGCAATATCTTATTATTTACTGTTGATAAAGCATCTCCCAGAAAAATCTTTGATTCCTTGTAGCAGCTTATTTTGGTGTCCTAAAAGAAAATATGTGGGAAGAATTTGCGATCTACATGGACCAATTTTTTGAGAAATGTCTAGAGTAACTATTGGAGAAATCGTTCAGAAATGTTCGATTATTGAAAAAAATCCTTCGTTCACAGAACCTCTGAAACTTTTTTATAATTTTTAGGTTAAACTATTTACAGAATTTCTCATTAAATCCAAGCCAAATTTCGTGTCTACTTCTTGATTTCTTTATAAACAGTATTTCCAAGTTTTTGAAGTTATTCCAATAGAATCACTAATGTTGCGATACAAATGCGTAACTCTGAATTCGGCTAAGTGGGAACAAACTTTTGAACTGGACTGCGATACAAATGAACGAATAAGAAGAAAAGAAAACAGATTAGACATAAATCAGCAAGTTAGATAGTGAAGTGTGGAGGAAGTGAATTCTAGAAATTATATCCTAAAAATATTGTAAGTTCGTGCTTTGTTACCTATAAATTGGCATTAGAATAACTTTTAACTATCACAGCAGACACTATCAGATCCGGCGAAGCCGAAGCCCATCGACGTCTGCCGAGTTGAAAGTAAGGGCAGCGATAAAGGTCCACTGAAAATCTGTATGGAATTTAATATAAAGTGCTTGAAAACGAAATTAATAAAACCTATATTTTTAGCTTTGGCTTATCGACAAAAAGAGATTTTTAGATCTGCTGAAAGAAGTTCAGCTTTGGACTCTGCACCTTTCCCTTCGACAACACTAAAGAATTTTTCAATTTTGACAAGCTGAAACCAAAGACATGGAAGTTCAGTGTGAAAAATGCAAGTCAGCAGCTCTTCCATCCGACTGCATAACGTGTACAAACTGTCAGAACCGTTTCCATCAGCAGTGTGCGAAGGTTGGCAATTCGACACCTCGCCAGAATTGGGAATGTGATGATTGTACGTCATCATCATCAGTTCCTCGAGTTCTGCAGAAGATACAACAACTACAACGAGAGCTGGCTCTAGAGAGAAAGGCCATTGACAATCGTTTGGATATTCTACAAAAGCATGTCGACGTATTGAAAGCACAAATCGAAACTATACCACCACTTATTGAACGAAGTGGATCTGCGGTAGTGTGTGACGTTGACAAAATCTCCGATGACGAAATAAGCAATGACGACAGCGGTACTATTTCGGAATCAGGGTTGCAGAAAATGTTTGCACGTCAAGTAATCCCTTCAGATCTACCAACATTCTCAGGAAATCCCGAAGACTGGCCCATCTTTATTAGCTCGTATAAAAATTCAACGAAGGCATGTGGGTTCACGGACGTAGAGAACCTTATTCGATTGCAGCGATGTCTTCGAGGATCTGCTCGTCAGGCCGTACATAGTAAGCTACTACTTCCTAACTGTGTAAATCAAGTGAACGATACTCTTGAGTTACTCTATGGCAGACCGGAGTCATTGATTTCCTCTCTCATTTCGCAAATACACGAAACGCCAGCACCGAGAGATGACGATTTAAATTCGTTGATTGTATACGGTTTAGCCGTCCAGAATTTATCCGATCATATGATCGCGGCTGGATTGAGATCTCATCTAAACAATCCCTGTCTACTACAGGAGATGGTAAACAAACTCCCAACGCATCTGAAGCTGAAATGGGCTGCCCACAAAGGATACAACGGATACAACGATATTACTATCGCCACTTTCAGTGGCTTTATGTCTGAGTTGGTAACAGACAGCAGCGAGTCAAGTAATGTCTACTATCACTATGATGAGCCCAAACAATCACCAAGATGAGCAAAGAGACGATAGTAGTGAGGAGGTTGAATCCAATCAATCGTTGCCTATCAGTCGTAGGGAAAAACGTAAACGGTGTTATGTGTGCGGTGAATGCAACCATCGGGTTGCAAATTGCGCAAAAATCTCGTCAATGCATGTAAGGGAACGCTGGGATCTCATCAATGAGCTCAAGATTTGCCCTTGTTGTTTGAATCGACACTTGCCGTGGCCGCGTAGAACCATTAAAAATTGCGACATTAACGGGTGCCAGATGAAGCATCACCCATTGTTCCATTCTACGAATGGTACGCTATCAACAAGTGGATGCACTGTTGACATTGGTGCTAGCGAGCGTACTTTGCTGAAATATGTTCCAATTAGATTGCACGGGAAGACTAAGAGTATTGAAACGATCGCGTTCATCGACGAAGGATCATCGTGTACTATGTTAGAAGTGGGCTCGCAGAAGAACTTAAGATCGATGGAGATGCAGGTACCTTGAGTCTCAGGTGGATTTATGGCTCGGTGAAGACCGTCATGACCAGATCCGCAACAGTAGGAATCTCCGACGTACGTAGGTGCAGGTAGTAATAATCAATAGGAGGCAATCAGTGAAGTACTAGATTGAAAGTAGTGAGCTGAATTTTAGTATGGTGAGATGATCAATTCTCCATTTCTGTAATGAAATGGAGCAAACAGCGTGGGTTATATGATTTCATGTCCAATTTTATGCTGTTTGAGCAAAAGTTTGGGTAACTGTGTTGTTGAAGTTGCAAGAAATAAATAATACAACATCTCAGTTACCCAAACTTTTGCTCAAATAGCATCAAATTAGTCAAGAAATCATATCACCCACGCTGTTTGCTCATTGCAGAAATGAAGAATTGATCATCTCACCATACTAAAATCCAGCTCACTACTTTCAATCTAGTACTTCATTGATTGCCTCCTATTAGAGTTGAAAGAGGTGCATACAGTTAGTCATCTCGATCTGCCGATGCAGCAGGTCAATGTATCACTTTTGAGCCATGATCATCTAAGAGATTTGCGGTTTATTCCATATGATCATGCAAAGCCAAGGTTGTTGATAGGGTTGTCTAATGCACACTTAGTAGCACCATCTGAAATACGTGTAGGAAAGTTTAATGAAGCTATTGCTTTCAAATGCGTTTTAGGCTGATGCGTTTATGGAAATACTAGAAGGCATTGATCGCAGAGATTTGGTAAAACAGTCATTGAAATGATTGTGTTACGGGGGGAGAATGTTGCGATACAAATGCGTAACTCTGAATTCGGCTAAGTGGGAACAAGAACAAACTTTTGAACTAGACTGCGATACAAATGAACGAATAAGAAGAAAAGAAAACAGATTAGACAGAAATCAGCAAGTTAGATAGTGAAGTGTGGAGGAAGTGAATTCTAGAAATTATGTGTTAAAAATATTGTAAGTTCGTGCTTTGTTACCTATAAAGTGGCATTAGAATAACTTTTAACCTTTTAACTATCACAGCAGACACTATCAGATCCTGCGTCTGCCGAGTTGAAAGTAAGGGCAGCGATAAAGGTCCACTGAAAAATTGTATGGAATTTAATATAAAGTACTTGAAAACGAAATTAATAAAACCTATATTTTTAGCTTTAGCTTATCGACAAAAAAAAGACTTTTAGATCTGCTGAAAGAAGTTCAGCTTTGGACTCTGCACCCTTTCCTTCGGCAACAACTAAAAAAATCCAGGCGGGAAATATATGAAAAAATGGTGAAAATCGTGGAAGGGTTTGTAGGTACAAGAAAGCCAAAAAAAAAACTTCTTAATTCTTATATAATACCTATTCCTACATGGATGCTATTTCTTCATGTGCTTCATTGAGAAGTTCACTGCGGTATTCCTGGACAAATATTTCATGGAATTTCTATGCAAAATATCACCGTTATTGAACGGAATCCAAAGAATTATTAAGTTTTTTTTAGTCGATTTTTTTCTTTAGAAGATTGTTTGATACAAAAGTTTTCTCCAAGTTATCGATTGTAGAGGAAAATATTTCATTCTATTGATATTTTTTTCCTTGAAAAATCATGGGTAGGACAATACATGGACTGTCCTACCCACTCCTCGTGCCACTGCTCTATATAAATATGCTAACTGGAATTAGACCAGATGATCAGACCAGCGAGGGATGGTAGCTCCTTATGAGTTCGGAATCATTCAAAAAGGGTCAAAAATGATAAAATCGCTAGAAACAGGGCTGTGTCCTTAATAAAGTGGCTACTCTGATACCTATATTTAACTTTTACATTGCGTTTACTTAGCTATAAAAGAAAAAAAAATAATAAAAATGGCGCTCATTGGGTTTTGTGTTGAAAATATTAATATCATTTTCGAAGAGACCGGTTTAGCTAATGGATTGAGACTATTCACTATATTTCAGATAGAAATATTAGTTCTGTTCAATGAAGTAGATTGTACATTGTTGAAGTTGCTGCATCCTGCATCCTGTTGCTGCATCTTACCTATTCGTCAACAAATGGGTAAGAGCAGGATGCAGCAACTTCAAAAATGTTCAGCCTACTTCATTGGAAAGGCCTATTATTTTCGTCACTTTTCATAGATTTTATTCAGAAATCAACGAATCAACTATCTAAGGCCAGTAGTACACAGGGTCAAATATTTGACAAGGAAAGAACTCAAGAAACAACATCAGTTTGACACTAATTAAAATTCGATCGAGTCAAACAAGATGTTTGAGCATTGGTTTCTTTTTGGACAAATATTTGACCCTGTGTACTAGCAGCTTAAGTTAATTTATTTGACAATTA
The DNA here is from genome assembly GCF_035046485.1 of Aedes albopictus. Lineage (NCBI taxonomy): Eukaryota > Metazoa > Arthropoda > Insecta > Diptera > Culicidae > Aedes > Aedes albopictus. The sequence goes on along the minus strand of NC_085138.1, from coordinate 195,234,689 downwards.
TTTTCTTATTTTACAGATGCAAAATTTGTGGTAAAGTTACAGATCAGATGATCACTCTTAAGAAGCACATGCGCGCCCACCGGATAGAAATGGAGAAGACATTGCCGTACGCGTGTGAACTTTGTCCCCGGAAGTTTGAAACCGAAAAGGCCAGAAACAAACACGAACGGCTGCACGGGCGCAAGAAGATTGTGGTCCGGAGGGAAAAGGGCCGCGACGAAGAACTGTTGGCGTTCTATAAGAGGGTCTGGTGTGACATCTGCGAGACGGAGAACAACGAAACTCGCGAGTTTGAGAACTTTTCGGATCTGAAGTGCCACATAATAGCGGATCATAACAAGACACCATACTTAAAGTGTCCCATTTGCTTCAAGAAAAACGTCTGCAGGCAGCAACTCATTGTGCACATAGATGTCCACGAAAACCCGGATCGATACAGGTAAAAGGGGCATCGTAAAGTATTGGAAGTCGTGGGATCTGATATGCAACTTCTTCGACAGGTGCGACATATGCGGTGAGGTAAATCAATTCCTTGAAAGGCACAAGGCAAAAGTTCACGGTAATCGGGAACCGGAAAGCGACGAGAAGAACTACGGCTGCGAACATTGTGGAAAAATGTTCCGCTGTGAAACGAACCTAAAGAATCACATTGACCGGGTCCATGGTCTGAAGGATGTTATGTGCGACATTTGTAATAAACCGTAGGTGTTTTTTTTTCATAGACGCATTTTGTACACAGTATCTCAACCCATAGAATAACTTATATGTTTAATTGTGTACCATCAGGGTACCAGATTCCGCTCATCTAAGGCCAGTTTTGCAGAAAAACATCATCTGTTAAATGATTGGTAAGCCAATTTGTAATGTTTTTGCATTTTAAGTTAGTTCAATCTAAGTACAATTAGATACAAAACAAGACTTATGTAAAACTTTTCATAAAAGTATGATTTTATTACAATTTGTGTGAGATCAAAGTGGTCCTCCCTGGCCAAGTTCGCAGGGGTTGACGGTATTAAAGTGAAGGAGTTTCATTTTGATTATTGTAATGTAGTGTTCTTTAGTGAAACATATCACCTTTTTAACGCTTTAATACGCCTCCAACGGTTCATCACGAACCGGCTGCTGCAGATGGAGTATGGCTGATCATATTCTTCAGACATGCTCGATAAACATGGAGGATCCGCCAGGGCTCATTAGAGTCTATTCCCAAGCAATAGTTCCAAGTCGGTTGGTTTTGAGAAGGTTTTGATGATCGTTACAAATCCTAATAAAAGCATTATAGGATTTGTGGCAGGTTTTGGAACCTATTACAGCCAGCTGACTTCAAAATGTTGTTTGGGCTCTATTTCCCACGTTTCTCGGTTGATTTTGATCAGTAATTTATTGATGTCATAGTCGCTTTTTCGAATGTTTATAATATTAGTTGGTCATATTTTCTTTAAATAAAGCAATTAAAATCGACCGAAGAACTAATAGTGGGAAGGAGATTTGCAGCACTTAATTGTGCTGATAGATTCGAAGCTAACGTGCGAACACTTAAACGCATTGTTGACGTCAATGCGTTCGACGTGACATTTTGGACAAAAACTGACTGATTTTATTAACTGAACAACGTTACTTGTGTATGACTAGGTTGACATTTCTAGGCTACACTTGAGAAAATGACATGGTTTATCTAGGTAGGACCGATAGGACAATTGAACGAATTTGAATATTTTTCATAGTATTTGTAGTGGGATGAATACATAATAGACAAGCAATCTTCATTATTTTAAAATTTTATTGCAATCAACTGACTAATTTGGCGTATGTTTATCTCTTAGATGGTATTATGACAACAGAGAAATATCAGAAGTTCAGTTACATGTTTCTGTGGGTTTTGGACCGATGACAATGTAAGGACACAAAAGATGAACACAGAGAAATAGGAAACGATTAGCGAAATCAAGAAAACAATTTGACACAGGATCGACTATATCTTAACATACGGGGTTCGACTGATTCGATGAAATAAAAAACAAACATACGACAACTGACTTAACTAGGAGGAAAACATATTGAACCTTACCACAAAACCAAACAAGAAGACAAATACAAACCGTGTGACCATTACACTACATAGGCAATTCCTGACTGACTGACCAATTGAAAACTTTCCAATCTTCTACCGTAACTTTCTGAGACAGTTTGCAACAGTGTCTTAATGAATTCCATTTTCTGCGTACGTCTGGCAAACTGCTTCTAAAAGATTACGTACTCTTTTCGTATCTTCAGGTCTAATGTAGAGGTTTCAACTCTATTCAGAGCGCAGCTAGAAACCTAGCAAAAAAATTATATTTTTTTTTCCGCGCGAGATAATGGCGGACGCGATCGATTATGCTGCGATGCTCACCACTTACAGACACAGGAACAACACAATACTAAACACTAAACACCCGCGTATCTATTGTTTTTGCTCCCGCGCGAGACAGTGGCGAACGCGATCGATAATGCTGCGATACTCATCGAATACAGGAGCAATGCATGCACAGCATCGAATAACACAATACTCTTGATTAGCTTTTCAACGCGATCCGTCATACAAAACACATAGTGAAAAAGGCAATAATGGGAAACTTTTATTAAAACTATTTTTGTTCAACGCAGGCCAAAACAGTGTCGACTTGGGCCACGATATGCCTACGTACTTCTGTGTGTTGAAACAAAAATAGAGGCTCATAGAAGCAAACGTTGGGAAAGGGTGCGGTGTAGAACATCAGCACAGTGTGCTACCGCCGTAATCACTATAAAAAAAAAAAAAAAAAAAAAAATTGTGTGAGATCAAAGTGGTCCTAATTCCGCTCACGGACAAATGTATGCCATCTTTTAAATAGACTTTTGCGGAAAAGTAAATTATTTTTGCAACTCTATGTTTTTACAATTATTTTTTCCTGTTCAGCGGAAGTGTATAATACACTGTGTACTAAAATCGTCAGTTTTTACAATTTTCACGTATTTTTTTTGCGTGAGCGGTTATTGTAACACATAAAATTTCCTACAGGTCCAATAGCCGCTCAAAAAATTCTACTGTTTTGTTTTTAAAATTTATGTTATTTGGTAAATATTGCATAAAATGGCTTTGCTCTCATTTAATTTATATTGTCCAAGAATATCAGCGACGAAAAGGGGGTATTTATGCGTGAAAACTTGATTTTTGCAACAGTGAGCGGCTATTGGGTCATGAGCGGCTACTGGTACACTGACGGTACATTTTCTTTACTTAAATTTACAATACATTCCCTAAATGGCATTTTCTTCAAAAATGGTCAGTGCGCTGTGTTATTTATAAATTGAATTAATTATTTTCAGATTCAGCAAAAAGGCCCTCGGCGCTCACAAACGGTCGGCGCACACGGACGAGCAATTCATGTGCGAACAGTGCCCGAAAATGTTCAAAACTCGTAGTGGGCTGGAGTCGCACAAGGGTGAACACGACGCCGATCTGCGCAAGCCGGTCAAGTGCGAACTGTGCGGCAAGGAGATGCGCCGTGGGGCGAGCTTGGCCAAACACATGAAGGTGATCCACACGATCGGAGATCCGGTGAACTGCAACATGTGCGGCAAGCAGTTCCGCACGAAGTTCCATATGATGCGTCACCGGGCCAACACGTGCGCGGCCACGATCAATTCCAGGCCGTTCAAGTGCGAGATTTGCGGAAAGGGATTCTCCATGCGGCTCACCATGAACGAACACATGACGACCCACACGAGGACCAGCTTGTACCAGTGTGCTTTCTGCTTCAAGACGTTTGGCTACATTTCCAATCTGTACAAGCATCGTAAGAAGGCTCATCCCGAGGAATGGCAAGAGGTGCAAGCGAGGCCAGATCAGGGTATAGCCACTTTTATTGAGATGAGAAATTGAGGGGATCAAGGTAAGGAAAAAACAGTTAAATATTGTGGAAATGTTTGACTGTTTTCAATATCGCCTGTAATATTTCTCTACTCACAATGCATGATAATTTTAATTCTTTTAAATTATAAAAAAATAATAAATATAATATTCTACCGACATTATCCGTTTTGTGAACATCAGTTAATTATTTATTGATGACAACTATTTGTCTATGCAACTCGCTAAATATCATGAGACCCACTTTTCTATACTGATTCATAATGCAACTGAGATGGGTTTCATAACATTTTTATGCAATTCAGTATCATAATTTCAATTTTATACAACTCATTTGAGTATCATAATGGCCAACTTTTCCACACTAGTTCATTATGGAACTGAAATGAGTTGCATTATGAAAAATAGTTGTATAATGTTCATAATGCAACTCATTTGAGTTGCATTATGGACATCATGCAACCCAAATGAGTTGTATAATGAAAAAATCATTGCATAAAATTTTGTATGCTACTCGTTGCAAAACTCGATTTTTTTCAGCACTCTTCGAATTTATCCAACTCGGCAAGCCTCGTTGGATAAATGTACGACTCGAGCTGAAAAAATCAACTTTTTGCAACTCGTTACATAAATAACTATTTTAATTTGACATCCAAAAGTCAAACTTGCGGGCGAGATCATATTGCGATCAAAAGGAATTCACACGACTTGCAGAATAAGGGTACGGCCAGAGTGAATGCGTCACGCGATGCAACACGAATTTCTTATTGTTGATGGCCCGTTTACATATTTGCTAATTCAGCGCGACAATTCATTTTCGAGCAGTATTGGCGCCAATTTAGCGCAATGTAAACACTTTTTAGCTGACAATAAAATTAGCATGACAAAATCAGAAGCTTCTGAATTCGGTGCTAAAACTAGTGGACAATAATGAGGAATTAGATTGTCCGACACAATTAGTATCATGTAAACGGTCTGCTAGACGAATTGTCAGCTAATTATGCCTTCACGCCAATTTTATTGGCAGATAGAAAAGTGTTTACATTACGATAGTTTGGTACCAACACAGTCGGACAATTTTTTGTCCCAGATTTAGCAGCTAAATTCTAAGCGGCAATGTAAACGATACTAGCGTGGAATAAATTGTCCGACAGAATATTGTCACTCATTATTATCACATATGTAAACGGGCCATGAAGTAAGAAACAAATCGAGACTGATTTTTCATTTGGGTCTAACTGGAATTTTTGAGTTCTGTTTATCGATCCTCTCTTTGTGTTATCACAGAATGTGTATTGAGTTTTCCAAAGATTTTTTTGGTTGAAATGCGAAGAAGAAACAGAAAGAATAATGATTTCCTTGAACCGACATTTTCGAACCCTCTAAGCGAATATCCTCTTCGAATGAGTGTAATCAGTTTCGTACCTTTTAATTCCGCCCTAATTGCTTATCATTTGACAGATACGCGTATTTCGACTACCACTTGTAGTCTTCCTCAGTGTCAGTTATCCACTATGTGTCAGTGGATAACTGACACTGAGGAAGATTACAAGTAGTAGTCGAAATACGCGTATCTGTCAAAGGATAAGCAATTGGGTACTGCTTTGCTTTGATTTTGTATGGGATTTTGAAGTTTCTTGGCCTTGTTGTTTACACAATTTCTGTAAGAGTGAAAGAGAATGACAGAATTTCATGCAGTGCTCTGCACGAAACTCTCTCCCTCTCTTTTGCTCTTATTGAGATTTTGTAAACAACAAGGCCAGTGCAGTGCCGTGAGTTACGCGTAAGGGTGCCGTTATAGTTACGCGTGAGAGTGGGAGTGCGCGTGTGCGAAGCCGCAAAGAAGAATATCAAAAATAGCAAATTCACGAAAATCCTATGGACGCGCACTTTCACTCTCACTTTGAAGCGGCACTATGTCATCGCCGTAAGAGTGGGAGTGCGTGTGTGCGAAGCCGCACACGAAAATCCTTTGGACGCACACTCTCACTCACTTTGAAGCGGCACTATGGCAGCGCCGTTACGTTCGAAAGTGGATTCGATCGAAAACAAGAATCAGGGTGTATATACCCAACAAGGAATAAAAATAAGCAAGAAACATGCATGCTTTAATCCTTCGAAGCCGGATTGTTTTGTCACTGCTGTCGCAACCTCGCTAATGCCGAATACGTTTTTTATGCTCCGCCGTCTTTAAAGGGGTTAAATGCTTTGGTACAGAACTTATAAAACATCTTTATTCAACAATGATCATAAAACATAAAATAAGTTTGTAGACGATCACCCCTTCATTGAAGTATCCTCTTCGCTGTTGGCATGCTTCGAAACCGCGCCCTTGTCCGATTCTATGCTGGTAACACCTCGGAGGCTCTCCCCGTCGGTCGAATCCGAAATATCGTCCAAATCGTCATCCACTTCGCCGATGTAAAAAAGTGTAGCCCGCGGGATGACTCGTTCCTTGATGTAGTAGCCGATCTCGAAGTCCGTTTCCAAGAACTGCACACTCAGAATGGGATCCGTCATGAACAGAGGTTTTGGGTTGAAGAAGTTGAAGAAGCTGTTGGTCACCATCTCAACTTTTTGGCCGTCTTTGTCCTCGACAGCCAGCTTGGTCAGATTGGCCCCCTCTTTCCAGTTTATCTCCTGACCGATGGTGTCGTGGATTTCAAAACCGTTGAACGCAAACGGCTTCTCCGAGCTTGGGCAGCATTTCATAAGATATTTCTTCTCCAGAATGCGATCGTTGAAATAATCGTTGGGCTCGAATTCGAACTGAAGCACAAAGGATGGCTGAGGATCGTTTTTGACCTGGACCCTGACGTCGATCAGCCGCTTCAGAGCATCCTCGTCCGCCTCCCGAATCATCGCTTGCAGAACGGGTGTCATCTTGAACACAGTCAACCAAAACTCCGGCAAACCTTGGGCCTGATCTGCTGCGTCATCCGACGGTTCCGGAATACCTTCCAGTTTCGGAATATACGTACCGTTGACGATCTGCCGGCGCTTTTCGTACATCTCTTCGTAGTGCTTCTGAAAATCAACCTCGAGCATGTGCACCTTCTGGTGGAACTCGGCTTCCTTTTCCAACAGGTCCAGCTGAATCTTTTTCAACGTTTCAATCTTGATCCGGATGTTCGGCGGCATGGCTGTAATTTTCTTCATTTGCTTGATTCGTAGGTCCAGGTTCGAGATTTGCCGGATCAAGGATTCTTCCTCTTCGGAACGTAGGACGGGAGCATTCGTTTCAGTCGTTGCTTCCATGGTGGCGTTTGACTTTGAAATGATGAAAATTTTCGCAACTTTGCTTGCACTGGTTGCTGAGATGCATTTTCTGTGGTTACTTGATCATACCATGCTGGCGACATGGCATGATGTTTTAGGTGCTTAAATATGGTGCTCACGTGGTCCGTTATACCTCATAGCCACGCAGTGGCTTAATTCCCTCAACAGGGGAGGAAAAAAAAGCCACGCTCATAGCGATAGAGTAAAGCACGTAGTTTTTGAGGTGAGGGGACGGCGGTGGAGGTTTTTGCCAATGTCAAACATAAATTTTCATATTCTTGAATGAACAAAAAAGTCTTTAGGTGGTTCTGAGATGACCAAAGTGGTCTGCATGATTTTGGAATGGCCACTAATGCCGTTTTTCTTTTTTAACCTGGGTTGGAACTGGATTGGCGGAAAATGTGTAAACAAACAACGTCAGACAAACTTTAGTACAAGCGAAACCGAAATCGGGTTGGGGTTGAAACTGTGATCTGATCCAGTTCCAACCCAGGTTGGAACTGGATAATAAAGAAAAACGGCATAAGTAGAATCTCTTCATGGATTTCACAACTTCTAAGAAATGCTCACGGAACCATTTAATTAGTTATGTACACTTATTTTGCATTTTTCCTAAAAAATATATAATGAATTATACCTTATATTGCATCCGCCTCAGGTGTACTGGAACCAAGTACCGTGCTAATGTACTGTGCAGCGTCGAAGTCTTCCGCAGCGCTAAAATCTTCCACAACGTCCTCGCCGCAGTTGACGATGCTGTCACTCATCGCTATCGATAGATAATCGGAAGAATGGGATTTTCGTACATGCGCTTCGATGTGCGACTTTGCGCCGTGCACATTTAAACCGACCGGACACGTTTCCGAGTCTTGCTCTTCGTTTGTATTTGTTTGAATACTGAGCATTGCATCCGACTGGTCCCGGTCCAGATCAAATCGTTTGACACCCTCACGGTTCTTTTCTTCCCATGCCTCCCGATGGGACCGCCTCTCGTGGTTCGTGGCGAGATCTTTGCTAGTGTACTCATTCGGGCAGAAACGGCACTTTACCAGCACCATCCAGTGCACCTTGTTAACGTGACCCTAGAATAGTTAACATTTGTGTTACTAGTTGAAATAGTCGCATATATAGAGCTATAATACTGATTATGTCATACTACATTTGCATTTAATCCAAATGTCTGTTCTTGAACATTCTCTTTCAAATGGTTTCTCTGTAACTCTATAGCATCATCGATTTTTGAAATCGAGATAAACAGAACTAGATGAGAATAGTGCAGCAATATATTTAAGAATATAGTTGCCGTTGTAATCAAGGCAGCCATTAACCAAGCAACCGAGAACACCGTCGGGAACGTGGAACGGAGTCAATGGCTATGCTGCAGCATGGACACGGCAGAACGTGAAACGTTACAAAAGAAAGCGTAAGCAGTAGATCCGCCTCTTTCGGGAGAAGAAACGCCGCCTGGAAGAAGCGGGATTGAGGAAAGGTTGTCAAGAAACACGAGCCTTATTTCATCCTAAAAAGAGTTCGTGCAGTAAGCCTAAATGCGCAGGGGCCCTTGGCGGACCAAACGTGTTATATCGAAAGGAGGAAGCAGCACTTCGACAAAAATACCTGAATGGTGCAGCAGGGATCGCATAAACTGAGGATCAAAGCAACGAACGAAATGACTACGTCAACACGGCGGCTGGGAAGTCAGCTGGTAAGGATGGTATTGCAGTTCAACTCATCAAGACGGGTATGAAAATGTTGGCCATTTGTCTACACCGGCTGATTGTCAGGATTTGGGAAACCGAACAGCTACCGAAGTAGTAGTAGGAAGGAATAATTTGCCCTATCTACAAGGAAGGCTAACTTGTCGAGTGTGAGAATTCCCGAGCGATCACCATTCTGAATGCCTTCCACAATATGTGCAGATCATCTTCCGTCAGCTTTTACCTATTATAACGAATAAATGTGGTTTACCTTTATCAAGTGTGAATCACATGACGACACTTCAACGTCTCCGCAGGTTGTCGCCCGATGGGCTTCGAGTCCAAATCTGCCAATCAGTTTGCCGCATTTGTCGCACACGGTTTGTTCTTTGCTTTCGTCCTCCGTGATAAGTTGACTCATTTGGTTGCGATGGCGTTCGTGCGATTCCAAGTGTCGGCTCATGTTCTGCTTTCGGAAGCTGCAGATTAAAAAAAAAAACGAGTTAAATTTGGTTCTACCCTCTAAATAGGGTGACTTTGGGTATTTTGGGGAAAGCTTGGGGAACTTTTTAGATTAACTTTGAGTTCAACAAGTTTGATAAAACACCTCATGATGAAGAGAACAAAGCTAAGCTGCTGAAAATAGAACAATTTTACCTATCACGTTTTCTTTTAATTCAAGCAGCATAAGATTATTTTTTTTAATATTATGGAATAGCGTTCTTGATTATACACCTATACCTAATAGGTTTACCTACTAGACTTCTAATGCTATACATAATTCATGTCATCTGCAAAACAGACAAATTGGCTTCGTTGACGGCCGCTCGACAACAGACCAAATCTTCACCGTGCGGAAAATCCTTCAAAAATGCCGCGAATACTAGGTCCCACCGCACAACCTGTTCATCGATTTCAAGGCAGCGTACGACAGTATCGACCGCAGAGAGCTACACACTCAAAACAGATTCGCGGGCTCGGCAAAATCGCGCACAGCCGTCTGCTCAGCAAAATCTTTATCTGGTATCTCAGCAAAAAGTGACGATTGTTAGCTGATTCTCAGCAAAACGATTGCCGACTATCAGCAATGAACTGTCAAAATTGCCGAGATCCCGGCAAAATGATTGTTTGCTGATTGCTCGGCTGTGCGAATCTCGGCAAAAGTTTGAAAAAATGCTGATATCCCGGCAATCTGAATTAAGTGTGTACGAAAAATCATAGACGAGAACAATGAGATCATGTGTTGCTCCAGTGCGAGCTAACTCATCAGCCACGACCAGGTGTACCCATACAAGGTGAACACTTGAACAGCATTTGCTGAAATCAGCTTCTCGATTTGAGTTCGACAAGCGATAACTTTGTTGGCTGAAGCAAGTGCTATAATAGCATCCTGGCTATCTAAACAGAAGTAGAGTGGGGCGGGGCAAGATGGGTCACCTAAGGATGGATCACCATAACTTCGTAAATACAAATCGTATTGGTTTGTATTCGTCCGCATCTCTTTAATACACTAGTTAGCTAAGCTAAGAATCGAAAAAAAGTTCAATAAATACAAAATAAGATGTTAAACAAGCAGTTTTAAAAAGTGATCGATTTTGCGTCGTGAAAAAAGTGCGGGGCAAGATGGGTCACCTTTTAAGTAATTCACATTTTCTCAACGAAAAACGTCAAAATATAAAATTTGTTCCGCATTCATATATGCTCCATATCCATACTGAGTAAACAAGAGCTACTAGTAAATCTATAAATCTATATATATAAAAATGAGTTTGAAGTTCCTTTGAGGCAACAAAACTCAAGAACGGATGAACCGATCGACATGACTCTTGCACGGTTCGGTTCGTATTCGTGGTGGCTGTGTTTATATGTACAAAAAGCTACGAAAATCATTTAAAAATGCATGAAAATAGTGAAAATACTGATTTTCTTATGAGCCGGGAAGAAATTCAGTGTGATCGAAATTAAATCAATCTAGAGTGCGTTGCTACGATGACCTCAACAGTTGTCAAACCGCCTCAGCTTGGCAAGGCAACGTTTGCCGGGACAGCTAGTATTTTATAAATTTATTCAGAGGCGACGCGTGGTCTAATAGGGGACCTGTTCAACATTGAGGATAAATTCAAAATTGGAATTTGGTACACTTATGTTAAAGAACAGGTATGAGAGATGAGAATTACATATTATATGCATTCCAAAACTGAAAGTGGTGCACTTTTCTTCTGAATAATCGTAGATTTGTTGTAGCCAAAACGAATTCGTGGCCGTTTGATTACAGACGTCAGTCGTTTAAGTTTAGCATGGTACATACATGGAGTTTGGGTTTATTTCCCATTCCACTACTGGAAGAAAGCTTTCGTGAAACAACAAATCCTTCACATGGCCACCATATTGTGGTGCTTGAATGTCCATCTGACATGATTAACGAAACATGCAATAAAATTACTTTTCCAGATAGTGAGAAAGATTCTGAAATGGACCTTAATCAATCTAATCCTTACGATCATCTGGGTTAATTTGGTTCAATGTTAAAGCCGATTAAAATAAGTTTTTCAGTTCTGTTTGAAAATTAAAGGACTGGGGTATCAGTGCCATTACTAATCTTACTTACGCTCCCAAACGCATTCTATCAGAAAACAAGTGATGTGTAGAATGAAAACGGTGTAGCACCTTAAATGTTTTGCCAAAAAATATTGAAGCGTGGCTTTTTCTTTGCGCATTCGTGGAGCAAAATATAACTAAATGTAGGGTATTGGTTCCCTTATTAAGCATGTGGTCCTCATTTTCATCCTATGAAAAACAAAGGATTGAAGCGTTGTTTGTTTTGTTTCTTATTTTGTATTTTTTTGTTAGAATTGAGCACGCATGAAAATAAAAAATATCGGTACCGTAATCGCTTGTTTTCGAATAGGGGCTGTCCATTTATTACGTAAGGGAATTTTAACGATTTTTCGACACCCCCAGCCCCCCCTTGTAAGATTTTTTTGTATGAGAGCCCAAATATTTTTGTATGGCTCGTAAGATTCTCCAAACCCCCCCTCCCCCCATAAACCCTTACGTAATTAATGGACAGCCCCATAGGATGAATATGGGAGCGTGAGATTACTGATTGCACACATACCCTATGTTGATCAACACAAACCAGCCCGGCTAGGAAACGTTTAATAAGAATTGCATTTTGACACTGTATAATGTACGCAATAAATGCCAAATGACAGCACATTCAGCTTCAGTAGCAAGTAGGTACGCATGGTTGGGTGGTGCGCAAACCACGCGCATTGAAAGCATGCAATGATGACGGTGAGAAAGTCTCTCTTTTTTCTTCGTTTTTTCTCTCTAGTTCAAGCCGGTGGGTTGAACAAGATGAGAGACACCGACGCCAAGCTGTATAGTGGTTTCGCAGCGCGGTGTCACGAACACTAATGCAAATCTACTGGTTGAAAATATGCCCATTTGATTTTGCTGGGAACAGCTGATCTTTGTTTACTATTTTCAACCAGTAACTTAAGTGGTGTTCGTGTAATGCAGCGTGTACGTACACGCAACACTACTAAAAGCAGAAACCACTATGGTCCACTGCACGAATTTATGCTGGCCTGCTTACTCTCACGCGAAATTTGACGTTTGAGCGGTGCCGACACCGCTCAAACGTCAAATTTCGTGTGAGAGTAAGCAGGCCAGAATAAATTCGTGCAGTGGACCATGCAAGTCAACCGCGCTTTTTGGCGCAACACGGTGAGAGTGGCTCACACAGCGGTATGTTGGTTTAGCAAAAATGATTCTGCTAGAATTTAGTTGTAATCATAGAGCGCTTTTTGATTTTGGGATAAGAACATTACGACAATCACGTAATTAAACTATTTTCTACTGAAATCCGTTTTCTGCGGAAGCATTGTCATGTGCGATTTGAATGAGTTTAAACTCAATCCTATGCGAATCATTTTTAGCGTCAAACAAAAACGCGCACGAGAGACTCCCAGCATGTGATAGCAAACGTTGTTCAAATTCTCCTGTAGAACGGGTAGATCTCACACATTTACACCTCCAGCCGTATACGAACATCCGACCTGTTGCAGTGTGTTGGGGCGTTCATATATGGGAGCTTGTTCAACAGAAAAAGTTGAACTACGGTGCGGTGTGCTTGTTTTGCTTCTCAGCCGTTTCACGGTGGGTCGTTGGGCGACTGTCTTATAGTGGTGGGATGGGTGGTACGCACCAGATTTTTTGTTCTAACGGAGATGCAATGTATTGAAGTCTTGTAAAAAAATTGTTTTAAGTTTCTGTGCTAATATAACATTTAATCCATATCATTTAGGTTAAATTAAAATGACAAAGACTGGGATGGTGAAACAATTCCTATTTCTTTTCTTCCAAATCGAATACCTGTGCAATGAACCGGTTGAACACGCCGACGAGACGCCTCTGAATTTATTTGGAAGATAAAAAACTTTACGATTTGAGTGGTCCTAAGGCGACTTGAAAATCGAATTCAATTCAATTCAATTCACTTTATTTATGAGATTTTCAGCCGTTGGCTGGTTCATCTCATTGAAAATCGATGTTTTCACTAAAAAATTATCATAATTTTATGTTATAATTTTGAGCGTTCATTCCGCTTGATTGAAGTCATTTATGAGATAGTCTTGAAATAAAAAATAAATTACATTTGAATGCTGCAAAAATACGTTCAAAATTGAAGGTGACCCATCTTAACCCGCGGCCGTTTATATGGAATGTATCGCATAAGAAAAATGGCTAAAACCATTTTATTTTTTATTTCCAATGAGAGTGAATAATTTTTCAATCAATGCCCCAATCTTTTGTATATTCATGCTGGTCATCTAACAAAATGATTACCATAATCAAAAAATGAGTAATGCGTCCGAAAATGACACTGACCCATCTTGCCCCGCCCCACCCTATATGACTTTGCCCATTACGTGTTGCTGAAGTGCTGATTGCACTCCGCACATAAGAGTAAAGATTTCAACCTGAAAATCGGTGTAGTGTCTTTCAAATGAGTAAGACTTATGTAGCCTTAGCTCACGAGAGCGGACACCAGCGCCTGCTCGACCTTCAAAAAGGGAGCTATCAGTGTAATATACGATGCCGTCTGAAATACTTCTCTCCAGATAACCAGAAGTCCACTCTTCCAGGGAAAGGAACTTCGTGGAAAATGTCCTATATGGAAAATAACAAGCAATTGTAAGATCACTTGGAGCAATAAGACAACTTTGTCTCAATCCACCAAAAGTGGAAACAACTAGGTGTGTGTTGATCTGCGGTCAAGTCTGAGGTACACATGAATTTCCTCTAGTAAACTGAGTACCCGTAGACGGTAAGTGCAAGAAAGTGCTTCTTGTTTGAGATGAATGTGTAGTGGGGCAGCAATTCAGAGAGAACAATCCAGACGTCGCCATAAGCACATCCTTTGGATATGGCCTAATTTTGATTTTGCCCTTCTGCCACCAATATTGGTCGAACAACAGTTGTGTAAATCCATTTGATATACATGGGTTTTAGACACCAAGTTGTACCAAAAGTACGGCGGCATTGCCCGAAGGCCATACAAGTTTTCTTGATCCTGAACTCAATGTGAGGTATCCAGAAAAGCTTGGAATCAAGAATAACTCCAACTTATGCAACTAAAAATGCGGCTAAAGAAAGTGGTAGAAATGCATATCAATATGACATCCAATATCTACTTACGCCTTGTTGCACTGCTTGCATGTTACAAAGTCCTTTGTCGGATCGTGCTTAGGTACTGTGTTGATATGCGTTTTCACATGCGCGGTCATTTCACTTGGAGTGTAACTGTAAAATAAATATGAAATACCGCATAAACCTCAACTCATAACAGTCTACGAGCAATGGTTTGAGATACTTACAATTCTTTACAAATATAGCAAAAATGCTTCTCGTTAGGTTTTGGCACAACGATTATCGTCGGTACCGTCGGTTTGACCTTGGGTTTCGACGCCGCACTTGGGGTGGTAGCCGTAGCTGGTACTGCGGTAGCTCTCTGGGGTTTCCGCTGCGCTTTGTTTTGAGCAAAACAATCCGCTTTGTGGTCTTTGAAATCGTCGGGAGAAAAACTGCAAACGAATCACCATACGAAATATTTTATTTTCGATACAAATACCCAGGTTTCATTAAGCATGATAGGCATTCATTTGAAACGGTTTTACGGGGCATGTTATAGAATCGAATTACCTATTCTTGCAGAGTTTGCAGCTGATTTTCACCTTATGTGCCGAACATAGATGGTCGGTAAGCCCCTTTTCTGAGGTAAACGTCACATAACAAATTTTACATTGAAATTTGTGCATCACCATTGCTTTCTCATTGGTCGATCGGGGTTTCTTTGCTTCCGGTGCCACCGATGCTTGCTCACCATCTGCTGGAGAAACTCGTTTTAGCGGCCTGACCTGGTCAACTTTTACGACGGACTTCCCCTTTCCAAGTTTGGCCTTCTGCTGATTGTCGAGAACTTTGTTGTAGAATATGAAAAAATCTAACACGGCCTTACTGCACGTGGTACAGATTAACTTGCTATCAACTTGTAAAATCTATAAATATAAATGAAAGGAATGTTAGAGTGTGTACAAAAGTCGAAAAAATGACTCTGCTCTGATCGAAAATTTGATGCATATGTTTAAGACGCTATATCTGCATATCTCCACAACCTATTTACATTATAGGTACACATTAAACTTTATGTAGATTATACAAAAAAGGTAATGGAGCAGTAAAAGGAAACGGAATTATGGAACAGAAACTTACGTTTTTGAAGAGCAAATCAATGGCTTTCCTGTGATCCTCGTTCAACGGCCTTAACGCTGTGGATGCCAGACACAGGATACATCTCATCCGCACGGAAATCTTCGGTGCGATGGGTATCTGTAGGTCGGTTCCAGAGGCACGTTCTCCGCACCTCGGTGCGATGGGTACTGGTTCCTTCATCGGTTTAGACACTGTCGAACTAATAGTGTTTGCTACAGATCTTGCATCTTGCTGGGGCTTGTTACATGTGTCGATTGTTACGCACTTTCCGGTCGAGTCGGATTCCTTGACCAGGGAGATTAAATTGTACAGATTGAAGTATGCTGCGTGAAGAAAATATGAGACAGAAAAGCGATCGAAGAAAGTTCATCGATCTTACCGACGTGATCCGTGAAACGGGCTTTCTTGTTCACGTTGACCGTTGGAATCCAATCGACATTTTCCACATCTGTCAAATCCGCCATGGTTCCGGAGACAAAATGCAGACTACACAGCTGTAGTTTACAGGAGAGCGTAAAGAATTACCAAAAAGAAAAATATGTAATCATAATTAATGTTAAAATTTCTTTGATATTTGATGATTATGAAAAGTTTTGTATTAAATAATGTTCATGGTGATTAGTGATTGAGCTTGATAATTAAAAATGCTATCAAATAAATAATGTTTAAATTAATTTTTTTCTTCTGATTATAATTGATAATTAAGAATTGAATTGTAAAAGTATAATGACTAATGGGTAAATAAAATATCCAAAATATAATGAATCTTACCTTATCCCACTGAGTGCGCCGATTCACCATTTGGCACCAGAGCAGAAGCCGTTTCTCAGACAACACGCGGCGCACGTAATTAGTGGTGTCCAATTTAGGAAAAGAGTAGATTTTTGTTTTCTTACTGGGTGACTTGTTATTTGAGCAATTTTTGATGCTGCAAATCTGAAATTATTTTAGGACAGTTTTGATTTTGAATGGAAGGGTATGGTTGATGTTGCGTACAGTTTCAGTACGCTTGCTGTTGAGTGGAACTGGTAACTCAAAAGCAAGAGTGCAGTACATAAGCGGCGGTGCGAAGGCCGACGGTGGTTATAATTTTACAACTCGGCAGTGTCGTTTGGTTAGTGAACGAGAAAAGGCACTGCAGTTAGGAGATACGTTTGTCCCGAGAGCGGATACCACATTGTAAGATTCAATACCTAGAATGTAAAATGTAATAATAATTGAATAAATAAATTGCAGTATTGAAGCTGCTTGGAGTAAGAAGCTGCTGTCGATGGGTGGTTTTAGTTCTGGCAAATCGTCCTAACAGTTGATTTTTTTAAACATAATATTTCAAACAAGGTTCTCTTCGGATGGGCGAAAGAATAAAACGGAGCTTGAACAATTTAAACTTAGTTATTAAAGATAGGTCTTCACTGTTTGAAGACTTGTAGTGTAATGCGTCCCAAGTCTCCTATTACTTCATAATCAAATTACAAAATGTAGGATAGACAAAATTAATTTATGTTTCTAATACTAAGAGGACTAGAATTTAGGGTTCTTCAGTTGGAATCAATCCGTTACAAATTAATTAAAATTCCCGATATTTATCAATTACATACTTGGTTATCTGTTCTGTTATAATCAACGCACCCCCGGGCCG
Organism: Aedes albopictus; assembly: GCF_035046485.1. Lineage (NCBI taxonomy): Eukaryota > Metazoa > Arthropoda > Insecta > Diptera > Culicidae > Aedes > Aedes albopictus. Next base: position 195,217,402 of record NC_085138.1, on the reverse strand, counting down.
TGGCCAATCTGCGTTGTTTCGCTGGGCGATACGTCTACCAGTAGACTTGTATCTGCCCTATGCTAAACCGATTAGCATATCAAGTCCTTTCCACTGATGAGTAGGCTCGAATGTCCCGCCCCTCCCTATAACCCATAGGGGAAAATAAGGAGTTTCCAGTTTCAAGTATTGTATTGATTATGACACCAACTCTTTCTATTCCTTGGGAAAAAAATCACTAGACTTGGATTATCAGACTACTATTAATAATGAACATAATTAAGATACAAGTCTACATACACAATTGTAAAAGCAGTGTTAGATACTTTAAAGTGAATTGAAAAATGTGAATAAGATAAATTGTAAACTATTTCGCGGCGACACGAATGCTTCAATAGTGTCATAAATAAAGGCGCAAACAAACAAATAATTGATATTGAAGTATGCATATTGCATTATCTATTAGCAAAGTAGTAGAAAGAGTTGGGTGTCTGATTATAAAATTGTTGTACTTATCTTGTGTGTTTCGGACAAGTCCCGTTTGTGTTGACCATTGGGACATTTCTTGCTTCAAAACGGTCGTTTCTGGAATGGGAAGAGAATAATTGGCCGCACAACTCCGCAAATGGGCGGCCCGCACATATTAGAATAATGTTGCAATGATTGAAAATAATAGAGTATAATTGTAAATATATAATACTGCTACTAGTTCAGGTTTCTCACCCTCCACGATTCTCTTGATACTGTTATAGCGTATTTGTTGTAAATTTGTTAATAAGTGAAGCCTCCAGTAATTCAAAATTCAATGTAGCGAAGATCTTGAGTGGATAGCATTCATTGATAATGATAGTGATTATTTTAATATGGCTTAACAAAAATGGCTATTCAATTAGTTCAAATCATATTCAAATATGATATAAGAGCTCCCGTGTTTCAATCAATGCTGTCCTCATACTATCTACAAAATCTTACAAAAAAGATTGAGGAAGTTATTTAGATATTGGTTATATGAACTACTACTATTTACTATAACATCTTCAAATGGATAGTGTAACTACAGAAAACTACAGAAGAGTTAGCGGTATTTGTATTATTGAAGTGATATACCCAATGGGTGCCCCAGAAATAAAAATCCATTAATTTGAATCAACTAGGAGTTCGTTCATAAATCACATGTACTTCATGAGGAGAGGCAAAGTTGTAATTTCATGCAATTTTGGTTTTGCATGGACAAAATTTTATGAGGGTTAGGTCTATATGTTTTATGAACGGACTCTAACATATGGATTTGCAGCATAGCTGAGCCTTTCCGTCATAAGACTGACGAAAACCAATAGTTTGTAATGAAATTGTCCGCGTGGATTTGTAGTACTGAATCAATTGCTCGACATGACCCTATGTCTCACATACGATTATGCTAATGACTCATTAAAAGATTAAAATCTGATACTCATCTCATGTTTGTCTTCAAAACCTTGCCATATTTAGAAAATGCACGCTTTTAAGGTTTAGCTCTTAAGCTATCTTAATAATTTTACTATTTACTGACTAGATAGTCAAAGTTAGAATTCACAGAGAATGAGATCATTTATAGTACTACAGCACCATAGGAGATCACTCACACTGCGTTTTCATAGAACGGCATTTTGTTCTACTAATAACAAACAGATGCTACTGATCTCCCTCAGCATAGAACCGCAGCCTAAAGCCTGCGCACTTTAGAATCGGTACGCTTTCTACCGGCTGCAGATCAAAAACGGGTTAACCTAGAAAAAAATGTTGTAAGAAGCAAATGAAGCTTATTTATTGTGTTTTGTAGGAATAATATGAAAATATCAGTTTTTATTTGATGATGATTAACCTGGGCTTGTTAGGGGAATATCTGTAAATAAAAGAAAATCGGGTTAAGTACGGTTCCTTTGAATTCCACTAAGAATTTGCATCCTTTGACAGATACGTATTTCGACCTCAACTGTAAGGTCGTCTTCAGTGTCTTGTACTTGACGCGACTCAAGTACAAGACACTGAAGACGACCTTACAGTTGAGGTCGAAATACGTATCTGTCAAAGGATGCAAATTCTTAGTGGAATTCAAAGGAACCGTACTTAACCCGATTTTCTTTTATTTAGTTTTTATTTGTTCAAGATAAAATTTTGACCTGTTTGTGAAATTCATGCCATTTTATTCTGCACAAACCAATGATCGTCAATATTTTCAAATTCCACAGCTTACGGGCTAATATTTCCACAAGAAACAAAATTATACTCATCAAACATGTGCTCAAAACAAGTTACGACATTAAACTCTTGACAAATATGGTTCACAAGACCATTATAAACTTATAGCCTTATTGGCCATTCACGCTATATTCAAAACATAATTTTACTCACACTATTTTTCATGAAAAAATATTTCCTGAGATCGTTTTTTGGATCTACAATTCCCCAATTCAAGTGGCCCAACTTAATTCATATCGAAACCTGGATTATATTTGGAATTATTAGCAGTTTTCCCTCACAGTAGTCGGAAATTAACAGTCATAAGGCTAACTCCTCATAATAAACCTAAAATAAGATAGTTTTCATGAATAAAACACTGAAAACCATATTGATTATGGAACTATAGATGTGATTATATGATTACAAATAAAAAACTTCTGAGTAGATTCAGTTTTATTAAAAAATCGTTAGATATTTCACGCCATCAAAACACATCCAATGAATTTCGTCAGCAATAGTCCATACAGCTTTCGAGCCACGATTATTTATATTGTTCCACATCAAATCATTGGTTTCTTGTATACCAATACTATTCGTATAGTATCCTTCCCGTATGCGTATTTGCCGAGCTAAAGCTTATGCGAAAACAACTTTTTTGACCTTAAATATCTATGCAAGTCTTTGATTTTCCATAAAACCCTTCAAAGGCTTTCCATAGCTATATTGGAAATTTTAAAACACTCATGGAATATTTTACCTCCCTTAATCAACAATCATAATACCAAGAACTATTATATACTGCATAATTGGTGGGTTTGATAATTATATATTCCTACACAAATCTTGAATCTGACAATGATTGGTTTTTGCCTCAATGTGTGCAGAAAAAACTGGCACTATTTACGAATTCAGATCAATAGTTCATCTAAAAATATAAAAACAGCAAATTTTATACTTTTTCTACAATCAACAATAGATAAGCTTCAATTGCTTCTAACAACACTTTTTTCCAAGTGACACCGTTTTTGAGCGGCAGCCGGTTGAAAGTGTACCGATTCTAAAGTGCGCAGGCTTTAATGCACGCGCCCTGTCGGATTTCATAAGCCTCGGAGATTATTACCACCTTCAATGGTATTCCCATATACTACCATCCCACATTATTGTCCCATCAAGGGTCTGACTGTGCTCATAACCCCCCTCAGTGGTAATATTCTCACTAGCTTGGAATTATATTTCCCGGTACATAAGTGATTTCGACAACATACCGTTACACTATGCCGTAGTATAATTGGAATCACTATATCAGAGCATTGAAATCTGATTTTAAAATTTACCATTGAATCTACATTCAGTTCAACCAATCAACACTGCAAAGCACAATGCAGGGTGGCCAGTGAATAACAGATTTTGAATTCCCGGTTTCCTCCCGTTTTTTTCCCGGAATTTTCAGTTTTTTCCCGGTATTATTATTTTTACTTGAATTGCAAAACATATTCCCTGTTCCCGAGAGGGAAACCGGTTTTTTTAAAGCAGCCGTTTCGTTTACAGCAATGCTTAAACTGCAAATTTTATTTCAAACAAATTATTAAACTTTTTTCCTAATACTAATTTAACTTAAGCTACTCACAATTAAGTGGTTTCCTTCGTCACGACTTCCTTTCTGACTTCTCCAACCTAGTTTGACGAAACTTGGGACCGCTACCCTAGTCGGTGTACGCTATGTTAGAGTTATTTTATGGGGTCACAAATTCGTACAATTATTACTCATTTGCATACAATTTCTCTATGATTCATCTACTTACATTAGAATCCACTGGCACGGTAAGTATTTTTGGCTATTTTCCTTGTTTCAGGAACCGCCAGGAACCGGTATTTGCACGGCTATAAAAAGGTATAAAGGTACGTATTTGACATTTTTTCACTGACTATTTACAGTTTTCTTTCCTTTCCAGGTTCTACTTACGGGTTATCTATCACCGTACACTGCACAACAAAACTACCAACTGATTCAAATAATTATCTAAATCTGGAATTAAATAAACGAACTATAATTCAACAAATGCAAAACTGTCGATTTCGATAATTCTTTTGCGATGGCGAAACTACACTTTTCCCCGTTTGTTTATCGCTTGTACTATATCTCACATATCATCTCTCATTTCGCCTACCACTACCACTGTGCGCGAGAACTGTCATGTTGCAGTTATGCTGCGGCTAGACTGGTTCAACTTTAGACCGGCCCAGAAAAGTTATTTTGTTGCGGCGTCGCAACACCCCAGCCCGTAACATCCTGCATTCCTGGATTTACCTTACCTTTTGACGCCGCAACCTTTATTACGCCTTGTCTCTGTACCTTACCATCTGTGTCCTCACGTTGGCTTGTGGAGCATGTCCAGGACCTATGGTTCTTGCCTTCGACCACGAATACAAGTCGCCCTTTCGAAGCAGTTGCTGATCGTCGAACCATTTCGACCACTGGTTGACCATCGGAAGGTATACCGACGTCAATGCTTCGGTTTCGATCATGCCAGCCGCTTCTGCTTGTTGTTGCCAGCACCTTGTCCGACAACTTACACCCCTCATCAAGCGCGCGAATCGCCCAACACTTTTTCTTCTGCCGATCGATCGTGACTTCGTCCGGACTTGTTCCATTTGCGACGAGCCTTCTCGACGGCCGCTTTTCCTCGTCCAGCTGCGGCAAAAACTCGCCGCGGTGCCTCGTCAAAAACCGAGTCGAAAACGCTGGTCTCCACTTGGATCCCTGATCGCCCCCAAGCCTCTCTCCTTTGCCATCTGCAGGATGACACAGCTCAAATGCGCCGGTGTTACCGGCTTCGCCTCTTCTAGGCTCCGTAGAGCTTCCAGCGAGTTGGTCATCCCGTTTCGGATTTCGAACCCGCCTATTTTGCTGTTCAACCTGTCTTCTTGCGTTCGGGACCATGTTCGTGGTGGTTCTTCTAGGACTGTCCGGTTGAGGAAAGGTTTTAACTTCTTGACCGCGGGCCTTCGACAGCAATCCGGTTGCGCAGCGGTCGTTGACGAGTTGGGTGGTTCGCTCTCGTATTTCTTGACAACGTTTCTTCCCTGCGGTTCCCCGCGGAATTGCCACCACCGATTCTTTCAACGCATACTGGCTCTCGAGTAGCTGCGGTGGCAGATCCTCGTTTGTCATCTGCCGGTGGTAGCCGAGATAGTTGTCGGCCGCCGCTGAGGTTTCCTGTCGCGGCCCATACACCGTCCATCCTAGTTTGGTCCGAACCGCAATCGGTTCCACAGGCGTACCCACTTTTGCCTCCATCGGTGCAAACGCGTGGATATTGTTTACCCCAATCAGCAACTGCGGCTGTCCGTCATACGATTCGATGGGCAGCCCTCGCATGTGCTCGTACTGTTGTGCAAACTCCTCCGAATCCAACTTTTGATGTGGCAGCATCAATTTGTCCACCGTGTGCACTGTGTGCAACAGCATATTGCCGCCGGCTGCAGCGCCTATTCCCGACGCCCACAGACTCATTCTTCGGGAATCCTCCACTCTCGACGTGTTTCCCGTCCACCGGATGGTCAATCGCTCTTGTACTCCGACCGCGCCCAGACGGTCGGCGAGCTTTTTCTCCACCAACGTGACGGAAGCTCCTTCGTCCAGGAACGCCAACACCGAAATTGTGTTACCTCTGCAGTGCAGCTGTACCGGAACGATCCGGAACAAGACCGAGCAGTTTTCCCGTATGGGTGTACTCAGCCCGACCGTGTTTTCGACCGGATGCATGAGCGAGTTGTGGAACTCTCTGCAGTCGCCGACGTTGCATCGGATTTTGAACTTGCACTGCCCTCCGTGCTCGTTGAGGCAGACATGGCACAACTTCTCGTGCATCACCAGCTTCAAACGCTCATTGTACCGCAACTTCTTGAATTCCGCGCAGTGCTGCAGACGATGATCCTTGGATTGACACATCTTGCACGGTTTCAGCTTACTCTCTTTACTTGCGTTGTAGGTCGAACTGCTGGCTTCGCAGTGACAGTATAGTCCAGCCTCGTTCGAACTCTCCTCTTCGGATTGGGAATCTGATTCGGACGATGGCGTTGGATTGAACTCCACGTCAACGTTAGCTTCGCAGGCGTCTGCCACGATGTCCATCAGGAAATCCGTCAGCGTTCGCAACGTTATTTCCCCTCGACCTCGCCGATAGTGGATCCACTCACGCTTTTCCCGATCCGGCAGCTTGGCAACCAACGACTTTATCAGCAGCGGGTTGACGAGGTGTTGCCGTAGATCCGCTGCCTCCAGATGGCCGCAGAGTTGCTCCACTGTGTTTCCGAATGGAACAAAACTCCTCAGATTGTCCGGCCTCGGGGGTTCCAGCCGGTTCACCTTGTCCAGCAGGCATTGAAGCAGTTGTTCCGGGCGGCCGAAGTGCCGACGCAGCTTCTCAATGACCTGCGGGATGGTTTCGGGAAGTAGCAACTGCCCGGACACCAGCTCAAGAGCGTCGCCTTCCAGGGCTTCCTGTAGTCGCATCAAGTTCTCGTGGTTCATGTAGCCGCAGACATCGTTGGAAACTTTGTAGGCCGCGTAGAACAATGGCCACTGCGCTGGTTTGCCGGAGAATTTTGGGAGTTTGTAAGTTAATCCCATCCTCGCGGCCAGCTGGGCCTTCGTCGGTCCGGTCTGCTGCTTCCCCAGCCCGTTTTGGCTGACACTTCCCACTTTCTTGCACGTCTTCCTTGGAGCGCTTTTCCTCGCCCTGGCTTCCATGGAAGAATCCGAACTCTGGGTTGACAGATCGGAATCGTCGGAGTTTTCGTCGTCCTCGTCTTCTTCGTCGGTGCTCTCGTAGTCTCGCGTGCGCTTCTTCACGTTCGCCTTTCTCAGCTTCAACACGTTTGGGTTGACTTTGCCGGAAGGACCCGCTCGCGAAACGTCCTTGACTACTTTCGGCGCCGGCTTCGACTTTTGACTCGAAAGTTCCGCTAGCTCCTCATCCATGGCCGCCATTTGCATCTCGAATGACAACTCCCGGTTCGCCTTCAGCTGCTGAATCTGCTCCTTCTTCTTTTGGAGCATCTCCGCTTGCCATGCCCTTTGTTCTTCTTCTTCTTCAGCGCGCATTTGCAGCTCCAACTCCGTCTTTTGCTGCTCGAACGCACGCTGCATCTCCCTTTCCTTCTTCCGCAGCTGCATCTCCACCTCCAGCTCTTCATACTGCCGCTTCTGCTTCTCTTCTAGCGCTCGGCCCTTTGCTTCCAAGCTAGACGCAGCTAGATAAGAGCTGACGCTGGATTTGTCCGACTCGTTGCCGTGTTTCCGGGTGCGAGCCTGCTTCTTGGTGTCCTTCTGCTTCTGCCGGTACTCCTGGGCCTTCTCCTGGCAGGCCTTGCTTTGGCAGTACCACTTCTTCTTCAGATTGTCCTCATCGATGTCCACGCAACATGTATGGAACCATTTAGAACATCCGTCACAGCTGACCATCACCTCGTCGCTCGTAGACAGTCCACAAATTGTACACTGAGTTGCCGTCAGATCCATGACGGTTGGCTCAGCATCGGAAGTCATCTTTTGGCAGGTCCGAACTTCTCACTTGACACTATCACTTCGCGGAAGTTACTTCGCGGGTGTCACTTAATTTTTAAGAATGTTCCCGAGAGGGAAACCGGTTTTTTTAAAGCAGCCGTTTCGTTTACAGCGATGCTTAAACTGCAAATTTTATTTCAAACAAATTATTAAACTTTTTTCCTAATACTAATTTAACTTAAGCTACTCACAATTAAGTGGTTTCCTTCGTCACGACTTCCTTTCTGACTTCTCCAACCTAGTTTGACGAAACTTGGGACCGCTACCCTAGTCGGTGTACGCTATGTTAGAGTTATTTTATGGGGTCACAAATTCGTACAATTATTACTCATTTGCATACAATTTCTCTATGATTCATCTACTTACATTAGAATCCACTGGCACGGTAAGTATTTTTGGCTATTTTCCTTGTTTCAGGAACCGCCAGGAACCGGTATTTGCACGGCTATAAAAAGGTATAAAGGTACGTATTTGACATTTTTTCACTGACTATTTACAGTTTTCTTTCCTTTCCAGGTTCTACTTACGGGTTATCTATCACCGTACACTGCACAACAAAACTACCAACTGATTCAAATAATTAACTAAATCTGGAATTAAATAAACGAACTATAATTCAACAAATGCAAAACTGTCGATTTCGATAATTGGCTTCTTTAGCGGTGTTGAGATAATTCCATATTCAGAATCTGCATACAAAACTGAGCCGAAATCCAAATTTTCATGAATTTTGGTGCCCGGGAACCTATTTAAAAATCAGTTTGAAGTTTGTATGGGAGCGATTTGTCGAATCACCCCTTGTCGCATTTTGTACTGGGCGGAGCTGTCAAGCAGTTGGCCAGCTGTCAAAAGGTGATTTCGAAAAATGTCTTCGAAAGCGATTTTAGGTATCAAAATGAAGTTCTAAAAATCTGAAAAAAAATCATAGTGGTTCAGAAAAATGTGCTTTTTTGTATAAAATCAAAAAATCAATACATTTTTCTTAATTTAAAAACCCAATTGTTTTGCGATGGCGAAACTACACTTTTCCCCGTTTGTTTATCGCTTGTACTATATCTCACATATCATCTCTCATTTCGCCTACCACTACCACTGTGCGCGAGAACTGTCATGTTGCAGTTATGCTGCGGCTAGACTGGTTCAACTTTAGACCGGCCCAGAAAAGTTATTTTGTTGCGGCGTCGCAACATTCCCCAAATCCAGTTAATGTGTGGCAACACTGCTGTGCAAACCGCGTGCGCGAACACACCAACTATATATCTAAATTTTTCGTTGTCGTATAATCGTTGAAATAATTTTTTTCGAGTTATTGGCTTGTTGATCGACGTATCCAAGCATATCGGTTAAAATCGGGCCGTCAGATACATTATTTTGTTGTATTTTTGTATTCTCGGTCGCGATTGTCGGTTCCACTTGCCTTTGATAAGCAAGTGTACGACGAGACGCACTCGAGTCTCACGAGTGATAAGTGTCAAAGTATCTCTCGACTCACTTCTCGCATCGTTCACGTTCAACAGTGTGTGTATCACAGAACGTAAACAAGCATATCGTGAAATTGATCAAATCTGGGGTAGGTAGCAGGTGACTGCTACCCTACGAACAATCAATTCAGCTTTCGGCTACTAGTTATGAACCTCACATAACTGACTGAAGCCGAACCTTCATCATGGCCACCTCTGGTGGTCCCATAGGACCACGATATCCGGCCTTCCTGGACCCTGGAAATGAATTTGGCAAACTGATTATTCTTGAAATGCGAGCAAAGGAAAATCGTCCTCTTCCAAAACCATTCATCATTGGAGAGAGTGTTGAAGCTGTTATTGGAGGGTCTTGAATCAGCACGCAGCGATGTACAAAGAACGCAATGCACGATCGAAGTACGTAATCCAGTTCACGCTGAAAAACTCATCGGTCTCACTGAACTATCCGACGGAACGCCAGTCTGCATCACGCTGCATCCCAAATTGAATTTGAGCAAGTGTATCTTATCAACAACGGAATTGTTGCATATGACAGAACAAGATATTCAAGATGCTCTGACGCCGCAGGGAGTAATTGGGGTTAAGCGCATCACTCGAATCGTTGATAGGAAGAAAGAGAATACTCCAGCGTTAATCTTGTCGTTCAACAGCACGACGTATCCTGAGCATGTGAAAGTTGGACTAACTCGCGTCGCCACGAAACCGTTCTACCCAAACCCACTACAATGTTATGGATGCTACCGATTCGGGCATTTGAGTGTACGCTGCCCCGGACCAAAAAGATGTTATAACTGCTCTGGAGAACATGTAGTGGAAAAATGCGATGAACCAGCTCAATGTGTTAATTGTGAAGCCGACCATCGCTCCACCTTCAGACGGTGCCCAGCGTATCAGCATGAAATGAAAGTCGTGAAAGTGAAGGTCGATTATCAGTTGTCATATCCAGAAGCTCGTAGAAGGCTTCAAAACGGCAACAGTTATGCAGAAGCTGCAGCTCAACCCTCAATGAGTGCATCCAGATATAACGCATTGATGGAATCCATTGAGAAAAAGAACAGGCAGATTGAAGAGCTGATTGCCAGCGTTAATGAAAAATCACAAGAGATCCAAAACATGTCAAAGAAGATGGACAGCATGAAAACATACATAGCAATGCTCGCTGAAAAGGTTCGCAACCAACCCGAATCACTTCAGAAGACGAAACAACCGGAACAAACAGATCCAATTGAGATGGACCAGACAACAGAAACAGGAAAACACAGCGGTTATCCCAAAAGACGGAATCACGGAAACAATTCTAAACAAACAGCTCCTGAAATCCAAAGAATGTGTCCAGCAGATCTGGAGGATAAAAGCCCACCACCGAAACGATTGACGTTGAGCATCGCTGAGCAAAACGATCCCACGGATTTCCCTATTACTCCCATGTACGTCTCGGACACCGAAGGTCCAGTAATGAGTAGCTCGTCCACAAAACCTCATCGTCATGGAAAATAGAACCCTATTAAAAAACAGTACTAGCAGCACACCCGATTATGACGAACATTTCACCAATATTGACGCTTCAACCAACCTGGACAATGGCAGACTTGAGGGAGGGGAATGTGTAGTACCCCCCTCACTCTCTTACGAGGGAGCGCAGCTGGGTGGAGGATTCATCCGGGACGTCATACCCCAGCCCGTTGATGGAGAATCCCCCAGTGCGGTCTGCCATAACCAAAGAAACCTAACTGAAATCAGGCCTTGCCTGTCGCTGACCCTGACTGAAGATGATCCAGGTTCGGCTGATGTTCCTTCGGCGGCAGTCGGCGACGGGCGCCTGTGCGTTACACAGGCAAGTACATTTTCACTTAACAATACAGAACAGTCAAATGATGCACACTACGTTACAGCAATCTCCACGAACGTACCTCCTGGACAATCTGACGGTCGTACATGCAACATTCGACAAAACAACAACGCAGGTATCTTACAATGGAATGTGAATGGTGCACACGAACGATATCCTGAACTACAGTTAATTGTCAACGAGCATCAACCAGCAATAATAGCTGTACAGGAAACTCGAGTATCTCGAACAACAGTTTTCCAGAAGTTTCACCATGGGGAGTACGACTGGTCCATACGGCTCGGTCCGCGATCATCTTCGCAAAATGGAGTTGGACTCGCGGTACACAAGAACTCATCGTACAAATTCTTAAGCCTTAGAACTCCGCTACAGGTCGTAGCAGCGCAAGTCATGTATCCCGTTGCAGCTACCTATGCTAGCATATATATTCTGAATACTGGAGAACACACCAGATTGGACCCCCGCTCTGGAGCAACGTCTGCTATAGACCTTTCAATAGCATCACCGGAAATTGCCAGTAAATATAAGTGGAAAGTAGACGATGACACCAGGACGAGCGACCACTACCCTATATTGATAAACTCAGATGCAAGTCTACCACCATTACGCCAGCGCCAAAAATGGAAACACAACACGCCAACTGGACAGAGTTTGAAGACGTTATTTTGGAGCGAATACCAAGAAATAGTGCTTTAACCGTGGGAGAATTCAGCAGTTCGATAATTGACGCAGCCGAGGCCAGCATTCCAAAATCATCCGGCAACGTAGGAAAGAAAGTAACCCCCTGGTGGAACAGCGAAGTCGAAGCAGCGATTAAGGAGCGTAGACGAAAATTGCGGAAACTAAGACGCTTGAAGAATGATGATCCACGAAAAGCAGCAGCTTTAACAGACTTCAAACTGGCCCGAAATGAATCTAGAAAAATAGTTGAATGCGCGAAAAAGACCTCATGGGAATCGTTTGCAGCCAGTTTTAACCCCCAAACATCCAGCAACGAAATGTGGCAACGCTTCAATGCCTTCTGCGGTAAACGACGAAGCCACAACCGCGTTTTGAAGATCGGTGATGAAACAGTCACTGAACCAGGGAGTATTGCAGAACAACTAGCCGACTTTTTTCAGCAAGTTTCCAGCTTATCCGAAGAAACGATCGAAAGTCAATCGAATCATTCAGGCGAAGGAACAACGATTGATGGCTTCAACGAAGACTTCACAATTGACGAGTTATTATGGGCGTTAGATAAGGCTGGTAGTAAATCTGTAGGAATTGACAACATCAGCTATCCAATGCTATGTCATCTACCAATACGAGTTAAAATGCAACTACTCGACACGATCAACTGTATTTGGAGAACAGGCGAAATACCACATATTTGGAAAGAAGGAATTGTCATACCGATTCCCAAGTTAGGCAAGGACCCAAAAGTTCTGGGAAATCAGCGTCCAATAACTTTGCTTAGTTGCTTAGGCAAGACTGTCGAGCGCATGGTAAATAGACGGCTCGAGGAAGCTCTGGAAAAACACCAACGGTTGAATAAACACCAATTCGCCTTCCGTAAGGGTCGAGGGGTCGACCTATATTTGGCAGCATTAGAAGAATCGATACGAAACGTAGTGGATAGCAACGATCACTGCGAAATTCTCATGATCGATATCACAAAGGCGTATGATACAGCTAATAGAAATAAAATTATATCAATATTGGATGGCTGGAGAATCCGAGGAAGAATGCTAAATTTCGTACGAAGTTTTTTGACTGACCGGTGCTTTCGTGTTGCGGTTGGGGATACCTTGTCATCCAAGCGTGTTCAACAGACAGGAGTGCCGCAGGGATCTACATTATCAGTGACACTATTTCTCGTATTAATGGAGACGAATTTCAATGACGCTCCCAAAGAAATTGAAATGTTTGTATATGCTGACGACGTTATAGTAGTTGTAAAAGGACATACGCCTAGAGCAGTTAGGAAAAGACTGCAAAAAGCTGCCAAAGCGCTTGAAAAATGGAGCGCACGAATCGGTTTAACCATATCCAGCGAAAAAACCAGATTCATGCATATCTGCAAAAAACGAAAACACCCGGAAACACCTGATTTGATCATGAATCATGAATCCATCCCTGTAGTAAAATATGCTAGAATTCTTGGAGTATTCTTCGACAGTCGCTTGAATTTTAAGAGACATATTGCTGAAGTACGAAACAAATGTCAGACAACAATAAATTTTCTTAAAGCAATAGGAAACCGTATGGGTGGAGGAGCCAGGAAAACACTATTACAAATCAACAACACTGTCCTTCTTCCAAAGCTACTTTTTGGAATAGCATTGGTTAACGGGGGCAGTTCAACCAATATGAAAATGCTACAACCTCTATATAACGCCGGAGTACGTGAAGCATGTGGGGTATTTCGCTCAAGTCCAATCGAATCGATAATGGCAGAATCTGGACAATTACCTTTTTCTTATTTAGTAATCCAGCAGACTGCATCGAAATCTATTCGTTTACTAGAAAAGGAGAATCTTCTATGTGATAGACAAGAATCTAACCAACAAGAAGATAATGATGCCGCACACATCATGCGCAACTACCCTTCAATACGAAGGGCCAGATTCGCCTATGAAAACCTTACTGGCAATCAAATTCCCTGTATCGCCCGTCTACCTTGCATAACTGGAAGATCTTGGTACGACAGAAAACCTAATATCGATTGGACTGTTAAACATAATTATAAGGTTGGGCAACCCCCAATCAAAGCAAATCAGATTTACCGTCATTTGCTCAACAATTCATATCAACAGTACCGAAAATTTTTCACTGATGGCTCTGTAGACTCTGGAAACGTCGGTTTTGGAATAGCTTCAGATAATATCAATATTTCGATTGGACTACCCAAGGAGTGCTCAGTTTTTTCCGCTGAAGCAATGGCTGTTCTCTACACTGTACAAAACCTTGTCAATGAAAACGAACAAACGGTTATCTTTTCGGACTCAGCAAGCACACTGGAAGCACTTCAAAAGGGGCAGTCTAGACATCCTTGGATTCAACAGTTGGAGAAGGAACTATTAACAAAACGAGTTGTACTATGCTGGATACCAGGACATGTCGGAATTACAGGAAACGTTAGAGCAGACAACCCAGCAAAGCAAGGAACAACAGCGGAAATAATGGAAATTCCCATCCCGGGAGAAGATGCCATACGAAGTTGTAAAGCAGCTATCCGATATAAATGGGAAAATGAATGGTTCAGGTGCTCCAACTTTCTTCGACAAGTGAAAGTCTCCACTTTTCCATGGATAGATCGGTCGTCTGCAGTGGAACAGAGAGCATTAAGTAGATTAAGGATAGGGCACACGAACATAACCCATAGGCATCTATTTAGTAGAGACTCAAATATATGTGAAACGTGTAATGAAGTATTGACAGTGCGGCACATACTTGTGGATTGCAGAAAGTATGAATTACAAAGAAGTCAATGCAATCTTAAAGACAATTTATGTGAAATCCTTAGCTTTGAAAAAGAAGAAGAAGACAAACTTGTAAAATTTCTTAGACGTTCTGATTTATTATCTAAAATTTGATACTTTTTCTCTAATATAGTAATAGGATGAATGACTGTATAGTTAAATACTGAATCAAATATAAAAAAAAAAAAAAAAAAAAAAAAAAAAAAAAAAAAAAAATTCCCCAAATTGGTTCAGGAGCTATTCGTAATGGAAATTTTAATGACTAAGAATATCTACACTCTTTTGACATGATATAATCAAGCAAAACTATGGTCAATGCCAAATAAACAAAATTAAAATTGCGGAAGAATTTTTTACAGTTACACAAAATTACAGTGTTTACAGAAACATTCTCTTAAGAATTCCAATTCCCTGTAGCAGTTTTTTACAATTCTAATGAAACATATTATAGGCTTCTCTAAAAACTGTACGTGTACGTTTGAGCAACTGTAAAGCACTTTCACATTTCTTCTCCTTTTTAGTTTTGACATCAAAATATAATGTCCACCAGGATTGATGCAGTATGCCTGATATTTGTGTTTTTTTTATTTATATTTTTTTATCTGTATTAACGAGATTTTTGGTCCTAGGCTAGTTCATCTCGAGACCCACGCTGTACTTCCCTTCCGAAGGAAGAACTCACATTTGTGTGAGTTTGTCGGGAGTGGGATTCGATCCCAGGTCCTCGGCGTGATAGTCACGTGCTTTAACCAGCACACCAGGTCCGCTCCTCATACTTGTGTTAAAATTTTAAAGATTTTTCTTATTAATTTCGGTTTAGATTCAACCAATATTGTACACAGGCTTTCATGAAAAATATTCAAATTTTGATGGCGAGAAATGATATTACAGTTATAAGGATACAGTTGTGCCCACATGAAGCATTATAGCGTGGTTCAAAAAATCGTTTTTGCTCCACACCGCCTATTCGATTCATAACCAGATTCTATGCCTTCTCCCAAATTTTGAGCTCATTTGGTTGAAAATTGAGACTGCACAAGCCCTTCAAAGTTTGTATGGAAATTACTATGAGAAAACGATGTTTTTCATTCAATCGACCTTAGCATTTCCCCAAGTGCCCTAGAGGATTAGTTGACCCTTGGTACTTCTAGGTTACTCTATCAGCTACAACTTTGCCGAAGACCGCATTCAAATCGGACGCCTCATTAATTAGTTATCGATTTGTATCCAATTGGGCAAACTTTAGCAATGATCCTCCAGCTTCCAAGCAGGCAACATTGCTGCATATGGCGCCAAAGATAGCACACTGAAATCATGGCTACTATGTTTCACTGCAAAATGCAGTGATGCCCACCGATTAGTTTAAGGTCTGAGGTCAAGCTCGTCCGTTAAAAAATTGATATGGTCACGTGTTGTCGTTTAGAAAGCACGTTGTAGTTCTCTCAGAGAGGAAAGCTTTCCCGCCTGATCAAGGGTGGCAGGGTGGCCAAGATTGTGTGGGGGGAATCCCTAAAATGCTACAACATGAATCAGTATCATAACTCTGGTTTCTATTTGGCTCTTGGTAATCAGGTTTTCTTATAACATTTATATGTAAGTTTTGTATAATTATTCAAGCAAGTGAATAGTTGTATTCGACATATTCGAATAACATACATTCTGAAGAAAATAATTGTAATTATAACTGTGGCAGGGCTCATAAAACAGTAAGCTGAGAAGCAGGCCATGTTCCAGTGTACATACGTTAGGTAAAGAAAAAATAAGAAAATAAGCTGCTTTCTAGTAATGAAAAGTAATGAAAATATCAGGGCAAGGATAGTTTGTATGGAATTACTCACGATTAAATTATTATCAGTTTTGTATAATAAGCAATGTTAGTACCAACAATCTTTATAAAATCACACAAAATAAAATCAATTATTGTTGTACATTTTGCCGAGTGGCAGAAACATGATCATTGGCAACCATGAAACCGATGATCCGTGCACATTGATTTCTATTTTATCTTTACCCTCCTGCAAACCATAGCACAGAGCAAAAGAAAAAAAAAATCGCATGAGACCAAGCATGAGACCAATACACGACATAACGGATCCCGGTCAACCATTTCATAAACTTCGTTAAAGTTCTTTACCAAAATGTAAAGATTAATGTCGGCTATTCTTTACTAGTTAGTTCGTTACAAAAATTCAAACAACTTCATCGATCGATAACGAAACTTGAAAAATATCCTTTATCGGTCATTAGATAAAAACCTTTACCGAAACGTAAATTTATTTCGTTAAATTCCATGTTGTCGCTGGAACTTTGGTTTACTTCATGAATATTTATCGGAAAATATTCATTTTCCGATATCAACGTAACTTTGCATATTGGTATCGAAACACAAATATCAGTCACGATGCTCCTTTATCGTTCTGCTCGGTATCGTTTGATGAAGCTGAGCAAAGATATTTTGATACTTTGAATGACAGGATGAATGTTTTGGTTTTACCCGAGTTAAAAAAAATGAAACCAAAGTGAAAAGACGGTTTCTCCCAGCGGAAAAATGTTTCTTAGGTCCGGATAAGGCCGCATTTCACCGGATTACTCCCCGGGACAGCAATCCAGGACAGGAATTGATGCTGTCGGTAGGTATATATGAAATTTCATTCGCAGTAGGAAGCCACTGCGCCGCACCGCCGTGATTAATGGTTACCCACCCGATGATTGCCATGCTCCAGAAAAACTTACACCTGCGCTAAAGGTTGACCGGGCGGGGACCTTTATGAAATTATGTGGATCTTATTTGATTTGAAAACTTGAGGTTTCCCAACAAAGATTCAGTTTATAAATGCTAGATAAATCTTAGCTCTGTTGCACCTTTGGGAACTACCGTAAATTACAAATTGGTAATTGGTTCTATGTTTGAATATTCAAATTTGAAGGAATATGCTTTTGGCCAGCCATAATCTTAGTAATAGTGTGTGACTCAGTAAGTAAGCATCAACATAACACCTTCAAGTTCCTACGAGTATAAGTTCAATTCCCAATTTTGGAAATGATTAGAAAAAAATCACAATACATATATGAACAGGAAGGGTGGGTGGTGAGGTAGTTGTTATTTTTAGTTTTTTGATGATTTTGACAGGTCGATAAAACAGAACCCACTATTTTCAGTATCGATTTATCTTCAAAAACATTTATTTATCAATCGATAACGATGTGACTTTGCTCCAATTTAAATTTCTTTAAGAAACGATGACGATCGCTATCGATTTTTGATATGAACGTCTTTAAAGATCGTTATAAAGAATTGTAAAGATTTTTAAAGATATGGTTGACCGGGATTTGACGTTTGAACGGGTGCGTATTGACTAAAAATAAACTCGTTTTTGGGCTGCCTTGATAACACAGCACCGCTCAGCAGTCAAGTGGGGAAACAATTGCATCGGTCCGTACATACCAATGCTCAGCCAGCTTGTTTCGAGAGGAGAGAACAATGAAGCACGGTAAAGCGGGTGCGTTTGGTAGCTGCTGAAACAGTAACAGTTGTTTTGGAAATAATTTCATGCTGTTCGAGCAAATTGCTCGAATATACAAACATTCAATGATATTATTTATGTGCAGTTCGAAGTTTGTATGAATAAATATAATAAAATGTAAGAGCTTTCATTCAGCGCTACATCCGATTTATATAATACTCAACACGTAACAATTTAGTCATTCACATAAACCATATTTCATTGAACTATGAATAAAAATCACGACTGCTCGAAAGCTCTCATGGTTTGTAGACGTTGATAAAACGTGGAATTCTGGTGCATATGTGAGTTCAATGACCTTGCACGAAAATTTTTGAAATATTAGTGTATTCTTGTTGATTTTTATGATGACCTGGGAATTTTGGTGAATAGTTGAGTTGAATGATTTTTTTTCGAGAGTTTGTTGAAGTATTTTTTTGTTGATTTTTATGATGACCTGAGAATTCTGGTGAATATTTGAGTTCAATGAGCTTGCTCGAGGGTTCTTGAAGTATTTGTGAATATTTCTTAGTTTCCTTGATGACCTGGGAATTCTGGGGAATATTTGAGTTGAATGAGCTTGCTCGAGAGTTCTTGAAGTATTTGTGAATATTTGTTGATTTTTATGATGATCTGGGAATTCTGGGGAATATTTGAGTTCAATGAGCTTGCTCGAGGGTTCTTGAAGTATTGGTGAATATTTCTTGATTTTTATGATGATCTGGGAATTCTGGGGAATATTTGAGTTGAATGAGCTTGCTCGAGAGTTTGTTAAAGTATTTGTGAATATTTCTTGATTTCCATGATGACCTGGGAATTCGGGTGAATATTTGAGTTGAATGAGCTTGCACGAGGGTTCTTGAAGTATTTGTGAATATTTGTTGATTTTTATGATGATCTGGGAATTCTGGTGAATATTTGAGTTCAATGAGCTTGCTCCAGAGTTTGTTGAAGTATTTGTGAATATTTGTTAATTTTTATGATGACCTGTGAATTCTGGTGAGTATTTGAGTTCAATGAGCTTGCTCGATGGTTCTTGAAGTATTAGTGAATATTTCTTGATTTCCATGATGACCTGGGAATTCGAGTGAATATTTGAGTTGAATGAGCTTGCTCGAGAGTTTGTTGAAGTATTTGTGAATATTTGTTGATTTTTATGATAACCTGGGAATTCTGGGGAATATTTGAGTTCAATGAGCTTGCACGAGGGTTCTTGAAGTATTTGTGAATATTTGTTGATTTTTATGATGATCTGGGAATTCTGGGGAATATTTGAGTTCAATGAGCTTGCTCGAGGGTTCTTGAAGTATTGGTGAATATTTCTTGATTTCCATGATGACCTGGGAATTCGGGTGAATATTTGAGTTCAATGAGCTTGCTCGAGGGTTCTTGAAGTATTGGTGAATATTTCTTGATTTCCATGATGACCTGGGAATTCGGGTGAATATTTGAGTTGAATGAGCTTGCACGAGGGTTCTTGAAGTATTTGTGAATATTTCTTGATTTTTATGATGATCTGGGAATTCTGGTGAATATTTGAGTTCAATGAGCTTGCTCCAGAGTTTGTTGAAGTATTTGTGAATATTTGTTAATTTTTATGATGACCTGTGAATTCTGGTGAGTATTTGAGTTCAATGAGCTTGCTCGATGGTTCTTGAAGTATTAGTGAATATTTCTTGATTTCCATGATGACCTGGGAATTCGAGTGAATATTTGAGTTCAATGAGCTTGCTCGAGAGTTTGTTGAAGTATTTGTGAATATTTGTTGATTTTTATGATAACCTGGGAATTCTGGGGAATATTTGAGTTCAATGAGCTTGCTCGAGGGTTCTTGAAGTATTTGTGAATATTTCTTGATTTCCATGATGACCTGGGAATTCGGGTGAATATTCGAGTTGAATGAGCTTGCTCGAGAGTTTGTTGAAGTATTTGTGAATATTTGTTGATTTTTATGATGATCTGGGAATTCTGGGGAATATTTGAGTTCAATGAGCTTGCTCGAGGGTTCTTGAAGTATTGGTGAATATTTCTTGATTTCCATGATGACCTGGGAATTCGGGTGAATATTTGAGTTGAATGATCTTGCACGAGGGTTCTTGAAGTATTTGTGAATATTTCTTGATTTTTATGATGATCTGGGAATTCTGGTGAATATTTGAGTTCAATGAGCTTGCTCCAGAGTTTGTTGAAGTATTTGTGAATATTTGTTGATTTTTATGATGACCTGGGAATTCTGGTGAATATTTGAGTTGAATGAGCTTGCTCGAGAGTTTGTTGAAGTATTTGTGAATATTTGTTAATTTTTATGATGACCTGGGAAATCGGGTGAATATTTGAGTTCAATGAGCTTGCTCGAGGGTTCTTGAAGTATTTGTGCATATTTCTTGATTTCCATGATGACCTGGGAATTCGGGTGAATATTTGAGTTGAATGAGCTTGCTCGAGAGTTTGTTGAATTATTTGTGAATATTTGTTGATTTTTATGATGATCTGGGAATTCTGGAGAATATTTGAGTTCAATGAGCTTGCTTGAGGGTTTGTTGAATTATTTGTGAATATTTGTTGATTTTTATGATGACCTGGGAATTATGGTGAATATTTGAGTTCAATCAGATTGCTCCAGAGTTTGTTGAAGTATTTGTGAATATTTGTTGATTTTTATGATGATCTGGGAATTCTGGTGAACATTTGGGTTCAATGAGATTGCTCGAGAGTTTGTTGAAAAATTTACGAATATTTGTTGATTATCGATGATTTGTTGAAATATCGAGGAAAACTCTAAAACTATTCAAGAATCCTCGAATGAGCTCAGAAAACTCAAATATTCATTAGAATTCCTAAATAATCACAAAATATCGAGGAATACTCTAAAACTCTTCAAGAATCCTCGAATAAGTTCATTAAACTCAAATATTCATTAGAATTCCTAAATAATCACAAAATATCGAGGAATACTCTAAAACTCTTCAAGAATCCTCGAATAAGCTCAGAAAACTCAAATATTCATTAGAATTCCTAAATAATCACAAAATATCGAGGAATACTCTAAAACTCTTCAAGAATCCTCGAATAAGCTCATCACATTAAAATATTCATTATAATTCCTAAATAATCACAAAATATCGAGGAATACTCTAAAACTCTTCAAGAATCCTCGAATAAGCTCAGCAAACTCAAATATTCATTAGAATTCCTAAATAATCACAAAATATCGAGGAATACTCTAAAACTCTTCAAGAATCCTCGAATAAGCTCATCAAACTCAAATACTCATTAGAA
Source organism: Aedes albopictus (assembly GCF_035046485.1). Lineage (NCBI taxonomy): Eukaryota > Metazoa > Arthropoda > Insecta > Diptera > Culicidae > Aedes > Aedes albopictus. Next base: position 195,196,058 of record NC_085138.1, on the reverse strand, counting down.
TGCCTAAATAATCACAAAATATCGAGGAATACTCTAAAACTCTTCAAGAATCCTCGAATAAGCTCATCAAACTCAAATACTCATTAGAATGCCTAAATAATCACAAAATATCGAGGAATACTCTAAAACTCTTCAAGAATCCTCGAATAAGCTCAGCAAACTCAAATATTCATTAGAATTCCTAAATAATCACACAATATCGAGGAATACTCTAAAACTCTTCAAGAATCCTCGAATAAGCTCATCAAACTCAAATACTCATTAGAATGCCTAAATAATCACAAAATATCGAGGAATACTCTAAAACTCTTCAAGAATCCTCGAATAAGCTCATCACATTAAAATATTCATTATAATTCCTAAATAATCACAAAATATCGAGGAATACTCTAAAACTCTTCAAGAATCCTCGAATAAGCTCAGAAAACTCAAATATTCGTTAGAATTCCTAAATAATCACAAAATATCGAGGAATACTCTAAAGCTATTCAAGAATCCTCGAATAAGCTCAGAAAACTCAAATATTCGTTAGAATTCCTAAATAATCACAAAATATCGAGGGAAACTTTAAAACTCTTCAAGAATCCTCGAATAAGCTCAGAAAACTCAAAAATTCATTAGAATTCCTAAATAATCACAAAATATCGAGGAATACTCTAAAACTCTTCAAGAATCCTCGAATAAGCTCATCACATTAAAATATTCATTATAATTCCTAAATAATCACAAAATATCGAGGAATACTCTAAAACTCTTCAAGAATCCTCGAATAAGCTCAGAAAACTCAAATATTCGTTAGAATTCCTAAATAATCACAAAATATCGAGGAATACTCTAAAGCTATTCAAGAATCCTCGAATAAGCTCAGAAAACTCAAATATTCGTTAGAATTCCTAAATAATCACAAAATATCGAGGAAAACTTTAAAACTCTTCAAGAATCCTCGAATAAGCTCAGAAAACTCAAATATTCATTTCAATTCCTAAATAATCATAAAATATCGAGGAATACTCTAAAACTCTTCAAGAATCCTCGAATAAGCTCATCAAACTCAAATACTCATTAGAATGCCTAAATAATCACAAAATATCGAGGAATACTCTAAAACTCTTCAAGAATCCTCGAATAAGCTCAGCAAACTCAAATATTCATTAGAATTCCTAAATAATCACAAAATATCGAGGAATACTCTAAAACTCTTCAAGAATCCTCGAATAAGCTCAGAAAACTCAAATATTCGTTAGAATTCCTAAATAATTACAAAATATCGAGGAAAACTTTAAAACTCTTCAAGAATCCTCGAATAAGCTCAGAAAACTCAAATATTCGTTAGAATTCCTAAATAATCACAAAATATCGAGGAATACTCTAAAGCTCTTCAAGAATCCTCGAATAAGCTCAGAAAACTCAAATATTCGTTAGAATTCCTAAATAATCACAAAATATCGAGGAAAACTTTAAAACTCTTCAAGAATCCTCGAATAAGCTCAGAAAACTCAAATATTCATTTCAATTCCTAAATAATCACAAAATATCGAGGAATACTCTAAAACTCTTCAAGAATCCTCGAATAAGCTCATCAAACTCAAATATTCATTAGAATTCCTAAATAATCACACAATATCGAGGAAAACTCTAAAACTCTTCAAGAATCCTCGAATAAGCTCATCAAACTCAAATATTCATTAGAATTCCTAATTAATCACAAAATATCGAGGAAAACTCTAAAACTATTCAAGAATCCTCTAATGAGCTCAGAAAACTCAAATATTCATTAGAATTCCTAAATAATCACAAAATATCGAGGAATACTCTAAAACTCTTCAAGAATCCTCGAATAAGCTCATCAAACTCAAATACTCATTAGTGTTGCGTACAGTTTTAGTACGCTTTGATGTTGGTTGGAACTGGTAACCCTGATGCACGAGTGGAATGTATAAGCGGCCGCACGAAGGCCGACGGTAGCGATAATTTTATGACTCGGCAGTGTCGTTTGGTTCACGAGGAAGATAGGAACTACACTCCGGTTAGGAGATTCGTCTGTCCCGAGAACATTTACTACATTGTAAGTTAAATTACGTGATAAGTTTGAATATAATATAATTAAATAAATTTGCAGTATTGGAGCTGCCTGAAGTAGAAGCTGCTACCGATGTGTGGTTTTTGTTCCGCGACAAGTCGTCCTAACAAACTCCAATAAATGTAATTCATCAGCCAGAAGCATCCCGCCATGGAAAGTACGTTGAGAGAACTTTCCCTTCTAGAAGAGAAGAGCGCGCTATGGCGGAAGCATCAACAAGAGCAGAGTGAGTTGCGGCGAAAATGTTATGAAGAAGAACAACGCCGAATTGAAGAAGAGTACCAGCAAGAGCTGGTGGAAATTGAGGAAGAATTCAAAAAGGCAGTACAGAAAATGAGGTCAGAATTCAGCGCGAAGAGGAAAGCAGTGTTACGGCAACACAACGGGAGTAAAGTCAGCGAGGGAACGGCGGAGGAGCCGAATCCGAGTGACAAAACCCAGCCGCAAAATGACTGCACTAAAGCATCGCATTCGAAAAATATAGACTCTCCAGTTTCTGTTCCGAAAAGCGTCATCAGCTGTGACCCAGTGTGTACGGCACACACAAAGCGCGGAGAGATCAGGAAAATAATACCAGCTGATTCTTCAGCTGTTTCGTTCGTTAGCACCCGATCGCTGACGTCATCGATCAACAGGAACAAACGAATGTATACTACAGCTCTACTGAATGAATCAAACTACGAAACTGAAGTCGTGAAAACAATGTCTTTTGTTGAGTGTGACGCGTACGAGACCTGTGCGAAACGAAACTGTTTGGATGAGTGTGCTCGCCGCCGGCGCGGTAGAAAGCGAGGCGATTGTCATCAAATGAAAACGCTGCTGTTTGATCCCGGCGGGAATTGCGCTCTAGCAGTGGAAGGTGTTGGCTCGTTTTACTCGTACCTACCGCAATTCGTATCTACTGCAGTACGGTGTCGCCATCTAATTCAAGGTTGCTGTGTAGCAAAGCGTTTCGCAAATCTGGAGAAGCATCGAACCGCGGGACCTATTTCAATAAATTGGAAGATCTAGTTCGTCACCAGTTCAACGGGGGGGAATGTTGCGTACAGTTTTAGTACGCTTTGATGTTGGTTGGAACTGGTAACCCTGATGCACGAGTGGAATGTATAAGCGGCCGCACGAAGGCCGACGGTAGCGATAATTTTATGACTCGGCAGTGTCGTTTGGTTCACGAGGAAGATAGGAACTACACTCCGGTTAGGAGATTCGTCTGTCCCGAGAACATTTACTACATTGTAAGTTAAATTACGTGATAAGTTTGAATATAATATAATTAAATAAATTTGCAGTATTGGAGCTGCCTGAAGTAGAAGCTGCTACCGATGTGTGGTTTTTGTTCCGCGACAAGTCGTCCTAACAAATGCCTAAATAATCACAAAATATCGAGGAATACTCTAAAACTCTTCAAGAATCCTCGAATAAGCTCAGAAAACTCAAATATTCGTTAGAATTCCTAAATAATCACAAAATATCGAGGAATACTCTAAAGCTATTCAAGAATCCTCGAATAAGCTCAGAAAACTCAAATATTCGTTAGTATTCCTAAATAATCACAAAATATCGAGGAAAACTTTAAAACTCTTCAAGAATCCTCGAATAAGCTCAGAAAACTCAAATATTCATTTCAATTCCTAAATAATCATAAAATATCGAGGAATACTCTAAAACTCTTCAAGAATCCTCGAATAAGCTCATCAAACTCAAATACTCATTAGAATGCCTAAATAATCACAAAATATCGAGGAATACTCTAAAACTCTTCAAGAATCCTCGAATAAGCTCAGCAAACTCAAATATTCATTAGAATTCCTAAATAATCACAAAATATCGAGGAATACTCTAAAACTCTTCAAGAATCCTCGAATAAGCTCAGAAAACTCAAATATTCGTTAGAATTCCTAAATAATTACAAAATATCGAGGAAAACTTTAAAACTCTTCAAGAATCCTCGAATAAGCTCAGAAAACTCAAATATTCGTTAGAATTCCTAAATAATCACAAAATATCGAGGAATACTCTAAAGCTCTTCAAGAATCCTCGGATAAGCTCAGAAAACTCAAATATTCGTTAGAATTCCTAAATAATCACAAAATATCGAGGAAAACTTTAAAACTCTTCAAGAATCCTCGAATAAGCTCAGAAAACTCAAATATTCATTTCAATTCCTAAATAATCACAAAATATCGAGGAATACTCTAAAACTCTTCAAGAATCCTCGAATAAGCTCATCAAACTCAAATATTCATTAGAGTTCCTAAATAATCACACAATATCGAGGAAAACTCTAAAACTCTTCAAGAATCCTCGAATAAGCTCATCAAACTCAAATATTCATTAGAATTCCTAATTAATCACAAAATATCGAGGAAAACTCTAAAACTATTCAAGAATCCTCTAATGAGCTCAGAAAACTCAAATATTCATTAGAATTCCTAAATAATCACAAAATATCGAGGAATACTCTAAAACTCTTCAAGAATCCTCGAATAAGCTCATCACACTCAAATATTCATTATAATTCCTAAATAATCACAAAATATCGAGGAATACTCTAAAACTCTTCAAGAATCCTAGAATAAGCTCATCAAACTCAAATTTTAATTAGAATTCCTAAATAATCACAAAATATCGAGGAATACTCTAAAACTCTTCAAGAATCCTCGAATAAGCTCAGCAAACTCAAATATTCATTAGAATTCCTAAATAATCACAAAATATCGAGGAAAACTCTAAAACTCTTCAAGAATCCTCGAATAAGCTCAGAAAACTTAAATATTCATTAGAATTCCTAAAGAATCACAAAATATCGAGGAACACTCTATAACTCTTCAAGAATCCTCGAATAAGCTCTGAAAACTCAAATATTCATCAGAATTCCTAAATAATCACAAAATATCGAGGAAAACTCTAAAACTCTTCAAGAATCCTCGAATAAGCTCAGAAAACTCAAATGTTCATTAGAATTCCTAAATAATCACAAAATATCGAGGAATACTCTAAAACTCTTCAAGAATCCTCGAATAAGCTCAGCAAACTCAGATATTCATTGAAATTCCTATATAATTACAAAAAATCGAAGGATATTCTCAAATTCTTCAAGAATTCTCGAGCAAGCTCAGTGAACTCAAATATTTGTCGTAAAATTGAGGAGAACTCTAAAATTCTTCAAAAATTCTCGAATAATCTCAGCAAACTAATATTGTTACACCTGGCAACACGATCCATCCATCAGGACAACCATCAGTAGAGAAAACATACCATGATTCAACCATACTTTTCCATACCAATACTATTGTAACGTTGCTGAATAAAGTTAGTTCTAAGTTTGACTGTTCCAAGAGCAGACGCGAGTTTTGACTTGTCCCGATACAGTCCATTTTTTCCTCCGAACAGCACATTTTTGGTCCTTCTGAAGTCGGATTGTGCCTGTTCCGGATATACGACCAGCTAATCGCGCGGAAAAGCTGGAATTCGAGTGAAATGTAGTGATACACCCGACTGGTGTAACGCGAGTGCGAAAACTGCCGTAAAAGTGACGCCATTGCGTAAAAAACGATCGGCGGAAAAACATCCGAAAAATCGCCATTTTGGAATTGGGAATAGTGAACGACGAAGCGTGCGTCGGAGAAGAGTCGATTGTTCCCTTTTTCGCGCAGTTAGATCGACGCGCACGGCGGAGCTAATTTCTTGTGAGATCCTCAGCGAGGATCAAACCGGTACTGAATCTGCACTGCGATTGTGTGGACTACGGCCATTGTATGGCAAAGTGATTGCAACGGAAATAGAGGCAAAGTGTATGTGTGCGATGATCGAGGGAATTGTTGCCGACGAATATGAGCCGTTGCAGTAGTGTTTGTGATGTGTCGTATGGAAACAAATTCCACATTACGCTTGTGGATTGCGTTCGTCGTACGTGAATGTGTCGGTACTGCGGCACGGCGGTACTGTGACTGTAGATGTACCGTACGCGAGTGACTTACGAATAAAAAAGAAGTGTGACAGCACTGAGTTGCTAGGGTCGAAAGTTTCGAAACTATATGTCGGTCGAAACACCCATGTCGAAGAAAACTAAGGCAGGTCCACGTCGGTTGGATTTGCAAGAAGAAACCCTGTCAGTGAGTGAACAAAAAGCGAAGAAAAAAGAAAAAGAAACGATGAAGAAAACAACGGAAGAATTGAAAGTGATGAAGATCCGACTGCAGTCGGTAAGAAGCAAGTTAATGCGAGTGCGTGCCAGTTTGGATACGAGCCAAGAAGCTCCAAATCCGAACCTCCACTGTAAGCAGTTCTTGCAGCTCCAGCTGAAAACCGTCGAGAGTACCTTGGCGGAATACAATCAGCTACACCAGCGTGTCTTCGAAGCGGACGTTGATGACGAGGTACGAGAGGAGGCAGAGGTAGCGTACGTCACGTTTGAGCAGCAATACGGTGAGTTGTTCATTTTTATTTCTAAATTGATCGATGACCACGTCAAGAAAGAGGAGGACGCCGCACGCACTGTGCCGGCTGTTCAGCCAATACCGAACACCGTAGCAGACGTTGCACCTCATCTACCCCCGCTGAAGGTTCCATTACCGACGTTTGACGGGACCTATGAAAATTGGTTCGCTTTTCGGTCGATGTTCGAGACGATCATGAGCCGGTACAGCACAGAATCTCCAGCTATAAAGCTGTACCATCTTCGAAACTCGCTAGTGGGTAAAGCCGCTGGCATTATTGACCAGGAAATAATCAACAATAATGATTATGACGCAGCTTGGAAGATGTTGATTGAACGATTCGAGGACAAAAGGCTCATAATCGATAAACACATTGATTCTCTCTTCAACCTCCCAAAACTAACGAACGAAAACGCCACAGATCTCCGAAAGCTCATTGACACATGCACAAAAAACGTCGACGCTCTCAAGAACCTCGGTCTTCCTGTGGAGGGATTGGGAGAATGCATGTTGATCAACCGCATCGCATCAAAACTAGATTCGGAAACTCGGAAGGCCTGGGAGTTGAATCACGTGGACGACGATTTGCCATGCTACGACGACACTCTTGAGTTTCTGCGGGAGAGATGTAAGGTATTGGAAAAGATCCAGCCTATCGTGAAGCAAGTATTCAAAAGCCAGAAACCCGTTCGGAACGTGCAGGATGTTAAGGGGAAGACGAGTACCCTAGTTGCAACTCCTGATAAGTGCCCACAATGCTCGGAGTCCCATGAGTTGTGGAGATGTGATTCGTTCAAGAATGCAGTCTTGTCTGATAAGTACAATGTACTGCGACGTCTCGGAGCCTGCTTCAATTGCCTCCAGAAGGGGCACAGAACCATCAATTGTACATCGAAGCATACGTGCAAGAAATGTCGGAAATCCCACCACACAATCCTACATCCCGAAGATGATGGTACAAAGAAATCCGTAACCTCGCCAACGTCTGCAGAGAAGCCCGAGCCTGCGAAGAAGAATCCTGAACAACCAACCAAGGGCGAGCCAACAGCTGTCCCTGATGAAGAAGAAAAGCGATCCAACTTCTGCGTGCAACCGAAGAATCTCGGAAAACAGATTCTGCTCTCTACCGCTGTAGTTCTGGTTATTGGAAAGGCGGGTCAGCAGTATCCATGCAGGGTGCTACTCGATTCCGGGTCGCATACGAGCTTCGTGACGGAGCAATTCGCAAACCTTTTGGCACTGAAGAAGGAAACCGCCAACATCAACATCAGTTGCCTGAACGACACCCAGACCAAGGTGCGTCTGAAGATTCACACCCAAGTGAAATCGCGTGTTACTGATTATACTGTCTGCCTTGAGCTGCTAGTGGTGCCTAAAATCACCGGAGTCCTACCAACTAGTAAGGTGGATATGTCTGCGCTGGCCATCCCGAATGGCGTTTCGTTGGCTGATCCCGGATTCCATGTTCCCGATAAGGTGAACATGTTGTTGGGAGCGGATGTGTTCTACGACATGCTGATGTCCGGCAGAATCCAGCTACCAAGAAGTGCTGCCATACTGCAGGAAACACAATTTGGTTGGGTACTAAGTGGTCCAGCCCCGACCGAAGATTCCCAAGTAGTCCACTCGTTCTGTTCAACTGCGTCCGATGAAACGGTTGATGCATTGGTGCGAAGATTTTGGGAAATCGAGTCATTTGGAAACGTCGAATCGTCACGTTCAACTGTTGAAGAGGAATGTGTTCAACACTTCGAAGATACACATGAACGAACCACGGAGGGTAGGTACTTGGTACGCCTGCCATTCAACGAGAAGAAGAATCAGTTAGGAGACTCCAAGCGTATGGCTGAGAAGCGGTTCTACGGTTTGGAAAAACGTTTAGATAGAGTTCCGGAACTGAAGATGCAGTATGACATGTTTCTGAAAGAATACGAAGCGCTCGGTCACATGGTCGAGAATCCGAATCCCGATGATCTGCACGCTTTCTATCTACCGCATCATTATGTCCTGAAGCCCACCAGTACATCCACGAAACTGCGTGTGGTTTTCGATGGGTCTGCTACGTCCGATACAGGAGTGTCCATCAATCAAACGCAGATGATCGGACCAACCGTACAAAACGACTTGGTTTCGATTCTCCTGAATTTCCGGACCTATCAATTTGCCTTTACAGCCGACATTCCAAAAATGTACAGGCAAATAGCTGTTCATGAAGACGATCGGAGCTACCAGAGAATCCTCTGGAGACAATCTCAAAATGAACCGTTAAGGACCTACGACTTGCAAACAGTCACGTACGGGTTAGCGTCATCTCCGTTCTTGGCTACGATGTCTCTTCGTCAGTTGGCTGAAGATGAGGGCGTCCGGTATCCGCTGGCGGCCAATGCGATTAGGAAATCATGCTATATCGACGATGCGTTGGTAGGAGCCAACACCCTGCCTGAAGCGATCGAGTTGAAGAATCAGATTGTCGACCTCTTGGAGAAAGGATGTTTCAGCGTACACAAGTTTGCTTCCAACTGCCAAGAACTTTTGGCGGACATTCCTGAAACGCAGCGAGAACATGGCGTTGAAATCGAGGACCCCAGCATCAACGTTACCATGAAGACACTAGGCGTGGCCTGGAATCCGGTGAATGATATGTTCACAATCGTACTGCCGGATCATCTGATCGATGAAAACGCTGTCCATACAAAACGAACGATCCTCAGCCAAATTGCGAAGATTTTCGATCCGTTGGGCTTCATTGGCCCGGTGGTAACCGCAGCGAAGCTGATTCTACGTGAATTGTGGTCGCTGAACTTGGAGTGGGACCAACCGGTTCCCGAAGAGATGGCGCTTCTTTGGATGGACTACTATCAGCAGTTACGCAGTTTGAACAGTGTGCAAATTCCGCGATGGATCTCAAATGAAGGTATTTGTGGTATAGAGCTTCACGGATTTGCAGATGCGTCGGATCTAGCATACGGCGCCTGTATCTACGCCAGGCTAAAGCATACCGGCGGTACAGCAGAGATGAAGTTAGTGTGTAGTAAGTCGAGAATACTGCCAAGGAAACGAGATAAGCAGAAGCAGATCACCACACCTCGAGCGGAGCTACTGGCGGCAGTGCTACTTGCACGGCTGACAGCAAAGATACTAGCAGCGTTCGAGATCAGTTTCAACAATGTAACTTTGTGGAGTGACTCCCAAATTGTTCTATGCTGGGTTCAAAAGTCGCCGGACGAGCTGGCGGCATACGTTGGAAATCGAGTTCGAGAAATCCAAGATTTGACGGCGGGATTTAACTGGAAGTACATCACGTCGAAGGAGAACCCCGCTGACTGCATATCCCGGGGAATTTCACCGAAGAATTTGCAGTCTCTTTCGCTATGGTGGACTGGTCCACGGATGCTGCGTGAAGGTGATCCGGTCCTTGCTGAGCCGCCTCCCATGGCGGACGAAGAAATACCTGAAGTGAAGAAGATAGTGTTAGTAGCGGCGGTGAAAGCAGAACGCTTGGCGATATTCTACAGGGTGAGCCGTTATCCCATCATACAGCGCGCGATGGCGTATGTTGTGCGTTTTTGTGATTACATACGAAGTCGAAAAAAGAAGCTAACGAAAGGACTGCTGACGACGGACGAAATGACGCGGTCATCTACGTTGATTGTGCGACTTGTGCAAGTTGAAGGCTTTGCGGAAGAACTGAAACTTCTGCGAATGGAGAAACCCAAATCGAATCAACCGTTCGGCAACTTGTACCCTTTCATCGATCCGACTGATGGCGTGCTTCGAGTCGGTGGTCGCTTGATGAATGCCGAATTGCCGTACGACTACAAGCATCAAGCGTTACTACCAGAAAAACATCCTTTGACCTTGACTTTGATTCGATTTCTGCATCTGAGCAACCTACACATCGGACAGCGTGGTCTACTGGCCATAGTTAGACAGCGATATTGGCCTATACGAGCGAAGAATATCATCCGGAAGGTCATACACCGATGCATTCCCTGCTATCGTATGAAGCCGACTAAATCTACCCAACTGATGGGTGATCTACCCGATTATCGAGTACAGCCAACGTTTCCATTCAATCGTACCGGTCTGGATTTTGCTGGCCCCTTCAAGATCCGTGCGAATCACAAGATACGGAACGCACAGGTAATGAAGGGCTACGTCTGTGTGTTTGTGTGCATGTCAACCCGTGCACTTCATCTGGAAGTCGTATCCGACCTCACATCCGAAGCCTTTCTTGGAGCCCTCCAACGCTTTGTGAGCCGCCGAGGTCTGGTAGAGCATCTCTATTCGGACAATGCAACCAACTTTGAGGGCGCGAACAACGAGCTGCAGCGTCTTGCCGAACTATTTCGGAACGAGCAACACCAACAAGGTTTGGAAGCATTCTGCACACAGCGAGGAATTAAGTGGTCCTTTATCCCGCCCCGAAGTCCCCATTTCGGCGGGATTTGGGAAGCGGGGGTCAAATCTGTTAAACTACACCTGAAGAGAATCCTAGCCGAGCACAATCTTTCGTACGAACAATTTTCCACTGTGCTTGCGCAGATAGAAGCCATTTTAAACTCCCGGCCGTTAATTCCGGTCTCGGACGACCCAAGCGATGTCCGGGCTATAACTCCCGCCCATTTTTTAATCGGCCGAGAGTTTCAAGCGATTCCCGAACCCTCATATGAGGAGATCCCTGCTGGTCGACTCTCGAAGTGGCAGTTTCTACAAGATCTAAAACAGAAATTCTGGAAACTCTGGATGACCCACTATCTCCATGAACTGCAACAGCGCCAGAAGGATTTCAAGGTCATCCGATTCAAGGTCGGTGCATTAGTGCTGATCGTTGACGAGAACGTTCCACCACTTCAATGGATGTTGGCTCGCATAACCGAGCTGATTCCAGGAAAGGACGGCCACACACGTGTGGTTGGCCTGCTGCTACCGAATGGGACAACAACGACAAGAGCGGTGAAGAAAATTTGCCTACTACCAATGGACGCGGAGACCGATTGATGTAGTCTTTGGTTTCGAAATGCAACATTTCAAGGCGCGGGTGGATGTTACACCTGGCAACACGATCCATCCATCAGGACAACCATCAGTAGAGAAAACATACCATGATTCAACCATACTTTTCCATACCAATACTATTGTAACGTTGCTGAATAAAGTTAGTTCTAAGTTTGACTGTTCCAAGAGCAGACGCGAGTTTTGACTTGTCCCGATACAGTCCATTTTTTCCTCCGAACAGCACAAATATATTCATTCTTATTCCTAAATAATCACAAAAAATCGAGGAATACTCTCAAATTCTTCCTCGAGCAAGCTCAGTGAACTCAAATAGTCATTAGAATTCCTAAATAATCACAAAAAATCGAGGAATACTCTAAAACTCGCTCAGCAAACTCAAATATTCATTAGAATTCTCAAATTATCACAAAATATCGCGGAATACTCTAAAACTCTTCAAGAATCCTTGAGCAAGCTCAGTGAACTCAAATATTCATCTGAATTTCTCAGTTATCGTAAAATCGAGGAAAACTCTAACATTCTTCAAGAATCCTTGAATAAGCTCAGCAAACTCAGATATTCATTAGTACTCCTAAATAATCACAAAATATCGAGGAATACTCTAAAACTCTTCAAGAATCCTCGAGCAAGCTCAGTGCTTTCAAATATTCATCTGAATTTCCCAGTTATCATAAAAAATCTAGAAATATTCCCAAATTCTTCAAGAATCCTCGAATAAACTCAGTGAGCACAAATATTCATCTGAATTCCTCAGTTATCGTAAAATCGAGGATACTCTAAAAATCTTCAAGAATCCTCGAATAAGCTCAGCAAACTCAGATATTCATTTGAATTCCTAAATAATTACAAAAAATCGAGAAATGTTCCCAAATCCTTCAAGAATCCTGGAGCAAGCTCATTGAACTCAAATATTTATCTGAAATCCTCAGATATCGTTTAATTGAGGAGATTTCTAAAACTCTTCAAAAATACTCGAATAATCTCAGGAAACTCAGATATTCATTATAATTCCTAAGCTATCATGAACACTCTAGAAATACTCCAAAATTCTTCAAGAATCCTCGAGCAAGCTCAACAATCTCAAATATTTATTAGAATTCCTAAATAACCACAGAGAATCGAAGAATACTCTAAAATTCTTCAAGAATCCTCGAATAATTTCAGTAAACACCGCTATTCATTAGAATTTCTAAATAATCACAAAAAAATCGAGGAATACTCTCAAATTTATCAAGAATCCTCGAGCAAGCTCTGTGAACTCATATATTATCCAAATTGATTGACGTATGAGAAAATTCGGTTAACATTTGGAAGTGGTCACATACCATGGGGCATACATTTAGAGATATTGCCCAGTGTATCTGAACAGGAAAGTCATAAGTGAATTGACTTCTAACGAACTTGATATATTATTTAGTATTTGTAAGTTGTGCATTTGGTATATATTCGAGCAGTCAAAGCGTGTTCCACTAAACGCACCGTGGGAGCAAACGCAGAGCAACATACAGAGGATCATCATTGTGAGCAACATAGGGTTGCCATATTTGGCTAAACGAAGTACGATATTGGAATAAAACTTTTTTCGGTCGAGCCAGGATCTTTTCTCATTGGATAATATATTCTGGGCTTCCTTGGTTATAGAATGAATTTCTCACAAACGAAAAATGATCGATTGGCAAAGTAAGCTCTCAACCAACAACCGAGGAAGTTCTCATAGAAAACTATAGCAGGCTCAGTTCCATTTTGGTCGTTACTTTAGAAAGATGAAAAATATTCTAAAGCGAAATAAATAACTATATGTAATATGTAAATATTATTGTTAGAAATGCAACTATGCGTGTTTTGCGCATGACCAATCCTGGTAACCCTGAACCCCACCACAATTCCATGTGCTCTTGTTTGTCTGTTACGAGCGGAGAAAATGAGAAAATAATTTCTCTCATATGAGAGAAGTTTCATCACAATTTTTAGATTTTTACTGAAATGAAATGTAGACTACTAAAAATGTACCATAGTTAGCGTACTTTTTTTTGGACTAAAATGATCACAAGAAATATCCTCAGAGATTGTCGGGACGATTTTGCGATCAAATGCCTCTAACTACTTCAAATATTAGAAACAAGTGTCAAGGTGGCGAAAACAGCTTTTGACAACAGTTTACTCTTTTCTAATAAATTCAAATTTGGCTAAGTCTAAGATCATGAAATTTTCACTGAATATTCTTAAATATATTTTGAAGAGATTGTCTTGTGGAAATTGTAATATTTGGCTTCATATTCGAGATATTACGATTGAAGTTCCCAAAATCGAAGAATCCTCTCTCTCTCACGAGGAGCGTGACCTCTGATGTAGGGTTCGAGATGGCTAAAAAGTTTTATTATGTTTAAGTTTTGCATTTTTTTTCACTCACAAATTTCAGTGTAAAGCTTTGGCTACATTGCTTTGTGTTCATCTCTCATATTTCGTATTGATTTATTTTGGATTCAGTTTAGTTGTACTTAAATCTTGTTAAAATTCGTCATACTAACGACAACCCTTGTTGCTGTTAAAAAGGCAGTGCATAATAATTTTAATTTTTTTACAGCCTAATATAACGCAAGCCGTATTTTCAATGCAAATTGTGTTAAACCAACAACAAGCTTTGCACTACAGATTATTCTCATGGAGAATAAAAAAAAATTGGTTATAATCAGAAATGATAGAGTAGGGGTAGGCGGGGCAATATGGACACCCTAAGGTTTTTTCCAACTTTACCTGGCAAGATGTCAAAAAAGTTTAGTTTTTTGATGCATGTATACTTTTAAAGTCTATTTAGCATCTATTGCATAAGAATTCTCACGAAGAAAAATGATTTATCCACTTCAAAAAATGTTTTGAAAAATGTTAGTTTTTCATGACCGTCTTCAAGCATACGGGGCAGAATGGACACCCCCATGGGGCAATATGGACACCATGAGACTTTTACGAATTTCGTACATTATCTACACCTATAAAGTAATTTCATTACAAAACAACTATTATGGTTGAATAATACGCCGAAGTAGTTCATTTTTGTTCAGATAATTTGAATTGAGGCTGTTTTGGATAAAGCTTCGTTTTTGTCGGCATGTACAGCTGTGCCTAGAACAACTATTTTCCACTTCTGTCGTCTTTTGACCAATTTGTTTCACCCTATGTCTACTATAGTGAACATTTAACCGAAAATATACTGAAATTGAAGAATTTGGTTGGTTTGTGATTTAGGTTATATTTTTCCCTTGCCGCTTCTTTCAAAAAGGTGAGTGTCCATTTTGCCCCGGCAGCAGAAGATATTTCCAAACTTGATTTTTGATATAATAAAGAAGAAAATATAAACATGTTAAGCATGTAGATACAGTAAAACTACTTGGATGTGCTCTAGAAATATCAGGTTTTAATCGACCTGCAATAAATTACTCACTAAATCTTATTTTAGATGGTGTGAAAATTATAATTTCCATGCACAAAAAACGAAGGACGCAACTTTTTCGTGTAAAATCAAGTATGGTTTCAATTTCGAATGTTTATTTCCTAAAACTACGTTTTAGGCAAATGGACTATATTCTCCATTCATTAAAAGTTCAAAAAAGTTTGCATATTTCAAAATATTGAGGGTGTCCATTCTGCCCCGGGTGTCCATAATGCCCCGCCTACCACTAGTATGGAATAATCCAAGAAATGCAAGATTTTCCCGGTGGCAATCTGGATTCCCGTATATTTCCCGGTATTTTCCCGGGGATTCTGAATTCCCGGCTTTTTCCTGGTTCTCCCGGTTCGCTGGCCACCCTGACAATGGTCATATGCCGAAAATCAATGCTTCCTGGAAGATATAAACCAAGCCCAGGGATGGTACGCCTAAAAGTGTGATAAAAGTGCACATTTGCCTCGGATCGTCTTGACGTCTTCGGGGCACTTATTCCTCCATTTACAAGGAATAAGTGCACCGAAGACCTCAATTCGATCCGACGTATCCCTGCGCTGTAATCACACTTTGAAGGCGTGTGCACACTATTGTGTCAGTCCAATTTGGGGTGCAGTCAGCAATATATCGCCGATACCGATATGGAAGACATTTTGTATAGTGTAATAATTATTATTGCGATAATTTGGTGAAAAACTACAAAGTTACCCTATTTACGGTATGCAAAAAAAAAAAAAACAAACAAACTCACCGTTTTTTGTTGTCCTAGTATTATTTCCGCTTTCTCCTTCTCGGCTGCCAGTACTTCCGCATCGGCCCCGTGCCTCCTGGAGGGCGGTTGCTCTGGCAAGTGTAGCGTCGGCACCCAATCGATGTTGCCCGGTTCGTCGAGTTTAGCCGGTCGGCCGCTGACAAAGTGTCGACCACAGATCCGCACGCTCGGGTGCATCGATTTCCTGTAGCCGGATGCCTTCCGCCACATAGCCAGCCGCATCTTTTTGAGCTGTTCCTGCTCGCTGGTGCTTCTCGCATTGCCCAGCTGCGGGAATTGGAAGAAGCTCAGATCGCAGTTTTTGTTGTGGTTCCGACATGTTACCACCGCACACGCAACAACCATCGTTTCGGGAAATTTTAACGTTTATTGTAGAAATTCCAAAAACTCGCTGATCACTACCAAAATATTTATTTTTGATACCCGATGCATGAAAACACTTTGGGCTTATTTAAATACTACGTAACGCAAAGTTTTATAATTCCGGAGTAATTCGCGAATAGGGCGAACTGACAAAGCAATAACATTGCAAAAACAACAACCGAATTTTGCTGATACAATTTCAATTGGCTTCTTTAGTGGTGTTGAGATAATTCCATATTCACAATCTACATCCCTGATAAAAAATTACCATTCATTATATGGTAAATATTATTAACATATGACTGGTTTTATTGTTCACAATAAAACACATAGTTGATATATTGTTACTTTTTACAATAGAAATCAAGCCCATATAGTTCGTACAATAAGTGAACATTAGCTTTATTAGTGACTAATTGATTCGATTGTTTTTCAATAGTTCTCTAATAATTTAAAGTTACTATCAGTAAAAATTTATTTAAGTTGTTTTTAAATAGTTGCAAAAGCGCCTGCAAAGTTCTCATGGACTTTTTATTAAAAAAGAGTTTATTTCTCAATCACACTTAAAAACAATTCGGAACATATAAATAACAATAAATAATATTGTTGCTTGGATCATGTTTGTATAATCAAATACAAAATCACTTGACATATTTTTTTATAGTTTTCGTTTTAAATTTGAGTACAGTAGATGTTTCGGTTATCGAATGTTATTCGCTAAAACTTCAACGACTGACAGACGTCAAGCCGTGTTGACAGAGGAAGCTCTCAATGAATAACTGAGGAAGTACTTATAGAAAACTAGCTGAAAAGCAGGTTTAGCCAAGTGAGAATGTTACGACATGAAAAAATGAACAATGATTTTTCTAATGTTTTCCAATAAATTAAAGGCGAGATTAAAGAAATCTAGTGAATAGTAAACTACCATTGATAACAATACAAATACAATTAGTTTAATGAGGTCAATTGAACCGATGTTAAAATAAACATGCAATAATATTTGTTGTTATGTAAACAGATTTCGCCTTTGAAAAACCAAAGAATTCATATTTCTCGGTAACATTTTTCTCCAGCATTTACAGATACTAATGGCCACATGCATTGTGAACGATTTATGGTATGGATCATACGATCTGAGGTCTGACTTGTGATATTTGGCAGTTATTTGAAAAGATCGAAGATAGATCTTTTCGACAGCTGCCAAGCAATACTTATTAGACAGACATCAGAGTGTTTGATTCATATCATAAAATGTGCATATCATTCTGGCGGCCGTTAGTGTTCGTAAATGCTGGATGTAAATGATAGCGAGAAATATGAATTCTATGGATTTTCAAAAGCGAAAACTGCTTACAAATAACAACAAATATTATTGTATTTTTATTGTAACAACGATTCATTTGACGCCATTCAATTAATTGTATTTGTATTGTAAGAACAATGAAAAAACATTAAGATATATTGTTTTCTTTTGAAAATTGCTCTAAAAATGTCTCATAAAAACACAATACATTCTATTGTTTTTCGCGAAAAAGTGTATGAAAATTTTCTCAAAATTTTATGGTAAAGATACACACTTAACTTTTATTACCGGGCTCAGTTATCAGATTACCGAATTCTCAACTGCTGAGCTCTCGGTGATCATCTCGGTAATAGACTATTCCCGTCTGACCTTACCCCCCTTTTTTATATTTTTCTTCGAAAGACAATTGTTTTTGATGATTACAGCCGCCCTTAGATTTTTTTTTTCATGTACTCCTGATTTTCTTACAAATTTTCAAAAATAGGGAAACTCACCACATTTTGAAATAAAAATCAGCATGCGAAGTAGTTTTTGGTAGCCCTACCATGGTGATCTTTTTTCTCACCACTTCGAAAATGAGGAACATCTTGGGAGCCCTATCTAGAAATGTTTATTTACATTGTGAAGTGTCAAATTACGCGAGCTACGCGAGTGTGCTAGAAAAAAAATAAAACCAATCTTCCCTATAGGGAGTATACTCACGAAAATAGTCGAAACAGTTAATAAAATAGTTAAAATCTTTAGCCGCAGACGTGAAACTTCTCAAATGCGTATTTATTTTAATGATTTGATTATTCACGAGTGATAGTGGGTTGTGGTTCTCTTCAGAAAAAAAGTGCTACGGAGGTTTCACAGTCGGGCAGATGAATAGAACGAAAAAAAGCCGGTGAATCGTTCCGGTGGTGGCGGGGGCCCTGCGTCAGTTAATGGCCTCGGTGCGCTCGGTGCTTTTTCCAGAGCAAAAAGTGATCATGCGGCGTTGGATAGTGTGGTGTGGTTGGTGCGGTGCGTTCTCCGAGATTGCATGATTTTCGGTGTGTCTCATACCTATCCTGTGTCCGGGAACCTCACCGAGAACGAGTATGCTGCGAAAACGGGTAGCTCTGCGACTCCGACTGCCGAAATGATAAATGCTAAACAGTTTCGGCTGCGGGAGCGGCTCTGACGACTGCCTGAAGAGCATCAGGTAACTCGTGGACCAGGATGAGCGGAATAGTGACGAGGAAGGCGATGACGAATAAAAACGAAGAAAATGGTGATTATTCTCGGTCCTGTTCCGACAGCGGATCCGAACCATCTTGATCTGCACGCCGTTCGCGCACAGTTTTCGAGCGACCTCAATCGGTGTTCCACCGTCGATTCCCTGTTCCTCTTCCTCTGCAGAATCCTCATCATTCGCCGGTCGATTCCAGCTACCGTTGCCATCCGATGCTCTGAGTTATGTAGCGACCGCCAGTCGATGCTTGACCACCAGCTTTCTGCCGAACACCAGGTAATTATTTTTCTCGTAATTTTTGAAAGCATTTCGCTTGACTAATGTACAGCCCTTCCTTGTCTCGTATAGCGTTTTGATAACCGGATCCCGGCCTCCTCCCTTTAACTCCAAACGAAAGAAATTGAATTGAAATCCCCAGAAAGCTGATCCCAGATCCATCTGTTTGACAGGTAAGCAAAATCCTTATTTGAATGAAATAAAAAGTGAGAACAAATCATTCGATGGAATCTGCTACTAGTAAGCATATAGGCAAATGTAAAAAAAAGCACCTGCTAGGCCTTCAGTTCTACTCGTAAACCGGGTTAACCCATATGGGTCCGTTCATAAACCACGTAGACTTTTAAGGGGGAAGCGGGGTCTGGCCAAAGTCTACGCTCCATACATTTTTTTTGTATAGAAGAAGTCGTCGATGTCTAACTGTACTAACTAACTAACTGTAACTAAGTTACTAACTGTTAGTAACTGTGTGAGCTGTTTTCGTTCATTGGTATACTGCCGGTGGAAGCATAATTGTCCCATGTGCATTTTTGTCAATATTGAGATTTTGCAGCCCATGATCATGTATCGTAGGGTACTATCATATGGGGAAATAAAAATAGGTAGTTTGTTCCGAAAATTGTTGAAAAAATGCATGGCCGATTTGTAACATTCTTAAAAGTGGACGCATAAGCGTCACGTTTCATTGGAAATCCTATGGAACTATAAAATCGCTCTAAAACAAAAAATAGTGCTCAATTTAAAAATTGGTTGATGTTAGAACACGATTCAGCACTTATACTTCATAGTTGAGACAATTTACTTTTTTCGAACTTTGGACGCTATTTTCTCGATTGTCTGTTTTTTCACATGGGACATTTATGCGTCCACCGGCAGTATATGGAAACAATAAGAACACTATATTAATCAAGATCAATCTACTATGGATTAACCTGATGAATAGATTGCAAAAATAAATACATACAAAATAATATTGTTTAAAAAGAAATATATATATATACTGCCCATATTCGCATAACAGTCCCATGTTTGCTGGGTTTCCTATTCACATGGGACTGTTGTGCGAATGGGGGCAGTATATAATATTGTAAATAAATAAGTTCATGGAATTGCGAATGAAATCTATCACTTTGAAATAGTTTGCAAACACTTTCTGCCTCATCTTGCACATACAATTATTATTACCTTATATATATATATCTATTTATGACTTATTCACAACCTGAAGACGAGGTGTTAAATTCAAAAGTTTAACACAATTCAACTAATGGGAAGCCAATAAATTTGTATTTTCAGTACTATTTGCAAATCGAAATTCACTAAAGAATACATACAGTAAAAACTCCATGAGTCGATATTGAAGGAACCATCGACTCATGGAAATATCGAGTAATGGGACAGAAATCTTTTGGGAAGCTTTTTGAAAGGACCATCATAGTAGCTCATGGAGTTTCGACTGTAATTTTTAATTTGTCTCATAGGACTTAATTTCTTAAATATCAGAACAATTAAATTTACCCTGCGTAGCTATGATCAATCGAATAATTTATTTTAAAATCTGTTGCAGTCCTGGTCAAGGTCCTGGCACCGTGGCATTTCTTGAGGAGGTGCTACGCCGCCCATCACATCTTGTCAATAGATTCAACTCAAACGGAGTAAGGTCACGTTATAATATTGGTATTGTTATATTTCTTTTTATTATTTACACCTGTGTCAATAAATATTACTGTTGTGGGTGGGGAGTCTCAAAGGGTACTTTAATATCCGAAATTACACCCGGGGCCTCTATATAAGACTATTAAATGCATGGCCACCTTCAGTGTCCTAGTGGGCTTTATAATATTTGGTAGGTATTTAGTTTACATTTTACTTAGCCAAGCCGATAAAGCCTTAATGAAGTGACACGAAACAAGTAAGTATATGTACACATGTGGTTAGTTTTATTTATTTATTTAAATACCCTGACCAGAACTTTTGGCTGGTTCACCATGTCGTCTTCAGTTACAAGGTGACTCACAATACGTTAAATTTTGACTTTAAAAACTTTTTCCGAAAACGTATTGAAAAGCCCAAATGATTCTTGGCATAATTTTTAATTTTGTAGAACAAAGACGGTTCACTAAGCTCCCTTAACTCGCAAGATGACTCATAACATATTTCTCCAAAAAACTTCATTAAAAGTTCGAATGTTTCCTGCCTGTAATCAAAATGTTTTTGAACAAAGAAGGTTCACCAACTCCTCTTAATTTGCGAGGTGACGCAAAACAACCTCCATTTTAATTTTAAATACTTTTTTCCGAAAACTTATGAAATGTTCGAATGTTTCTTGCCTATAATCAAAAATTTTCAGAACAAGGAAGGTTAACCAAGTCCTCTATGTTGCGAGGTGACGCATAACGAGTTTGATTTTGATTTTAAATACTTTTAGAACCACTCCTCTCAACTATCAGAACTTGTCATGAAGAAGGTTCACCAAGTCCACTGAAGTTGCTTGGTGACGCACAATGCATCTACTTAGAAAATAGAACCATTCCTCCTAGCCATTCGAACTTGTCATGAAGAAGGTTCACCAAGTCCTCTGTAGTTGTTTGGTGACGCACAATGCATCTACTTAGAAAATAGAACCATTCCTCCTAGCCATTCGAACTTGTCATGAAGAAGGTTCACCAAGTCCTCTGTAGTTGTTTGGTGACGCACAATGCATCTACTTAGAAAATAGAACCATTCCTCCTAGCCATCAGAACTTGTCATGAAGAAGGTTCACCAAGTCCTCTGAAGTTGTTTGGTGACGCACAATGCATCAAATTAGAAGGTAGAACTATTCCTCTCAACTATCAGAACTTGTCACGCAGAGGTTCACCAAGTCCTCTGTAGTTGTTTGGTGACGCACAATGCATCTACTTAGAAAATAGAACCATTGCTCCTAGCCATTCGAACTTGTCAGGAAGAAGGTTCACCAAGTCCTCTGAAGTTGTTTGGTGACGCGCAATGCATCTACTTTGAAAGATGAACCATTCCTCTAAACTATCAGAACTTGTCACAAAGAAGGTTCACCAAGTCCTCTGAAGTTGTTTGGTGACGCACAATGCATCTACTTAAAAAATAGAACCATTCCTCCTAGCCATCCGAACTTGTCGTGAAGAAGGTTCACCAAGTCCTCTGAAGTTGTTTGGTGACGCACAATGCATCAAATTAGAAAGTAGAACTATTCCTCTAACTGTCAGAACTTGTCACGCAGAGGTTCACCAAGTCCTCTAAAGTTGTTTGGTGACGCATAATGCATCTACTTAGAAAATAGAATAATTCCTCTCAACTGTCAGAACTTGTCATGAAGAAGGCGAGGAAGAAGGTACACCAAGTCCTCTACTTTGAGTATAGAACCATTCATTCTAACCATCAGAACTTGCCATGAAGAAGGTTCCCAAATTCCTCTGAAGTTGCGTATTAACGATCAATATATTTAATTTGAAAATAGATCGTTTCTCCCTGTAGTTACTGTAGTAGTCCAAGAGATGTTATTTCTTGTAGTCAGAGCGTATCAAGTCAAGTCCTCTGAAACTTGGTTTATTCACTATCATTCTATTTTGATAAATGTGGTGAGTGGCAAAAGATCAATGGTGATGCTAACTGTACTGCCTATGATCGCATAATTGTCCCATATGAATAGGAAACCCAGCAAAGATGGGACTGATATGCGATCATGGGCAGTGTAAATCATTTTAAGGTAGCAAAGGGGACAAACCTCTCACCTTCCGTTATACAAATTTATGGGTTTGCCCAGTTTCATATCTTTTCTCGCCTTTTGCACATATGGTGGGCGTTAAGTCAGACCGGACCATCTGTTTTTCAATGATTTGGAGAAAATGTCCTGCAAGTACTTAAAATTTCAAATCTCTGGCATTATTTTCAAAAATACTATTATTTTTTTTATGTAATGGCACATCTGTATCAAAATAACGTCGAAAAGTTCGGTTCAACGAATTCTTCAGCTTACCTTCCTGCCCGAAAAATCGCGTAGTCCACTCTGACTGAACGCCGACCATATAAGCATTTGCATATTTTTGTTAAATAACGTGAATTTCAACATGAAATCTAATATCTCACTTAAACACATGTTTATACAAGTTTTATTAATATCACTCTAAAAGGTAGAAGTTTTCTATCACGGCAATCCAGATTTTTCTCGAGGACCAGAGAAAATTGTAATTGTAATTTGTAATTGCTCAGTCCACACCCTAGCCGACAACTGTCAGCCCATCTGCTTGTAGGCAGATGTGGACCTACTAAGCCTCCCCCGTTAACATGTCCTACACCGAATTAGCACACCGGGATCTTCCACAGGCAGGCGCTGGCGTTACCAGTCCCAACAAGTGTCAGATACATTAAATAGATGGGGTAGAGGATATAGGAAGATGTGGGAATAGGATGGGAAGAGGCAGAAAATGAAGAGATAGTAGAGAGGTTTCGATTTTGTTGCTGAAACGAGAAAAAGAAAGAATGATAAAGAACATTAGCGATATGTTCATAGATTATGATTTGGTCGATAATTTCTCATCTATTTTGTTTCCATATCGTTGCATCGGTGACCATTTTCATCGCCTTTCTAGTTTTGTTAGGGCCATCTCGCGTTTTTTCGTCATGTCCTCTTTGCCGGTTGGCGACGTTCGGTATGTAAGTAGAAAAGCATGCATTTAATATGATTAGTACGACAGTAATTGTGATTGCTCAGTACTTCCAGCCCATTTGTCCGCAGTACATACATATCAGGCATCCCGTTTTAACAAGTCCTACACAGAATTAGAAACCCGGATCTTCCACAGACATTCCTAACTAGTGTCAGATAAGTTCAATTGAGGATAGGAAGCGGCAAAATGAGAAAACAGTAGATAAGGTTTGGTACATTGGTAGCTGTGTTCATGTGATGTCTGTCTGAAATTGAAAAACTATCTTCCGTAAGTGTTTAACTCTCTACCCTAAATGAAATACCGGAAAAATATCTGATCAGATGTATAGTTTGGCAATTCTATGTCCATACATCTTTTATCAAGAAAGAATAATGTTGTTTACTGTTATAAAATAATTCAGTTAAAGGGCAGCTAATGCATTGTTATCTAGAATAAACCTACAGAAAATGTCCCAATAAAAAGTTAACACTAGTTCAACTAACTACACAAACTAAAAAGTGTTATTATATTTTACCAATGATTTCATCCTAATCTTGACCCTAACATAGTTATGCGCTTAGTGTAAGTGGACGCCGCTTATGATTTTGGTTGGACAATGACCAAAAATAATGTTGTTTCGACAATAGTCACATACTATGCCCTACGACATTGACGATTCTATTGTCTATGGCTCACCTATTTAGCGCCACCCAGCAGGGACTTGGTCTGGTACCCAATTCAGTATATCCGCTCCACGTAATGTACCGTACCTCTTTCGATTTGTGATATATTACGCGGAACATTACTCTCTTCATTCGGATAGCGGCTATGTAACCCATTGGATTAAAAACCTCCATCAAACATGAAGCGAATCGGAGACTGAAGACTCTATACCAAATTTGGCTCAGAGACAGGTAATCAGTGAGGTCAGTTTTTCTCGTTTGTCAGAGACGATTGATACGTATTAAGACAAACTTTCCACTGCATCTGCCAGCAATAATCGGTGATCGATCAACATTTCGAGTACCTACCCTAATTTACACAAGAATGCCAAGGATCACCGATCATGCTTTACAATACAGCTGGAAAAACTAGAGCAACACCTGGCCACAATGATGCATAAAGCACTAAAGCGGACCGGAAGTGTCGGTGAGCCAGCCCCACCATTTTTCTCGAGGACCAGAGAAAATGCTACAAAATTGAAATCGCCTTATCGTATTATATTACTCTTGGTGGGTGGTGGTGCGGGCACTTCCGGTATTGGTGGCTTTCGCAGACGTACTTCTACAGGTCGAAGGTACTACAGTATTTGTGAGAATCTTTCTCTGTAATGATTATTCAACAACTGTATTCATTATTTGTATACACTTTATTACCGATACTTCAATATTACATACAATGATTCACACTCCTGACAACAATAACAACATCTCCACACATGACAGATACTCAATGTAAACATACACGCTAAATGTAATAGAGTAATACAATAATTTATTATGTGCATACCACAAGGTACCACATCTCGTTTTTTCTCCAGATCCGCAGCAAGATCACTCCACGTTGTTTTCGCTTATAGTCTCCTCAGTTGATGAACGTCTCGCTTCAGTCTCACATCAGAATTAGTAGTACAGTCATCCATTTGGTCATCCATCTCTGCTCGGCATTTTGGTAAATTACTTGGCCGTTACTTATGGTTGTACCTAAAAAGAAATATTATTTTGACCCATGTATTTTCCCAAATCCCAAAATATTTTTAATACTGACTGTCAAGCTAAATATTACCTTTGCTGATGAATTAATTGAATTGCTTTCCTCTTCTCAAATGTTTTCAATGACAGGTAGCATGCAAACATTGTATACTGCTCACTTTTTTTTGACATGTCCTTTCATATAAGAATCTTATACAAAAGGTATGTATATTCAGATTATTATTCAGACATTTTTAACTAGTATGTCGGAACACTGCACGAATGTTACAGTGAAAAAATTATCAATATCCATTAACTCGCTTTCGATCCAAAGTGCCCAAGTGTCATACAAACATTATTTCAATTTATTTTTTTAGCGAACTTCGCTGGAACTCGTTTCTTGTTCAGAATATATTCAGAAGTTTGGCTTTACAGATTTTGTTTTCTAAATATCGAAGGGATTGATACTTTTTTAAATCAAATCACGATTTCAAAAAACGTTACTTGTCCAAAGCAATATTTGTAATACTAGTTTTAGCTAAATAGTAATTTGAAAACTTGAAAACATTCAGTTTTTTTAATTATATTTAATACATATTGTTCACAAAACTCACACCCGCACTAGCTGTTTGAAAGTATAGTAGAATATTAATATTCATTCTTTGTTTTGTTTTTCATGTTGTAATCCTATAATTATCTCAAATTCTTAATACATACATCATCGTCGCGGTACCAAATCGAAATCACGCATTTAAGCACATGCAAAGTTGCAGTTGTGTCGTAAATTTGAACCGGTTGCTGGTATTGCGCATCATTAAGCTACTTAAGAGCACTAATCTTAATCGAGTTGCTATGTTTATAAGTAGGTTAAACATCATTTTTTTGCACCGCCAGTCACTTCGGCTTCCAACCGAAAACGTAATGATAGTAGCCAATTATTATAGGTATACAAAGCAATTTTCTCCAGATAACAAAATAAATCGATCATCTTATTGGAGCACTTTTCGACGGTTCACCTATACAGGTGTCCACGTTTTTAGGAATCATGTTTCCGATAATTTCGGAATTCTCATGATTTACCATTTACCTTTCAAACTGAATGAGTTTATTTTCACGGTTTGGTCGTTCAATAGGTTTACATTCTACGATGCATATTTCCCCGCATTAACTGGTGATTCGTGATCAATCAAATTTATTTTAACATAACAAAACCAAAAATTTGTTCCTTTGATGTCGCTCTTTTGGGTTCTGAACTGTAGGATTTATTTTAAAGGTTGGAGGTACACCTCCAAAAACCCCTCAACATGTTATGTTCTCACTCTAGATACCTAATGAAGCTATTTCAGCAAGCCTTTTCTAAATTATTCGCATTCAATGTACCGTCAAAATTTAGAACTTTTTATCTATAAGTAACTCTGATTTTCTACATATGCTCATCATATTGATAATATTCTCAGTTTGTTGGATCGGACAAGAATATTCTGCATTATTGCAAAGCCTAATCTATCATATCACTTATTTCACAACTTTTCGATGAAATACATCCTCATTTTTTTGTTAACGCTTACAAGTCTGACGTAGTGCACACTGACCATGATTGTCTGTGTCATGATGGCCCTTACGCTTGCCTCTACGATTCATTTCTATGTACTGAAACAATTTAAAGCACGTTTTTATTCGAATTTTCAATGAACTTATTAACACAAATATCACTTATACATGTACACACATTTTTATTGGTAAAAATCTATGGATTTGATATATAAATTTTATTTGTTCACACATACTCGTTTTCCACGCTGGATCACACATAAAATCGATGGACCTTATATAAACTATGTGTATCTACACATTAAAAGGGTTATCTATGACAAATTACAAAAATCTATGTGTGCGACACATGCATACAATATTTGCAGTTTTTCAGTGTATGAAATCTAAAAATTCAAACAAGGTAACATGTTAGTAAATGGTACCTGTTTGCATTAATAAGCTCGACTGAAAAACAAACTTCATAAACCAGCTTTCATTAGATATATCTATTCCTGTAGTTACAGAAATGATTATCTTTTATTATTCCAATATGTTGTGCTTTTGATATACTGTACGTTATTAATAATAGTTTCAATACTTCTTTAACTGATCAAAATTTGTCTCTTCCTGTAAGGAAATTATTGTTGTTGAGCGTACTGCTGTACCTTGTTCTCTAACTTGTTGCACAGTTCTTGGCAAGATGGCACTATATCCAGTGTTAGGCAATCATAAGTCAAAATGCCCCTCCTGACCACACCCGATACATTTTATATTCAAAGACTTCAGAAGTGATTACTCAAGAACTCACTGTACTTGAATCGCATAAACATTTAGTGGCATTCAATAGGCTATAAAGCGCTTTTTACTCGAATTCCTGAGACTTCTAGTTAGGCCGAAAAGTTTAATTTTTTTTATTATTCGATTTTTTTAAATATCCAATTCAACTAGTTATTTGACTAGCATGATACTTAACAGGTTAGTGGTTAGCAACTGCTCTGAATATGTCGTCGAGCTTCAACGAATGCTTTAACTGTCATTTTGACTTCCTATCTTGCAAACTACCAAGACAGTTTAATTGTTCTCACACATTGATGTTAATTTTCTTGAACTTACAAGGGAGGATAAAGCATTAGTTAAAACATGTCTTCATGTTAATTTGGTTTCAAGAGCCAACCCTTTTTACGTCTCGTAGACTTATTATACTTTACTGAGCAATGATAACTTCAATATATATCACCTGAGGTG
Source organism: Aedes albopictus (assembly GCF_035046485.1). Taxonomy (NCBI): domain Eukaryota; kingdom Metazoa; phylum Arthropoda; class Insecta; order Diptera; family Culicidae; genus Aedes; species Aedes albopictus. Next base: position 195,168,018 of record NC_085138.1, on the reverse strand, counting down.
GGTCCACAACAATCTCAGTATTTGCTCAGTTATATTCGCATTTGGAACATATTCAAATACTATTCGTTCCTGTTTTTCTAGTCACGCTCAGCCTAAAGCTTAGTTTTGTCTTTCGCCTTCTCAGCTGCCACTTAATTGGTGTGAAGTTTCATTTTTAATGGTTCAATTCAACTATAAAGCCCAGATTGGAGTTCTAGAGAAATCGCTCAAGAAACTTCTAGAACGATTCCTGGCAGAAACTTCCTACGGTGACTGTCATTTCTTCGCAACTGCGTACTGCGATCGAAGAAAAAACGGTTTCTTGAGCGATTCAGCCAAGGAATTTCCCATGCATCCAGATAGGCCGAGAAATTCCTTCTGATCAGAAAGCAGGCCTTAAATCTGTGTTGGCTGGTAACCTGTTTCTTACGAAATTTACGACACTGTTGCGTTTTTAGTACTTTAATTTTTAATAACACAATTCGCCTTATACGGCTCTACAAAGAATCGACTATATCTGTCTTGCAGGTCTTACCGCCTTTAACGGCATTTCCACCTTCAACGGCTTTTTCCGCCTTCAACGGCTTTTCACTCTCCGACGGATCTTTCCGCCATCGACAGTTTTTCGCCTTAGTCGGCTCTTCTGCCTATAACATTTTTCCTGCTTTCGAAAAGTCTTTCCGCCTTCAACGGCTTTTCTATCTGTGATCCTTTCCGCCTTTTACGGCAATTTCAAGAATGTCGCCTTCATTAGCTTTTATCGCCTTCATTGGCTTTCATCGCCTTCACTGGCTTTTAACAGCAACGGCAAAATTTGATTTCAAAATATTGTTTCACCTCTACGCCTTCCTCGGCCATCCGGTTAACAAATTAATGCTTCATTCATCATTCAGCATTTAAGTCTAGATTTAGGACAACAACCCAATTCAACGAGTATCAATATCACAATCAACAAAACTTAGATTTTCTTCACAGTTATTTATTTCTTTATCTGACAATAGTGATTGTCATCGATTTGAACTAAACAATACCGATCACCATCAAAATCTCTCACAGGTTGATCATTGACATTAGTCGCAGGGAGATTGTTTGATTCATATTGAACAGTTAGTACACAATATTTACCTTTTTGATTCCAATGTTGAAATTCAATCACAAGTCATCACCTGGAGGTCATCACCATTCTGCATGCACCACACACACCACTCATCTCTTTCTTTTTCCAAAGACAACACTTCCCGAACCGAAATTAAACTAATTTCACATGCACGGTTCACCGTTCTCGTCGCCAATGTGAGAATCTTTCTCTGTAATGATTATTCAACAACTGTATTCATTATTTGTATACACTTTATTACCGATACTTCAATATTACATACAATGATTCACACTCCTGACAACAATAACAACATCTCCACACATGACAGATACTCAATGTAAACATACACGCTAAATGTAATAGAGTAATACAATAATTTATTATGTGCATACCACAAGGTACCACAGTATTTCTTTTTACTTCGTGGCTTCTGTGAGGGGGATTTCTCCTATTCCAATGTTTGCTGATGTAGAATCCGGTCAGTTGGGGATGGAGGATGCAATGGACGAGTACGCGGATTCTTGTTGACGCAATACACCTTTGGCATCCGTTTCTCGGTTGCTCCATCGGCGGCTAACTCGGACGCTTTGCAGGACCATCACAATGTGAATCGTGGAAGGCGGAGGCGGAGGTGATGTCACGGTAGTAGTAATGGAAAATGCCAAAACGGTGGAATCGCTCGCTGCGAGCAGGCGTTGGAATGACAGCGTAGATTTGGCCGATCGTGTAGCAAGGAGGCGCGTAAACTGGATGAATATCGCACAGAATATGTGCCGGCAGGCCGGAGCTACGGATGGCAGGATCATGTTCTTCAAACGCAGGATCATCCTTGATCATCAAAAGCTCGGTGAATCGCTATATTGTTCTGAATTTCGAAACATTCGGATTTTCCGCTCACAGTCATCACTCCGGCTTTCGGCTAACCAACCATCGGTTCGCATCGCTGTCCAGGTCCAACTTCGCCCACGTTATTCAATTTGCCCTCGCTCAGCAAATTGTCCCGCTTCTGGGAGCCTTTAACCGGCTGTATCCAATTGTGCCGCCGCCGTTCTGTTTCACCTCCTCATTGACGTCGACGTCCGCCTTCTTGATGGGCTCGCCTAGCAGGTGGTACAATCCTGTGAAGATTCACTTGTTTCAACGCTGACAGTCTGGCGAAAGTCGGAACTTACCTGCACTCAGCGAAATAAACTATCGATATTCATCAAAATACCTTATGAAATTTAGCCATAACTGTAAAGTATGGATGAGATAAAAATACCTTATGAAAATTGAACATGCTTATTATGACCTAATTACATAAGATAAACTTATGAAAAGAGCAGAAAAATCACAAAATGATGCAGACTGGAATCGATCCATGAACGTCGAGATCACTGAGCTCATGCCCAACCCACGCGGCTATCGACGCTTGAGAATATCGTGTTGCTAAATGTGTATAAAAGCCAAACTGTGAGTAGATTCTGCGTCATAGACCGACCTTATGAAAACCGCTCTAGCCGTTATGAACTGTTTAAAGTCCATTTCACAAGTTAGACCTTATGATAATCTTAGGTTTATTTGCCTGAGTGTGGATAAACCCTTAGCAGTTCTTCAGTACACTCAGGCAAATAAACCTAAGATTATCATAAGGTCTAACTTGTGAAATGGACTTTAAACAGTTCATAACGGCTAGAGCGGTTTTCATAAGGTCGGTCTATGACGCAGAATCTACTCACAGTTTGGCTTTTATACACATTTAGCAACACGATATTCTCAAGCGTCGATAGCCGCGTGGGTTGGGCATGAGCTCAGTGATCTCGACGTTCATGGATCGATTCCAGTCTGCATCATTTTGTGATTTTTCTGCTCTTTTCATAAGTTTATCTTATGTAATTAGGTCATAATAAGCATGTTCAATTTTCATAAGGTATTTTTATCTCATCCATACTTTACAGTTATGGCTAAATTTCATAAGGTATTTTGATGAATATCGATAGTTTATTTCGCTGAGTGTACGGTTGAGTTTGTAATCCTCCAATTTTTCTTTCATATCTATGGTCCAGTGCACAAACTTTCGCTGGCCTGCTTACTCTCACAGAAAATTTGACGTTTGAGAGGTGCCGACACCGCTCAAACGTCAAATTTCGTGTGAGAGTAAGCAGGCCAGAATATATTCGTGCAGTGGACCATGGCTGCACTAATGCCTAAGGTCACCGATCGGAATGTAGGTAACAACGGTATCTGCAAAATCCTTGCGTCCAAGAAGTTACCGTTGATTATGCTGCAGAATTTTGTCTAGTCTTCTTGATTAAATCAAAAATTAAAAAATTAAAACATTTTTTTGTATTATAACCGAGCAACAAACAACATTGAAAATTTCAATCGCAGTCGGAATTCTGAATTGAGCGAGCTGAATCAAAACAAAAACAAATTTCGATAGCCAGCTGATAGGCCTTGGCGGCGCCGCAGTGCTGACGCGCCGCCTACCGAGAGTCGTATGGCAAACATGAGAAAAAACGAGACAAAACACGTTTGTTTATACTTCTTCACGCACACGGTGACAGAAACAAATGGGATTTCCCATTGGAGTGAGTGCATTTTTGCTGCCGTCAAAGCCAATTTGAAATTCACCTCAACGGAAAAATGTCAGCGGGGGGAGGATGGGATCAAACGCATTTTCACCAAACCAAAACTCAAAGGGGAAAGTGGTGTAAAATGAAGCTTCGCACGATTTTTGCTGTTTTTCAATAGTTGCAGGCTTTAAAAAATAGTGGTCTCATGGGAAAGTTTACTCTATAAATTTAAAGAAAGCGTATAAGCAAATAAAAAAAAAATCACGGGAATGGTCTATTGAGTTCAACTACCGATTACTCGGTATTACGTTACATCTGATGAAATGTCAAAAATCACTGAGCTGCTCGTCAAATTATTACTGAATACTTTGTAAAAGAAGTACCGAGTACTCAGTAACTTTTTTTTTACAGTTTACCGAGCGACTCAGTATTTTGTATGGTTTTCCGGAAATTTTATTGGTAAATGATGCAAAAATAAGGAAAATTTTGAGAAAATGAATTGAAGCATAGATGTTTTAAGTTATCTTGATTTTTATTCAGATATCAATCTGCATTCGGTGCAAGGGCAACCACAAACTGTTGGCAGTGCCAAATTAGGTATATCGCAGGTTCCGCCGGAGGATACGTAAGTCTGGGGATGTTTAAAGTTCATCGGCCCCTCCGCAGAGCGTCTGGCCAAGAATTGTGGCATTCCGAGAATTCCAGTTTGTACAAAGCACTTTCCTGTAAGTGCTTTAATATAATTCATATAAAGGCGATCTTCCAACTCAGTCAGCTATCCTGAAACAGAACGAAGAGAGAAAAATATGCTTCGCTGTAAAATTTCAACTAACTTCATTTATTATGCATACTTACCAAATGATTCTTTCACGTTATAAGCTTCACAAAAACACAAAATTGTTTGAGCCAAAAATAAGCTACAAGCCAACAAATTTGAGAAAAAAGGTGTTCGAATGAACCGCGCAAAAATAAATCTGACTAGCATTTATGAATACAAATGGCGTCACCCCGGGCGTCACTCAAGTACTCCAGGAGCTGAGGTCTCGGTTATAGTTTTGAAGAGTATTCAGCACTTTTTTACTGATTGTACGGTACAATTATTTACGGAGCTCAATACACTGCAAAAACTTCAAATATTCATTTTATGTTTTGTACACATGTATTTTTGCAATTTGTCTGGACAAATGATGTTTATGTGTGACACACATACCGAATTATTTATTGGTATACATCATTTTGATGTGCGACTACACATAAAAACAATACAGAATGGCAAATAAAACCAATAGATGTGCTCAAATGATTTTTATATGGGAAAATAAAAGTTTTACTGGGAATTGGGTTTTTAAATTAAGAAAAATGCATTGATTTTTTTATTTTATACGAAAGAGCGCCTTTTTCTGAACCACCATGATTTTTTTCAGATTTTTAGAACTTCATTTTGGCAACTAAAACCGATTTCGAAGGAATTTTTCGAAATCACCTTTTGACAGCTGGCCAACTGCTTGACAGCTCCGCCCAGTACAAAATGCGACGAGGGGTGATTCGACAAATCGCTCCCATACAAACTTCAAACTGATTTTTAAATAGGTTCCCGGGCACCAAAATCAATGAAAATTTGGATTTCGGCTCAGTTTTGCATGCAGATTCTGAATATGGAATTATCTCAACACCGCTAAAGAAGCCAATTAAGCATTCATAAAGAACTTAAAATTGTTGAAATGATTTTAAAACAAAGCCAATAGCTATTTAAGAAAGAGGCACTGAAAAGTTGGTCGATTGTTTACCACGTGGTTTACCACCAGTGAGTGACCAATCGGTCAACTTTGCAGCTCCGAAAGATCCAAATTGCGCTCTTCTTGACCTAAGTTTTCAAAGATTTTTCAATTTGATGCGATTAACGATGCCTATTCCATGCTCCAGACGAATATATCCGCGATGATTTTGATAATATATCTCTACTGGGAGCTGCGAAACCTGCTGCACAATTTTTTGTAGACTTGTTTTAGTCGCCATTTTTCACTTTGCGTGTCGCCGACGGCTGACACAGACACTAAGCATTGGTATTATGTGTGTACTCACATAGTTTTTTGCTATGGGTGTCAACACATATCAAGTATTTGTGAAACTAATCTAAAGCATAAACATTAAATATCATGATTATAGTTTAGGTAATAAAAATAATGTGTGGAAAGGTCAATTGCATCGATGTGTATTTTCACATAAAATAAATATTTGCAGTTTTTGCAGTGATAGAAGTACCGAGCAATGCAATATACAATACTAATCGGTATTTTCTATTACTGATATTTGTAAAAATATTTTATTTTGCCGGGTGATCGGTAAAACTAAATACTGAGATCGGATAAATGATCAATAGTTTACTGATTCCTCAGTATAAATTAACTTTTACAGTTTTAACTCAGCAAAAAATATTACCGAGGTGGAATTCAAGCTTTTAGTGTGTACATAACGACCACCATTTTTTATTGTAAAAGTGCCATTTACCATTCGCCGAATGGTATAGAACAATAGGGGTGATGGTGAGTGTACCGTGTAAATTACAATACGTTTAATGGTGAATATTTTTCGAAAAAATGGTGTTGTAACAATAAAATTTATCGTATTTTTATGATATTTTTTATCAGGGATGCCAAACTGAGCCGAAATCCAAATTTTCATGAACTTTGGTACCCGGGAACCTATTTAAAAATCGATTTAAAGTTTGTATGGGAGCGATTTGTCGAATCACCCCTCGTCGCATTTCGTACTGGGCGGAGCTGTCAAGCAGTTGCCCAGCTGTCAAAAGGTGATTTCAAAAAATCTTTTTGTAATTGAATTTAGGTATCAAAATAAAGTTTTAAAAATCTGAAAAAAATCATACTGGCTTATAAAAAGGTGCTCTTTCGAATAAAATCAAAAAATCAATATATTATTCTTAATTTAAAAACCCAATTCCTATTTAGGACTAATTCAGAGTAATTTACTTAACATGAACAAGCTTAAATGATACAATTCTGACACATTTTCTTGATTTTCTAATAAAACAGTACAAATTTGTTAATTTTTGCACTAAAAATTGCATATATTTTATTACGCCCGAATTAATGCCTGATATTGCCTCGGATATTGCAATACTCCTTTGCACGATGACGTCATCAAGAAATCGTTCTCTTTCTCTCCTACGGAAAATTAGAAAACAACAGGACCAACACCTGTTAAATTTGACAGGTACTGGTCCTGTTGTTTTCAAACTCTCTGAAAAAGCGAAAGAGATAGAATTTCGCCGTGAGGTGGTCTATACGCTCAATACCATGCGCCTTGAATCGATATCAATTTCAGAATCACCTTCTACTATTCGGCTTTTTTTATTTTGACAGGATTTCGCCGTTTACTTTCGCCGAGTTTATGTTTTGTTTTCAGATTCGCCTTTCACTATCGCCGTGTTTACGTTGTGATTTCAGTTTCGCCTTTTACTTTCGTAAACAAAAACACCAGGAGTTGAAGGCGTAATTCTTGTTTTATTTCGTGCGACACAGAATGGGATTACGCCTTCTACTCAACCCGTGATTTTTAATAGTTAGGGTGCTATTACACTCTTTGCCCAGACGCCAAATATTTGACCACTTTTGACAGATAAATTTTGGCAGGTTGTTTGGTTCTGTTTGTCCCTATTCGTTTTTCGAGAGTGACAAATATTTTTGTTTGCCAGGTACACCTTGGTCAAAATTTAACTGTCAAAAGTGGTCAAATATTTGGCATTGGTCAAAGAGTGTCATACTAGCTTTAGAAATAAGTGATATCAAGGAAAGTTTGTGAGTATTTAGTAGGGAAATCTCATGGAAAATTTTGTATCTTTTCACTATTATAATCACTTAAATTGTGTACATTGTCAGTTAAGAGCCGATGCACACGAGCGTTAATTGACGCTGCGTGAATTCACGCTGCGTCGCCGCAGCGTTCCTGTGGGGCATGCGTTGACATTGCGTGCCGCACACGGTGCGGCGCGGTTGCGGTGCGGCAGCGTTGCGTTCTCGTGTGCATTCTCCCATTTGATTGTGTGTAACTCAGGACGCACTTGCGTGCACGCTGCGTGGAAGCGCCGCCCGTGTGCATCGGCTCTAAGGCAATTTCGCGAATTTCTCCGGAATTTTAAGTACCGCCTCCCTGGGTTTGCGTAACACAGCCTGGTTAGCATTGGGCGATTATGTTTCCGTGACGATGATTCTTATCGCAATTTGGTCCAAGTAGTGATACGCCTGTTTGTCTGTGGTGGATTCTCACGACCAAAACAAACAGGCCATTCTTCATTACACCATCAAAGCTAGCCATGAAAAAGTTTGACAATTATCAGGTCATTTTGACAGACCGCACACATGCGCGAAAAAGACGGACCATATATTCTACTTTATCGATCTTGTTGCCGTCCTTTTCATGCTCATGATACATCTGTCAAAATGACGTGAGAATTGTCAGTCATTTCGAGGTTAGGTTCGTTGGTGTAATAAAGAATGGCCTAATCGAATCGAGGTCCAGAAAATTTCGCATTACGTAATATTTGAACGAACCCGGTGGAGACTCGAGTTTTTTTTTTGCATGCAACACGTTTCTAAAGGGTGCAGAGGCTGGCAGTTAAACCGACTGGTAGCATATTTGACGTCAAAATTTTGTAAATAATAGTCCTGTTCAACGACGTAGGTTGAACTTGCTCGAAGTTGCTGCATCCTGCTCTTAAGCTAGTATGACACTCTTTGACCAATGCCAAATATTTGACCACTTTTGACAGTTAAATTTTGACCAAGGTGTACCTGGCAAACAAAAATATTTGTCACTCTCGAAAAACGAATAGGGACAAACAGATACAAACAACCTGCCAAAATTTATCTGTCAAAAGTGGTCAAATATTTGGCGTCTGGGCAAAGAGTGTAATAGCACTCTTACCCGTTTGATGACAAATCAGGCCAAACATTTCAATAGGTCCTATCTGCATTTGAGAGGCTCTCTTTGTTCACTTTCTCTTTCAATTATTACAATGTAATGGTACACTTTTCAACTATTTTTGCAGTACAAATCAAAAGACGATTGTTTTGACTTTCGTTCAATGCAAGGAGACAATCATAATACAAATAAACAGCTGAGATATTAACGAAAGAGAGGGAAACCAAAGAGAGCCTCTCTTCTGCAGATTGGACCTTTAGACATGTTTGGCCTGAAATAGGTAAGAGCAAGATGCAGCAACTTCGAGCTAGTTTAACCTGCGTCGTTGAACAGGACTAATGTAAAAATTGTTTTTGTAACTTTATCATCATCGTCGCATCGAAATCTAGTGCTTATCGCCGACAGTATTGTACGTGGATTTGCTAAGTGAACACGACGAATCAGAACCGTCGTTTTTGGAATCACCGTTCGAATCGCCGATGGAATCGTCGTTCGATTGCAGAGCGAGACAGCAACAAAACTGACACATCGCTTTGACATATTTAACGTACACGGAACCGCCAAACTACCCAAAATTGAGTTCTTTTGACGCAATCCCATAGTATGGCCCAATAAGCCAAAATTTGAGTAAATCGATTAAACTCACGCTAGGTAGTTACCTTTACCTCCAGCTAAAAAATATACTCAAGAGTAAGTAAATTCAACCCAAGACCACCCTCATTCAACCCAAATTTGAGTAAAGCCACATTTACCCAAAATTGGCTTATTGGCCTCAAGGACCCCCGTTGGATAGACGCATCTCTGTTTATTTTTGACAACATCGATGGGAAAGAGAGGGAAAACAACCTAATTTTGGGTAGCGAGTTTATTCGATATACTCAATTTTGAGTAAAATTGACCCAAAAATTAGGTAGTTTGAATTTTCCGTGTAGGAGCAACACGTGCGTGATATTCTCTCTCTCTGTTGGTGTGGTTTGTTTTGATTCAATCTGACATTTCTTTTATGCTGCTCATGCTGCCGATGCTGCCAGCTGATGGTGGTAAGGATGGAGGAGCATAGTCGGAGGGGTGGTCCAATGTGTTTTCAGAAGAATTCGTCGAGATAAAATGTTTTCATTATAAAAAATATGGAAAATTCTAGTTTAAAAGTTCAGCATTAAACTTTTCAATGCGTGTTACGTATATTATTTTATAGAGAATCAGTCTAGAGGTCGTTTCACGTAATAAGAGCATTAACATAAAAGTCCATAATTTTACAAGAACGCATTGAAACGCCCCTTGAAATTTAACGGCGATTCTCAACCAGCTCAAGCAAATTCCCTTGGAATTCACCTTCGAAGTAAAATCACAATAACAGAAAATATAGTAAACTTACGTTTTTTCTTGTAAATTTCTTGTAGCCCAAACATGGAAGAGCAAGTAGATCAGATTTTGGATAAAGTGTAAGTAATATACTATTGAACTGAATAATTAAGCTCATTGACGATTTCGATTATTTTAGAATGGCCACTCCTGGAAATCTTGGCTGTCTCTTGGCGAACAATCAGGGACTTTGCATTGGCGGTAAGCAGTTACCTATCTTCTCCATAAATTATTTACCATAACTCTCGTTAGAAATAGCACTTCCACATTTATTACATGAGAGCTTTCTTCGTAATAAATTGCAAAATTCGTTCTCTAAATGTTATTAGTTAGAGTAATTTGGGCACATTTCGGTATTCATCTGTACACTTACACACTAAGATTCAGATGTTCCAGCTCAGTAATTTTTTCACTGAGTTCAGTATTTTTTCCATCTTTTTACTGAGTTTTCAACAGCAGATTTATTTCGGTACACTCGGTAATCGTATTTACCGTTCACCAGTAACGATATTTACCGTGCTTCAGTAACTTTTGACAGTTTGTGAGCTGAGCTCGGTAACTCATTTACAGAATATCTGCAAAATAAATAACCGAGCGTACCGAGTTAAATCTGCTGTTGAGAACTCAGTAAAAAGATGGGAAAAATACCGAGCTGATCTTAGTGTGTACATCCTATATTAACTGAATTTAAATTTTGAGTGTATCGATTGATAATCCCTAATAGAAAAATATGATACAACGTGCTTAACAATCCTTTCGGGCTATCATATTGATCATACACGGAATGATACAATCATTCACCCACTGAAAAAAGTTTTCACATTGATCTGATTTTCACATGGACTGTTTCCATACGCGTATCCATTAAATTATATGGGAATATCACATAGATTTTGCGAAGTTATGTGATTTTTTATTAGAAGCTAGGGGCAAGACACTGTGCAATCCAGAGCAACTCTGAGCAATTCTGAGTAACGATTTTTGTTCGATTCCATTCAGAAACGTCTCTGCGAAGCGGGATATCGGGCAGGACTGGTCGATTTTTCACTGGTATCAGGCAACATTTTGGGAAAACCAGAGTGATCCAGAGCTATCCAGTGGAATTCTGAGCAACACTTCGATAGCAGAGCTACTCTCGCTGTCTCTGTCTTGCCCCTAGATTAGAAGTTATGTGATTTCCTAATGTTTTCCATATACCGTATTGATTTCATGTGAAATTTCCTAAGAAATTTTCATCGGAAAATCCAATAACAGTTATATAGCCAAACTAATGGAAATTTTCCATGTGATGTGTGATTTATTTTTTCAGTGTTCAGTAACAGAAAAAATGAAGGAGCAAGAAGAACGACTCGTGACGCTGACCGAGTTAACGGTCGATATTTTAAGTGTACCGGTCGGATTGTTGCAGTTTTTTAAGGTAACGTATTTCAATCTTTTTCCTTTGCGTTTTAACAACCGATATATTTCAACAGATTGAGTTTACGACGCATCAAAGCTGGTCAGCTTTTGTGAAGCTCGCGTCACCGTGATCTTCCGGAGAGAAAGCTCCGGCACGCAGAAGCCCGACGTCTCAGTAAAAGGCACCTCGTTTGCACCACGGAAGCGCCAGAAGCAATAGTTTGCGAAATTCCACCAGAGGCAGGCCCCCACTCTTCTTAATCTACCGTCAGAAGTTCTCGTTCATTCGCCCACACCGAATTGCTGTTTCGTTTGGCCCGGATCTGCTAACTCTGTCGGAAACCCGGAAAATTGCTTTTGGAATGATCCAAGCAATATAATATAATTTATATTAACGATAGTTTCCGTTTCTAAATATATACTTTTTTAGGCTGAAAATTAATCTGAATTATTTTATTTCCGAAAAATTACCTATAGTATTTATTTGTGAACACACATAAAATGCAAGAGGTTGGCCAATAAAATAAAAAAGTAGAGACCTTTAATATTTATCTGCATTGCACGTAGAAACTAAGTGAGGCAAGAAATCTGGTTCTATTTATGTGCAGAACCAATGAAATTCATGGGCAAAGCTTGATTGCAATAATCTATGTGCGCGGCTTATACAAAATAGATGCGGATTATTTTTAGTGTATTTGAGCGAACCCGGTGGAGACTCGAGTTTTTTTTGCATGCAACACGTTTCTAAAGGGTGCAGACTGCAGAGGCTGGCAGTTAAACCGACTGGCAGCATATTTGACGTCAAAATTTTGTAAGAGCATCGCCACGGGCGTCCCTATCTGGGTCCCTATCCCTATTTCCGGGCCCTGAATAGGGACCCATGTTCACACCGGTGGTATCTAAACGGGAATGAAAAATAAGGACGCGACATGGGATTAGCGATGGGTTTCCACATTTGGGGACCCACTCAAATCTTGCACTGAGTTGCTATTCCGATGGTTTGTGTGACGTCACTTTCTTTATTTACATTTTGCGGTGAAGTGAGCTGAGTAGTGGTGTGGAAAATGAACAGCAGTGGATAAATAGAGCAAGAGGTGAATATTGATGTACTTTGTCTTACGTGACTAGATGTTTTCCAGAACCCTATCACAAACAAACAGACGCAGCACTAATAATTCCCACGTACACCGATTCACGTTTATTTAAAAATTTAATAGTTGGCCAATTGCCCATCTGTGGCGTTCGCAGCGTTTTTGTTCAAATTTTACATGCGCTCACAATTGTCACCTAGTTTATGATTGGCCACTCTATTGGCCAAACTCAATCCTTCTAGATTGGGTGAATATGTTTCGGCGACTATGATTTTGAATAGCAAACGTAACACTTGAAAGAAATTGCTATTAAAATCATCGTCATGTGAACATAATCCCCAATGCCAAACACGCTATTTCACAAAACGCTCAGTAGGTGCCGATAGTGAGCGAACGTCAAGCGGCAGCAAAAATTATGTGAGCGCCGTCTGCGAACAATTTGCAAACTACAGAATATTTGGTTTAAATATTCTTTAAAAAATAAAACGATAAGAGATGACTAGAGGGAGACCGGAGACGTCTGCTTGTTTGTGACGAAATGTTAGAAGTGTTACGTGTGCTTGTCTGTGACCCTTTATGCCTTTGTCACTTTATGCAGGATTCATCAAAAGTTTGGACATATTTAATTTGTTTTAATTTGTACTACGTCCAATAAAAAGTAAGGACCGCTTTTAGCAACGCACGGTGGAAAATCAATATGTTTTTGAAGTCCCTAATCCCAAAATAGAAACCACTGGTGGGAAGGTGGGGTGCTATCCTAAAATAGCACCCGAAAAGGAGTGGTATAATAGGGATAGCGATGAGGACTCCCGTGGCGGTGCTCTAAATAATGTAAAAATTGTTTTTGTAACTTTATCATCATCGTCGCATCGAAATCTAGTGCTTATCGCCGTCAGTAGCAGCAAACAATAGTAAACTTACGTTTTCTCTTGTAAATTTCTTATAGCCCAATCATGGAAGAGCAAGTAGATCAGATTTTGGATAAAGTGTAAGTAATATACTATTGAACTGAATAATTATTAAGCTTATTGACGATTTCGATTATTTTAGAATGGCCACTCCTGGAAATCTTGGCTGTCTCTTGGCGAACAATCAGGGACTTTGCATTGGCGGTAAGCAGTTATCTTCCATAAATTATTTTCCATAACTCTCGTTAGAAATAGCACTTCCACATTTATTAACAGAGAGCTTTCTTCGTATTAATTTGCAAAATTAGCTCTTTAAATGTTATTAGTTAGAGTAATTTGGGCGCATTTCGGTATTCATCTGTTCATATATTTTACAAAACTTAAAACTTTTAATACAATCAAACAACGTATCCAATACTTTCCACAGCCAGAGGGAATGCATCGAAAAAGTCAGCCGGGATAATCGTCGCAATTTCTGAGCAAGCATCCCAGTTGGATCCCAATTGCAATGCCCCGGTCGTGTCATTGGAAGTCGGAGATAAGTAAGTGTTCTTCCCATTTCATGCGTTTGGGCTTATTGTATAATATTGCGCATTTTCCACCTCACTGGACCCCTTTCGCAGTTAGTATAAGTGCGGGATCGTGAATAAAACTGCGATTTTTAATCAAATCGTTTCGGTGTTTTCTGCGCACTTATTCAGCACCTTGTAATGCATAAGTGCGCAGAAGACACCGACACGATTCGATGCAAAATCGCAGTTTTATTCATGATCCCGCACTTATACTAACTGCGAAAGAGGTCCAGTAGGGTGGGGAATGCGCAATATGTATCAAACACTTTGAAACGAAATAACGAAACATTTCACTTTCTACAGATTGTGCATAATTCATAAGAATGGCGTGACTGGAGCTGTGTACAAGCAAAAATAAATCGTTATGGGTATAGTTCATAGTTACATGTTTGTTACATGAATAGAATCTTCGAAAGCAACTAACGTGGAATAGGAAAAAAGTTCACTCCTGTAGCCTTTTTGAACTTCATTTTGGTTCCATATAAATTGCGCAATTTTTAGTTAATTGAAGAAATTTATCTCCTGAAAACAGAATTGCAAGGCAACATGTAAGAAATAACAATAAATAATAACATTTCGTCACTTTATCGTTCGATTTGATATTTTTTTCCCATAAAGGCATCGTTGGGGGTTGTCTGGCCAAAGTCAACAAATATCAAAAATTGTGTATGGACAAAAGTCTACGAGGGAGGAGGGGGTCTAAGATGGCCAAAATGAGTACGTAGTTTGCGGACAGCCATATAAAAAAGGAACAACAAAAAAAAAAAAGAACTCATCGAATAAACCGAAAATCGAAAGTATAAAAATAAATATAGGGTGACAATGGGAATTGTCGGCAGGTTTGTTCTCTTCGTCATGGGGGGTTTTTGTCAGCCAAATTGCCTGAAACTTGGCCATATAATTCAGTTTTTTGGGAAGGATTTGAGACCAACTCTGAGTTCAATAGGTTTCAAAAAACTCCCATCGTGTCTCAATCCACACATGTAGCTCATAAAATATTAGAGCAATTATCTGTCAAAAATTCAGCATTACAAATAGAAGATTTGCAGGCATAATATTGTAGAGCTTGAGCTTGATTGACCGCATGTAGATGCTACTTCCACACTCACATGAGGAATTAATTATTATTATTATTAATATTTATTAGACATTTTACCACTTATGTGGCATTCGTGTCTGGCAAACGTAATAACTCCTAACTTACACCTATTGATTTATATTGAATTATTAAATTAAATTTCATTATAAATGTCACAGTCTTTAATGAATTTCAAAGCTTTAGCTTCTCTTTGTGCATCAAATGCTAAGATTTCACCGAGTGATCCGTTGATACCACAGCTTGTTCGTTGTCCGGTGTAGCCTCTACAGTCTATGAAGATGTGTTGGACCGTAAGCTGAGTCCCACAATAGTTGCACACAGGTGGGGGCTTCTTGTTGATTATAAACGAGTGGGTTAGACGAGTGTGTCCTATTCGTAGCCTCGTCAGAACTCGTTGTTCGGATGCACATTTACGATCCGGATATTTAATGGGCAAAGATTTGATTTGCCGTAACTGCAATTGGTGCTGACGCCATTCGTTCTCTCATGTTGACCAGATATTCCGCTTTATGGCCTTTATGACGTCCTGGGCAGGTATAGGGATGTCAAGCTTTGGCTGGTTGCGCGCTTGTTTGGCCAGTGCGTCTGCTCGTTCATTTCCGGTGATACCACAGTGACCTGGGATCCAGCAAAAGGTGATGTTCTGTTCTGTTGAGATGTTCTCTACTGCTTGAATCCATGGATGTTTAGACCGACCTCCTTGGATGGCGTCTAAACAACTAGCTGATGGGTAGTACGGAGATCGCAAGAAATTTCTTGGCCTATCTCGATGCGTGGGAAATTCAGGCAAGGAATCGCTCAAGAAATAATAAAGCGACGCTTTATTCCGGATCCTAGTACGGAGCTGAAACGAAACGTCAAATCAAATGGGGATTGCTGTGTTAAATTTCTTGACCATTCCGGTTACGGAAAAATAATGCACTGAACAAAAATTACTTGAGCGATTCCGTTTGAAGTGCATACCTCGCATGAATCAGTAAATATGATTGTGTCTTGATTATCGTTGCAGTTAGACGCGGCAGTCAGGAGGCCGTACGCTTCTGCTGAAAATATGCTACAAACATCTGGTAAAGAGTGGCTATCCTCTTCGTTCCCTATCACTACCCCAACGCCAGTGAAGGGGCCGTCTTTTGAGCCGTCCGTGAAGCACTTGGTGTGATGTTGGTACCGATTTGTGATGAAGGATTGGAACACTGGGATTACGATACTCTTGTTTGCGCCTGCTTTGATGTTGTTTCTAATATGGTTATCTATGCGTGGAGCGTG
This sequence comes from Aedes albopictus, assembly GCF_035046485.1. NCBI lineage: Eukaryota > Metazoa > Arthropoda > Insecta > Diptera > Culicidae > Aedes > Aedes albopictus. Next base: position 195,151,751 of record NC_085138.1, on the reverse strand, counting down.
TGTGTTCCATTCTCGATCGGTGTTTCGGAGGGTGGGGCATACATTAGGCAAAGTATAACCTGTAGATTGCTGAAGCAGGGTTTTTGCTCTTGACACCAGAGGGTAGTTGGACGCAGTCGAAGTTTTCTCCAGTAGCCGTACTGCGAGTTGCGCCAGTCGTTGTATTGAGTTCTCCAAATTTTATCTCACGAAACCTAATGCAAGCCTATCCATATACGGGAGAACAAAAGATGTTTACAAAGTTCTTACAGATAGATTAACACGGGAAATCTGAACACAAACCACTACCACACAGGAATTTGGATTGGTCAATTAGTGCCAGGCGGAAAGGTAGGCATCCAGCTTCAGCCATGACAGAGGGGATAGGGCTGGTAACAAAAACCCCGGAAGGCAAGCGTACTACTGCATTGTATATTGGCCCTAATATCCGTTCCATGTCTTCGATGTTGGTGCTGATCAATCCCAACCCGAAAAATAATTTTGATACTACTAGCGCTGATCCCGCTTTTAATAGGGTGGCTCTAGTGCTTCTCTTTAGCCGACATCCTAGGATTCGAAGAATGTTGATCCTTGCGCGGCAACTACTCTTGACTGAAGCTAGGTGTTGTTTAAAATTGATGTTCGAGTCTACCCAAATTCCTAATATTTTCATTTTACGTACTTGTGGGATAGGAGAATTGTTTATTCTAATGGGTCGACCTCGTTTTCGGTGGCGTTGACGGCAGCAATGGAGAAGCTTAGATTTAGAAGGAGCGATAGAGAATCCGACGCTAGCAGCCCATTCCGTGGCAGCTTTGACGGCTTTTCTCACATTCTGGCGGACTGATGAACGATTGCTTCCCTTCACGACCAGAATGACATCATCGGCGTAAAGCAGGATTTCAGCGTCTGCAGGTATTTTGTCGAATATAGGTTGCATGGCCACCAAAAAGAGCGTGACTGATAGAATAGATCCTTGAGGAACTCCGTTTTCGGCTTTCCTGGGGCTTGAGAGTGTTCCGTTCGCACAGACTTGGAAGCGTCTGTTAGCAAGGAAGCTAGAGAGCATGTTTAACATACGGTCGCAGATCTTCCATTCTTTCAGGGTACGGAGGATTCCAGGTTTCCATGTTGTGTCGTAGGCCTTCGATATGTCGAGGGACACAATTTCGACATGCTCATTCATATCGAAGTAGAGGAGAGACTAGTGGTGTGCCGCGACCTAATTTATCGATATTATCGATATCGGTTATCCAAATTATCGATATCGAAACGATATCGGTTTTCAATTATCGATATCGGATCCGATATCCGATAATGAAAAAAATATTAAATTTTATTTTACTTTCACTTTTTATTCATATATGGCAGTTTCAGTAACTTTTTAAAAGTGGAAATATGAACATCATGTTCATTTATTAAGACAATTCAAGTTATGATTTATTTTTTTGTACCTTGATACAACAACGGGAACCCACACTTACAATATTATCAGTAATAGGAAAATACTGCTATACAAATTTCTTAATCACCCTCCTCCTGCTATTATGGACCCTTAAGTAAATAAAGGTTGCCTGTCGTTGTACATAATTGAACCTCGCATTGAACGATCCATTCATGATAATTCCAAAGCTTTGTAGCACTGCGTCCGATATCGCGGAAGGAATATCGTCGATATCGGTTTTTGAATTATCGGATATCGTATCGATAATTTGGACCCGATAATTATCGATAATATCGGATTTATCGATATCGGCACACCCCTAGGAGAGACTCTAAATGTGCTAGGCGGGATTCGACACCCTTACCTGAACGAAATGCGTGTTGACGTGGATCTAGCTTTTTGTTTGTTTCGAGTTCGGTAATGAGGCGGCGGTTTACCATTCTCTCGAAAACTTTACCTAAACAGCTTAAGAGAGCTATCGGTCTGTATCCATCTGCTAGGCTTCGATCCGCATCCGGTTTGGGGATTGGTATAACGGTACCTAGTTTCCACTGCTCTGGAAACTTCCCGCTGTCCCAGACGCGATTGAATAGCTCTAACAAAGCAACCTTGGAAGTCATAGGGAGTCGTTGCAACATTGGGTAGCCTATATTGTCTGCGCCTATTGAAGGACCACCTTTGCGATCAAGGGCCCACATCAGTTCTTCTATACTGAAGTCAGTGTTGTATCGCTTGTAGAGGTTTGGTCGTTGAGAGTGTTGGGATATGGTACTCTCAAATTTGTGTTGCCGTCGAAATTTCTCTGAGTAGTGCGAGTTAGATGATTTGCTCTCATATTCGTCTGCTAAAGCTTCCGATACAGCTTTTCCGTTGTTGGTAAAGCCTTTGGGAAGGTTGAGTGTGATTGTACTGGTAGTCCTTTTGCCTTGAAGCCTGTTTATCTTGTTCCAGACTTCACTTGCCGGGGTGTTCGGGTTGATGCTTGTGACGAAATCCTCCCAACATGTTTGCTTCGCATTCTCAATAGTTTTGCGAGCTATTGAGCGAGCTTCCTGGAAGTTTTGTAGTGCTTGAGGTTTTCGAGGATCGTCGTTACTCATCCTTCGTAGAGCCCGTAGCCGTTTACGTCTCAGCTTTACTGCTACTTCGACGTCTTCGCTCCACCATGGAACCGACTTTGGTCCGCGTTTTGCAGCAGATTTTGGGATTGAAGATTCCGCAGCTAGGATAAGTTTATTCGAAAATTCTTCAACTGTCAGAGAGTTTCCTGTTCGTAGAGTTTTGCTCGTGAGGTCTTCAAAACGTTCCCAGTTGGTTTTTGCGTAGAGCCACTTTGCACGGGTGTGCAAAGCGTTTACGGCGTCCATCGTGTCGATTACTATCGGTAGATGATCGCTGTCTGAGGAGTCTGTCAGAGTTTTCCAGTTGAATTTTGTTGCAACGGATGTAGAGCACAAGGAGACATCTAAAGCTTGGGTGTTTCCAGTGACTGGGTCTATTCGGGTGTGCGAGCCGTTGTTTAGGACTATCATATCGTTTTGCACTACAAGTTCTAAGATTTGTTCGCCTCTTTTTCTTGCTTCAGTAGCACCGCTACACCGACTTCCCCAAGCGGTATGGTGTGCATTCAGGTCTCCTAATAGTAGTATTGGTTTGGGAAGCTCATCTAGTAATTCTTGCATTAGACTGGCAGATGAGGAATTAATGGGTTATCTGCCGGGTACTAGCAGGCATCTTCTTTTTTTTATGCGACAATGGCGCCTACCGCGTCATGTTGCAGATCAATGTTGGGAAGGGGAAGGAAGTGACCAAATATACCTCTGCGTCTGCACAAATTCATGCATGCGGACTTCGGAGTGTTGATGGGATATAATGGTTGGCAGAGAGTTCATACACTGGTGCGTGGATGCCAGGCGTAAAGTGAAAGATTACTGTGTTTATTACGTTGATGATGATGCGCGTCACAATTCACTTGATTGCATAGTTCGTAGGCTTTATCTGATAGATTGACACTGTGCTGTGGAAGTTGGAAGAAAGGGAAACGGGACGGGCCATGGATTGAACTCCGGACTTTCTGCATACAGAAGCAGTAGCCATCAGGCCACTAAGTCCATCTTTCCATCCAAAGATTTCACAACTTCTAGTAATGCTCACAGGTCCATTTCATTAGCTATATACATTTATTTTGTATTTCTCTTAAAACAATAACGAATCTTACCTTACATTGCATCCGTTTCAGTATTACTCGAACCCAGTACCTCGCTAATGTACTGTGCAGCGTCGAAATCTTCCGCCGCGTTCTCGCCGCTGCTCACGATGATGCCACTCATCACCATCGATAGGTACTCGGAGGAATGAGATTTTCGCACATGCGACTCAATGTACGACTTTGTTCCATGAACATTAAAACAGACCGGACACGTTGCCGTGTCTTCGTCGTCGTTGGTATTTGTTCGAATACCGAGCACTTCCTCCAACTGGCCCCGGTCTAGATCCAATCGTTTAACACCTTCACGCCTCTTTTCTTCCCATTCCTTCCGGTGGGACCATCTCTCGTGGCTCATGGCGTAATCTTTGCTAGTGTACTCCTTCGGGCAGAAACGGCACTTTGCCATAACCGTCGAGTGCACTTTGTTAATGTGGCTCTAGAATAGTTAACATTATTGTTACTAGTTGAAAATAATTGTATGTATATAGGATATACAGTTTACTGATTTACTACATTTGCATACAATTAAAACAAAACTATTCTTCAACACTTTTTCCATGCTTGCTGTTCCGAAAATCGAATCGAGATAAACAGAACTACACGATAGTAATGAATTTTTTTTATGAAAAATGGTTATAAAATTTTATAAAATACAATTTTAACCAAAGCACACAACCGAGAGCACTCTCGGGTGGGTGGAGCAGTGTCGACGGAGCGAATGGTTTGATGAAGACTGCAGATGAGTTTTGGAAATGAACGTAGCGCGGGCGGTGATGCTGCAGCATGAAACCCGACAGAACATGGAACGCTACAAACAGGAGCGGAAGCAGGAAAACCCTTTATATCTAATAAAAAACATCCGCCTGGAAGAAGCAGAGTGCAAGGAAAAGAAACTGGTGTGTCGTTCTCAAGAAACACGTAACTTATACATGAAGCTCAACGAACCCAACAACGACTTCGTGTCGTGAGCGATAAGAATGTAGAAATGTCGTGGAAACTATAGCTCAATGCATCATCTGTAAATAGACTTCAAGGCGGCATATGACAATTTTTACTGAATAAGCGAGAACGGCTTTCTTGTGAAGCAGATCAGACTGATCAGGCAACGATGAACGATGCATAAAACTGCGTAAAGATGTCGGATTGCCGGGAGAACTATCTAATTTATTTGAGTTTTGCCGGGGACTTCGACAAGGTGACGGACTCTCATGTCTACTATTCAACACCGCCCTGGAAAACCTAATCCGACGAGCCGAGCTCAGCAACCGGGATACGATTTTCATTAAATCCGGCATATTTGTTTGCTTTTAGGATAGCATAGACAATGGAAATTATCACCAGAACATTTGGAACGGTAACAGAACTGTACACCCGCCTGAAACGCGACACACCAAAGGCTGGAAACTGTTAAAGGTGGTGAACCGTCAAAGCCAAAGAGTATGCTGGTGAGCGAAACCGAGCATAACGAGCTACGTTTATGAAGTTGAATCACGATATTTATCTTAGAAGTGATGGAGGATTTCGTCTACCGTGGATCTTTACTAACGGTGGACAACAGTGCGAGTCATTAATGCGTTCAAGAAAGATTCACTCCACCAAAAATTCCATGTACAAAACGTTTAAGAACTGCGGTTTTCTACGATTATGAGACCTGGAACTTACTCGAGGACGACCTGTAGGCAACTTGAGTGTTCGATTCGCACGATGAAAACTGACTACTCGCTGCGCTCTACGACGAATCCAGCATCCAGAAGGTGGTCAAAGCCGGAAATCGTGTTGTAACAATACCAAACAACAGCCCTGCAAACATGATACCCGTCCCAGATCCGGTTGGTACAAGAAGGCGTGGAGCACAGTGAACAAGTTGGCCAGGTATAACAAGATCAGGTGAGCATTGGGCGTAATTAATGATGGAGAGCGGAAGCACTGCAAACCGAGTATTGTGTGTGTGTGACGAAGTAGAACAAATAACTATGTATAACGTAAATGTGACGAACGCCCATTTGATCATGGAAACCCGATTAAGAAGTTGCAAATGTTTTCATCAGTATTCTACGTAATGCCCAACTGGTTACCTTCAGCAAGTGTGCCTTCATCGTTCTTCCGCAGTGCTCACATGATGACACTTCATCGTCTCCGCAGGTTGTCGCCCGATGGGCTTTCAGTCCGAATCTGCTAAAAAGTTTGCCGCATTTGTCGCACGGGATTTGTTCTTTGTTGTCATGTACCATCATTACGTGATACTTGAAATATTTAGCCGTCATTCTGCAATAACATAAATGTTATAAGTCTTGAACTTGAACTATGAAATACAAGCTGTTCATAACTACAAACTTACACTTTGTTGCAATCCGGGCACTCGATTTTATCCTCTACGGTGACGAGTTTATGCTTATCCTTGTGCTTCTCCATCAGTGCCATCGTTCGGAACTCCAGCAGACAGATTGAGCACTGAAAGCGTTGTTTTTCTTCTTGCTCCTTGATAAGCTTTCTCATCTGGTTGCGATGGCTTTCGTGCGCTTCCATGTGCCGGCTCATGTTCTGCTTCTGGACCCTACAGATCGAGGAAAAGGAGTTAAGTTGATAATATGGTGTGGTTTATACAATCAGATAAGTTTATCTTTTTTGTAATTTAAAATTCAATTTAGTATAACTTTAGATATAATCATTTAATATGCGAAAAGTTATGAAGATGACAATATTCATATTAAACTGTGATTTAGAAGCATAGAAATATGATGTGCTACTTACGCTTTGTTGCACTGCTTGCATGCTTCGTAGTCTTTCATCGCGTCTTGCTTAGGCACTGTGTCGATACCGTGCGTTTTCACATGCGCGATCATTTCACTTGGCGTGAAACTGTAAAATAAAAGGTATCCATTTAGTACGTCAAGCAAATTTCAGTTAAAATTGATTCCCCCGCTCCATAACATAAATTGTCAATTCCCACAATATACGAGCGATGAGTTTAGGACGATATATTTATGTGGCACCGTTCAGAAGAACGGAATGCAACGACGAAGGAAGAACCACGAGCTCACTTCACTCCACGGTGCACCCAAAATCCTGAAAATGGCTAAAGCAGGAAGGATGCGGTGGGCAATAATTTAAAAAAATCTCTCCAAGATAAATATGATTTCTCAAGTGGAAAGTGATCTACTGGTCGAAATAAGTGAGCTGTGCAAAAATGAGCGATTCCGGTTGATATTTAGGGGTGGCGCAAACGGTTTAAGTTGAATTTTTGTTAGAGAATCCTTCAAAAACATTTTAAATTTAACTTTCAAACATAAGATTTCTAGACTAAATCGGTGATTCTAGACCCAATTGGACCAAATTTGACCTCAAAATTGCGATATCTCTTCTGGTTTCCGAGATATTTGGTTATTCGGGGTTACCAGATCCAAGGTTGAAGGGTTTCCTAGACCAAAAGGGAAGTGGGTGGGAGCGCCTGCGTGAAAGTTTCTCACAAGCATCGCTATTCTTGCCCTTCGGGTGGCTAAAAGGAGAGCGTCCAACATAGCTCTGGTCCTCACAAGTTCCTACCTCATGCTTCCACGGGTCAAGCGATGATAAAGTCCGCCAACTATAAGAGTTGTGTGCTTAGCTGGTAGTGCAGCCTGGGCACTGTTGTCCTTCTGACTTCAGCTAGATTGAGGTAGTACGTCCAAGCGTCTGTTCATCAAGGAGGTGCGGCCAAACAGCATCAGTTCTGGTATCGAGCGGCTGAGTATGAAGTGCTCCTCCACCGGAAGCTATACCTGAGGTGGCAGCCCCACCACGCTGACTAGGGGACCTCACGCCAACAACCTACCCAACTAACATTTTCAGCGCTATAAGCTTCAGTCATTTGCTTTCTGTTGTGTAACCATCGAGTAAAAGCAGTCAACGCTGAATAAAAGGAAAGCTAGTCAAATATAAAGCATAAGTTAATACACGACTGCAAAACAAGCACCATCCAGCTACCAAACTCGGTTTTCAGAAATCCATTGCTTCTCACTGGGGCTGCTTTTACTCCACTCTATTCCAACTCCGGGAGATTTGCCGGAAGATGTGAAAACTTGAACACATCGAATAGGAGTCCCCACTAACAAAACAGCTGCTACTATACAGTACAATTCCTAATACTGACAAATCCCCAAACCAGCAGCGCTTTAAAGGCCGTTATGCGATATTATTACAACTAGAAGCTCAAGAGCTTCTGGATCATTTTGCTTGTTGGTGTCGCATAAATTTCTTAGCGGTAAGTGTGTCCAAGTGCTGCGTCATCTCGTATTGTCGCCGCAAATCTCCAATAGTGTACGATTACATAAATGGACAGGAACTCAAACGCGTTGAGAAAGTTGTAGACCTAGGTGTTTTGCTTGATTCCCGATTGACGTTCAAGCTACACTACTCTTCTGTTATCGACAAAGCCAACCGTCAACTGGGTTTCATCCTAAGAATGTCAAAAGAATTCGACGATCCCATGTGTCTCCGTTCTCTTTATTGCTCTCTCGTCAGATCAGTCCTGGAATTTGCGTCGATAGTTTGGTCACCGTACGAGGCGGTCTGGGTTGCAAGGTTAGAAGCAGTACAACGAAGGTTTGTCCGATACGCCCTGAGGAATCTGCCTTGGCGTGATCCGTTGAACTTGCCACCCTATGTTCAACGTTGTACCTTAATGGGACTCGAACCGCTGTATGTCCGGCGCAGAATTACTAGAGCTGTGTATGGTGCGAAGATAATTCGGAACGAGATTGATTGTCCTGCTTTGCTTGAGCGCGTTCAACTGTATGCTCCGGAGCGTGTATTAAGGACAAGACAACCTATACAGGTAGCATCGAGGAATACTGATTATGCAGCGAATGATCCGATAAACTCGATTTGTAGTGATTTCCGTCTAGCCTATAATGTTTTTGATTTTAATTTTTCAATTGACTCCTTCCGACAACGCTTGAGCAGAACCCATATTTTTAATTAGCACCTAAGACCTAGTATTAATCTATTTCATTTAGACCCTGTTGTCCGATGAAAACAAACACAATAAATAAATAAATAAATAGAAGCTGTAATAAAGAAACTGTTGGTTTACCAACACGGCTTGTCGGATGTAAACCTTATTGTCAAAACAAACTTTAAGCGGGATATATAGCTACTACACAAATTCTTTACAGCTATCCATCTCTGTTCTGTGAAATTATTTGGGTTGCTTTTATTGCACTTTAATTCAATGCCGGAAGATTTTCTGGAAGATGTGCAAATCGAGTAAGAGTCCCAGCCACTATAATAGCTGCTTTTATACAGTACGTTTTGTAATGTTGCCAAAACACAAAACAGCTGCGCTTCGTAGCCGTTTAAAGAACACTCTTTCAGCTAGAAGCTGTGAAGAAGAATCTGTTGGCGCAATCACACAGCTTGTTCAATGTAAACATTATTGCGTTTGACGTTTCACAAGCTTTTGCAGCAAGATGAAGTTGGGTAAGGTTTCTTGTGGCACAATTATGAAGCCTTGTCTGGAGTAAAACAAAACGGGCTATTTTCTATGTTTTTATATATAGCAGTGTGGCAGCGAGGACATCATCGGGACCAGTGGATACGGAGATCGGGAGTTCGATTCCAAAGGGCTGTCAAGTTCTTTAATTATTCAATTTTAAAAGTGATAATTCCAGTTCCTGTATTGCGTCACGGTATCCATAACCTAATTATATTTAATCGTTTAATTTGGGGATGCCGTATAACTATTATTTAGCAACTACGAAAAGGCTGAAAAAGCGCCTTTTCAAGATGTTATTCAGTTAGTGGTTACATAGGAGCCGAGAAAAGGCTATGACTTGGTGGCATAGAAGCTTCTCGCACAGCATATACATGCTGATTAAGTTCGCCAGATTCATTGGTATAGGGCTTGCATAGAAGCTTCCATCTACATGTACAACACAGTAACTCAGCATCAAGCCGTATTGAGGACGCTTTGTTGACGTTTACATTCACAATAAATGTTAGTTGGGTACTGTTCTCGAAACCCATAAACCGTCACCGAAATTAAAAATGAAGGATTACGAATTTATTCAACGGCAACGACTTTTAGCGGGAAACAACGGACACGAAGTGGAACTAGGAATCTATTAACCCTAGCTCAGCAGGGTAAACTGGCACAATTAGTCAATGAGGCATGCCGTATGAAGCTCGATATTCTAGGACTGAGCGAAGTCCATTGGCCGAACTTTGAAGAACACAGATTCGCGTCGGGTAAAATTCTACTATACTCTGGCGCACGAGGTGAACACGCTCCTCACCACCGTGGAGTTGGTTTCCTGCTCAGGGCTCACGCTCATGAAGTGGGAACCTTTTAATGAGAGGATAATTGTGGCCAGATTCAGAACACGTGTTCGAAACCTTACAATGACCCTATCATACACTCCAATCGATGCAGCCGAATTGCAAGACAAAGAGAACTCTTACAATCAATTGAATGCTGTCGTGGATAAGATTTGAAAAGGTGATATCAAGATCCTCATGGGCGACTTCAACGCGGAGGTTGGTTTCGAGAACTCAGACTATGAGCAGTTGAGGAGTACGTGTCTCTGGAGCAGACCTACTGATACCTGATGAGCACGTCATAGTCTCGGAGAAATGAAAGAGAACGGTGAGCTTTTTGCAAAGTTTTGTAGCAACAATGACAAGATAATTGGGGGATCGCTCTTTCCTCATCGACCGGTGCACAAAATAACAAGGGTTTCCCGTGATGGCATCACGGAAAATCAAGTCCACCACATCAGCCGAAAATGGAGACGGAGCCTTCTTGATGTGCGGAACAAACGTAGCGCCGACATTGCGTCCGACCATCATCTCCTAATCGGCAAGATCCGACTGCGCATTGCTAGGATCCATCGACAGGAAGAGAATATCGGGCGCCGGTTCAACACACGCCGACTGGAAGACGCTGCGGTGAAAAGGTCCTTCGTCGAGGAGCTAAATAACCGTGCTGCGAATATCCCAGAAGGTGAAAGCGTAGAGCGTAGAGCGCCATCAAGAACGCCACCGGCGAGAATAATTTGCGTGAGCTACGCACCCGTAGAAAGCAGTGGAAGGAAGATAGAAGATCGAAGGAACGCCAAAACCGCGATAAAGCGAGAGAAAACACGAGGACCCAGAGCCGTTGCCCGTCAGCGCTATTCGGCTCTCGAGAAGGAAGTGAAGCGCTCATGTAGACGGGACAAAAGAACGTGGGCGGACTCTCTAGCCGACGAAGGCGAGAAAGCCGCTAACACCGGCGACATCCGTCTCCTCTACGATCTTTCACGTCGGCTTACTGGGACTAAGATGAATGCTACGATGCCCCTCTGACCAGTCGAAATTTGCAAGCAAGCGTTAGATTGGAACTCAGTAGGGCATCGCAGCAGAGGCAGACCCAGAGGCTCATTGCGGCGCAGCTTCAACCATGAAATCAAACAAGTCGATAGAAATTTGACATGGCCACAGGTCAAGGCGATGGTGTTTAATCGTCCAGGAGTGAGATTTTTCAATTCGGTCCTCTGCACCACCGTGGATGCTGAGGACTGAAAGTAAATAAGTAGTACTTATAGGTACTGTGGAAACTTTCTGCTGAGGGTATACCTCATTTTCTTATTGTCCTTCGACTTCTACAAATGATTGAGGCAAGTAGAGCTGCTGCAGCCCGTGTAATGTGATGTCTGGTTCTGGCTGCAGTTTGTACAGCGTCTTTAGCCAACGGTCATCGTTGACAGCAGATCGCTCCGTATTGGGAGAGTGCATTACAATGTCTGGTTAGGCGCTGCCCACAAACTACCTGGACTCATTTTTGGCCAACTCAGAACCCCCTCACGCTCCGTAGACAAACATTTGTATGGAGCGAAGACTTTGGCTAGACCCCTCCTCCCCCACAGAGTCTACGTAGTTTATGGACAGGCCCTGACGTTCACCACACTTGACGCATTTTGCCTCCAGATGGCATTTCCTCTTTCCATTGTCACCAGAAGCACTGCGTGACGTCCGTCCTCTTCTTAGAATAATGCCCTTCTCCCACACAATGATGTTGAACAATAGACTCACTTTTTGGACCTGCTGAAGTTTGAGTGCTTCATTCGGAAACTTTAGCAGATGCAGGGCTGTTACAAAAGTGTCGATTTGGAAACCGCAAAATCCGCGCCAAGCTATATGAAATCCGCGCCAGGACAAAAACATACGGTTTTGATGACTCATAAAAAGCCAGACTTTTGTTGAACTCCAGATGAAGAGCATTTTTAATGAAAAATTAATTTTTATTATTATTATTATATTTTATTAAAGACACTTTACCAAAAAAGTTGGCATTCGTGTCCAATTAATTTTTAACTATTATTAATCTATTACTTTATATGACAACTTATACATCAAACAAGAATTGAAAAATGTTGCAAACAGGCTAGCGATATAATTAAAAAAAAAATTTCAGAAACTTCCTGGGAATTTCATGGATTACTTTCTACAGAAACTTATTTTATGAAGATACAAATAGAGTAAGACTAGTGGAATTCATTGATTAAATCACCAATAAACTTTACTTCTAAGAAAGATATTCATAAAAAGGAAGCACTTCAAAAAAAAAAAAAAATGTCTGAAAATTCAGTAAAGATTTTTGCAAGTTGGGATTCCGAAAGCTTCAACGATTTTTTCAAGTATTCTGCAAAAAAAATCTTCAAAAAATTCTACCAGGAAACCCTTTAATAACTGTTCCCGCAACTCTCCTCAAAACGAGTGCTCCGCCTGGAAATCAAAGAGATATTTTACAACAAAAGTTTACGTATTTTCAGGATAATTCTATCAGAAATTTAGCAAAAAAAAAACGATTCCACATAAATTCCACAAATAACTGATCCAGGAATTTCGAGAACTTCGTTAAACTCATCCATAATGAATGAAAAAAGTCCTGCATGTTGAAAAAATTGATAGAACTATTGATTGACTACAAAATTCAACCAAATGTTTCTCCAAAATTGCCAACAGGCGTCTTTTTACAAATTCCATAAAAAACAGCTTTCAGTATCACAAAGAAAACCCAGCCCCATACTTCTAGTTTGAAAATGTTCATTATTTTTACTGATTGTGTTGAGCCTGATGTCTAAATATTTAAGGTGAAACGAGACGCCGTGTTATTTTTCCTATCTTGCCTCTCTTTCTAACAATTTGCCTCGCGATTTTGAAGATGGTAATCTCGAGACCTATCGCACTGAAGATGCTGAAAACCAATCAGCATATGCACTGCAAGTGAGCATACACAATGATAGGTTTTTGTTGCAAAATATGAAGTAGAATCTGAGATTACCATGTTAGTAGCAACAGAGCAATGGCGGATATTTTCTCGACCGTCCCGTCCGCCCTTAATGTAAGTGCATTTGAAAACGGTTTCCGCAAAATCCGCGCCGAAATTAGCAAAAACGCGCGAAACGCAAAAACCGCGAAAAACGCAAAATCCGCGCCACGTGTAACAGCCCTGCAGATGTTTTAACGTTACTAGTTAACGGAGTTGACGCACACTACACGGACATTCACTATCGCAAGTTTTTGCCTCACTTCTTCAACCGTAACTGCCAGGCTTTGCTAGAGCTTGGTGTCACACTGTAAGATATTGATGACCAACTAGTCTTGTAGAAGTTTTGAGAACCGTCATAAAGTCTAATATCTTTTAATTAAATTCTATGATGGTTCTATCAACCCTTTCTTGTTGCTTGAATAGTTTTGTGCGTGTCGAACTGGATTTGCAAAGCTTCCAGTGTGCACACCATATCTAATATGGCGTAGTTTTTTTCTGCTTCAATTTGAATTAAGATGGTAATCAGTTTTCGTCACTGATAGTGCATGTAAAGTATTCAGGCCCATGCCAATTGAATGTGCGAATACCATGTTGAAGTTTTATTCATTTTAAAAGTAGACACACCTGCCTGGAATTGATTCAGATTTTTGGCAAATGTCTATAATGTGTTCTGGGATGCTGGTTCTACAGCCATTGAGACGTATGGGGTCATGAGCTGCACGAGATTTGTCAAAAATTCGATGATTCATAAATAGTGTCTAAACTTATTCATATGTGTGGGCAAGTATTCTGCTGATTCATAAACTGTGGTTTCCGGCATTCTTCTAGAAAGTTAAAATTTTAACATTTTTCATTAAATTCAACGAGCAAAGTGTTCACGAATTAGAAGTATAGACAAGACATACTCCTACTGTTTGGTTTTGACTACATTGAAATATTTGGTTATATTCTTCTGTATTATTATTTTTCTGATGCAAAAACCCTTAGATGATTCATACGTGTGGGGTCAGTGTAACTCGATTGAGTGTGGGAATATTCAAGAAGCGTGACGCATTTTACCCCAAAATGTTCAAAGATCTTTCTAAATCTAGATAATACACCCGTAAGACAATGCTAGATACTTTTTTTTTTGTCGGGTATATTATCACTGCGACCATATTTGATCTTTTGTGATACACAACCCATTTTACTAATTGTACCTTGTCGCGGTGATTAATTTTTATATGTCAGAAATCATCAACGCAAGACCTAGGTATCATCAGGTATAATGTGCCGTATGAAACGCACTACCTTACTTGGATTTAAAAACCATACTTCAAAGGGCTGTAAAAGTCCCTTATCAAAGAAAATCGCTCTTCTGTTGAAAAGAGCAGGACAACTGCATAATAAATGCTCGGAGGTTTCACTATCCTCCTTACAAAAGCGACAAATATCGTTTTCAGCTTTGCCCATTAATTTCAGATGATATCTAACAGGGCAATGTCCTGTAATTAGCCCTGTGTACGAACACAGTTCATTTTTTGACAAGAGTAAAAGCTTTTCAGGCTTATTCTGCGCGGCGTGTGAGGTGAGACAGATGGTTTCGTTTCACGTGACGTGAGACGACTAATGTAAATCAAATGGGGCGAGTCGACTTTTGTCACCTCATTCGACTCGTCTCACCTCACACGCCGCGCAGAATAAGCCTGTTTGTGTATTCGATATATAAGGCATTATGAATTTTTTGGATTGCCGACATGCAACAGCATTCCCCCAGTTCGTAATCACCATCTTTTGTTCCCAGTTCCTGAGTTCCATATTGACAGAACATTTTGCTAGATGCTAGATACTTACAATTCTTTACAAATATAGCACGAATGCTTTTCGTTAGATTCTGGTGCTGTTATTGTCGGTGCCTTCGGTTTGGCAGCGGGTTTGGGTTTCACGGTAATAGCTGCTGCCGCCGCAGTTCTCTGTGCTTGTCGCTGCGCCTTGTATTGTGCTAAACAGCCCGTTTTGTGCACTGTATAACCGTCGGGAGAAAAACTGAAAAGAATTACCAAATTTCAAATTAATTGTATTGATTCAGAAAAAAAAGCTTTCGCACCAAAATGAATTACCTGTCCTTGCAGAGTTTACAGTTGATCTTCACCTTATGTGCCAGATAAAGATGATCGTTTAGTCCCGGTTTTGTGGCAAGCGTTGCATAGCATATTTTGCATTGAAACTCGTTCGAAACCAGTACATTGAACAACTTTGCTTTCTTTTCTTCCGGTGCCGGCGATGCTTGCGGGATACTTGCTGCTGGAGCAACTCGTTTCAACGATTTAACCGGGTCAATTTTTATGATGGATTTCACCTTTCCAAGTGTCGCCTTTTTCTGGCTCTCAAGCACTCTGTTGTAAAATATGGAAAAATCGAACACTGCCTTGCTGCACGTGGCACAGATTAACTCGCTATCAACTTGAAGTTCCTGGAAATAACAATGGAAGCATAGTTGGGTTTTAAATGTGTAGTTTTGCAAAGTGGAGGAGTTTACGGATTTATGTGACACAAAATATCTTACATCTTTGAAGAGCTGTTCGATGGCTTTCCCCTGATCCTTGTTTATCGGTTTCAACGCAGTGGACGCCAGACAAAGGATGCATTTTAGCCCCACGGACATCTTCGGTGCGATGGAAGCTGATGCATTCGTTGGTGTAGAACCTGTCAAATTAATAGTGTTTGCTACTGATCCTGCATTTTGCTGGGGCTTGCTGTATGTGTCGATTGTTACGCACTTTCCGGTAGCGCTCGAATCCTTGACCAGGGAGATCAAATTGTACAGATTGAAATAAGCTGCGAAAAAACAAGAATTCGGTAAAACCAAGTATTAAAGAAAATATACCGATCATACCAACGTGATCCGTGAAACGAATTTGCTTGTTCATGTTCACCGTTGGAATCCAATCGACATTTTCCACATCGGTCAACTCCGCCATGGCTCCGGAGGTGAAATGCAGACTGCACAGCTGCAGTTTACAGAGATCAACCTTATCCCATTGGGTCGACCGATCCAACATTTGGCACCAGAGCAGAAGCCGTTTTTCGGACAGCACGCGAAGCACGTAATTTGTGGTGTCCAGTTTTGGAAAAGCGTAGATTTTAGTCTTCCAGCTGGGCGCCTTGTTACTAGCGCAAAATCTGATGCTGCAAATCTGAAATTGAATTGGATCACATGAAGAGGTATGTTATAGTCAGATGAACATTACGGATGTGATGATCGACAATACGTTCTAAGCATTTCAGAAGAAAACAGGTCAAACTGATGTGTCTAAGACTTTACAGCAATTCCATCGTTTTTCGGGATTTGTAGAATTCCCTCCCTCCCCCATATCTCAATATTTTAATACATGTACTGTCACACTGTTGTAGACACCCCCTCCTCCAAATGTTGGACGTAATTTGTGGACGTTTCCCCAAAAATAGTGTTTACATACGTATCTTTCTCCGTGTACGCACGCAAAAGATCACTGACGAACACTCACCGTATTCTGTCTTAAAATCTCCTCCGCTTGCTCCTTCTCGGCGGCAAGCACTTCCGCATCGGCACCGTGCATCTTGGAGGGCGGCTGCTCCGGCAAGTGGAGCGACGGCACCCAATCGATGCTGCCCGGTTCGTTGAGTTTGGCTGGTCGGCCGCCGACAAAGTGTCGACCGCAAATCCGCACGCTCCGGTTCATCTGTTTCTTGTAGCCGGATGCCTTCCGCCACATAGCCAATCGCATCGCTATGAGCTTCTCCTGCTCCCTGCTGCCAATGTTACCAAGTTGCGGAAACGTGAAGAAGCTCAGATCGCAGTTTTTGTTGTGGTTCCGACATGTTACCACCGCACACGCAATGACCATCGTTCCGGATAATTTTCACTTTTTTGTAGAAATTCACTGGTTAATGTTTGCTTTTTCAATTTTTTATCGATCCGTTGTGAGGAAAATAGAACGCGACTAAAGTCACTGCAAAAATGTCTGATGGATGAAAACACTTGGTTGGCGGATGCTTCGAGAGTTTTTTTTTACGTGTTTGTGTGCGTGCAAACGCTGAAACCGAGACATTTCTGAAGGCCTTTGCGCATGGTTGCCAAATCGACCAATTCGAACACTCCAAATTCTTAAGCACGATTTGAATACCGGTCGTATGCATGTAGTATGAGACAAATATCAAATCCTCGCTTCAGTCGACTTTTTAGATCCCATTTAGGTCCCATATGAACTGTGCAAAATTTCAGCGCAATCGGTGAAACTATAATTTAGCGCAAGCGGTTCAATGTTTTCATAGGATTTACTATGGGAAAAGTTACACTTTCAGATAAAAAATCCCAGAGGTCGTCCCTTGTCTCCTTAATTCAAATCGATCAATGTATCTTGTAGAAAAATCAATTATGAAAGTTTCCTTCGAAGACCGCAAAACAATTGGATGCTTGTGGAAAAAGTTATTGATTTATTACCGATTAGTGATCCACTGAACGGCTTTTTGTTTTGTTTTATTAGCAGCACTGTAGCTGCTGCCTTGGCTGCTGTTTCTGGGGGTGGTGATGCCTCCCGCCACCCCATGCAGCAACGGCAGCAGCAGTGCTGCTGATAAAACAAAATAAAAAGCCGTTCGTTGGATCACTAATCGGTAATAAATCAATAACTTTTTCCACAAGCATCCAATTGTTTTGCGGTCTTCGAAGGAAACTTTCATAATTGATTTTTCTACAAGATACATTGATCGATTTGAATTAAGGAGACAAGGGACGACCTCTGGGATTTTTTATCTGAAAGTGTAACTTTTCCCATAGTAAATCCTATGAAAACTTTGAACCGCTTGCGCTAAATTATAGTTTCACCGATTGCGCTGAAATTTTGTACAGTTCATATGGGACCCAAATGGAATCTAAAAAGTCAATTGGAGCAAGGATTTATTTTTTCCATACAAGCGTGTACCATACTAATGCAAGGTCGTATGTGCTTATGCCGATTAAAAATTCGATCAGTTCTGGAGCTCGATTTGAATAGGTCGTATGTGTCGATTAAAAATTCGATCAGTTGGATTCGCTTATTATAGCGAAAACCGTTGAAATTGAGCAAAGTTGATATATACAGCAGAATCCTCACAAAACAGGCTTTCTGTTTCATCATTAAAAGTTTGCAAAATGTCTGCCATATTGCTACAATGACTAAAATAAACTGATCGAATTTTATATCGACAAAAGCACATACGACCTATTCAAATCGAGCTCCAGAGTTGGATTCGCTTATTATAGCGAAAACCGTTGAAATTGAGCAAAGTTGATATACACAGCAGAATCCTCACAAAACAGGCTTTCTGTTTCATCATTAAAAGTTTGCAAAATGTCTGCCATATTGCTACAATGACTAAAATAAATTGATCGAATTTTATATCGACAAAAGCACATACGACCTATTCAAATCGAGCTCCAGAATTGATTGATGCACCATGGGTTCATTTAAATATTATTTACGTAACGCAAAATTTGACACAGACCCCCTCCGTCCCCCACGTAACAACTTTTATATGGGAAAAAAATTGAAATTTTGTATGAAGCATAACACAGCGCTAGACTTCCTTCCTCCCCTCATAGCGTTACGTAATATTTGAATGAACCCCAAGCGAAAAGAAAAAGAAGTTTTGACATCCAAGCGGTGGCACACCTCTCGAATGTCAAAACTACAGACAAACAGACGTAACATTTAGAACAACTTTCGTGAAAATCCATCGCCCACTTCACACTACCATCAACACTACCGTCTTACCCCGCTCGTTCGACACGTTTTAATTCGACACTTTTTAATTCGTACCCCGCTTATTCGACACATGTCGAATTAAAAAGTGTTGGAATGTCACAGCGATGTACACTGTAAATGCAAAACAGTTTAATATTGCGCTTATACTCGCACCCGCAGCAGCTCCTCTTGCAGACGCTAATTCCGGAAGTTCAGTTTTGGTGCTATTTGACGCCCAAACCGCCTGAAGATCAACCGGAATCGACTGAGGATGGCAACAATCGTAAAAAGAACGAGCTTTTCATTCGCACCACCGCAATATCTGTTGAAATCATGTTTCATAACAAATCCGGAAATCAAAACAAAAACAAAAATATAGTTGCCAAATTTCAATGAGCAACGTGGTGTAGGGTGACCAGTTTGTCGAATTAAAAGTTTACCCCGGTTATTCGACAACAGTCGGTGTCGTATTAGCGGGGTAATACGGTACCATCACCGAGACCATCATCTGGTGGAAATGTATCACGAAACACTGCGTTTTGCAATATCGTCAACAGAAGGCGATAGTGTGAAATATCAAACGCAAAGAAAAACGATGCGCGTATCTCTGGTTGTAAAAATCACAACTATGAAGATTTAAAATGTTCGTTGAAAGCGTGGTCGATGGATATTTCGCAAGTGTTACGTCTGTTTGTCTGTGTCAAAACCTAGGCCGCAACAGAATGGCGTTGCAGAACGGATGAGCATAATTCCCATACAAACTTTGAGGGGCTTGTGCCCAGGCTTGTGCAGTCTCAATTTGCAACCAAATGAGCTCAAATTTTGGGAGAAAGCATAGAATCTAGATACGAATCGAATAAGCGGTGTGGAGCAAAAATGATTTTTTACACCACGCAAGTGTGCATGGCGTTTGCGTTGAATGCGGAGAACTACGTGGAGGCATTGCCGGACGACATTGATGAACTTCGGAAGCGTGACGTTTGGCCGGAATGGAAGCGTGCGATCTACGACGAGATGCATGCGCTCGAGAAGAATCGGAACTGGGATCTCGTGGACCTACCAACTGGTGTTCTACCGGTTCCCTGCAAGTGGGTATTTAAAATTAAATACGGTGATGACGGTTCAATCGTCAGGTACAAAGCTCGGCTCGTGGCCAAAGGGTGTTCCCAACGACAAGGCTACGTTTACCAGGAAACGTACCGTGGTCCGGATGACAACCGTCAGGACCCTGCTGGCGTTGGCGGTACAGAAAAACCTCCACTTACACCAGATGGATGTGCGGACCTAGGTGCGGACGGCGTTCCTCAACGGAAACTTGACGGAAACCGTCCACATGCGGCAGCCACCAGGATTTCAGAGGGGGAACAAGGTGTGCAGGCTGAACAAATTATTGTACGGCCTGAAGCAGGCACATCGTAGTTGGAATGAGCGTTTCAACAGTTTCATCCTGAAGCTCGAGTTCCAACGCTCACAGTACGACAGCTGAATGTACATGAAAAATGCGAACGGCGTGTGGACATACAGTAGACGTTCGATAAGTGCAACATGTTTACGTTTCAGTTACCGAATGAAATTCGCTAACTGCAACGTCTGACAGCCGTCAAACAGTTGTCAATTGCTGTTGGACGCAGCCAGAATGCACTCAAAAACATCGCAATGCAGCTGTAGTGCATCTGAAAAACATCGCAACTCCATTGACGTTTCGTTTTTGACAGATAGCGGTGCGATAACTGCAAAATTGTTGCACTTAGCGGACTTGCAGTTAAAAAGCATTGCAGTTAAACCGTTTGCACCGAGCGAACGTCTACTGTACCTAGTCCTATACGTCGAGGACATCGTTTTGGCATCAAGTACTCTGGAAGAAATTAGACGGATTGAGCGTAAAATTAAGAGCGAGTTTGAGATGGACGACATGCAGGAGCTGAAAAACTTCCTGGGCATGCGGATTCAGTACAACATGGAGGAAGGTACGTTGCGATTAAATCAAGGGATGGACAATTGCAAGCCGGTGATGACTTCATTATTGGACGCCAACCCTAAGCTGACCACGAAGGATGACGAGGAAGCGACCCAGCATCCCTACCGGGAGCTAATAGGTTGTCTGACCTACTTGATGTTTTCAACTCGTCCGTACATTAGCATCGCGGTGAACTTCCTAAGCCGCTTCCAGAGTGGGGTGACCGATGAACCCCGGGACCAGAAGCGGATGAAGCATTTGGACATTCGCTACAACTTCATCAGAGAGTGCATCCAGAGTGACGTCATCAAGCTTCAGTACATTCCTGGTATATGACATCCCTATTCCCAATAGGATTGTTTGCAGCCAACATGAATTGGGCTCCCCCATTGACAATGCATTTGAGTTCCTTTAACATTGGTATAACGTGACGTCATCGCACCCTGGTGGTACATCCTGACTGGAGATCAATTGGTGGACGTCATCACGAAGATCATACCCAAATAACAGAACTAGCTGAATAACAGTTTCTTAAGTTAAAGTTTGCTTAACCCTCCATCAGTCGCATCAAAAAAAGTTACACGAGCGGTCGCGTCGTGTACTCAGTACACGGCATACGCTTTCAATTATGGTTTACATGCTTTACTAGATACAATGTTGGTGTCTTCAGCAAAAATGTCCAACTGGATGATGTGCGTCTGATAGTGGACATGAGGAACCGGTCAACACAATCTGGTCCTGTCCCGGGTGTCGGAATGGCCCTCGCGGGAACCTGTTTCGTGGACATTTCAGTTATGGCACCAAAACTAGGCATGCGACGGCTCTATCTTCATGATTTTCCATAGCCATTATTTTGGTAACCATGAAAATGACCAGTGACCTCCCTGGCCAACCCGTGGCCACCGGAATGTGCCCTGGAGGAACCTGTTTCGAGGACATTTTGACCATGACACCAAAACTAGTCATGCGACGGCTCTATCTACATGATTTTTCATATCCATCATCTTAGTAACCATGAAAATGACCAGTGACCTCCCTGGCTAACCCGTGGCTACCGGAATGTGCCCTGGAGGAACCTGTTTCGAGGACATTTTGACCAAAACACCAAAACTAGGCATGCGACGGCTCTATCTACATGATTTTTCATATCCATCATCTTAGTAACCATGAAAATGACCAGTGACCTCCCTGGCTAACCCGTGGCCACCGGAATGTGCCCTGGAGGAACCTGTTTCGAGGACATTTTGACCATGACACCAAAACTAGGCATACGACGGCTCTATCGTCATGATTTTTCATATCCATCATCTTAGTAACCATGAAAATGACCAGTGACCTCCCTGGCCAACCCGTGGCCACCGGAATGTGCCCTGGAGGAACCTGTTTCGAGGACATTTTGACCAAAACACCAAAACTAGGCATGCGACGGCTCTATCTTCATGATTTTTCATATCCATCATCTTAGTAACCATGAAAATGACCAGTGACCTCCCTGGCTAACCCGTGGCCACCGGAATGTGCCCTGGAGGAACCTGTTTCGAGGACATTTTGACCATGACACCAAAACTAGGCATGCGACGGCTCTATCTTCATGATTTTTCATATCCAGCATCTTAG
The DNA here is from genome assembly GCF_035046485.1 of Aedes albopictus. Taxonomy (NCBI): domain Eukaryota; kingdom Metazoa; phylum Arthropoda; class Insecta; order Diptera; family Culicidae; genus Aedes; species Aedes albopictus. The sequence continues at coordinate 195,129,512 of NC_085138.1, read as the reverse complement.
TAACCATGAAAATGACCAGTGACCTCCCTTGCTAACCCTTGGCCTCCGGAATGTGCCCTGGAGGAACCTGTTTCGAGGACATTTTGACCATGACACCAAAACTAGGCATGCGACGGCTCTATCTTCATGATTTTTTCATATCCATCATCTTAGTAATCATGAAAATGACCAGTGACCTCCCTGGCTAACCCGTGACCACCGGAATGTGCCCTGGAGGAACCTGTTTCGTGGACATTTTGGCTTTGACGCCAAAACTAGGCATGCGACGGCTCTAGCTTCATGATTTTCCATATCCATCATCTAGGGTGAATCGCCAATTGTTACACATCTTAAAAACTCGCCAATTGTTGCACACCTCATAAGAAAAGCATGGAGTGTGAAAAAGTTAGCGAGGTTCCAAGGTGTGCAACAACTCTGTATGAGGCGGTCATGCTTATAATTTCGCTTATAGCATGGTGAATCCGTTAATTTGATACATATTTGCCTCCCAAAAGCGTTTTTGTATTGTATAAAAATATGTCCAATCTAGATTTGTAACTTTCGAATAGAAAGAAATAAAAAATAGTTTTTTTTTGCTTCATGGAGCTGAATTTTTTTGTTTTGTGAATTTGGTTACCAACTGATTTGTATACAGTCATACCTCGGTATAACGTAGCCTCGATATTACGTAACTCAGTATAACGTAACTTTTACCTCGATATAACGTAACTTTTTTATGGTTCCAATGTTTTGCTCCTCCTCTCCTCTTCTTGGCGTAACGTCCTCACTGGGACAAAGCCTGCTTCTCAGCTTAGTGTTCAATGAGCACTTCCACAGTTTTTAACTGAGAGCTTCCTCTGCCAATGACCATTTTGCATGTGTATATCGTGTGGCAGGCACGAAGATGCTGCAATGTTTTGCTATTTGAATAATAAACGTGATTCACGGAATAGTCTTTATGATATTACGCTCCTCCTGGAACCAAGTCTACTAACAGTTTAGCGATAGACGAACATTTTCTCAGTTATATGACAGTTTTCGGTGTCAGTAATTTTGTTTAACTGCTAACTGCAACATGTTTACGTTTCACTTAACGAATGAAATTGAGTAACTGCAACGCCTGACAGATGTCATAAAGCCATCAATTGACGTAAAATGAACGTGAACTTCATGCGACTGTTCATAGGCCAGAGGAACTTATTCACAGCATCAGTTACTTCTGCATTTCGTTATATGAAGATCCTGCTTTTTCTCTTCGTTTAATTCATTCACATTCATTCAATTCCTCCAGCCTATTAGGGCAAACATGGCACATCATTTTGATTTTTGGCGGTGCGATAACTCCAAATTTGTTGAACTTCTCGGACTAAAAAGCATTGCAGTTAAACCGTTTGCACCGACCGAACGTCTACTGTACTTATTCTGGACATATCATTCCTACTGAAACATAGCCTTCCAACTCCAAAAGACATGACAGTAGACAGCAGTGGATGCAAATTCGGTTTCATGCAATACTGCGAGTTATAACGCCGGGGCAAGTCCGCCTAGTCTTAGAAGAACCCTGCAGAAAATCGCTCAAGAAATTCTCTGATAAATTCCTAGATAAATTTCTTGATAAATTTCTGGCGAAATTTTGTGATATATCCCACGGATGAATTATTTCGGCGGAAATATTTCAAAAGTATTCTATGCGTCCTAAAGGAATTCATGGAATAATCACATGAAGAATTTATGTAGAAATGCCACGTGAAGTACCAGAGGGAATTTCTGGAGGGATTCAAAGCAAACTTCTAGAGGAATCACAGCGAAAATCTATGAAAAAGGGGAAATTCCTTAAGGAATCATTAAAAGAAATGCTTTGAAAGAAAATAAGGCATCCCTCTTACCAAGGGCTGAAAGTCTTTTTAATAAAGACAAATCAATCAATGAGGCATCCCTGGAGTAATTCAACAGGGTTTTCTGGAACCAGCAATCTTTGAATGGATCTCTGAAGAAATTCTTGGTGGTTTTTGCCGATATCCTGAGTTTTCGGAAGAATTACCGGTGAAATCCCTGAAAAAAAAAATAGAAAAGAGTTCAAAATGTACAGAGTAAGTACCAGCAGGAATTACTGGGTGAATCTCAGCAAATATTTAATGAGCAGGAAGGTATTAGAGCATTGCAGGTATGACTGGGAGAATCCCAGTAGAAATTTCAAAGGGAATGGCAGGATGAATCCTTGCAAAAATCTCTGGAATCCCATGGGGAATCCTAGAGAAGCCACAGGGGAAATTCCTGGAGGAATCATATCGAGAACTTTTGGAGTAATAGGACAGATAGGGTGAAGTACTAGATTTGTAGTAATGAGCTGAATTTTTGTATGGTGAGAAGTTCAATCCTCCGTTTCTGCAATGAAATGGTGCAAAAAGCGAGGGTACTATTATTCCTTACCTAATTTGATGCTGTTTGAGCAAAAATTCGGGCAACAGTGTTGTTGTTTTCTTCATTTCTTGCAACATAAATAACATAGTTATCCATAGTTTTGCTCAAACAGCATCAAATTAGGCAAGGAATAATTATACTGCACGCTTTTTGCACCATTTCATTGCAGAAACGAAGAATTGACCTTCTCACCATACACAAATTCAGCTCATTACTACAATTCTAGTACTTTACCAATTGTGTCCTATTTCAAAGCCCTTTTTAGAGGAATCCTAGCAGATTAAAACCAGTAGGAATAAATGGAGGAGTTCGAATCCTTGACAAAAAAAAAACTCTAAGTGGAACTCCTTCGAGAGTTTCAGGATAAATCACAGAAGGTATTTCATTAAGGAATCTCAAGAGGAATTCTAGGAGGCATTATCGTATAGGAAACTTTGAATTTTCCACTGCTGAAAATGAAATGATGTACACTCCAACGCTACCTGCTATGGGATTTGTTACTTTTAACCACATAATCAGGTAACGTTTGACGCTTGAGCAGTTCGGTATGTAAAAATAAAAAATAATCTTGTCTTATGCAATATTGGTTCAAACAGTTAGATATAAAAAGGTATACTATAAAGTTGACTTTTGAAGATAGGTATATAAAATACAACAATAAAAAAAAAACATTTAAACAAGGTTAAAAATCATTGTTGAGTGAATAACATAATTTGGGGGGGGGGGGATCTTTTTTGGCTTCGATATAACGTAACTTTGATATGTCGTAACGAATATAAAAATGTTGTTACGTTATATCGAGTTATGAATGTATACTAATATTAGTTTGGGCGATCCACGGTACTCACAGCTGCTTAAGAATAGTGAAATGTAATGTATAAAAATTACTACTGAATTCGTCAGTAAATCATTGTTCAATGTTATAGGGAAGATTTATAAAAAAAACGTCCGAAGAGATCGTAAGGGGAAACGTTTTTTGAAAAATCATAAACCAGTCACACTTATTCAGATGATAAGATGATAAAGTAGCATCTAAATTTTACATTTACATCGTTTTCAACCATATAAGAATTGAACACAATCAACTAAATACATGTTGGATGGTAGAGTGATGAATGCAAACGACTGAAACTAGAAAAAAAAATCAATAAACTTTATGTTACCACATTGATATCACAGTTGATTGTGGTCAAAGGTTTAGACCTATGGTGGAACCACTGTGCAGCGTCCTTGCATTATAAGAAGTACGCAGTTCGCAAGATTTTTTGACCTATCTCGATACGTGGAAAATTCAGGTAAGGAATCGCTCGAGAAATGAGGAAGCTTTTGATTCTTCTTGACTCCAGTACGGAACTGAGAAGATACGTCAAATCAAATGAAGCTCTCTGTGTTGAAGTTCTTGACCATTCCGGTAAAGAAAAAATAATGAACTGAACGGAAATTACTTGAGCGATACCTAGCATAAACCCGTGGCCACAGGAACATGTTAGAGGACGGCTCTATCTTCATAATTTTTATATTCATTGTCTTGGTAACCGTTACCCCCAGTGACCACGAGTGTGACAGATAGGTCACTGGTCCTATTTTGATAACGAAGGTGAAAAAACATGAGGAGCCAAGGGCAAAATGTATTCGGAACAGGTTTCTTCAGGGCAAATTCCAGTGGCCAGAGGTTAACCAGAGAGATGACTGGCACTGTTCACAGTTACAAAGATGATGTACATGAAACATCATGACGATAGAAAACCACTATATCCACAGTTGTGAAGGCGTGATTATTCAGTATATGCATGCTGATGGTGACAGGTTCGATTCGCGGTCAGTAGTGGAACTTTTTGTAATGGATTTTTTCTTAGCTTTCTTCGTTATAGAGTATCTTTGTGCCTACCACACGCCATACACATGCAAAATGATCATATGCAAAAGAAGCTCTCAATTAATAACTGTGGAAGTGCTCATAGAACATTAAGCTGAGTATCAGGCATTGCCCCAGTATGGACGATACACAAAAAAGAAGATGAAGATCATAGAGATAGAGCCCTTGCATAGCTGGTAGCCACGGGTTAACCAGAGAGGTCACTCGCAGTTTTTTTTTTCGGTTACAAAGATGATGGATATGGAAAATCATGAAAATAGAACCGTCGCATGCCTAGTTTTGGTGTCATGGTCAAAATGTCCTCGAAGCAGGTTCCTCCAGGGCACATTCCGGTGGCCACGGGTTAGCCAGGGAGGTCACTGGTCATTTTCATGGTTACTAAGATGATGGATATGAAAAATCATGAAGATAGAGCCGTCGCATGCCTAGTTTTGGTGTCATGGTCAAAATGTCCTCGAAACAGGTTTCTCCAGGGCACATTCCGGTGGCCACGGGTTCGCCAGGGAGGTCACTGGCCATTTTCATGGTTACTAAAAAAATAATAGATATGGAAAATCATGAAGATAGAGCCGTCGCATGCCTAGTTTTGGTGTCATGGTCAAAATGTCCTCGACACAGGTTCCTCCAGGGCACATTCCGGTGGCCACGGGTTAGCCAGGGAGGTCACTGGTCAAGTTCATGGTTACTAAGATGATGGTTATGAAAAATCATGACGATAGAGCCGTCGCATGGCTAGTTTTGGTGTTATGGTCAAAATGTCCTCGAAACAGGTTCCTCCAGGGCACATTCCGGTGGCCACGGGTTGGCCAGGGAGGTCACTGGTCATTTTCATGGTTACCAAAATAATGGGTATGGAAAATCATGAAGATAGAGCCGTCGCATGCCTAGTTTTGGTGCCATAACTGAAATGTCCACGAAACAGGTTCCCGCGAGGGCCATTCCGACACCCGGGACAGGACCAGATTGTGTTGACCGGTTCCTCATGTCCACTATCAGACGCACATCATCCAGTTGGACATTTTTGCTGAAGACACCAACATTGTATCTAGTAAAGCATATAAACCACAATTGAAAGCGTATGCCGTGTACTGAGTACACGACGCGACCGCTCGTGTAACGGTCTGGTTCACAAAAAAGTTACACCAGCGGTCGCGCCGGTGTACTGAGTACACATTCAAAATGTGAGGTTAGAATTACGTATTTTTCGAGTACTTTCCGTGCATTTTTTCATTTTTTTCTGTCTTACTAACAAGAAGAAGAGTGGATCTTGGAATAGGACCAACACCCGGTTCAATTTGGTGCGAATTTCGATTATTTTTTTGCATTTTTCTGAGATGCGTGTACTCAGTACACGCAAGCGACTGATGGTGGGTTAAGAGTGGTTTGTTCCACTATTGTACAGCAAAAATGTTTGTTGGGTACCTGGTCCAGCTTTTCTGAAGTATCGATACACACTGGGTCTAAGAGGGGGTGTAAGAAATTAGAATTAGTAATAGACCCATAAGTAGGCTATGAGAATTTGAATCCCATTATATATACCACCCCTGTACCTGAACTCTTTCTCTTTCTTCAATAAACCGTGAATTAGTTAACATCGTGTTTCTTGTCAATTGTGAGGTCAGATCTGAGCTACATGAAATTCTCCGGGTGCGAGGAAAACATTGGAAACGCGTTAGAGAAGTGTTTGCAGGCCTTGATTTGGAATATTTAAATGAATCTGATTGATTAGTGTTTGTAAACTGTTGATCTCAAAGTTTGATGTGTACGTTGCTTGTTCTCGTTGTCCACCATTTGTTGTTCGCCCCTGACTGTTGTCGTCCGTTGTCGTCCCTTTCCGTTTGTCCTGTTCTCGTCGTTGTCTACCGATTAAGTCCTCTTTATTTATCCGTTGCAGATCAGGACATTTATTGTGTTCCATCAATGTTTTTAGTTTGAATTAGCAAATAATTTAGTTTAAGACCCCTAAATCTCTCCTTCCCAATTTTGAATTTTGGTTATCTCTAACCTCGAAACGGCTACGAGTACTTGCCCAACAAATATTTTAGCTGTATAAGAGTTGAACAAACAATTTTATACTTATGACACACATGTGATACAAGAATCACTGTACAATTGCGCTTGAAATGAGTGCCATACTGAAAATTCTCTCAGTTCAAGTCAGTCTTGTTAAAATTTTCTTGACACTGCGTACCGTTGTACAGGAATCACACTCGTATCATATGTCTGTCCGGGGTATTAAAGTACACTCTAGCTTAAGAAACCAGGCTGTGTTACGCAAACCACTCAGTAGGTGGCAGTAGTGAGCAAACGTCAAACAGAAGCGAAAAAGATGCGAGTGCCGTGGCTGAGCGATTTGAGATCTGCAAAATAGAACTATCCGCTAAAAAGGGTAACGATGAGGAGTAGAGCGAGACGTCTGTTTGTCTGTGCTATCTCTGTTTCTTGGGTGGGCTCCCCGAACTAACATAGTTAAGGCAATAAAAAAGGTAAAACATTGTGAAATTTAAAACCAATGTAAAAATGAACAGTTATGCCTATGTGGCACCCGAGCCTTCTAAATAAACGAATAAGTAAAAAAATATTCCAACTCCAATGAAGAATTAAAGCAGTCTTCAAATTGTTTCAGTAAACTAATAATTTATCAATATTCAACTAGAAATGAGTATAAAGTGTAATGCCACATAAAATTAGTTTAGCTTCCCGCATAAACGATAACCATAAAATGTGCTTAACCACCCATTCGAGATACAATTCGAACAGTATGCGGTATTGTTGAACCGTCTACATTACGGTCGGTGTATGGTGTTGGTTTATTAGGGTTTGCTTAGACTGACTGTATGTGATAATGGTTGCTCCTCCGTGAGTGATCTGATCTGGTATCAACTGCACTAAGCTCCAAAAGAATAAGGGCTGGGTCCACGGCTGGGGCACTCATCGAGCCATTTTCAAAGTGCTATTTTGTAAAATGGCTCATTAACCCAAAACGTCAAAAATTTTACCTAAAACAAATCTACACAGATCGAAAAAAGAGTGTTGTGACGACGAGAACCCCTCGGCGCGGAACGGATGAAAGTTTCCACAGGGAGGCTACGAATACGGTGTACGCGCCTGAAATGTCAGAAATTGGAAAGCTGACAGAAGGTGGATGAAGTGTCAGTAACCATTACTCTCTAAAATAAAAGCTCTCATTTTTGAGTAGCGCCCATGCCGCACAGGGACTGTGTTGGAAACACACATTTTTTTAAATTGCTCGCACGCTCACATTTTTGCAAAATATCAATATTTTTCGGTATTTGAAGGTGGTTTATAAACCCAGTGAGGTTGCCATGTCGAAATTATTGCAAAATACATGATCATATGAGCGTACGAGCAATTTAAAAAAAATGTGTGTTTCGAACACAGTCATGTGCGGCATGGATGTTTACTAAAAATGTGCAGGCCGAACACATTTTTGAGCGAGGCCGTTTTTGCGTGTACGTAGCAGATTGTGGTAAAGAGCTAAAAGTTGAGTACCGTAGTTAATATTACTAAAAAGGAAATTTATACTGTATTACCCTTATTATTTGAAAGTAGTATCTAAAATTGTTTGTATAACCTAAAGTGAACTAGAAAAACCTAGAAGTAAGTGTAAAACTTAAAATCTACTATTTGTAACCTACCTAATGTGAATTCTTAAATCTAGCTACACAAACACATATACTACATGCTAAATTTGTTAAAACTAAAGGAATAGTACGGAGACACTGTTAAAATTGTAAGTACAAATGCGTTAACCTAATGAAATGAAACTTACAAAATAAACCAATTGCAGCTAACGCTGTCCCAATCAACCTTGTGTTCTACTACGGGACTGCTGAAAGAAAACAGTTGTAACATCCTTTAGAATTTTAACACCGCAAACAATGGCGGATAAGGGGAATGATTCGCAGGTGACACGAAATTGTGCATCATGCACAATGCCCGACGAACACGACGACATGGTGGCGTGTGACGCCTGCCACGAATGGCATCATTATTCTTGTGTTAAAGTTGATGCTACCGTTCAGGATCGGGGTTGGAAATGTGCATCCTGCGTACTCCCCAAAGGCGCAATGACCGATCTGCAGGCTCTCGGATCTGATGCGGCGGAATCGAATAAAAAAGGCGCTAAACCAAAGGAAACGGTAGAGCGTTTGGAAAATCTTGTCGTTCCTTCGAAGAAGGTGGGTACGAAATCGTCTACCGGAGGTAGCAAGGTCAGTCGAAGGTCGAAGAAAGGCGAGCCAAGTACTACATCAAGCGCTCGAATTCGACTGGAACTGGAGCTGAAGGCCGTAGAAGAACAGCAGAAGATACGAGAAGAAGAGTTGGCAGCGGAAAAGGAGCTTCAGGACCTCGAACGGAAGCTTGAGGAAGAATTGCGAGAGAAGGAGTTGGCGATCGAGGCGAAACGGATCGCCGAAGCGAAAACTGCTCTGAAAAGGAAAATCGAACTAGAACGTGAGTACAAAAAGCAACAGATGGCAATCCGAAGACAGTCCGAGGAAGAGAAGGTAAAGCTGATTCGTCAGGCATCCGAGTACGGCAGCAGCAGGGGTAGTTCGATCGGAACGGATATCGGCTCTAAGGACAGAGTACAGGATTGGCTATCAAAATCGGCGCAGCAGACAGCGGAACCGGTAAAGCAGTTCATGTTAGCAGTCGACTATAACAACGGCCCAAAACAAGTATTCCACGAAGAAAAACTAACAACCCACCAATATCTAATATTAAGGCAGATAGGAGCTTAGATCACCCCCCTCTAACAACGCAAAATAAAGCTGTTTCTTCTTCAATCCTCCCTACACATACGATAAATAGTCAGGCAACCAGAGATCAGCAAGCTCACACTAATATTTTCGCTAAACGAAATTTTGTGGATGAGTTTGAGCAACTGAAAGTGGGGGGAGCTTCCGGAACCCATGCCACTGCTGGTAATCATAATCCGAAGCTGTTGTTCAGTGGAATCGATTGCGTTCAACGTTTCGAAAACCGCGATCGTTGCAGTGCTCGTCAAAGAGGGGAAAATGAACGCCGTTTAAGTGAAGTGATGTTGCCTACAAGTGGTGACCATGAAAGTCGAAGTGTTAGAGTGCATACAGCGGGTCCTTCTGGAGCCGAAAACCGAAGGATGGTCGATGAACGAGATGGTCAAGCGGAAGCCGACCAAAGCGAAGCAGGAGTTGATAACATGCTAGAACAGCCGATTCCGAAGAATGCTGTGTCTGGTAGCCAAGAGAACTACAGCGAAGATTACGGGGATGGTCCAACAAACCGTCAACTGGCTGCTAGACAGGTGATGGGGAAGGATTTACCAACCTTTTCGGGCAATCCAGAAGAGTGGCCGATCTGGATTAGCAACTTTCGCCGGTCGACATCCACCTGCGGATTTTCCGAAGACGAAAATTTGATTCGTCTTCAACGATGTTTGAAGGGACCAGCGCTTGAAGCAGTTCGCAGCAGACTGCTTTGTCCTTCCAGTGTTCCACACGTAATCTGTACTTTAGAGATGCGATACGGGCGACCGGAGACGCTTATTCGCTCAATGACAGAGCGAGTACGTCGGCTGCCTGCGCTAAGGACCAATGACTTGGATGGGATCATAGAATTCGGCCTTGTAGTGGATAACCTGGTGCAACATTTAAAGAATGCTGGATAGCAGGCGCATCTAACCAACCCATCATTGCTGCATGATCTAGTTGGGAAGTTGCCGGTTGACTACAAGCTAAAGTGGTCAGCATATAAAAGCATGCGACTCGACGTGGACCTGAGTACATTTGCACAGTTCATGTCAACGCTGGTCGAGCTTGCATATGACGTAGCAGATGATTTTCCGTGTATTGAGAAAGTACCGAGACAAACCCAGATGAGTAAGGAGCGAACCTTTGTGCAGACACACGTGGAGTCCATGAGAAGCGAACTAGCTAATAGCAGTAATCCAGGCTTCCGGACTCCAAAGAAGCCATGCGTAGTATGCCATACGGAAGGACATCGAGTAGCGGAATGCAGTCGATTCAAAGCGATGGACATTTGTGGAAGGTTGAACGTGGTGCAGCAGAGCGGTGTATGCCGATCGTGTTTGAACTTCCATGGCAGATGGCCGTGTAAAACCGCAAAGGAATGTGGTGTCAACGATTGCCGGTTAAAACATCATCAACTGTTGCATTCACCGTCCGTATCTGCTGACACAGCGGTATCTACGAGTCATCTGAGCGAATCCGTTGGGAGTGAGGGTCCTCTGTTCAGAATAATTCCGGTAACGCTGTATGGAAAGGATTGCAAGGTAAGCGTCTACGCGTTCGTTGACGAAGGGTCCAAGATTACGCTGTTGGAGGACGCCGTGGCTGATCAGCTTGGACTAGCAGGGCCAACAGAATCTCTGAATTTACAGTGGACTGGGAATATAAAGCGTAGTGAACCAAACTCAAGACGGATTAGCGCTGAAATTTCTGCAGAAGGATCGGCGAAGCAGTACCAATTGTGCAACGCTCGTACTGTGGGTGGACTGCTGCTTCCATCACAATCGGTATGTTACGAAGAGATGTGCAGCCGTTATCCACATCTAAGAGGTTTGCCAATAAAAAGCTACGAGAAGGTGTCGCCTAAACTCTTGATTGGACTTGACAACTTGAAGCTCACCGTACCGTTGAAAATTAGAGAAGGGAGATGGGTAGAGCCGATCGCCGCCAAGAGTCGCATCGGGTGGAGCATCTACGGATGCGCAACGATGCCACCAGTCTCGGCTGTCGTGTGCGGGCTTCATTTGAAGGATGGACCGATCAAGAGCAAGCGCTCAACAAGTTGGTTCGCGACTATATCACACTGGACAATACTGGCGTAACGCATCATACTACGCACTTGGAATCCAAGGAGGACCAACGGGCGAAAATGCTGCTGCAGACAACCACCAAAAGAATCGGCAGCGCTTTCGAGACGGGACTACTGTGGAAGGTCGATGAGGTACGGTTTCCAAACAGCTACGGAATGGCGTATAAGCGGATGTGTTCTTTGGAAAGGCGACTGAATGAGGATTCAACACTGTATGAACGTGTCAGACAGCAGGTGCGAGACTACGAATTGAAGAAGTATGCGCACAAAGCAACACATCACGAATTGTCTACTACCGGTGCTGACCAGTGCTGGTATCTGCCGTTGGGGATAGTCATAAACGCGAAGAAGCCAAGTAAGCTGAGGATGATTTGGGACGCTGCGGCCAAAGTTGATGGAGTCTCGCTAAACTCCGCACTGCTCAAAGGGCCAGATTATTTGACATCTCTTCCAGCGGTTATTGGAAAGTTTCGATTGTATCAGTTTGCCCTAACTGGTGACATTAGGGAAATGTTCCATCGCTTCTTCATCCGGCAGCAAGATCGACAGTTCCAGAGGTTCTTGTTCTGAGATCACCCGCAAGAAGAGCCGATAACGTACGTAATGGATGTAGCCATCTTCGGAGCTGCTTGTTCACCGAGCAGCGCTCAATATATAAAAAATCTGAACGCCAAAGATTTTGAGGCAAACTATCCACGAGCAGCAGAAGCCATCGTTAATCGTCATTATGTAGACGATTACCTGGACAGCTTTGGAACAGCTGAAGAAGCGGTAAAAATCGGAAGGCAGGTAAAGGCTATACATGCTGAGGGTGGTTTCGAAATCCGAAACTTCCTATCCAACGAAACTGCGATAGCTGCACAGGTCGGAGACGAATCACCAGAAATAGAAAAGAACATCTGTGTGGAGAAAGACGAGCGGATTGAATCTGTACTTGGCATGAAGTGGATTCCTAGCAGCGATACCTTCACGTTTATAGTCTCTCTTCCAGACAACTTATGCCATGTTCTCGAACATTCGCATGTGCCTACAAAACGAGAAGTATTGCGCACAATCATGAGCTTCTTTGATCCGCTAGGACTGATTTCATTTTTCCTGATTCATGGACGTACCATGATGCAGGACATATGGGCGACCGGAATAGAGTGGGATGACCCGATTACCGAAGCAGTACTGATGCAGTGGAAACAATGGATTGGACTTATCCCGAAATTGAGCACTCTTCGTGTACCCCGTTGTTACCTCAACGGAGCCAGAGAAAACAGCTACTCCAAGTTGCAGGTTCACACATTCGTCGATGCAAGCCAGTCCGCGTACTCGTGCGTAGTGTATTTTCGAGTAGATACACCAGAAGGTCCAGCCGTTAGCCTTGTGGCGGCAAAATCCAAAGTTGCTCCTCTGAAAATGCTGACGATACCTCGCCTTGAACTCCAGGCTGCAGTTCTGGGATCTCGCCTGCTCAATAGTGTAATAGCAATGCACGCTCTCCCTGTAACGAAACGTGTTCTGTGGTCCGACTCCAATACCGTTCTCGCCTGGATTCGGTCGGATCAGCGGCGATACCATCAGTACGTGGGATTCAGGATCGGCGAAATACTTTCGATGACAGACGTTAGTGAATGGCGTAAAATACCTACGAAACAAAATGTTGCGGATGACGCCACGAAATGGGGAACTGGACCAGACATCCAATCAGAAAGCCGGTGGTTCCAAGGTCCAGCATTCCTTAAACAACCGGAGGCATTCTGGCCGCGTGAAGTTGAGCATATCAATTCAACGGAGGAAGAGGTGATACCATGTAATCTTCACAATGAAATAGAGCCGTTGCTAGTGGACGCCACTAGGTTTAGTAAATGGGAGAAACTACACCGCACCATTTCTTATGTACACCGGTTCATCGAGAATATCCACCGATCTCGAAGAAACGAAGAGCGAAATCTAGAAGCCCTGTCGCAAGAGGAAATGCTGATAGCCGAGAGATCGTTGTGGATCCAAGCACAAGCAGAGTCGTTCGCCTCTGAAATACAGTCGCTTAAGAAGACAAAAGGGAGATCAGAGGATACTCATGAGGTCCTACCGAAATCCAGTTCACTGTACAAGATCTGTCCGTTTCTTGACGACACAGGAGTGATGCGGAAACGAAGTCGCCTGGAAAATGCCGATTGGATGGCGTTTCACACTAAGTACCCGGTGATACTTCCTCGTAAAAATCGCATAACTTTTCTTCTTGTCGATTACTACCACCGTCGCCTGCAACACCGCAACCGTGAAACGGTTGTCAATGAGATGCGCCAGCTCTACGAGATTCCACGACTAAGGTCAGTGGTGTTCAACGTGGTGAATTCCTGCATGGCATGCCGGTTTCGCCGAGCTGCTCCTAATCCGCCTTCTATGGCACCGCTGCCCAAAGTGCGAGTCACACCCTATGTCCGGCCGTTCACGTTCGTGGGCGTTGACTATTTTGGTCCAGTATTTGTGAAAGTCGGCCGCAGCAACGTCAAACGATGGATAGCACTTTTCACTTGCTTGACGATTCGTGCGGTGCACCTTGAAGTTGTACACAGTTTGTCCAAGGAATCATGCGTTATGGACAAACGTCTTGGAATCCCGCTTCAACAGTGCATCAGAACTTCAGACGCACAAATCTCAAGAAGCAAGCTTCAAACAACAGAGCATTTTATTATTCTATTCTTGCTCACTTGTAACAAGCTTAAAATAAGAAGATCAGTTGCGCTGGTTTTGTTTGCAAAGAGATTTGTGCGCTCGAAATCGTGAGTAGGTGCCAAAGTCGGCCATTGTGGCGGCCATTTTGGGATTCTAACAAGTCTGTCCTTATGGCAGTGAGAAGATTCGTGTCACGGCGTGGAGCACCAGTAGAAATATTCAGTGACAATGGCACTAACTTTCTTGGTGCAAGTAATCAACTGCGGAGAGAGACCGAAGAGCTGGTTCATCACCTAGCGTTCACGTTTACCAACACTACGACCCGTTGGTCGTTCAACCCGCCTGGAGCTCCTCATATGGGAGGGGCATGGGAACGAATGGTTCGGTCTGTCAAGGTGTCAATCTCCGGTATTCTGGACAATCAGAGGCGGCCAGACGATGAGGTTTTGGAGACGGTGGTGATCGAGGCAGAAGCGATGATCAATTCGCGTCCGCTGACCTACATACCGCTAGAGTCTGCTGAACAGGAATCTCTAACTCCGAACCACTTCTTATTAGGAAGCTCAAGCGGAGTGAAACAGAAGCCAGTATTACCTACGGATTATCAAGCGACGTTGAGAAATGGTTGGAAGCTGGCACAGCATCTGTCGGATGGGATATGGAGGAGATGGATTAGGGAATATTTGCCAGTAATATCCAGACGATCGAAGTGGTTCGAAGAAGTGAAGGAGGTAGCTGAAGGAGATCTAGTGCTGATAGTCGATGGAGCGGTACGGAATCAGTGGATGAGAGGGATAGTGGAGAAAGTCGTGCACGGCAAAGATGGACGAGTGCGGCAAGCATGGGTGCGAACGGCGAATGGTTTACTACGGAGACCAGTTGTGAAGTTGGCGTTGCTCGACGTCTTAGATGGAAGTAAACCGGATGATGACCAGGATCGTTTACGGGTGGGGGGATGTGACGACGAGAACCCCTCGGCGCGGAACGGATGAAAGTTTCCACAGGGAGGCTATGAATACGGTGTACGCGCCTGAAATGTCAGAAATTGGAAAGCTGACAGAAGGTGGATGAAGTGTCAGTAACCATTACGTAGCAGATTGTGGTAAAGAGCTAAAAGTTGAGTACCGTAGTTAATATTACTAAAAAGGAAATTTATACTGTATTACCCTTATTATTTGAAAGTAGTATCTAAAATTGTTTGTATAACCTAAAGTGAACTAGAAAAACCTAGAAGTAAGTGTAAAACCTAAAATCTACTATTTGTAACCTACCTAATGTGAATTCTTAAATCTAGCTACACAAACACATATACTACATGCTAAATTTGTTAAAACTAAAGGAATAGTACGGAGACACTGTTAAAATTGTAAGTACAAATGCGTTAACCTAATGAAATGAAACTTACAAAATAAACCAATTGCAGCTAAAGCTGTCCCAATCAACCTTGTGTTCTACTACGTGTGTGGTGTGTGATGCACGTGCAGAGTACCATGCCTCAATCTGCTAACGGACAGTGCGCAATACCTTCTAAGTAACGCCTAACACCCAACTGTCAGTGCGAGGCCGACCAGCGCATGGTTGGCCATGACTCGTCCTCTTTCATCGGTCGAACATCAGGCGCATCAGACGTGCGGCACCGAGCACGGCATTTCCCCCGCGAGAGGCAATCGGAATTGCACAATGGCGAACCTGCCAGGTTTATTGCGAGTTTTCGCAATAAATAAAGTGAAAAATCGGGACACTTTGACGAGTTAAGGTAAGCGAGTGCAAGAAAAATGTGATAAACTGTACAAGATGCAGTCCGACACGCAACGAGAGCGTTTTTTTGGATCGATTGTTTTTGGTTTCAATTGATCACACCGGCTTGCTTCAATACGTCAACAAAAGCGCACGGATGATTTGAATGGAGCTCGATTGGATTGGTTTGGTTTCGGCTGGCAATGCCGAAGGCGCTGTAGAACAGCGCCGGAGTTCTTCGATTATGGAATCGAAGAGGTGGTTTGGAAAACCACCCGGATGATTTGGTTTCGGCTGGTGATGCCGAAGGCGCTGTAGAACAGCGCCGGAGTTCTTCGATTGTGGATTCGAAGAGGTGGTTTGGATAACCACCCGGATGATTTGGTTTCGGCTGGTGATGCCGAAGGCGCTGTAGAACAGCGCCGGAGTTCTTCGATTGTGGATTCGAAGAGGTGGTTTTGGAAACCACCCGGATGATTTGGTTTCGTCTGGTGGGTAACATCTGGAGCGCTGTAGGAAAACGCCAGCGCGGAGTACTTTAATGGCAGAGTTGAGGAAGGGTGGTTTGGAGAACCATCTCGATGATTTGATGTTGGCTGGTGACAACAAAGGTGCTTTTGAAGAGTACCAAAGTGATTAGACGATTAACTAGAGGGAAATAAACAAATTTCTTTTATTCTTGAAATAAGGATATTAAAGCGTCATAAGTGTGTTTTATTCAGGAAAAAACATGCCTGTTGCGAGTGAACTAATAAAAAAAATGAAGCGAACACATCGTTTTTTGTTTGGAATTGATTGAATAGTTCCGCTTTAAACTTTTGATGAACACTATCTATACAATTTTACAAATAATCATTTTGGAAGGTCGTTATGGTGTCTGATATCGAGGAAAAAAAGTCTTCATTCCTTCTATGTGCCGGGCACATTTATATTCTCAATTGGAGTAAATGAATGCTTTCCATTAGTGAGTAGTGCACAGAGAACATGCTTGACCTAGCTCGATCAGTCCTGCAAAATGTCAGTCTCAGTGCCTGTTTTTCAGCCGAAAGTGAATGACTGCGGCGGTCTTTTTCAGTCCCTCGATGTGAGAACTGACAGAGTCCGAGAGCTCCATTCGTGAGCGACCCAACAAGATCAATTCCCAATCATCCACACACTACTCATGCTGAAAGGCCATTCGTCTCAAGCGGTGGGTTGTGAGAGTGAGTGCCCTATACGTTAGCACGGGTGAAAACACTCAACTACAGAAAATTGAATGGAAATTTAGCCCTGTCAGCTCTCGCTTTCAGCACGCTGCGTGCGAGTGTGAGTACCTATTTCATTTCGCTCCCGTGTTTCTGATCGGAAAGCAACTTTGACAGAAAAACCAAAACGGAGAAAATTGCAGCACTGATCTCGATACGTGGAAAATTCTGGTAAGGAATCGTTTAAGAAATGAACAAGCTTTGCATTTTTTTGATCCCAGTATTGAACTGAGAGAAATTGAACCCTCACCTAATAAGATGATGCGATTTAGAAGCATAAGGACGCTAACTGTACGAATACAAGATCAAAAAAAAAAAATCCAACAGCATATAGATATTATCAAGTACTAGCTGACCCGGCAAACTTAGTCTTGCCCAGTTGTGGTGGTTTGACAACTGTTGAGGTCATTGCAGCACCGCACTCTAGATTGGTTTTATTTCTTTCTTTTTTCTATGTAAACATCTAGCGACAAGGCAAGTGGCGTTCTCTAATCGCATCAAGGTGGAAGCTTTCTGTAACAGTGTTCGTGATTTGTCATAATAGAATGTGGTGTGCGTATGTTTTGGTATCCGCATACATTCAGTAACGCACACTAGCGCATGAAGGTTGAACTTTCATCTGCAGATAGCGCTGCGGTAGTGTCCCCCCGGGCATCAGCAGAGTGGGCATTTTTTGGTATTCTTATTCTATGCTCAAGGGGACTTCAAAGCCATTTTTATATTGTCTATCCGGTTGGAATCAAAACAGACATTCAATCAAAAAATGGCAGTTTTTTGGTCCACAAGTGTCGCAATTGTTTCGCATCTAGTTCGCTGTGTTGCTGACAACAATGGGAAGAATGCGCACTACTTTTGACATGTTTCAAAAACGTCGCGAGTTGGGTCGCGTCGCTACTTGAGTATTGGACGTCCGGTTTGGTGGCGGCCCGACAATATATATATATACCCAGGTAACCACTAAGCATTTAAACAAGCCGTATTTCAGCATTATATCTTCATTCCACCTGCTTTCTGCTCTATCATAGCAGTTCAACTGCTAAACTGCACTAAATTAGCAACTGAACTGCTACTGCAAATGTGACAGCTGTTGCGTAGCATTTCAAATGCACGATCTTTTGGGATCTTCTAGCAAAAAATACTGTCCAGCACATTCAAAATTGCATGAATTACCTCTTTTTGAAGCGCAAAGTGAAGAAAAGAAAAATGGGAGAGAGATAGAAAGTTGGCGAGATAAGAAGTGTGGAACTATACACATATTTTCGTTTTCATTTTCGATAGTCTGAGAGATAAGCATTAAATCAGCCGTATATTGGGCCAAAACCTGCATTTAAGCAGCACTTATGGTGCATATACGGCTTATTTTCATTTTTTGACCTGCTGTAAAGGCGCATTCCAACTGCTTACTGGTTACCTGGGTATATATATAGATTTGGCTGATTTTTTTTTTAGAGGAGGAGGAGGATGTGTGGTGTGTGATGCACGTGCAGAGTACCATGCCTCAATCTGCTAACGGACAGTGCGCAATACCTTCTAAGTAACGCCTAACACCCAACTGTCAGTGCGAGGCCGACCAGCGCATGGTTGGCCATGACTCGTCCTCTTTCATCGGTCGAACATCAGGCGCATCAGACGTGCGGCACCGAGCACGGCATTTCCCCCGCGAGAGGCAATCGGAATTGCACACTACGGGACTGCTGAAAGAAAACAGTTGTAACAAGTGTGAAATTCTGTGACATATGATGCACATAATTGGAGCGTGGGATATCACAGAAGTTTACATGACATATCATGTAAAGTTCATGAAATATCATGTAAACTTCCATTATATGTCATGTAATTCAGCATGACTCTGAGAGTTTACATGACATATAACATAAATTTACATGATATATCATGTAAACCATCACAACATTAAGTTTACATGAGTAAAATGAAGTTTACATGACGTGTAAATCTCATTATTTTTATCTGTGTATGCTCAAACATCTGGGCCCTGTAGCATAATCGGGCTAATAATATTAGCTACAAGTTACAAGTTACAAGTACTAATATTACAAGTGCTAATAATTTGTGTTGCATAAAGGCTCAATTTTCCACTAATATTATTAGCACTTGAAATATTAGTGACCATGAAAATGCAAGTTGTTTTGGTTCATTTACCTGTCAAAATTCATCCGACAGTTCACTATTAATTTGAAATGGCAGTTGATGCTTGTTTATTTTCTGCATTTTCTGCGTAACATCCGGAAATAACTTCATTTGGGATGCTAACAAAAGGCTGAATTTCAAAAGGCTGAATGCACAAAAGGCTGAACACGAAAGGCTGAAAGTAACATAAGGCTGAATTTCAAAAGGCTGAATGCACAAAAGGCTGAAATTGCAAAAATGCAGGAAATGAGTTATAGTACTTCTTCTTCTTTTTTTTTCTGACGTAACGTCCCAACTGAGACAAAGCCTGCTTTCAGCTTATATACGCATTTCAACAGTTATTAATTGAGAGCCTTCTCTGCCAATGACCACTTTGCATTGGTACATATATCGTGTGACAGACAGGAAGATACTTTATGCCCGCGGTTGTCAAGGAATTTTCCATTACAAAAAGTTTCTGGCCCGAGGGAGAATCGAACCCATCACCCTCAGCATGACTACTCGTTCGCTAACCAGATCGGCTACATATATGAGTCCTCGTCATAGAATGTGCTTAGTGAAGAGTGCATACCAACTAACACAAAAAATGACTGATAATATTTCAATTGGAGATTTTTCCTTCTTTGAGCATGAGCTATTCTTTCGAGTCATGCTGTTATGGAGATTGGTTGCCATTACAGCTGCCAACAATGTGATCAGAGATTTTTCCTTCTTTTAAATATATGCTATTCTTTGGAGAAATACTGTCATAGTTATGTAGGCGATCAATAATGCATACTTTAGCGCGGAAAAACAGTCCTAACGCTTTCCGATTTCGAACATAGTAACGGAAGCATGTTCGTCCAATGAACCATCAACCAATGAGAGGTAGTGTGCGTCAAATGTAAAACTCAAGCAAAACCAATGTAAGTGTCAGGGCTAAGGGGTCGGCCAACTAGCAAATTTTTATAAAGATCAATATATCAGTGTACGATATGAATAAATAGAGTGTTATGTCTGTTTGTCTGTGATGTTAGTGTTGCCTTTAGGCTCGTATGACTGCCTTTAGGCTCGCCGTTTGAAAACTAGTCGAATCATTATTTCAGCCTTATGTTATTTCAGCCTTTTGACATTTTCAGCCTTTTGTGATTCAGCCTTTCGTAATTCAGCCTTTTGTCATTTCAGCCTTTCGTGTTTCAGCCTTTTGTACGTAACCCCTTCATTTATTCCGAAGTTTTGCATTCTTTATGCGATACATGAAGAAAAGCATATGCTGTTTGGATTAATTTCGACCGCTCTAACGAAATATTTTTTTACCAAGTATGGCACTGCAAGTACCTAGATTTTTAGTAAAATGTCCCAAAGATTTTATAGTACTGGTTGAAAAACAATGTGTTAAAATTTAGCAACATGTATTATGCTTCTTGTTAAAATCCGAAGTGATCTGGGATGCAAAAAATGAGCTTTTAGCTACTTTTATATGTCGCAACTCGATTCGAGTTAGTGTATGTATATTGTACCTCTTGATTAGCTTAATGATACGCAATACAAGCAATTGATTCAAATTTATTTCGCATCTGCAACTTTACCTGTGCTTATGCAGTGACCATAATATATGGCTTTACCAAGAACCTCCAATCAACGAGTTTCGAATACATATTGCCAAATTTAATCGTCGAAAACTGGAATTAAGGTTGACATGTTAGATAAATAATATCTTTTGAGTTCATCAAAATGGTAAATCGATATATTCAAAACTAAATATGACTTCTGCAATACTTTAAATCTAACTTGTAAATTATTTTACAAGACCTTTGAGACTTGTAATCAAAAGTACAAGTCACAGCTAATATTTTATACTTGAGTTTGTTTATGCAACATACACTTGTGAATTCTACTAATAATATAAGTCCAACCGACTTGTAGTATTGGACTTGTAGCTTGTACTTGTAGTATTTTTATGCAACAGAGAATTACAAGTTACAAGCTACAAGACTAATATTATTAGTAAAATTTTCATTATGCTTCAGGCCCCTGGTTAACCAAATTTGACTCGATCGAACTTTCATTAGTGTCAAACAGATGTTTACTCTTTTGTTCATTCCTTACAATTTCACATTTGCATTCATGAAATGAGCGATCAGCTGATCCGAACATCTCGTACAATTGCTTATTTGAACATCACCCTAAATAAGCTTGGATGTAAGGAAACAGTTTTTTTTAATTTTGCGTAACCCTTACCCATTTTTGTGCTATGAATTTTGTACGTATAGTGGAATCTGGGGAAAATATTTTATGGAAACCTGAACATCCATTTGCTGAACTTACCTTGGATCTTCTCGCTGAGTCACTGCCTTCCGAAACACTCTCTTCTATGCTCTGCTGGGTGATCTGAGCCTCGGTCTGAGCTGAGATGCTAACCTTAGGCAAGTGCAATGATGGTACCCAGTCGACATTGAATGAATCGGATGGTTTTGCAGCAGCACCTGAAAATCGAACCACGAGAACATTACTTTTAATTGATGTGATTTATTTCTACATTTTGAACGTACCTGACACAAAATGCCGATTGCAAATATATTTAAATTCCGAGTTATAATGCGACCGAAACCCTAGAACATCGAGCCACCGTTTGAATCGTATCTCGGTTAACTCTTTAGGAGATTTTTTCACACATGGAAAACGAAAAAAACGCGAGTTTTCGGTCAAATGCGTGGACGAACATCCCGGCACAATACACTTTCTTGTCATTTTCGCACCGCAGAAATCATAAAACTTATCAATTAACAATTTTAAACGACAAATTTGCAGCTGCTGCCGTGATTACTACACCGAACACAAATGTAAACATTGCCCTCAAATATTTTTTTTGCTTTTGTCTCACACTGAGCAGTGACGTCACGAAGCAAGCTCCAATAAGTATTGTTGATGTTTAACATACACATACAGTTCAATGACCCGATTTGCATGGAAAAGCTTGTTGCCATCATCCTGCAGGAAAAATTCCTATAATAAAATCCAAGGTACACATTAATTATAATCTACTGGCACTATCTAATGAAAACGGGACAAGAAGGGAGAATTTTTCGGCACGTTTCGTGTTCTATCCATTATTATTGTGTCGAAAATAGTCCAAAGAAACCTAATGCAAGAAATTCATACGAGATTTTGACAGTTCTCACAAATTATTAACAAAGGGAATTTGTAAACAAATCACAACCACGCAGGCGTTTGGATTGGCCAATTATTCTAGACGGCATCGATTCGCCCCTCGAGTACGCTCCTCTGCTTGCAGTTGATGGCAGCATAAAGCAGTAGATCAAAACAAAATCATAACAATCGCAAGAGAGAATCTCTCTCAAAACTGTTGAAAAATATTAGCAGCATTTTTTTAGCACTTGCAGTTAGTGTATTTGCTTGCGAAAATGAAGAAGGTCGTGGTGCCACTAATTGGACCACTATTAGGTTGTTTCAGCCCGAACCGGATTCCTACGAAAAGGGAAGCACTGCAAGTAATATTTTGCTACAATTACGTGGAACACTATTCTATCCCAAATAGCATTAAAGAAGTGGCTAGCGTTATTATTGAGCTGGAATATGAAGGTCATCGTATCAAGCGCAAAGATTTGGTCCAAGCGTGTCTGCAGCGTTTGTATAATGAGTGGAGGAGTAAACATGGGTTGATTTTGATCTTAAACTTAAAGCTAAACATATCTCGTTTTAGATATTCAACGTTCAAAGAACAGGACTAATCCAGCTACTGAAGAACGGCGCAAACAATTCGAAAAAAGATTGTCTGATCGATTACCCTGTATTGTTCCAATTTTAGATACCACCAAAGGGGTCCAAGAAATTAGTTAACATAATAGAATAAGTGTCATATCAGATCTATTCATCCTCAGATAGCAGTAAAGGCACAGTAATTACACAGACAAACAGACATAACACTACGAACATTTTTCGATTCAAATCATAGTCCCGGAAACCTGTTCGCCCAATACTAAAAGGACTGAGTTTGGCCGACCATGAACTAGGTGGCGGTAGTGGGCAAACGTCAAACTCGAACAAAAACGATGCGAGCGCCACGGGTGGGCAGTTGGCCAACTATCAAATCTTTAAATAGACCGTTAATTCGGTGTTCGATGGGAAATGTCAAAGTGTTACGTCTGTTTGTCTGTGGTAATTATATACACACAATAGGATTTTTAATAATTTAAATATATGCCAAAATAACCTGTTTAATGAATGTTTTTCATGATTGTATTTATTAAGAACTTCAACCTGAAATATACTCAAATTAACCCGCTAACGCTCAAGGTGATAATTTTCTCGAGTTATATTTCAGCACAGCTTCTACGATATCGTTATATTTTGATCCAGATATACTCTACACGGCTTTCCCCTTATGTTTGTACTACTCCATGATTTTTTATTCGTGAACAATATGTGGGTTTTATGGTGTTATTATGGGCACTATCAAAGTTACATCGAAAAGATAATGTGCTTTTCGGCTACATGAAAAATGATGAACCAACCAAAAATTCAATTTTATTCGATCTACCAGTTGCAATTAAGAATTACGTACAAAAGCCTGAAAAACATAACGCTGGAGGGAAGAACTGAACTGGAGGATTTACTGAAGGAATTCTGAGAGGCATATCTGATAGAATTTTGAGGGAATCTCAGCAGAAAGTTGGGTAGGAATCCCTGAAATAATCACAGAAGAAATCCCGGGAGGAAATGCTGGTAAATCCCGAGCAAGGATCTCAGCTCTTAGAAAGAATTCCGTTAGGGTTCTCTGAATATGTTTCGACAGAACACAGCAGGAATTCTCGTAGAAATCTTCGAAGGAATTCCAGCACAAATCCCTGAAGGAATGCAGAAAAGAATAACTAAAAGAATCCTTTCAGGATTTTCCAAAGCAACCCCTGTAAAAATTCCTGAAGAAAACTCCGGAGCAATCCGTACAGCAATCTCGGAAGCAATATCTGAAGGAATCCCGGGAATAAACCTGAGAAGATTCTCAAATGGAATTCCTGCAGAAATCATGGAAAGAATTCCTGAAGGTATCTCGAAAAAAAAAAACCTCAACTCATCTAATCTCATCTCAATTCTTCACCCTACTCTCTAGCCTCTACCTTACTGTCTTCTTTGCCCTCTATTCCAACCATCTATCCTACGCTCTATCATAACCTTCAACCTTACCATCTGCCTCACCCTCTACCCTATCCTCTACCATAACCACTGCCCTATCCTTTATCGTATTGACCTCGCAGCACCAAATCGGAGTTCGCCAGTTGCACTAGCGAAGCGAAGTTTTCAGCGAACTTTCTGTCATTCCTCATCCGACCCGACATGCATCCCTGATGTTTTCGTTTTCAGTCCGACGCCGTGTCGACAATCACGACTTTATCCTACCTGGGCGTCTGTCAGTCCGAGCGCGCCAAATTTTTCGTGAGTGAGCATGTGGTGTTGGTGGTTAAGGTGAAACGGTACGCTAGCCGCTATTAATTAGAAAAATTGTTTCGCAAATGTCGATCGCTTGGTCGATCGGCTTTTTTTTGCGAAAACGCAAACTGAAAAGTATTAATTTATTAAAAATAGTAAGCGCACGGGTACAATAGTTTAGCAAGTTCGGAATTTTGTGTGAAATTAGTTAGTTCGCCTAAAAGTAAAAAAAAATGCATTTGGTTACTCAAATTGATGGACCCCCCGTTAGTTAGAGCCACAACATTTTTTGCAGATCCCTCGATTTTGGTCAAATGATGGCTCACTTAAACCGTCATAACTCGAAAGTTTCTCCAACAACCTCCTCAAAACGAATTTTTCACCATGAGGGCAACCACCGATTTTCAAAAATTTTTGCATCAACTGAAAGCTGGGACATTTATACATAACATATCAAAAAATTAGAGATGTATTTTTCTTCTTTCAAAAGTTATCTGCCGTTTTGTAAATCATGCCACTTTTGCGCACCGGGCCCGGTGCCGGCCGTTTACATAAATGCAGCGTTATTTCGCAGTGTTTACGAACACGAATTTAAACTTTGAACCCACTAATGGAAAGCTGAAGGTTTAAGCTTTTCAAAACACTAAAAAAGTTATAAAAACAATGCCCGCATTCATTCATTCATTTATTTAGTTAACATCAAATTCATGATAATACTGAATCAACAATTTGCCGCCATAATACTCGATTTGCAGCTGCAGCTCTCCAACGTCGGTCACGCCCAACACTCGCCAGATCACGCTCCACCTGGTCCGCCCATCGTGCTCTCTGCGCTCCACGCCTTCTTGTACCAACCGGATGGTTAGCAAACACCAACTTTGCAGGGTTGTTGTCCGGCATTCTTGCAACATGCCCTGCCCACCGTATCCTTCCGGCTTTGGCTACCTTCTGGATGCTGGGTTCGCCATAAAGTGCAGCGAGCTCGTGGTTCATCCTTCTCCGCCACACACCGTTCTCCTGCACGCCGCCGAAGATCGTCCTTAGCACCCGTCGCTCGAAAACTCCGAGTGCTTGCATGTCCTCCTCGAGCATCGTCCACGTCTCGTGCCCGTAGAGAACCACCGGTCTTATTAACGTCTTGTACATGGTACATTTGGTGCGGGGGTGAATATTTTTTGACCGCAGTTTCTTCTGGAGCCCATAATAGGCACGACTTCCACTGATGATGCGCCTTCGTATTTCACGGCTCACGTTATTGTCAGCCGTTAGCAAGGAACCGAGGTAGACGAATTCTTCTACCACCTCGAAAGTATCCCCGTCTATCGTAACATTGCTGCCAAGGCTTGTCCTGTCTCGCTCAGTCCCACCTACCAGCATGTACTTTGTCTTAGCCGCATTCACCACCAGTCCGACCTTTGCTGCTTCACGTTTCAGGCGGGTGTACTGTTCTGCCACCGTTCCAAATGTCCTAGCAATAATATCCATGTCATCCGCAAAACATACAAATTGGCTGGATTTCGTGAAGATCGTACCCCGGCTGTTGAGCCCGGCTCGTCGCATAACACCTTCCAGGGCGATGTTGAATAGTAGGCAGGAAAGTCCATCACCTTGTCGTAGTCCCCGTCGAGATTCAAATGAACTGGATAGTTCACCCGAAATCCTTACGCTGTTCTGCACACCGTCCATCGTTGCTCTTATCAGTCTAGTCAGCTTCCCGGGAAAGCTGTTCTCGTCCATAATTTTCCATAGCTCTGTGCGGTCGATACTGTCGTATGCCGCTTTGAAGTCGATGAACAGGTGATGCGTTGGGACCTGGTATTCACGGCATTTCTGGAGCATTTGCCGTACGGTGAAGATCTGGTCCGTTGTCGACCGGCCGTCGATGAAACCGGCTTGGTAACTTCCCACGAACTCATTTACTTTAGGTGAGAGACGACGGAAGATGATCTGGGATAGCACTTTGTAGGTGGCGTTTAAAATGGTGATCGCTCGAAAGTTCTCACACATTAACTTGTCGCCTTTCTTGTGGATGGGACAGATTATCCCTTCCTTCCACTCCTCCGGTAGCTGTTCGGTTTCCCAGATCTTGACTACTAACTGGTGCAGACAGGTGGCCAACTTTTCCGGGCCCATCTTGATGAGTTCCGCTGCGATACCGTCCTTACCAGCCGCTTTGTTGTTTTTGAGCTGATGGATGGCATCCTTAACTTCCCTCAGCGTAAGAGTTGGTTCGTTCCCGTCCTCTGCTGCACCAATATAGTCATTTCCTCCGCTGCCTTGGTCCTCCGTGCCTACATTCTCTTCGCCATTCAGGTGCTCGTCGAAGTGCTGCTTCCACCTTTCGATCACCTCACGTTTGTCCGTCAGGAGGCTCCCGTCCTTATCCCTGCAGATTTCGGCTTGCGGCACGTAGCCTTTGCGGGATGCGTTGAGCTTCTGGTAGAACTTGCGTGTTTCCTGTGAACGGCACAGCAGTTCCATTTCCTCAAAACAATGCCCGCATCATTGAGAAATAGTCAAAAACGGAAACGAACCTCCGATTTGGCCAAATTATGCGGCACGCGCCTTTATGTATACATGCAGGCGTAAACTCGGATGCTGTTGCGTGTCGTTGCCGGTGCGCTTGGAAATGTATGGAGAAAACGTGGCTTAATTTACAAAACTGCAGATAACTTTTGAAAAAAGAAAAAGACATCTCTAATTTTTTGATATGTTATGTATAAATGTCCCAGCTTTCAATTGATGCAAAAACTTTGAGAATCGGTGGTTGCCCTCATGGTGAAAAAAATGTTTTGGTATACAAATCCAAGATGACGGCCAAAATCAATATGGCTGACCCAACTTTTTATTATTGTAAATAGTAGCTCTATCTTTCCTCTTTTCAACAACAATTCGTTTTGAGGAGGTTGTTGGAGAAACTTTCGAGTTATAACGGTTTAAGTGAGCCACCATTTGACCAAAATCGAGGGGTCTACAAAAATTGTTGTGGCTCTAACTAACGGGGGGTCCATCAATTTGAGTAACCAAATGCATTTTTCTTAGGCGAGGGCTTTCAGAAAAACGGCACCTTAAACATTTTTGAAGACAAGGTGTAAATAGTGGGCCGGTCTCAGCGAGAATTACCCCTATATTGTGCTTTATCTTACCGTCTACCCTACTCTGTACCCTAACCTTTTTCCTACCCTCAACCCTACTCTAGATCCTACCCTCTGCTCTACCATCTGCTCTATCCTGTACCTTAACCTTCTACTCCACTCCCTCTACTCTATCCTTGACCCAAACCCTCTACCCGACCGTCTGCACCACTGTTTACCCTACCCGCTACCCTACCATCTACCATGACCCTCTACCCTTTTTATCATACAGACCGATCGATAGATACCCATATTGCATGGTATCATAGCTCAAACTCTCATTCCGTGGCCACCATCTTGGATATGGTCCGCCATCGTGGATTTCGAAATGGCATCGGATATTCATTTTTGAGTTCTGCTCCTGAATCCCGATCGATAGATACCCATATTGCATGGTATCATAGCTCAAACTATCATTCAATGGCCGCCATCTTGGCTATGATCCGCCATCTTGGATTTCAAAATGGCGTTAAAAGTCGATTTTTGACTTCTCATCATCAAGCCCGATCGATTGATGCCTATATTGTATGGTATTATAGATCAAACTACCATTGCATGGCAGCCATCTTGGGTATGGTCTGCCATCTTGGATTTCAAAATGGCGTCGGATATTCATTTTTGAGTTCTACTTATAAAGCCCGATCGATAGATACCCATGAAGCAGCATTGCTGTTAAAAAGCATATATTCTGGAGTTTTGACCGCCATCTTGGAACCTAAGCGCAGCCATCTTGAATTCAAATACCCCTACTACCACCTTCACATTCTAAGGAAATTGTATGCCAAATTTGATTGAAATTTTTTGACGCATTCCAGAGTTATGCCTATGTTCCGGCATACATATATTCATTAGTGTGGGTCATCGGAACCGTTTTCTCAGATCAAAGCTTTTTTGATTCAGTTTTGGGTCCTGAGCATCTGTGCAAAATTTGAGCACGATCGGTTGCGTCTACACTTTGCGCATTGCAATTGAAATTTGTATGGGATTTTGTATGGGAAAACATACTTTTTTACATTTTTGTCATAAGTCGAAAAAGTTTGTCTGAAACTTTTTGACCGATACTGTAAAATGATAGCATAGGATGTTCTGAAAAACTTTGTTGAAGACCGCAAAGGGATCCGATGCTTGTGAAAATAGTTATAACCAACGAACCGCGTGCAAGTGTTTATGTTTGAACATGTAAAGGAATAACAATAGCAACAAAATCATGCTGTTTTGCCAAGCAATGCCAACGCTATATCTTTTTTCATAAGCATCGGATCACTTCGCGATCTTCGACAAAGTTTTTCAGGACACCCTAGGCCATGTTTTCACTTTTTCGGTTACATGGTTTTAGAAAAATTCGAGCTTGTTAAGAGAAATTCAAAAAAGGGTGTTTTCCCATGTAAAACACCATACAAATTTCAAACGTGATGTGTAAAACGTAGACAAAACCGATCGTGTCCAAATTTTGCGCAACTATTTGGGTCCTAAAATGGGATCAAAAAAGCTTTGATTTGATGGGATATCATAGAATTTTTCATTTTTCCATTTAAACGATGACCCACTCTAATATTCATACGTAATACATACAAACATACAAACATACAAACATACAAACATACAAACATACAAACATACAAACATACAAACATACAAACATACAAACATATAAACATACAAACATACAAACATACAAACATACAAACATACAAACATACAAACATACAAACATACAAACATACAAACATACAAACATACAAACATACAAACATACAAACATACAAACATACAAACATACAAACATACAAACATACAAACATACAAACATACAAACATACAAACATACAAACATACAAACATACAAACATACAAACATACAAACATACAAACATACAAACATACAAACATACAAACATACAAACATACAAACATACAAACATACAAACATACAAACATACAAACATACAAACATACAAACATACAAACATACAAACATACAAACATACAAACATACAAACATACAAACATACAAACATACAAACATACAAACATACAAACATACAAACATACAAACATACAAACATACAAACATACAAACATACAAACATACAAACATACAAACATACAAACATACAAACATACAAACATACAAACATACAAACATACAAACATACAAACATACAAACATACAAACATACAAACATACAAACATACAAACATACAAACATACAAACATACAAACATACAAACATACAAACATACAAACATACAAACATACAAACATACAAACATACAAACATACAAACATACAAACATACAAACATACAAACATACAAACATACAAACATACAAACATACAAACATACAAACATACAAACATACAAACATACAAACATACAAACATACAAACATACAAACATACAAACATACAAACATACAAACATACAAACATACAATCATACAAACATACAAACATACAAACATACAAACATACAAACATACAAACATACAAACATACAAACATACAAACATACAAACATACAAGCATACAAACATACAAACATACAAACATACAAACATATAAACAAACAATCATACATACATCGACTTTTGCATGAATTGATTAACAACTCTGCCGAAGAAATGAACTAAAAATTACATTAACATTAACAATAACATTACATTACATTAACCATTGTCAAGATTCCAGGGAAATATTTTTTTGCAATTTCTCATCGTAATAGGCTGTTTTACCTCACGCAAATCTGACAGGAAAAGGCCTACTTTCCCACACCAAACTAACAGTGCTGTAATGAACCATTACAGCACTGATTTGCGTTGCGTAATGAACCATTACAGCACTGTTTTCAGTTTTGATCAACTTCTTGATGTTTTCTGGACGCAGTTCTGAAAAATTGTGACAACTGCACAGTATAACCTGCTGTTATCAGATTTTCTTTTAAACATAACTATGATCATCAGTGTGCAGTTTGATGCAAAAGTTTTGTTAAAAACTATCCTCAAGGGGTAATTTATGAACTTGCAAAAAACGTTGTACGCAACTCGGTGCAGAACTCGATTTTTACAGCACTCGTCGTAATTATCCAACTCGGCAAACCTCGTTGGATAAATGTACGGCTCGTGCTGTAAAAATCGTTATTCTGCACCCTGTTGCGTAAACTACTATTTTTATTTCGCATTGGAAATGAAACTCATAGATCGTGACAATATGTATTTTTTGCAGCGTCGTTTACGCCATCTACTGAACCAGTCACAAACTATGTTGTCCACTATGAGCAAGGTATAGGTGTGAAGAACATCTTCTATAAAGAAAGTTTCCAAAATTTTGCATAATTCTGGAGATATCCACATCAAAAGGACTGTCCTATTTATAGGACGCTGGGCGTTCGGGGCATATGTCCTATAAATAGGACGCTGGGCGGATATGGGTTAATGATGATTGATCCGAAATTACTCACAGGAACATAAAAATTCACCCAATTGATGTTTTTTTTAAAATCAAATTATTATGCTTTGTACTAGGGGCAAGACACTGTGCAATTCTAAGTAACATTTTTTATTCGAAACCATTCAGAAACGTCTCTACAAAGCGAGAAATCGGACAAGACTGCTCGATTTTTAACTGGTATCAGGCAACATTTTGGGAAAACCAGAGTGATCCAGAGCTATCCAGAGGAATTCTGAGCAACACTTCGATAGCAGAGTTACTCTCGCTGTATCTGTCTTGCTCCTATGTGGCCGCCATCTTGAATTTCAAAGTGGTGTCAAATATCGATTTTTTACTTCTACTCATCAAGCTGGAACGATAGGTACCGCAGTATCATGGATTTAAAAATGGCCGACATCTTGGATTACAGTCCGCCATCTTAGATTTCAAAATGGAGTCGACATTTATTTTTTACTTCGAGCCTTGCATGGTTTTATAGCTCAAACAAACTCGGTGCATTGAAATCTTTGACATATAAAACTTAATGAAAGAAAACTGTATTTTTAAGTAATTGAGTTTTTAAATTTAGAAAAAATCATAGATTTTTTATTTTTAAACAAAAGAGCACATTTTTCTGAGCCACTATGATTTTTTTTCAAATTTATAGAACTTTATTTTGATACCTAAAATCAATTTCAATCAGGTTTCTCCAAATCACCTTTTGACAGCTGGGCAACTGCTTGATAGCTCCGCTCCTAGTTCCGCTCAGTACAAAATCCGACGAGAGGTGATTCACCAAATCGCTCCCATACAATCTTCCAATTGATTTCTAAATAGATTCCCGGGCATAAAAAATCACGAAAATTGGATTTCGGCTCAGATTGGCATGCAGATTCAGAATATGGAGCTATCTCAACACCGCCAAAAGAAGCCAATTATTCTTTCCAGAAGTCTTAGAATATATTCACTGTTCATATTACCCCTAGTTCCTCTACTTTATCAATTTTCTTCCTTTTTTATTTAGTAGTTTTTTTGTGTAACTTTTTCTGCTATACACAACCACCATGATTACTAGGCCTGTCCACTTTTTCAAAAATGTTCTATGATTCTCAAGTCCACTCCCATATTTTGATTGGCATCCCGGGTAGAGGTGAATAACAAACCAATAACTAAAGAATAACATATTTTGTCATCATGTCTAATTTTGCAATTCTTTAGTTTTTTTTATGATTACTTCCTGTTGTTTAGCAAACCTCTATTTTAAATTTTATAACAACATAAGCACCTGGGCATTTTTTTATTACCGTACGGGATTGGGCCGAAGGGTCCCAGATTTTCAGGGTCAGATTCAGGGTCGCCTATTTTCCCGGAAAACTCAGGTGGAAATTCTTCGTTTTCCCCTGACACTACTTACTTTGAAAAGTCATAACTCAAGAACGAAGCATCATAGAAACAAAGTTTTTTTTTAGGAAATGAAAGCAAATTTTCTCTGAAATTCAAAAAATAATATGAAGTGGAAAAAGTTTTCCACAGTTGAGAAAATTCGTAAAGAAAAGCCGGGAAAACAATGCCCGAACTCGTAAAAAAATATCAATTTTTTTTTGAGAACGTTATTCCATAAGCTTTAATCGCTGAAATTTTTGGAATGTACTTTTTTTCGTTTTTGAGTTATGGCCAATTTTGTTGAAAAATGTTCAAATGTGTCATATAAGCCTTTTCTTTGAAAAATCATAACTCAAGAATGAAGCATCGTAGAAACAAAGTTTAGGGTATGTGTTCCATCAGTAATCTCGTGCTCCCATGTTCATCCTATTCGAAAACAAGCGACTACGGCACCGATTGATTCCGTTCTTTTTGTTTTCATGGCTGCTCACTTTTAACAAAAAATACAAAAATAAGAAACAAAATGAACAGCGCTTCAATCCTTTGTTTTTCGTAGGATGAAAATGGGAGCCATATGCTTAATAAGGGAACCAATACCCTATTTTAGAAAATGAAAGCAAATTTTCCCATGAATCCAAAAAAAAAATATGAAAAGGAAAAACTTTTCGACAAAAATTTCCACCGTTGAGGAAATTAATAAAGAAAAGCCGGAAAAACTATACCCATACTCGCGAACCTCGTGAAACCCTCGTGAAACCTCGTGAAGAAATATAAAATATAACTTTTTCAATCAATCGCTTTCAGGGATATTTTATCAGCAGTAAAAAGTACAACCTATACAGCGCTACGTATAATTTACTTTTTAATTCAATCCAACAACTGTTGGCATGACAAGTCTTATGTCTGCCTTTTCGCAAATGGAATATTCATACCAATATCCTGCCATCACGTGCAACTGGCTACCCAGACAGGCGACACCATGTGTTCCTGTCTGTTGACTGGTTCCAACGAGAAAATCCCATTTTGATTCTTATATTTGTTCGTCGTTTGTTTATGAATTTTGATTATATTCATCTTGTATGCAAATTTTTCACCTGACAATACCAGCACAATTTGTGTGCCTTCTCTAGGTTTGGGGGCTTGTGCCTTGTGAATATAAGTTACCGTAATCTGTCGAAAAGTTGATCACTTTTCATCTATTCTTTTAAATAAAATCAAATACAAGGCATATGATTCCTGAAGGGACCTACATCATGCTTCAAATAAATTCTTACAAGAAACTGCAACATTCTGTAAAAAAAATGTTCGAATGGCCAACTTTGAATCCGGACTGAAGTTGATCAACCAATAACATAACTTTTTAAGATTGGAAAATTGTTGAGCAAACTAAATTTGATGATGTTGAATCCGAATAAAAAAATGAAATTCTTACAACTGTTGTAATTCATATGTAAGCAATAAAATAAAGATGAGCAAATTCCAGATTAAATGCCCAATGGTAGTCTTAAGGTCCCAGTACACAGGGTCAAATTAGCATTAGCATTAGCATTAAGCGAGTCGCACAAATTCGTAGGTGGTACAGTCCTAGACCGCTGTTATGAGGGTTGCCTCCTTCCCGTCCGAACCAAAGCACAAAGATTTGGGACTAATCTCTGACTCTTAGACAAGACTGACGCAATCCTCCAATGGTCGAGCACTGTCCTGGACACGTCCTTACGACTGCTGAGGAATGGGAAAGGATGGTTAGTTTTGGACACCTATGAAAAATGTAGACAACTCTACGATCTCTCAGGCCTAGGTGTCACGGGAATTTGGGTGTTGTTAGTGGAAGGGTAAACTCCAAAGGATACGCTTGGTCAACGTTCAGGCACACCATTGTTAGACTGCTTCGAATCAGTTGTCTGCCCAATTCATCCTGTTTTCTCGTCATCTTGTTGGCATTCGGTTGAATTACTAGATTCTTCGGTTGATAATCTGCAATATAAAATAATATTAACATCGTACGTCAAATAAGCTACATATTAGTGATACGCTCGCCACAGTTACATATTTTTAAAATATTATTTATATCGTACGATACATTTACCTGAATTCTGCTGAAATAAAATGTTAATTAGCAGTACATTGAAACACAAATACTACAAAACGCAAGGAAAAGAGCATCAAACTTTGATCTTGGAATATTTAAAAATACGGTAAATATCAAGATCAAAATTTGATTTGGTAGATCTTACACCGCAACGCACCATTCTAAGGTGATCTACCCACGTTACGGGGTCCCAGTACACAGGGTCAAATATTTGTCTAAAAAGAAACCAATGCTCAAACATCTTGATTGACTCGATCAAATTTTCATTAGTGTTAAACAGATGTTGTTTCTTGAGTTCTTTCCTTGTCAAATATTTGACACTGTGTACTTACAACTTTATACCCCGGGTCTCAAAAAAGTATTGAAAAATCTCTTGGGGGTTGTAGAAGAGTTTCCAGGCGTTTCAGTGTTTTTTTTAGGGAACTAAAAACTAAAGGAGAAAAAGGAGGTCCTAAACTGACTATTTCACTGGAAGCAGAAACATGAGGCTGTGAAGTAAGAGCTTCGTGTTTCAAATAATCATTTTGTTATGCTTACTTACCTTAACGGTCAGGCTAAAGCCTGAGTGGCCTCTGCTGTACATAGTAGCCGTCTTCATTCTACTCGGTCCATGACTTTGTGTCTCCAGTTCTGCACTCTGCGAAGTGTCCGCAGATCGTCCTTCACCTGATCGACTCATATAGCTCGCTGCGCACCACGTCTTCTTGTACCGGTCTGATGGCTCTCGAGAACCATTTTAGTCGGGTTGCTATCCGAGATCCTGATGACGTAACCCGCTCACCGTAGTCTCCCGATTTTCGCGGTGTGGACGATGGTTGGTTCTCTCAGTAGCTGATGCAGCTCGTGGTTCATTCGCCATCTCCAAGTCCCGTCTTCCATCTGCACTCCGCCGTAGATGCTACGCAACACCTTCCGTTCGAAATCTCCAAGGGCGCGTTGGTCCTCTGCACGTAGAGTCCTTTTTTCGTGCCCATAGAGGACTGCCGGTCTAATCAGTGTTTTGTACATAGTTAACTTCGTATTACGGCGATCTTTATTCGATCGTAGAGTTCTGCGGAGTCCAAAGTAAGCTTGATTTCCTGCCATAATGCGCCTCTGAATTTCGCTGCTGGGCTGTTGTCGGCGGTATCCAGTGAGCCCAAGTACACGAATTCTTCAACCGCCTCGATTTCATCACCGTCAATATAAATTCGGGGTGGCGGGCACGACACCAATTCGATTCGCCTGGCTTCATTCTTTAGTCGGATGTAGGTTTCCGCCATCGTCTCAAGTTTACGAGCAATAATATCAATCTCATCAGCGAAACCAAGCAACTGAATGGACTTATGCTTGTAGATCTAATGATCTAGTTGTTGAATACCCTTAGACTCCCTCTTCCACTTAAACTCGTCTCAAACCTAGTCTTCAATTCCCTTCTCTACCTTTTTTCAAACTCCTTCCTAAACCTCACCTTAAGTTTCAAAGCTGCTATGAATTCCGTTTAAGGATAAACGGGATAAAATCCCGTCTCAACAGTGCATCAGCACTTCAGACGCACAAATCTCAAGAAGTAAGCTTCAAATAACGGTGCATTTTATTATTCTGTTTTTGCTCATTTATAATAAGCTTAAAAAAAGAAGATCAGGTACGCTGGTTTCCCGACTAGGAAATTGTAACAAAAATATAACATAATCCTAACAAATCATGATATTTATATCTCATTGTGATATAATCATGTTTAACATCCTTGATGTTTTCAATATACTATAACTCAATTATACCACATTATGTTATAAATGTTGTTTCATAACTCATTGTATTATAATTTAGTTTTAAATCTTCGACATTTGGGAAATAATATAATAAATTTATGGGGGTGGAAGCTCAGGTAAAATATTATCTCCTGGGCGCCCATTAAAAACACCACCCCCGGCGAAGACTGGCGCTCGAGCCTAGCTATTTAGCACTGTAGTTGGAGGAAATGTCAATGCAGAACCCGTAGCTTCCGGGAAGGTAAGCCCAGCTCCCTGGGTTAGTGGGTTGGTGTCAGGCCCTGCGAGCCAGCCGTAAAAAAGACTAGCACCGGAAAATCAACAAGAGAAGAATGCGAACCGATACCAATGGCGACGACCACAGCGACGAAAAGGGACTTGCGATTGGAAGCTCGGTACGTGGAACTGCAGATCTCTCAACTTCATCGGGAGCACCCGCATACTCGCCGATATACTGAAGGACCGCGGGTTCGGAATCGTAGCGCTGCAGGAGGTGTGTTGGACAGGATCTATGGTGCGAACGTTTAGAGGTAATCATACCATCTACCAGAGTTGCGGCAACACACGTGAGCTGGGAACAGCTTTTATAGTGATGGGCGACATGCAGAGGCGCGTGATCGGTTGGTGGCCGATCGACGAAAGAATGTGCAGGTTGAGGATCAAGGGCCGATTCTTCAACATTAGCATAATAAACGTGCACAGCCCTCACTCCGGCAGCACTGATGATGACAAAGACGCATTTTACGCGTAGCTCGAACGCGAGTTCGACCGCTGCCCAAACCACGACGTCAAGATCATCATAGGGGATCTAAACGCTCAGGTAGGCCAGGAGGAGGAATTCAGACCGACGATTGGAAAGTTCAGCGCCCACCAGCTGACGAACGAAAATGGCCTACGCCTCATCGATTTCGCCGCCTCCAAGAACATGGCCATTCGTAGCACCTTCTTCCAGCACAGCCTCCCGTATCGTTACACCTGGAGATCACCACAACAAACGGAATCGCAAATCGACCACGTTCTGATTGATGGACGGCACTTCTCCGACATTATCGACGTCAGGACCTATCGTGGCGCTAATATCGACTCCGATCACTACCTGGTGATGGTTAAACTGCGCCCAAAACTCTCCGTTATTAACAACGTACATTACCGGCGGCCGCCCCGGTACGATCTAGAGCGACTGAAGCAACCGAATGTCACCACCGCATACGCGCAGAATCTCGAGGCAGCGTTGCCGGACGAGGGTGTGGCCCCTCTAGAGGACTGCTGGAGTACAATCAAAGCAGCCATCAACAACGCAGCTGAGAGCACTATCGGGTACGTAGAACGGAGTCGACGAAACGATTGGTTCGACGAGGAGTGCGGAGCGGTTCTGGAGGAGAAGGATGCAGCGCGGGCGGTAATGCTGCAGCATGGAACCCGACAGAATGTGGAGCAATACAGACAGAAGCGGAAGCAGCAGACCCGTCTCTTCCGGGAGAACAAGCGCCGCCTGGAAGAAGCGGAGTGCGAGGAAATGGAACTGCTGTGCCGTTCACAGGAAACACGCAAGTTCTACCAGAAGCTCAACGCATCCCGCAAAGGCTACGTGCCGCAAGCCGAAATCTGCAGGGATAAGGACGGGAGCCTCCTGACGGACAAACGTGAGGTGATCGAAAGGTGGAAGCAGCACTTCGACGAGCACCTGAATGGCGAAGAGAATGTAGGCACGGAGGACCAAGGCAGCGGAGGAAATGACTATGTTGGTGCAGCAGAGGACGGGAACGAACCAACTCCCACGCTGAGGGAAGTTAAGGATGCCATCCACCAGCTCAAAAACAACAAAGCGGCTGGTAAGGACGGTATCGCAGCGGAACTCATCAAGATGGGCCCGGAAAAGTTGGCCACCTGTCTGCACCAGTTAGTAGTCAAGATCTGGGAAACCGAACAGCTACCGGAGGAGTGGAAGGAAGGGATAATCTGTCCCATCCACAAGAAAGGCGACAAGTTAATGTGTGAGAACTTTCGAGCGATCACCATTTTGAATGCCGCCTACAAAGTGCTATCCCAGATCATCTTCCGTCGTCTTTCACCTAAAGTAAATGAGTTCGTGGGAAGTTACCAAGCCGGTTTCATCGACGGCCGGTCGACAACGGACCAGATCTTCACCGTACGGCAAATCCTCCAGAAATGCCGTGAATACCAGGTCCCAACGCATCACCTGTTCATCGACTTCAAAGCGGCATACGACAGTATCGACCGCACAGAGCTATGGAAAATTATGGACGAGAACAGCTTTCCTGGGAAGCTGACTAGACTGATAAGAGCAACGATGGACGGTGTGCAGAACAGCGTAAGGATTTCGGGTGAACTATCCAGTTCATTTGAATCTCGACGGGGACTACGACAAGGTGATGGACTTTCCTGCCTACTATTCAACATCGCCTTGGAAGGTGTTATGCGACGAGCCGGGCTCAACAGCCGGGGTACGATCTTCACGAAATCCAGCCAATTTGTATGTTTTGCGGATGACATGGATATTATTGCTAGGACATTTGGAACGGTGGCAGAACAGTACACCCGCCTGAAACGTGAAGCAGCAAAGGTCGGACTGGTGGTGAATGCGGCTAAGACAAAGTACATGCTGGTAGGTGGGACTGAGCGAGACAGGACAAGCCTTGGCAGCAATGTTACGATAGACGGGGATACTTTCGAGGTGGTAGAAGAATTCGTCTACCTCGGTTCCTTGCTAACGGCTGACAATAACGTGAGCCGTGAAATACGAAGGCGCATCATCAGTGGAAGTCGTGCCTATTATGGGCTCCAGAAGAAACTGCGGTCAAAAAAGATTCACCCCCGCACCAAATGTACCATGTACAAGACGTTAATAAGACCGGTGGTTCTCTACGGGCACGAGACGTGGACGATGCTCGAGGAGGACATGCAAGCACTCGGAGTTTTCGAGCGACGGGTGCTAAGGACGATCTTCGGCGGCGTGCAGGAGAACGGTGTGTGGCGGAGAAGGATGAACCACGAGCTCGCTGCACTTTATGGCGAACCCAGCATCCAGAAGGTAGCCAAAGCCGGAAGGATACGGTGGGCAGGGCATGTTGCAAGAATGCCGGACAACAACCCTGCAAAGTTGGTGTTTGCTAACCATCCGGTTGGTACAAGAAGGCGTGGAGCGCAGAGAGCACGATGGGCGGACCAGGTGGAGCGTGATCTGGCGAGTGTTGGGCGTGACCGACATTGGAGAGCTGCAGCTGCAAATCGAGTATTATGGCGGCAAATTGTTGATTCAGTATTATCATGAATTTGATGTTAACTAAATAAATGAATGAATAATAAATTTATATCAAATTATGATAGAAATCAATAATCCAGAGGCTAAAATTCATATCACATTTTGTTATAATTTTGATATGATTATAACAAAATAGGATATAATCATGATTAGACCAGTGTACTTTTTGTTACAATTTTAGTTATTTTAACATCATCCTGCAGCTAGTTTATAACATAATAAGTTAGAAAAAATATTATAACATCATAACACAATATGATACAAACTTGATATAATTTTCTGGTCGGGTTTGTTTACGAAGAGATTTGTTCGTTCGAAATCGTGAGTAGGTGCCAAAGTCGGCTATTGTGGCGGCCATTTTGGGATTCTAACAAGACTGTCCTTAATGAATTCAACCTACAAGGGCCCATATAGCCGAGGCGGTAAACGCACGGGTATTCAGCATGACCATGCTGAGGGTGACGGGTTCGATTCCCGGTCGGTCCAGGATCTTTTCGTAAAGGAAATTTCCTTGACTTCCTTGGGTATAGAGTATCTTCGTGCCTGCCACACGATATACGCATGCAAAATGGTCATTGGCAGAGGAAGCTCTCAGTTAATAACTGTGGAAGTGCTCATGGAACACTAAGCTGAGAAGCAGGCTTTGTCCCAGGAGGACGTTACGTCAAGAAGAAGAAGAAGGAGGTTCCAGTGTAGTGTACAACAGGTTGCGTGTAGAAGAGAACCAGCATAGAAACATTAACAAAAAATGGTCAATGTTACCCCGGATTACGGTACGTACCAACCTTCCACTTCACTTGACAATCATCATTCGGTAAGTCCATTTCAAGAGAGTATAGATGTAGTGGAAGTGGAAATATGTGTGCCCCTGCTCAGCACAGCAGGTTGGTACTGACAGCATAGGTATGTATGTATCATTTCTGAAGAAGATTTTCATAAAACGGCAGAGCCTTGCGCTTGTTCTGTAGCTCTGTTGTGTGGCGGATACATCTTGATGAATCCGAAGTTATGACTATTTAGGTATTTTGTCTGCGGAAACTTCAATCAGTGATTCAGATCACTCTTGTATTCAACCCAACAAATTATGAACAATCTTAACTTTTTTGGGTAAAGTATATGCGGTTCATGTTACACGATACACATAGGAACACACAGATGGCATCTTTGACAATGAAAACTCTTCATATTAATTATGAGTTTGAGCTTGAGCTTGAGATTGATTGACTGCCCGTAGATGCTATTCCAGAATCGCCAGACCAGCTACACTCACACAAGGAACCAATGAGATTATCTGCCGGGAACTAGCAGACATCTTTAGTGTGTGAGCGTTGGTGATCTTCTATTTTATAGGCAATAATTGCGCCTGCCACGTCAGGTTGCAGGTCAAAGTGGGGAAGGGGAACGAAGTGATGATTGCAATCGTTTGTATCCACATCTGACCGAATAAACCTCTGCGTCTGCAGAATCTCATGCGGATGTCGGAGTGTTGGTGAGATATGGTTGGCAGAGGGTGGTGCGTGGATGCCAGGCGTAAGGTGATAGATTAGTGCGATTAATACCATGAAGCTAAAGCGGCACAGTTCGCTTGATTGCATAACTTGTAGGCGTTATATGATATCGTCGGTTTCCTGCAATAGGGGCACAACTCAAAATTTGTCATTTTTGAGATTTTGATGGCAAATGATGAAAAATTATGTAAACTTTCATCTCACAAAGACCCGTTCCGAAATTCGATAAGAAACGCGAGAATTTTGCATTTTTATCAATTTTCCGCAATAAAGGCACAACTCAAAATCAGTCAAATTTTGCAATAGTCATTGAAAAATAGAAAATTCATGAAACAGATAGTCCGTCTAAATTCGTATACTTTTGTCAAATGATGAGAGAAATAAGTGAACTTGCAGGAAGTGTTTCAGGATTGCCAATTTTCAAACGCTCATTCTGAAAATTCACATTTTTTGAGTTGTGCCCCTATTGCAGGAAACCGACGATATATTCACACTGTGCTGTGAAAGTTGGAAGCAAGGGAAACGGCTTTTCACCCGTTTCTGGTTCTAGCGATGGCTATGAACATATGAATATACATGAGTTGTATATATAGAGAGGAGAGTATAGAGAAAGTGGATAGAAAGATACAAAGTAGAAGGAAAGGGACGGGCCAGGGATTGAACCCAGGACCTTCTGTATATGAATCAAAAGCAGTAGCCACTAGACCACCAAGCCCATCTTGAAAATTCTTCATATTAATTATGGAAGAGAAACAGAACAAGGAGAGGAAGAAAGGGATTCAGTTAAAAGAAATGCAATATGTTGAAGAAAGCGAAAGAACACAGAAAAAATAGAACTACAGAAGAAGAAGTAGAACAGCCGGTAGAAAACAGAAAAAAGACGAAGGCCTAATAGGAGTAAAAGACAATAGACAAAGAATAAGAAAAAATGAATGGAAATAAGTTAAAAAAAACTTTAATTAAATGAAAAAGATATGCCTGGCTCGACCAAGCGGAACCTAATCACTAGAGAAAAACTCACTGTTAGAATTTCAGTAAATTTCCACA
The DNA here is from genome assembly GCF_035046485.1 of Aedes albopictus. Lineage (NCBI taxonomy): Eukaryota > Metazoa > Arthropoda > Insecta > Diptera > Culicidae > Aedes > Aedes albopictus. The sequence continues at coordinate 195,087,545 of NC_085138.1, read as the reverse complement.
AGCTTAACATCAACGCAGAGAAAGTTTCGAAAGACGACCATCTTATAATTCTCAATTTGAGGTCATCCATAAGGTTAAACGGTTCTTGTGCACTTGACAGCGTAAGGGTGGACTGTTATAAATTCAATTTGCATACCACCATTCGTCTAAACAGATTTTCTACGTAAATTCTCTAAATCCAATTTTTGTTTTGCCACACGACGGCGATGCCTCAGCGCGACACCGAAGAGTCGTTCCCTTCGTTGATGGGAAAGTTTTTCCCACAACTGGGGGAGAAATGCCATGATAAAGTTGCTCGTTTGACTCAGAGCAGCTATAAAAAGTGACAAATTGAAATCATTAAAATATATTATACAGAAGCTATCCCTTGGTCTGCAGTTCTGTGCACTTCGCGTATGAGAGGATCCTCTCTAGTAGTACCTACCTACATACAGAATGTTTTACCAAACGAAAAAAAAAACGAAAGGTGCAGATGAGATAAGTGAGTGAGCGCAAATGTGGGTGTAAAAAAAGGCTGGAAAAATATGAAAAGTTGAAAGGAATTAGTGTCAAGACTCGTTAGAGATGCAGTAGTACGCTTAAATCACCACCGAGCGGATGAAGTGACAAAAAGCAGCAGCCAGGCACTCGTGAAGTTGTAGTTCCGACCGGAGACGAGAGCTTGAGCGGTATCCTCTTCTGGTAGGTACGTGACGCTTTGAACTATGTAACATTATTCCTCGCGCTGAGTGCATTGTCAGTACTAGTTTAGTCGAACCGACAGCTTTTTGGGAACGTGTGCTTCGAAACTTACTAAATTGATTCATTACGAAACGGTAAGGACATGAAACTTGAAAAGTTATCAAATTGCTATGAAGTTGACGAATTCTACAAGCGCTTCTTTTTGTATTGGTGTATCGTCCCGATTGGGGTAGAGCCAGCATCGCAACTTTGGCTATATGTGTCCTTATACGTACTGAAACACAATTTCATTTAATTTTGAGCCCTGAATAAGAGGTAAAATACCTAAAATAAATACTATATTTACGAGATGGTTCCTATAGACACAGCTGTAAAAGCGTGGGTATTTATCATGCTGAGGGTGACGGGTTCGATTCCCGATCGGTCCAGGAGCGTATCGTAAAGGAAATTTTCTTGACTTTCTTATGCATTGAGTATCTTCGTGCCTGTCACACGATATACATTATACACATGCAAAATGGTTATTGAAAGAGGAAGCTCTCAGTTAACAACCGTAGAAGTGCTCATAGAACAATAAGCTGGAAAGCAAGCTATACCCAGGTGGGGACGTTACGCCAAGAAGAAAAACAAGAAAGAGAAGTGGACCACCCTAGTGTCCATTATACCCCTAACCTCCTACTAGAACTCATGTCACAAAACTTTTCGTTTCAAAGCTGGGGAAATTGAGAACGCATGGCTCCGAAAAGCTTTGGAAATAAGAACTTTGCATTGCTTGCTCCGAGGGCCCATAAACAACTGAGCTGCCAATGTGGAATAGAAGTTAATCCATTTACATGAATTGTCGCTCAAACTTAATTCTTTTTCAAGTGTATAAGTGTTCTGAATCGTTTCCGGAACTTGCTTAGAGACCGTATCATTCAAGATAATCTGCAGAAAAAATACTGCAGCAAAAGAGCTAAAAACAACCATCTCCCCGCGCGGAGAATGGAAAAGTTTTGCGTATAGGATGGCACAAGACAAAAGTTACGTAAAAAGATTAAATGTGCCGCTGGGAGAGAACGAAACTTGAAGAGTGCGATCTCCGGGCACACCGAAAATGCAGAAAACATAACCCTCAGATGCTGATGGCGGTAAAGCCTTGTGGTGGGCCTCTTGACGTGAAGTTTACCCCATAGAACACATATACCGAACCACCTTTCTCTTCAGTTAAGTTACAGCGAAAAATGCTTCTTCCAAAGAATGTGCACCACTTCAGAGCAATGCAATATTTATTATCTCATAATTGTTTATGGGGTAAAGTTTTAATTCAACTACTAACTTGTAATGAAGGCGGAATTCCCGACTTGACGGAAAGCATTGCACCCGGGTAGGTTTGGTACCAAGCTATATTGGGACCAATAAAGCGGATTAATTGTTTCAAACTTTTTGATTCGATACTGGAAAGGGGCTCGCCCGCAGACGAACGATGTTCTGTGATGAGGAGCACAGTTATTTTTGTTTCATAGTTTTACATAATGATTATATTTGGCTAGCTTTATCCGCAGGGACACATATTAGAAAACGAAACTATGGGTTGCTTCTTATCTAATCATGTAACCTATCATCCAATCTGTAGGTGTTCGGTTTGTTAATTGGGGGTGTTGAAGTGATTTTGTATTTGTATGCGCGGAAATATATAAAGAACAAGTAGATTTTATGTTGGATGCTCAGGTTTTTTTCCTCCCACCTGGCATACAAGTAGGGCACTAGTAGGCGAAACCACCCTAGCTACCGCCACCTACCAGCTTCAGAAACCCACCACCAGATGTCTTCAAGCGTCTATTGAGGCGGCCATTAGGAGGGCGCAATAGAGGCCATTACAAGAGCCCCGAAGGAAAGAGCAATGACCGATGAACCGAGACAAGAACCCTAAAGGCTATTAGCATATTTCCACTCACTGACTTGCCCGGAGATAGCTGAAGAAGTCAGTTGAAAAATCAAGTTTTGACAAAGGTCAACTAAAGTTTGAAAGCGAAGTTTTGAAAGTGAGAGTGAAGAGTGGAAGAAGTGGTTTGGAAGTGGACAACAGAACCCCGCCGTTTTGGTATAGAATCCACTACATTTCTATTACCGCCCCTACGCTATCCTAGTGCCCCACTCCGGGCGAATTCCGGCATCTTTGTTGGCCGAAGACCGATCCCTCAATATCGGTAGCCTAGGTCGCGTGGGAAGGTCCCAGGAAGCTGCAGCGAGAACCCCTAGAGGCATCGCGGAAGCAGAAAGTGGCCGAAGTCGTGAAGAACTAACGGAGAACATCGGCGGCCATTACCAGGCTGCGAGGAAAGCATGGTCAGGTGGTTGGTGAGGAACAGAGGGGCCCCGACGAAGAGAAAAAGATCAGATTAGCGCATAAGAAAGTGGGAAGAAGTCAAGGATAAGGAGTAGGTCAAACTTGTGCCAGAATAAACATTAAGAAAGTTAGAATAAAGTGAGAGTTTTGACTAAATAGTGAAGTGCTCTAAAACGCTCCCGATTGGCTAACCGATACTTACAAATCTAGTAGCTAGATGAAAATGTAAAGATGAATATAAAATTTTGGAAATTACGACTGGCTTCGTGTCTCGTTCACCAAAGTATGGCGCTGGCGTATTGTTAGCTTCCTAAATTTCCCCACGATTCCTTATGCTCCGAGCAGGGTCGACACCACGCCTGCTTTCCGCTGCACAGAAATACTGATACCGCGAAAACCGCAACTGGACCTCCAATAAGTAAGACCCTATATGCTTACACTGCAGGAGGGTTACCGACATGGGCCCTTCTAATGCTTCAAGCTTTTCCTGGAGCTTCTTATCTTGCCGTGGGTTTTTTTTCAACCTTGGGTTGAGTTCAACCGCAGAGCATCGGTTCTAACTGTATAGCCGGCTCCGAACATTAATACCACCTTTTGGTTGCGACTGACCAATCCGCTCCTCGAGTCCACGGGTCATCCTACTGGCATACACCGCATAGCTATTAGACATCATCCAAGACAGGGCTACCATAGCTGTGGAGGCTCTCTTGCAAGCGTAATCGACATTGCTAACAAAGGTGAGCTTCGATTACGAGGTTGATCATTACCCCCAAGTGTTCGACGGAGATGATCTAACCACAACCATAGCAATCAAATAAATGTGATGCTTGTGGAAGATAATAATTTTCTAGATTCTTGCACTGACACTTGTAACCGTTGGTCCCAAGGTGTGAGCTTGTTGGCTCCTCCACAAGCAATCCTTACCATAACCCTCCTGTCAGTAAACCCCTAATTCCAACACCCAGTCCTCAAAATCAAATAACAGCCTTACTGACGGCGTACAACCTGCTGTTATTGAACATGTAACGAGCCATTTGATTCTTCTAAAAGTACCGTAAACCGGGGTCAAATTGATCAGCGGGGTGAAATTGATCATTTGGGTACTACATTGTAATTGCATATCAGGAACTTCTAAGCGTCGCAATGATCCCAAACTTCTTACTTCATCTAGTTCGTAGATGTCTAGGGATGAGTTTAATCTATTAAATTTTTAGAATTAAGTTAGTTTTGCCTTATTTTTTTAAGAATTTGCAATGTATTTCTCACTTAGCTGAAATCATTGCTTCTAAACAATCGATTACCACTAGGACTTCCCGTGATTTTTTTGTTTTAACATTTTTATAGAGCCTTGGTTGGAAAGTTATGAAGCTATTCTGAATATGAATAGTAGAGTGGGTCATCGTTTATATGGAAAAATGAAAAACTCAATGGTATCCCATCAGATCAAAGCTTTTTTGATACCATTTCAGGATCCAAATAAGCGTGCAAAATTTAGGCACGATCGGTTATGTCTACGTTTTGCGCATCGCGTTTGAAGTTTGTGTGGGGTTTTACATGGGAAAACACACTTTTTTGCATTTTTCTCATAACAAGCTCGAATTTTTCTATAACCATGTAACCGATGAAGTGAAAACATAGCCTAGGGTGTCCTGAAAAACTTTGTCGAAGACCGCGAAGTGATCTGATGCTTGTGAAAAAAGTTATAGCGTTGGCATTGCTTGGCGAAACAGCATGATTTTGTTGCTATTGTTATTCCTTTACATGTTAAAACCTAAAGACACACATGCGGTTCGTTGGTTTTAACTATTTTCACAAGCATCGGATCGCTTTGCGGTCTTCAACAAAAATTTTCAGAACATCCTAGGCTATCATTTTACAGTATCGGTCAAAAAGTTTCAGACAAACTTTTTCAACTTATGACAAAAATGCAAAAAAAGTATGTTTTTCCATACAAAATCCCATACAAATTTCAATTGCAATGCGCAAAGTGTAGACGCAACCGATTGTGCTCAAATTTTGCACAGATACTCAGGACCCGAAACGGAATCAAAAAAGCTTTGATCTGAGAAAACGTTTCCGATGACCCACACTAATGAATAGCTTAAAAATAATTTCTTTTTTTGACGAAAAAGTCATTTTTGTACCGTAATCCGGGGTATCATTGATCAGCGGGGTAACATTGATCGGCTTGACCCACCTCAGGAAATGTTCAAACAAGCATTTTGGGTTATTGAATGATTAGTTTACATGTGTTACAGACAATTAGTCACATATTTCTGTATAAAATTCAATATATTCCGAAACTGCCTGCAGGCGAACTTCAAGGACACTTTCAAACTTTTGTTACCGTAACTGTATCGCAAATGTAATGAATGTTTCTAGCTGCCAAGTATTCGCTGAACCCGATTTCGCCATCAAAAGTTCTATAAATATAGAAATTTATGCATAAAATTGCACTTTTCCGGAGGTTATATCATATTTAGTATGGAAATTGCATACTTTCAGGCGTTTTCTTAAGTTTTATTAAACTTTAATGTAAAATTTAATAAAATTTTTTATTTATTTTTTATTTCAAATGATTTTTTTTTGCAATAAAATGATTTGCAGTAGAGTTTTTAACCTCGTTGACTGATGAAAACTATGGTCGTACTTGTTTTAAAGCATCAAATTTATCCATATCGATAATGGAATACTTAATTATTCGCCAAAAAACTACGAAAAGTGATCAATTTCACCCAAAATCACGGTACTTCTTATATGGCCAGGTTAGTAACTCCATCTGGTTTTGGAGCCTTCCTCTCATCAGTGACCAGCGATCGCCCGTCCCAAGCCATTGTTACCAAATGCTTGGAAACAAGTGTGCAGCCCTGGACAGGGTGTCCAGGGGTTTTTGTTGTAAGGCTAGGGATAGTTTTTCTTTTTCTTTAAATATATGAAGGTTAGTTTTTTCACCAAATTAAAGTAGGTTTTGCTGTGGCACACAAAAGATTGTTAATTAATTAATTATTTTTATTAAAGAGATTTTCAGCACAGTTCTTGGCTGGTTCATCTCTGACAAAAGATTTGTAAATATTAACCTAAAATATCAACTATATAAATAATTAAACAGAACATCAAAAATAAAATATTCTCAGTGTAAATAATCATCTATCCTACAAAATACTAACCCCTCGTCGTTACGTCAACTTTGACTCTCTATGGTTGTCATCACTGGTTCGCCGGATGGAGTGGAGAAAGGAGAGTTGGAAAGGAGTGAGAGAGGGAGGGAAAGTAGATGATGGGATTGACAAATAAAGGGGAGAAGTGTGTGAACCTTGAAGCAAAGCGGATCGCTGTTAGCTCCGTCCGAAAAAAGAAAAGGTGCGAAGAACGTGGAAAGCCGAAAAGAGTGAGTGCCTGTTCCCTGAAGACCATCCGGAGTAGAAGGGCGATCCGGAGTACCAGAGATGGCATAGATACACTGATAAACAGCTCTGCGTACACATCTTCAATAAAATGAGCGCCGCTCTCTTTTGCTACGAATGTGGACCGGCAACAAACACACATCGCTCAGCCGCAAAACTTTGCGTGAGAGTGCGAATGTGTAAGTTGCCACACCAAATGCGCGAGACGTCGCAGAGCTCAAACTTCTTCTGCGTGAGCTTTGCTCATTTCTAGGAATGTGCTACACATCTGCGCTGACTGAGCTGCAAGTTGTAGGCGCTCGGCAGTACAGAGTAGCGCAGCGCTGTGATGTGAGCTGTGTGTTGGACTGTACTTTCTCTTGCTTTCCTGCGCTCACCGTCGAGCGCGATGCGATAACGATGCCGAGCGCGTGCAGTCGGACCACGCAGAAGATACTTCTTTACACGCACTCTTTCTCATCATGCAGGGTGTGTGTAATGTGTATTTTTTATCTTCTCACTTAGCGCTCTGAGGTGTATGCCATCTCTGCGGAGTACGAGGTCCGAGTCGGAAGACGCCATTTGACGGATCGGATTTGGGACCTCCTGGTACCCACGGCCACGTCGAGATACACCTCTTGGACAGACATCAGGCAGACGATATACGGCGAGTTCCGGGCTGGTGGTTCCTGCGCGTGACACCAATTGCCAGCCCACACGCCGCGAGTAGCTCTTTCGACTACGGATCAAGATTCCCGATACCCACGTGTTGGACCACCGTTTAGACCTCCGGGCATCCCCAACCACGCCACCTGTAAAGCCGGCGCCCACGACCAAGTTGTCCATTTCAAGTCAACAACTGAAGAAAACCCCGAAGCGCATCACGTGGACGGACAGGTAAACGGGATTCAGCGAGTTCCGGGCTGGTGGTGCCTGCGCGTGACGCCAATTGCCAGCCTACACGCCGCGTGTAGCACTGGCCACAGTTTTGGCGGTGAGGGTCAAGTACCCAACATCCAATGCGCCACTGCGCCGTGAGCGAGCCCGGGAACGTCGAGTTTCAACCTCCCCGAACCACCCCTGCGGTTTCGACGACCGATCAAGCCTCAACATCACCGGGTAAGCTTCTCCTGAACACTTCGCCCAAGCCGCCCAGTACCATCAGGGCGTTAGACCTGCCAGCACCAGCCGACCTCTCCTCTCCTCCATCAGCCTGTACCACCATGGGCCCCATCAGCAGCAGAAGTGCTGCAACGAGTATGACTCCCCCTTATGTAAGTTTAAATAAATAGATGTCTAAGCTAAATTGTTGTGTATGTGCCATTATTTAAACTGCAAAAGGTCCGTGGATGTCCTGTGTTGGTCTGCTCTTATTTCCCTGTCGTTTGGTGTAGTTGGTGTCCGCTCGAAGCAAGTAGGTAGGTGGCAAACCTGAGATTGGAGCCCTGAGCTAGTCGAATCTTACACCATGATGTAGAAGAAACCCCTCGTTTGTTCTTTCCAAAATCTCTGGAGATTGCTCTGTGGCGCCACCACATATAGTGACATAGCCATTACGGCTCTGTAGGTGTTATCCTGCGGGTTCATATTGGCACATTGACACAGACCCTCTTCTTTCTTGCGCTTCTCTTGGCCTTGAACGGGACTTAGGCAATTGCAGTTGCCATTCATCGATCATCCCGCTCCTCATCCGTACATGCTTGCTGCATCAGTTACCTTGCCCGTAGAAAGGCGTGATGTAGGTTAACAATAGCTGGAGATTTTCCTGGACATTTGGCCTGTTTGGTGGACTCTTACCACCTGTTCCGAATAGTGCGAAACAGCAGCTGCCTTTTGGAGGTTGAGTACTTACAACATTGCATTTTACTTCATGATAGGTGGAACATCGATGAGTTGTGCAATATTGTTGAGAGATTTGTGCGTGAACAAATACTGCAATGTAATATAGTTTTGTATTGTAATTACTTACTATTTAATTAATTATTCTTCAATAAATTTGCAATTTCGATGCTGTTCTCAACATGGTGTCTTAGTTCCGGAAGTACCACACGTTTCAACGTTACTAGTGATCCGTAGTGCTATTCTAAGCCGGCCAGAAGCTACACGGGTATAGTAGTTTTCGTATTTTTAAGGGAAGGCCATTGTTCATCTGATTTCCACAAGAACTCTGGACCTCGGCACCAGCGACTCGATGAAAAAAATCTGGATTTTGGTGCCACTTTGTTCCTTCATCTGCCACGCTTAGCTTGGTTGGGATGCTCATATCCTCCACTCCCATAGATCTGCTTCTTCTAGAACCTCGCAAACTCGAAAGGCAACCAACTGGTTGTACCGACGGTGTTTAGAAGTTACCCAATACTCACGTTTTAAGAAGGCGTCCAGTATCGATGTTTCACGGCAAATCATAGCGTGCTACAGCCAGCCGATTGGTGCAAAGCATACTTAAAAAACGGCAGTTCGAAGTTCAGATTATGGGATGAACAAAAAAAAAAAAAATCAGTGAGTAAACTCTTGTCTCGGACCCCAATAGCGAAAGCTCGACGATTGATCCCTCTATAAATCTCAAGTACGTACGCCACCATCGCGAATCGACAAAAATGTGCAGCTGAATGTCATTGTCTTCGGGTGCAGATGTTGGTGAACGATGGCAATGAGATCTGAAGTTCTGGTATGTCAGGCAGAGCTACGCATACGCACTATGTTAACCACTTTTTGAAGCTTTTCATTGTCAAAGTTCCAGAATTTCCCATTCGTTGGACGACCAACTAACAGAAGGACTTCGTTTATGTGGTTGAAGTTCTTGAACGTAAAGTGGTCTTCTTAATAGTGATGTCCTCGCTAAAACTGCTATCAACAGCAGATGGTTCGTTTAATTGCGCTAATACTGTTGACGGATTGCAGGCCGAATTGCGGGTTTTGATGCCTGGCGACGCATGGATTTCCCGCTGGTTTGTTTTCTCCTTCTGCTCCATGCTCAGAAGCATACCGTCGACGTAGTGTCGCTTCACAATAGTTTCTACTTCTACACGGCTTGTTGAAACTTGCTTGTGTGCACACTTTACATACTACACCGTACGTGGTAGTACGGTAATAGAGGTAGTACAGAATAGAGGTAGTGATAGTGAAGGCTCACACCTTCGCATGTAGCGGGGAGGCTAGGTCTCCGTTAAGGAGAGCGGAAGGAGCTGTAGTGAGCTGCACACGTAGTGCCAGCGTGGGCCATCCGATCTCATCTACGGCTATAGTTTGTCGGGTTGGACGGAGCATGGTTAACGAGGGTCATAAACAAGAATCGTGATGGGCTCTCTGCGATGCAGCCTGGCTGTGCAGCAGTTTCATTCCATCATTGGCTTTGCGTCACGAAGCCTTATATTAGTAAGGACCTCAAGCAGGCTCTTGTTAAACTTCGGTGGTCAATGATGGCGGCCAGCCAGGACCACGAGAAATTAGTGGCTGCGGCAGCGGCAAACCAGTGAAGTCAAAGGTTACGATGTATACACAGACGAAGGATTTCGTTTTCGCGGGTATCCCCAAAGAAGTAGTGGATGCTATTGCAAACGCAGAAGCGTGTGAGGCAGCCATCAGGTGGCGCCCGCAAGGCTAGGTGGCTGTTAACCCCGAAAGTCTGTAGTAAAGCCGGCATCTCGGACCCCAGCCAGGCGTCCCGGAAAGATGGTAAGGGTGGGCCTGAAAAGGAGATCGAAGGGAAGGGCTGATCAGTGGGAGAACGCCCTTTGGACCAAAGTAGAGAGGAAGAGTGAAAGTAATAAACCGCAAGCGGTGCACGAGTGCCACCAGGCCTAGAAAACGTAGCAGGGGAGGTGCCAAGCGCGGGAAGGAGGAGCGACGTCATGCTCGTGGATCCCGAACAGGTGAAGTGAAGTCGGCGTGCGTTCAACCGGCATCCAATTTTCTCCTCTTGTCGTTTGTCGATGAAGCCTGGCTATTTTTTAGTGTGTCTCAAACATGACCCCTCGGCCCCAAGGGGTTAAATAGTGGTATTTCATTCTCAAACACAAAAATGAGATGTTATCGAATGGGTCTTTTTTTGTTTGGTGTATTTTGGAAAAATGTTGAACCCTTCTAGTTGTAGCTATAAGCGTGTTGTATCCCACATCCCCCTATTCCCACATATTCCATGACTTCTACGAAAGCCGTTTGCTTCGGGCAATACGCACGATAACATTTAGATAATGCAAAGCAAATTTGCAGTGGAACGTTTTAAACTGTGCCGTATCCCAACCAGACCAGCCAACATCAGGGCGAAGTTATTTCCACCCACTTGGAAGTGTTATGCGCGACCTTCTTCGTCAATTTTGTTTTATGATGTTCTTTGTGCGACCCATGGATGGATGATGTGTCTCCACCTTGCCGCCGTTGTTCATCTTTTGAGGTTTGTGACTTTTCCCTAGCCGCGGGAAAATTTTACGACTGCTCGCTTCAGAACGGTGTCTCACGAGGAGGGGGAAAGTACAGAGGATGGCCAAAATGTTTGGGATAAGTAACTTTTTTTTCTCTCTCAAAAAAGTTCAACATGCTCTAACTTTTCATAAAGTGCATAAAAAATCTCAAATTTTGACTGTTTGTCAACCTGTTATATGTGCATCATTGGTACAAATTTGGGCTCGATTGAATAATATTTCGCGAAGTTAGAACCGTTCGGGTAAAACACTATTTTTTAGACAACTCATTTTTGAGCTGCCATATCTCGGAAACCAGTGAACCGAATTGAATGAAATTTTGAACGTACACTAACAATATACAAATGCTTCTCAAACTATTAAAACATTGATACTTTTTGAACGTTGAAAAAAGTTATCATGGATACTTTTTGGATTTTTCTCGAAAAAATGTAATTTTTTTAAGTCAATGTCAATAAATTTTAGTGTTGATGTCCAAAGATTTTCCACTTCTGTTCTCAGGTTATCTTTAATCAGATATATTGGTGCCTATTTAGATTAAAGGAAGAACACATTTAGTAATTTTTGTGTGGTATTGTAAATTTAACTTATTTTCCTCTATATGGGTAAAAATTTCAACCCGGTATAACTTAATTCGCCGTGAGAAAATATTACATTTTATAACGTTGTATTAAGTATCAATATATTGTTGACAAACGTTAAAAAAAACATTGAATTCGGTTCACAGGTTTCCGAGATATGACAGCTCAAAAATGAGTTGTCTAAAAAATAGTGTTTTACCCGAACGGTTCTAACTTCGCGAAATATTATTCAATCGAGCCCAAATTTGTACCAATGATGCACATATAACAGGTTGATAAACAGTCAAATTTTGAGATTTTTTGATGCACTCTATGAAAAGTTATAGCATGTTGAATTTTTTTTGTGGGAGAAAAATAGTTGCCTATCCCAAACATTTTGGCCATCCCCTGTATTTAGATGGAGCGCAGCGCCTCGTACACCGAGTGTGCACCAAGTGATAATAATTTCTTCCGCAACCGTCGTCGCATGAATAGGTGAGTTTCCGCGTTGCTTTTTCGCAATGCTCTCTCCCCCGGAAGCGGGTGCGAGAATGTTTCCATACACTTTGACGCCACTGCTTGCTCGGCGGAAACTCTAGGGCGCGAATTCTAACCATGGTTGAGAAACTGGAACTGGTGGGAATTTCATTTTCACTTTGTTCCATTATGCACGCTTGATAGCATTTTAATGGATTCTGTGATGCGAAGAAAATTCTCTCGCTGGAGGAAGGAAATTGTTAAAAAATATTTTTTAATTCAATGCGTGTTGTGTTTACCTTCGGAATTTTGTCTGAGGTGATCTCTATTTAGCATAGCATTTAAACCTGTCGAAGCGTTTATAATAGATAATGTACACACATTAAAATTCCTTTTAATGACCGAAAACCAAATATTGGTCCTACTAAATAAATGTTCAAAAATTCGTGATAAACTCTATATACTTTTTTTGTTTTTATCAATGTGTATTTTAACATCTCTCTATATACCTATCTAACATGTCTGTACTCTAGAGGACAGTGTTGCGGGAGGTAATGGCTGGCGACTCTTTAAGCAGAATTAAGACGAACATTTGTCAAGCAGTTACAAAGCTACAAAGTCATTACATTTTTAGTTTTAATACAAATAAGCCAGTTTAGCCGCTCTGTAGGCCTTACTTCGCTCCATTCTACCCTCGTCGGTGTGAGCTCTTTGCATCCTCCTTCTAGTTTTTACACCACCAGTATACCGATTTGCATCTATGTCTGGGTAAGGATCGTCTTTGAATTGGGCGTCATATGCACGGCTTAGGATTCCGCCTAAATCCTCTGGATATATCGTTGATGGTCACTGTGCATGTATCCATCGTCGACCTTCTAGTCCGAGCTAGGATTTAGATCCGGGCTCCAGAAGGTCACGTCATTAATGGACTCTGCACCGTTCAGGTTTTTTTTGTCACCTGCATTTGTGACACGTGGGCTGCAAAACGGTGAGTCGATAAGGAGAGCGCCCAACATAGCTCCAGTCCTCACATGTTCCTACCTCATGCTTCAACCGGTCAAACGATGACAAGAATTGTGTGCTTAGCTGGTAGTGCAGCCTGGGCACTGTTGTCCTTCCCAAGTAACACACATGTTATATAAAAGTTACGACAGCGCAAGTTTTGGTTGTATAGAAGTTTATTTTACGTAATTTCAACACAATGTTAGAATTACGTAAAATAAACTTCTATACAACCAAAACTTGCGCTGTCGTAACTCTATTATAACATGTGTGTTGCTTGGGTTCTGGCTTCAGCTAGATTGAGGAGGTATGACCCGAGCGTCTGTTCACCAAGGAGGTGCGGCTCAAACAGCGTCTGTTCTGGCATCCTGCGGCGGACGCCCAGCTGACGCTGCATCACGCCCAGCTAGATCCAAGGTGGTAGCCCCATCAGCGTGATCGTCCCAGTGTTAGTTGGGACGTTAAACAGAACTGGCACGATGGCCCTCCGGCGAGACAGGAGTGTTGGCGTAGGCCCAATAAGCCACCCGTAAAAATCCCCATTGCGAATAGCATAGGAGAAAATACGACTCGATACAATCGGCAAAGACCCACGCGACGAAATAAGGACTACGATTGGAAACATGGAATTGCAAGTCATTAGGTTTCGCAGGATGTGACAGGGTAATTTACGACGAACTACATCCCCGAAACTTCGACATCGTGGCGTTGCACGAACTTTGTTGGACTAGACATAAAGTGTGGAAAAGCGGGCAACGAGCGGCTACCTTCTACCAATGCTGTGGCACCACCAATGAACTGGGAACAGGATTTATGGTGTTGGGCAAGATGCGACAACTTGTGATCGGGTGGCAGCCGATCAACGCAAGGATGTGTATGTTAAGAATTAATGGCCGCTTCTTCAGCTACAGCATCATCAACGTCCACTGCCCACACGAAGGGAGACCTGATGATGAGAAAGAAGCGTTCTAAACGCAGTTAGAGCAAACATACGATGGTTGCACGCCGCGTGACGTGAAAATCGTTGTCGGCGACATGCACGCGCAGATAGGAAGGGAGGAAATGTACAGACCGGTAATCGGGCGCCACAGCCTGCATGCCTGGAACGATAACGTCCAGCGATGCGTAAACTTTGCAGCCTCCCGTGGTATAGTAGTCCGAAGCACCTTCTTCCCCCGCAAAGATATCCGCAAAGCCACCTGGAGATCACCCGATCATCAAACAGAAAACCAAATCGACCACGTCCTAATCGTCGGTTAATTCTTCTTGGATATAATTACCAATGTCCGCACATATCGCGGTGCGAATATAGATTCGGATCACTACTTAGTGGCTGTATGCGCTCAAAACTTTCGACGGTTATTACTACACGTTGAAGTCGAACGCCGCGGCTCAACATCGAGCAGCTGGGTAACGTAGAAGTGGCTCAAGACTACGCGCAGCAGCTAGCAGTGGCCCTACCAACGGAAGAGCAGCTTGGCGCAGCTACACTTGAAGATGGCTGGAGGGACATTCGACCCGTCATAGGTAGAATCTCGGCTACAGCACTAGGCTACGCGACTTCGAATCACAGAAACGACTGGTACGACGGCGAATGTGAACAGTTGAAAAACGAGATGAATGCAGCATGGGCGAGAATGCTGCAACACCGTACGAGAGCGAATGAGGCACGTTACAAACTGGCGCGGAACAGGCAGAACTGTGAAGCGAGTGAAGAAGCGCCAGCAGGAAGAACGAAATCTCTAGAAGAGCTGTACTGCGCTAGGGGCATACGAAAGTTCTACGAGAATTGCTATTGAAATACGACTGTATGGTTGACTCTTTTGATTAACGGCTACGCAGTCTTGGGATTCAAAAAACGAGTTGTTTTATTCACCCGACGTTTCGACACGGGATAGTGTCTTCCCCCTGAGGAAGGCTTTTCGCCCTTCTCTGTCGGCCGCTTTTTGGGTCGCGTCTCATCTGCAGGTTTCGGCCATGCAGCTCGAGCCGTAGGACGTTTTGACCCCTCCGCTACACGCTAAAACCGCTCAGCACCTAAAATGTATGAGGCCTACTCATAAATGCATAATTTCCAGACCACACAAAAATGTGTAACAGTTACACATTCTAAAAAACAGCTCGTACACTATTCTAGATGCAAAATTTCGATATTTTTATCGTTTGCCAAGGTCAGTAGTAAACCTAGCTAGATTGCCGTACAAAATATTTTGCGAATTTCACGATTTTGCGGACGCAGGAGCTGATTTTGTGAATGTGTAAGTGTTACACATTTTTGGTGTAGTCTGGAAATTATGCACTTTAGTGCTGAGCGGTCTTAGCGTGTACGGCTCCGGCGAGTTGCATTTAAAAAGTGCGATTTTCTAACTTTTTTTATATGCATAAATGTGATTTGAAGCAGCATGAAAAAAGGGGTTCCTTCCAGGGTTTCAATGATTTGAGTGTAAAGTGTAGTGTTCTATCATAGCAGAGTTGCGCCACAGCTCCCGGGTTAACCGGTTCGTGTTGCGCTACTTTATTATCGTATTTCTGACAACACTGCACCCGAGCGTTGCCGATCATGGAAATCTTGTGGGCTCCATGTATATGGTTTCCCACTAGCAGACCACTGAGGGATCAGCTCGGTCTGTAGAAAGCGAAAGTGATTGGGATAGGTCAGTACTGTTTGGGTTCGCTTGAAGAGCAGAAGTATAACTAGAAAGAATAAAGAAGATAGAAGTTCCGAACAAAATTTGTTGTACTGTCTGTGGAAAATAAAGTGCATAGGAAATAAGTAATTGGTTGAGTTTTGTGGCCTGTTGAGGAAGTTCGTTTTCGTGGTTTCGTCCGTGTCTGTGGTGCTCGCCGCCATCTTGTCCTGTGGAACCTGTAAAAAGGAAGAAAATTAAGAAAAGTGACTTACCTGTGTGCTGCTACCTAATTGCCAGTCGTCAACGTCGTCCTGTGGGTGGAAACGCTAAAAAAAGGACACAACGTAGGAAATCACCCGTTTTTTGTGGTAAGAACAACCATAAAATTGGTGCCGTGACCAGGATCTCGGTCGGAAAACGTTCTAGAAGGTTCCTTTGGCACCCGCCATTGCGTGGTCTAGAACAATCCACCGCTGTGGTCGCGCCATTACATTTGCCATCCCTGAGACGACAACGGGGACGCTGTTCGTGTTGCTGCCCCCCACGGCTTTTTGTGGATTTTTCGGACCATTTCCGACGCCGTACTGAACTGAAAAGGAGATTTCGTTCAGCCCTCACGCCATTTTGAGGAAGGCTTCGCCACCAACCAACAATCACCCACGGATTTCCATTCGCTTTTTGAGGACGATTCCTACCAGTCACCTCGACGCCCTGGAACTATTTCGGCGATTTGGATCACGAATAGCGCGGACGGCGCTCGAGACTGTTCCGGTTGACGTTTTTTGATAATTCAAGGCACGCTTTGCCTTGGATAAGGTGAGTACCTTTCCAAGTGGTTAAATTTACAAACGTCCGGTCTACCGTGGTCTTTTTTCTGGACAGATCTCGCTGACTACAACGATTAATTTGAGCTGTCGAGCCTCTACCATGGCGGACTGCGAGGTGCTCATCGCGAGGAGAGACACGCTGCTCGCTACTCTGGGTCGGGCAGAGGCTTTCGTCGCCAACTACGATGCAGGACGGGACCAAGGACAAATACCGCTGAGACTGAGCCACGTCGACAACATCTGGTCTAACCTCGAAGCGGTGCAGGGCCAGCTTGAGGATACGGAAAGTACAGCAGAAGGTAGGGCATTGCATGCTGATGTTCGTGCTGGCTATGAAACCCGGCTTTTCGCAATAAAAGCAGACTTACTCTCTAAAATGCCTCCCACTCATATGAACGCTCGCAATCCTTGTTCCGCTCAAACTAACTCCGCTCTCTCTGGGATCAAGCTTCCAACTATTTCGCTTCCGGAATTCGACGGCGATTACCAGCACTGGCTCACTTTCCACGATACGTTCGTCGCTTTGATACATTCGAACGCTGATCTGCCCGACATCCAAAAATTCCACTACTTAAGGGCAGCGGTAAAAGGAGAAGCCGCGCAGTCCATCGAGTCGATCGCGATCAGTTCCGCTAATTATAACTTGGCTTGGGATGCACTGAAAGGTCGTTACTCCAACGAGTATTTAATGAAGAAGCGCCACCTCCAGGCACTCTTCGATGTTCCACGGATGAAGAAGGAGTCCGCTACGACACTTCATGGGTTGGTTGACGAGTTCGAACGGCATGTGAAAGTCCTTCGGCAGCTTGGAGAACCTACCGATTCGTGGAGCAGCCTTCTCGAACACCTGATTTGCACGAGATTACACGACGACACACTCAAGGTGTGGGAGGACCATGCGTCGACGGTGACAGATCCAAACTACGACTGCCTGATTGGGTTCCTGCAACGGAGAATTCGGGTTTTGGAGTCGATTTCTGTGAATCACCATGCACCATCGGGTTCCGCTCCACCTACCGCGTCGTCGTCGAAGAAGCAAATACCGATGATTCGTCTTTCGTCGTGCTCTTCCACTGCTAGCACAACGAAACGATGTCCAGCTTGCAATCAGCCACATCCTTTGGGCAAATGTTTCAAGTTTCAGCGTCTTCCGCTTTCTGAACGTCAGCAGATTGTCAACGCGAAGCGCCTGTGTACTAACTGCTTGAAATCCGATCATTCTAATCGCAACTGTCCATCGGAACTCACTTGCAGGTATTGTAATCGTCGGCACCATAGTCTTCTTCACTACGCAGCCCCGGATGCCAGCCGCAGGTCCTCAAACGACAGCGCAACGCTTCCCATCACCACCTCGTCAACTCCGGTGATCAATCACTCGTTTTCTCCAGCAGAGCATTCCGAACAGTCTCTGGTGATCGCAACAGATGGTCAGGTTCCAGTGGTTCAAACTAGCGTCCCTCGTCACCACGAACGAGACAATGTGTTTTTGCTCACCGTCATCGTAAATATCGTCGACGCTTTCGGTCACGAACATCCAGCACGCGCTCTTTTGGACAGCGCCTCACAGCCAAATCTTATAACCGAGCGACTCGCCAGCATGCTTCGTCTGCGGCGCAGCAACGTCAACGTTACGGTACAGGGTGCCGGTAAATTGTCCAAGCCTGTGCGCCAGTCAGTCTACACCGAAATTCGGTCGCAGAATCAGCCATTCTCGTGTGATGTCAACTTCTTGGTGATGGACAAAGTCACAGCAGACCTTCCATCACAGAATATTTCTACGGCAGGGTGGAATATCCCGAAGGAACTGGGGCTGGCCGATCCTTCGTTCAACAAGTCGCAGCCAATTGACTTGGTACTCGGTGCGAGGCATTTCTATTCGTTCTTCCCCAGTGCTGCACGGTTACAGTTGGCTGCAAATCTCCCAGTCCTCGTTGATAGCGTTTTCGGCTGGATAGTCGCTGGTTCTTCTACTCAAATCCATCCAGACTCCACTTCTGGCACTTCTGCATCCAGTTCCATAACTATGTCGATGGTGTCCCTCGAGGAAAGCATTGAACGCTTCTGGAAAACTGAAGAATTGGTCCTCAACGACGGTTACTCTGTGGAAGAACGGCACTGTGAGACAGTCTACCAGTCTTCGGTCGAGCGCAATGACGAAGGCCGCTACATCGTTCGAATGCCTCGTCAACCTGATTTCGACGTCAAGCTTGGAGCATCAAAAGCCAATGCGCTACGCCGTTTTCAGCTCTTGGAGAAGCGCCTTGAGCGGAACGCAAAACTCAAGGAAGATTACCACGCGTTTATGCAGGAATACCTCGACCTTGGCCACATGCGCTTGGTAGGAACGCACGAAAAAGAACCTGCAGTAGCCTACTATCTTCCGCACCACCCAGTCTTCAAAGATTCCAGCACGACCACCAAAGTTCGAGTAGTTTTCGACGCTTCGGCAAAGACTTCGACAGGCTATTCGCTAAACGAAGCACTTTCCGTGGGCCCGGTGGTACAGGATGATCTGCTGGACATCATGATTCGCTTCCGAACCTTCAAGGTGGCCGTGGTAGGCGACATTGCCAAAATGTACAGGCAAGTTTTGCTGCATCCGGACGACAGGTCGCTCGTTCGCATCTTTTTTCGATTCACTCCAAGTTCTCCAGTACAGGTTTACGAATTGCTCACCGTTACGTACGGCTTGGCGCCTTCTTCCTACCTTGCAACACGCACATTGAAACAGCTGGCGGATGACGAAGGCGAGGCGTACCCCCTTGGTGGTCCTGCGTTGCGCAAGAGCTTTTACGTCGACGACTTCATCGGAGGAGCACAATCTGTTCAAGAGGCTATTCGACTGCGAACGGAAATGAGCGAGCTACTGGCCAAGGGAGGCTTCGAGCTGAGAAAATGGACGTCCAATGAGCTCGATGTTCTGCAGGGCCTGAAAGACGACCAAATTGGTACTCAGTCATCCCTCGAATTCAGCCCTAACGAAACCGTGAAAGCCTTAGGAATCTGTTGGGAACCGGAAGCGGATACCTTGCGCTTCGACTCCAGTGTCGATGAGAACAGCAAACCACCCACCAAGCGTTCCATTTTGTCGGCCATATCACGTTTATTTGATCCACTTGGTCTCATCGCACCGGTCGTCGTGAAATCCAAGATTTTGATGCAGGAGCTCTGGCTGTTATCTTGCGGATGGGACGATCCCGTTCCGGAACAGGTCCAGCAAAAGTGGGAGAACATTCGCAGCGAACTTCCGAAAATTTCCTCATACCGTGTCGACCGCTATGCACTCTTGCCAAACTCAACGATCCAGCTACACACTTTCTCCGATGCTTCAGAATCGGCGTACGGTGCATGCATCTACGCCCGCTGCGAGAACGCGCAAGGTCAGACTCGTATTTGCCTGCTGGCATCCAAGTCGCGTGTGGCACCCCTAAAACGAGTTAGTCTTCCACGCTTGGAACTCTGCGCCGCTGTTTTAGGTGCCCATCTTTACGATCGGATCAAGAAAGCTATCGGCATCGACATTTCCACCTCGTTTTTCTGGTCCGACTCTGCCATTACGCTGCAGTGGATCCGTTCGCCTCCGAACACTTGGAAGACATACGTCGGTAATCGGGTTTCAGAGATCCAACACTTCTCCCATGGCTGTATCTGGAATCACGTCGCTGGCTACGAAAATCCTGCCGATCTGGTGTCACGCGGAATGACAGTAGCGGAATTCGTCGGAAGCAATCTCTGGCGCAGCGGACCCGATTGGTTAGCCCGTCAAGCACAGTATTGGCCAACATGTGAAGCTCCAAACGTACCCGAAGAAGACCTTGAAATTCGAACGGTTTCTGTAGCGGCAACTGCAACGTCACCACCGATCAACTCGTTGTTCCTACGATGGTCCTCCTACACTCGCCTGCTCCACGTCGTCGCTCACTGTCAGCGTTTCGTTGCGAATTGTCGTGCCAAAACTCGTACTCAACCAGAATCAGACCAAGTTACCACTACCGTCAGCCTCCTTCCCCAACAGTTAGCTGAAGCCAAAACGACCCTAGTTCGCCTTGTGCAAAATGACTCCTTTGCCACCGAAATAAAAGCCTTTCAAGTTGGTAGTTGGAGTAGTTGGAAAGCGTTCTCCCCTTCGAAAGTTGAGCCCATTCGTCGATCCAGAGAGAGTATTGCGAGTGGGAGGCCGTCTAAGTCTGTCTAAATTGAACTACCAAAGCAAACATCCTGCACTCCTTCCCAAAGCACACCCTTTCACGCGCCTTGTAGCCGAGCACTACCACAAGAAGCTTCTCCACGGCGGCGGGCGTGCTCTGCTGGCAGCAATGCGCGAAGAATTTTGGCCGATCGACGGCCGCAGACTAGTGCGAAATGTAGTTCGTGCTTGCTTCCGATGCTATCGTCTCAACCCGGTGGCTGCACAGCAACAAATCGGCCAGCTACCTGCTGCCCGAGTGATTCCCAGTCGTCCATTCAGCGTAGTAGGAGTTGATTACGCTGGGCCATTCTACCTGAAGGCCATCCACAAACGAGCTGCTCCCACGAAAGCGTATCTGTGCCTCTTCGTGTGCTTCGCAACGAAGGCGGTGCACCTAGAGTTAGTCAGCGAACTGTCCACGTCTGCTTTCCTGGCAACTCTTCGCAGGTTTATCTCTCGGCGAGGCCGCCCCTCGGACATACATTCGGACAATGGGAAGAATTTTGAAGGTGCTAGCAACGACATCACCCAATTGTATGACATGCTCGCTGAAGAAACATTCCAAGCGGAAATCGTATCGACATGTGCCGCCGAAGGAACTACTTGGCACTTCACACCTCCAAAAGCTCCTCACTTCGGCGGGCTATGGGAGTCGGCCATCAAGGTAGCGAAGAAGCATCTTGTAACGAACGGGTTACAACTTGATCTTAGAAAGCCAAAAAAAAAACATGAATTATAATCCAAATCGTAATATATCTTCAACTTTTGCATAATTTGAAATTCCCATGATAGCTCATCCTACTATGTGCGAACGATGTCGCTGCTAAACGTCCGGACACGTTCTCAGTATTTTGTCCCACGTTTGGAACCGGTTGGATGAGGTTTCATGGAAGGGGAGTGATCTACAAATTGCACTATTAAAATTTAATACAGGGCTAACCATGATGAAATTGAGACCCACTATTCAATTGTAAAAAAAAACTAATTTACTTAAACAGAAATTAAATGTTGTGCTAAATGTTAAGGACAAGGTATTTGGAGTACATAGCTCAAAATTTCTAGAGCACCGTTTTTTAGAACCGTTGAACGGATTTGGATGAAAATGCATCACGCTAATTGTTCAGTGGTTGTCAACAGCGTGATGCATTTTCATCCAAATCCGTTCAACGGTTCTAAAAAACGGTGCTCTAGAAATTTTGAACAATGTACTCCAAATACCTTGTCCTTAAGAGGGTTATGTATACCCCAAGTAATCGTCTTTTAATTTCTGTCTGAAGATAGCCTACTAACAAAAGTCGCGCCAAGATCACTCCTATTAAAAAAGCTAGGGTAGCTGTTAATATTTCCAACCGCCAATACAAAAACCAATGCAAACGCTTACCATTTACGACTGCTGAATCGACATATCGGCTGTGAAAATTTGGCATCTACAAACCTGGCGTTAACACCGGATGGAGCTACCGTATGAGTGGGGGAGAGAGTTTCCAAAATTAAGGTAGTGGGAGAGTCACGATTATAAAAGCGATGGACCACCTGAGGATCGCCCTCTGTTCCGATAAGGAAATACACCAGTAAGTCCGGCTCCGCGATTTTAACTCGAGTTGTGTGATTGAAGAATCTTCGAAGCTACATCGGGCGTGCAAATAGTGCTAACATTTGGAATATTGCAAGTTCCTTAGTAAGTGGAGGTGAAAGTTGTGATGAGTGGTGTCCTTTTGGATTATAGTGCGGCAGTTCTGATCGGATACCTCTGGGAACGCTAGAGATCAGACTGCGTGACACGTGCCCGATTAAAGTTAACCTTTCCCTCCGGTAAAACCCACTCTAGTGCACTATAGACCCCAAATCTGGTGTGAATCGAGTTATTAAGACTATCCGTCAACATATAGTCTCGCGAGTCGTGAAAGTTTCAAGACTGGCCGTCAATATCCAGTCTCGGGTACAGTGTACCGGTTAAGTGAGAAGCCCAGTGAACGTAGTCTGAGCCAACGTCCAAGGAAGACGCTACTTGGACGCCCTGAGGCCAGGAACGCCACGAGCGTCGTGGCAACCCCATTGAAGCACGTGCTCCGAGCGTGCTCGACGAACCACGACCCTAGAAGATCGTCATCTAACACCCTTACACCGAGATCGGCGTATCTCGCTCGGCGATCCCACTACCCAGCCGTATCATCCAAAGAGCGACCGGCTAGTCGCTGACCCAGGTATGTGAGTGACCCCTAACCGCTCTGCAACATTGTGAGCTCTCCCCCGATCGTACGATCGACAGTCCGGGTGGAGCCTTCGACCTCGACGGCGCCCAACCGACCGACGGCCGCACCTCCTCAAAGCTAGCCAACGAATCTAACGCATGTGTACTAGAACGAATCTTAATATGAACTCTAAAACCCACCCCAATGAATTAGTTAATACAATGTGTGCACCTAATGACAGTGATTTTATTTATTAGCGCCAAACGAGAGCACCTCAACTTCTGTAAGACTTTCTACGATCGGGTAAGTGTCCATTTATATGTTCTTCCCTTTGGTTCGCCCTGAGATCTAACTGAGCTAGTCATTGTTAAGGCGGAAAACCGCGAATACGAAATTAGGATTTTCAAAGAGATAATACGATCGAATGTTTCAATTGGCGCCCAACGTGGGACCCGATGATTGCTCGTCGTTAGGGGCATTTTTGTGAATGTTGGCAATGTACAGCTGAATCACCCGAATAGAGATTTTAATAGGTACTACACAGAACAATAGTTGGTTTGACGATTGATTGCTCGGCCTCAAACAATAGCTTTGACCTTTCAAGGACATCCATACGATTTAATTTACATTTGAATAATGGAATCGTACAACTCCTTTCCGGCTTCCCTCAATCGAGAGGTAACGTTTGACAAATGGTATTACGAAATACGGGTAGACCTTCTCACGGATGATGAACTCGCCTTTGAATTAGCGGTTAGGGATATAGCAGTCGATAAAGATCGCTCGCAAAGACGGAGATGCTTGAGAGCTAGGTTGAAAGTAGAGAGACACGAGGGTAGCAGTGTAAGGACCTTGAAATCTGACCCGAAGGAAGACATTGAACAGTGCAGGGCAAAGCTTGCTGAACTGGAAGCAATGCTCCGCGAAGATGCTACCACCGTTTGTAAAGATCGGCTACTCCACTTAGGCGCGAGAATTAAATTGGTGTTGTGCCATGCACCCCAAGACCTAAAGGATGAATTAATCAAAATGTTCGTTAGAGTGACGGACCATCTATATTTTTTGCTTTTCTCGTACACAAAGTGTACTGGAAAGGCTATATGTTCACTCCAAGAATGACTTTTTGATAGAAGGCCCGGAGAGTCAAATCACATATACCAATCGACTCAGCTCGACGAATTGAGGTGATGTCTGTGTGTGTGTATGTGTGTGTGTATGTGTGTGCGTGTGTGTGTGTGTGTGTGTCTGTATGTGTGTGTACAAAAAAACTCACATCACTTTTTGGCAGTAAACCTCATCCGATTTCAATGACCGACGGTTCATTCGACGCGGAATCTGGTCCCATTGTTTCCTATTGAAAATGGTTCGGATCGGTCCAGCCGTTCCAGAGATATGGCCATTTAGGTGTTCCGGAACGGTACTCCAGGAAGGGACCAGATAAGAAAATGCATCAAATCTATGCATGCGACACATCAAACCACGGCATTTTCGATAACCTGATGAGCCGTAAGCAGAAAAATAGTCTAAGACCATATCTGAACCGGTTGTGCTCCGGAACCGGTTCTAGGCGTTCCACTGGAAGTGGTCAAAAATACAATTAAACCAAACCCATGCATGCGACACATCAAACCACGGCATTTCAGATGACCTGATGGACAATGAGCAGGAAAACCATCTCAGACCATATCTGAACCGGTAGTGTTCCGGAATCGGTTCTAGTCGTCCCGCTGGAAGTGGCCAAATATACAATTGAACCAAACCCATGCATGCGGCACATCAAACCACGGCATTTTCGATGACCTGATGGATAATGAGCAGGAAAATCATCTCAGATCATATCTGAACCGGTAGTGTTCCGGAACCGGTTCTAGGCGTCCCGATGGAAGTGGCCAAATATACAATTGAACCAAACCCATGCATGCGGCACATCAAACCACGGCATTTTCATTGACCTGATGGACAATGAGCAAGAAAACCATCTCAGACCATATCTAAACCAGTAGTGTTCCGGAACCCGTTCCGGGGTTCCCGCTGAAGTGGTTAAATCTGAAAGAGAAACAAACCCGTACATGCATCACATCAAATAGCGGCTTTTTAGATTACCTAGTGAACGGCCAGCAAGTGTTTCGGAATCGGTTTTGAGTGGCCGGAAGAGGCCAAATTTAAAAGTAAACCAAATCCAGGCATGTGACACATCAAATCGTGGCTTTTGCGATATTCTGATGAACAGTTAGCTAGAAAATAGCCTTACGTCACACTAAAGACAACTAGTAGTGTTCCGGAATTGGTTCCGAGAGTCCCGTCGAAATTGTCAAACCCTGCATGTGACATCTTCAATTTGCAGCGTTTTTGGTTAACCGATGAGCAGTTAACAAGACAATAATGTTAGACCATATTTGGCTCAGCCGGTAGTTACCCGGAATCAGATCCGGGTAGTAAAATGTAAAATTTAACCAAACCCATGGTGGATGCGTACATCAAATCACGACCAGTCTTGTAAACATTCGACACTTTTTACTACCTTCATTTCGTTGCCGCAATTGGGTGTCAGTCGGCTTTGTTACATTCGTGCGCTAGCGTTACCTCTTACCTACACACAACACGAGCAGTAGAACGAAGATCAATAAACATAAGAAAGGGTCAAATCAATGTCATCTGACACGATGACATGTGTCTAATTCTAGCTTTACGCATAGATTTTCAGCCAATTGCGATTATGAATGTTAATATTAGTTTATTATTGCATGTTGCATTGAATACGACACACGGGCAACATAGCTCTTGTTATGGGAGAAGACAGGAATAACAAAAGCCGAACCGTCTCCCGAAGCCGCTATCGTGGTGAAGTGCATTCGTTTGACATTTTTGTTTCGAACGGTAGTATGAGTGCATGTGTTGCGAATGTCGGAGACAAAGGGGGCCGAATATCGACGAAAAGGTTCAAATGACTGTGATCTCTAACAAGACTGATCACGACTTATCGACAACCTGATGGAAAAATAGGGTCAGACCACATTAGATTCCCGGTAGTGTTGCGGGTTAAGCTGTGGCTTCGAAAGTGGTTAGAAGTAAAAGTGAAGCAAACCCATTCATGCGATATACCAAATCGCGGTGATTAGGTAAAGGTGAATAAATAGCAATAAAATATTCTCAGACCATGATTGGGACAACCGGTAGTGTCATGGTCCATGACTCATGGAATCAGATCCGGCTATCCCACCGGAAATTACCAAATATAAAAATGAACCAAACCCATACATACGACACATCGGATCGCAGATTTTTTGATAATCTAATGAACGGTTAGCAAGAAAATAGCCTTAGATTACATTAGAGACTAGCTGTTGTGTAGCAGAACCAACGTTCATGTGAAAAATTAAATCATATATGAGAACAAAATATAGACAAAACTAAAGCGATCTCATCAAATCGTACCATTTCAGATTCCTAAGGTCTAAATTTATAGCAGGATGGGTCAACGTTGAATGGAAAAATAAGAATTTGATCGCGTCAACAGAAGATGGTGGCTGTTTTAAGGAATTTTGAGCTCTAAAACTATGTAAAATAAGTGTATTTGGTATGGGAAACATGTTCGGAGTCCACTAGAGTATCCAAGATAGCGGTCCAAAGTCCAACATAATGGCCCAGTATTCAAGTTAGTGCCTATTTTATAGGATTTTTAATTCTTGCGTTGTGGGCATATTTTGTATGAAAATATGCCCAGAATTCAAAATTTGTAATCAGAAAACCCAAGCTGTGTGCTGTTTCACGAGGTCTGCAATATGACTATAGTTTGAATGGGGAAGAATGCCGGTCTTCGTCCAAAACTGGTAACCAGAAAATCATAAACGACATGCAAAAATTCAATACGGCGACTATTTTATGTAATTTTAGGTGCAGAGTCCAAAAATGAATACCAGAACATCCAAGATGGTGTCTCAATGTTCAAGATGGCGATTAATTTAGTTGGGGTAGATATCCGGAGTCATAAAATGATGACCGGAAAATCTAAAATGACGTTTCAAAATTTTGCGGCTTCATGACACTTGTTTGCTTTGAGTTTTGGATCGATGTCTTATATTTTCTGAATATTGGATGTTATGCTAATATAAAATGTATCCATATTGAGTAGATTTAGCAAGCAGTTTTCATTTTGTATTTATGTCAATGTCATCAACATGTCGCTCGAGTTTTGTTGAAAGGATATTTTAAAGCACGAGAAAGGCACCATCACCGCTAGGTGGATTAATAAGGGTTTTTATTACAAGTCAGTAAGATTCGAACATGACGTAGAAGGAGAGGGGGCAGAGTCGATTGGAGATGATATGGAAGACATTCCCACTTTAGAAGATATTCTGAGGGAGACGGAATGTGAAGTGGAGCTGGTAAAGGTTCCGCGATTAGTGTTGCTAAAAGAGTTAGAACGACGTCTGCGGGCCGAACAAGCGGAAGAGAGTCTAACGGTGGAAGTGGCAAATCTATCGAGTCAGTTGCAGAAATTTATTCATCACAAGGAAACCTGGAATCAACAGGTCCAAACTGATGAAGTCGAAGATCTTGTTCCAAGGCCGCCGGTAGTATTTACTTCCGCCAATCCGGCTGCTCTTGGTCCCTCGACATCGATCCAAGGTAATTCATGGAAAGATGGCGGAGAATTAAATTCACGTTACAGTTTCGGGGGGCATTCGACCTACAATTCAGGTTTAGGGTGGACACCATACGCTGATGCCACTAATGTTACACGTTCTTCGTGGACTAATCCCATTCCCTCCGTTTCTATTCAGCCGACTCTCTTCAATATTCCAGGCTCCTCAGAGCCTTTTCCAGGATGGAGGAGTTCCCTTCCCAAGTGGAACAACTCGGCTCCACCTCAGCCCCCGGGTGTTCCACCTTCGACAGGGTTTTGGACTTCTCAACACAGTGGCTGGAATCCAGCTCCAAATTTTCCGGTTCCGGGGAATCCTGGGAATCTGGGACATCCCCAGCACCGAACCCTGCCGGTGTCGAAATGGGCGATCGACAAATATTCAGGAGACGACCAGGGATTAAATTTAAACGAGTTTTTATTTAAGGTGAAAAGCCTAGCTCTCTCTGAACGTGTGTCAGATGCGGAATTGTTCGATTCTGCTTTGCATCTATTTAGTGGGCCAGCATTAAACTGGTATCACTCAATGCGCACGACTGGTCGTCTTTTCAGTTGGGACCATTTGGTCATGGAACTGCGCTGTGCTTTTGTGCATCCAGATCTTGACAATATGGTCAAGATGAAAGTATACCTGCGCAAGCAGCAGCGGAATGAATCATTCCAATCATACTACTATGATCTGGAAAAATTATTTCGCTCTATGAGTTGTCAAATCCCGGAGGATGAAAAAATGAAGATCGTAAATCAAAATATGCGGACAGATTATCGAAAACAATTGACCTTTTTACCTATTTATGATCTCCCATCCCTCATTGCTGCGGGAAGGAGAGTTGATGCGAACAATTTCTCCCTCTACAACAAAATGTTCGGAACAGAGAAATCGGTTAACGCTGTAGCAGTCGACGCCGAGCGGAAGCAGGAGGTTAAGAAGGCGCCAATGCGACCTGACCATCGACCAGGAAACCCTGGTAATTTCGGTCGTCAATCCCAAAACTCCGGTCATATTAATCAACCCCCATCAAACTTGGGAAGTAATGCCCTTCGAGTCCCCCCCAAAATCAATCAAGCCAGTTCTTCAACTTCATCCCAACCTACCCAATCTGGAAGCACACAGAGAAATAACCCCCATAAAACTGCAAAGCTACCATCAGTGTTAGAGAAATTGGTAGATGAGCATCGTCCACCAGGAATGAGTTCATGCTACAACTGCGGAAAGCAAAATCATCAACACGAAGAATGCTCCGAACCAAAACGAGTTTTTTGTTTGATCTGTGCTTTCAAAGGCTTTGAGACACTGAACTGTCCATACTGTCGAAAAAACGGGATTCAGACGAACCAAAGTCGTGGTTCGTCCAATCCCTCGCGCGATTAGAATCTTCTAGCCAGCTGATGGATCCTTCTGTTGAATGGGAGATGGTTTCAGAACACATGTATGCTCCCCATCAAGAAGTGAACCAAATAACTCTAAAAGACAATGACGACAATCGACCCTACGCCCATATCAAGTTTTATGGTATCCACACTCTAGCATTGCTTGATAGTGGAAGTCAGTCCACCATGATAAGTGACTATATCTTTGGTAAAACAAAGGCTCGTCTCCTTCCTCTAGACCGCCCAGTAACTTTAAAAACTGCAGGTGGCGATACTCTAGAAGTCAAGGGACAGATATACGCTCCCTTCACACTGAACAATCAAACGAAAGTAGTTAAAACTCTTGTAGTACCACAGCTTGCAGTTGATTGTTTGTGTGGAATGGATTTTTGGGAAAAATTTGATATTTTTCCGACAATCCAGTACACTGCTTTTGCAGAAGAATTAACAGCTACAAAACCCAGCCCTGAATCAACCTTGACCTCCGTAGAACAATGTAAAATTAACGAGATTAAACAATCCTTCAAAGTTGCCATTACCGGCCAGCTTAGCGTAACTCCGTTAATCTCCCACTCCATTGAGTTAAAGGAGGAATGGAAAGATAAGCCAGCAGTCCGGCAATTTCCTTATGTAATGTCGCCAAAAGTTCAAGGCCTTGTTTCCGAGGAACTTGAACGTATGTTGAGTCTGGGCATAATCGAACGAACCAATTCGGATTGGGCCCTAAACGTTGTACCTATAATAAAGCCAAGTGGTAAAGTTAGGTTGTGTTTGGACGCTCGGAAGATTAATGAGAGAACCGTGCGTGACTCCTACCCTTTACCACACCCTGGACGCATATTGAGCCAGCTCCCAAAGGCCAAATATCTTTCCACCATAGATTTGTAGGAAGCGTTCCTACAAATCCCTCTAGAGAGGAGTTCTAGAAGATATACCTCGTTCTGCGTCCAGGGTAAAGGGTTGTTCCGGTTCACCCGACTCCCATTCGGCCTCATTAACAGTCCAGCTACGCTGTCTAGGTTAATGGACCGAGTACCGTAAACCGGGGTCAAATTGATCAGCGGGGTGAAATTGATCATTCGGGAACTACATTGTAATTCCTTACTAGGAACTCTTAAGCGTCGTAATGATCTTAAACTTTTTACGTTATCTGGTTCGTAGATGTCTAGAGATGAGTGTAGAATATTATTTTTTTAGAAAAAAGTTAGTTTTGCCTTATTTTTTAGGCATTTGCAATGTATTACTCATTTAGGTGAAATCGTGACTACTAAACAATCGTTTGCTAATAGGACTTCCCGTAAATTATCTGTTTTAACATTTTTGTGGAGTCTTGGTTGGAAAGTTATGTAGCTAATAAGAACAGGAAATAGTTATAAAAAAGTTCAATTTATGTTGAAATAGTCATTTATTGTGACAGAAATAACTTATTTCAAATTAAATTGCCTACCTGTAGGCGTTTAAGGGGAAATTTCAAAATTTAATTTTGCATTTAATGTAATAAATTCACTAGTTGTAAGATTTTAAACGAATTATTCGGTTTTAGAAGGGCAAAATTAAGCGGACAAGGAAATTTTCCTTTCCAACCGATGCTTAATTGTATACTGATCAATTTCGCCCCAAAGTGGCATTTCCAATTTTTTGATATTTGGAGTTTGTTTAACTTAAAGTTTAAATTTGTTGAACAAAATTCTGTCACGTGGTTCCATGGAGATCCACTGGGTACTGATTTTGCAGAAATTCTTTTGGCAATATTTGGAATTCCACTAATGTTATCCGCAAAAGTTGTTTTAAAGTGATCAATTTGACCCCGGATTACGGTACTGGGTTTCGGGGAACTGGAACCAAACGTTTTCGTTTATTTAGATGACATAGTCATCGTAAGCGAAACGTTTGAGGAGCACGTACGGTTACTCTTAGAAGTCTCTCGGCGTCTATCGCCCGCTAATTTGGCGATCAATCTGGACAAGTCAAAGTTTGGCGTGTCCGAGTTGTCATTCCTTGGATACCTCCTTTCAACTGACGGATTACGGCCGAATCCGGAGAAAGTCCGCCCAATAGTCGAATATGAAAGGCCGTCGACTGTCACAAAACTACGGAGGTTTCTAGGGATGGCAAACTACTACCGTCGCTTTATACCTGACTTTAGCGGGATAGTGGCTCCCTTAACAGAAATGCTCAAAACAAAGTCTAAAGCTATTCGCTGGTCGCAAGAGGCTGAAAACGCATTTACTAATGTGAAAGAACGCCTGATTACAGCTCCTGTCTTGAGCAGTCCGGATTTTGGGAAGGAGTTTATAATTCAAACGGATGCATCGGACGTGGCCGTCGCTGGCATCCTATCTCAAAACCAAAACGGGCAAGAACATGTAATATCCTATTTTTCCCACAAATTAACAACTCCGCAGCGAAATTATCACCCTGCTGAAAAGGAAGCATTAGCGGCGTTACTTTCGATAGAAGCATTTCGTGGTTATGTAGAATGTAGC
Organism: Aedes albopictus; assembly: GCF_035046485.1. Lineage (NCBI taxonomy): Eukaryota > Metazoa > Arthropoda > Insecta > Diptera > Culicidae > Aedes > Aedes albopictus. Next base: position 195,056,352 of record NC_085138.1, on the reverse strand, counting down.
CATTTTACTCTGATAACCGATTCCTCCGCCTTAACCCACATTTTGACTACTTCCTGGAAGGTGGGATCCCGGTGTAGTCGATGGAGTTTGAATCTGCAGCAACACGACATGACTATCATCCACCGTAAAGGCAAGGAGAATGTAGTGGCGGATGCCCTTTCGCGGAGTGTCGCTGCAATTTCAAACTCCAAAGATTCATCGTGGTACACTTCCCTAAAAGAAAAAGTAGTTGAGAATCCGGACGACTACGTCGATTTCCGGGTCACGGATGGTCAATTGTTTAAATTCGTATCCGCCGGAGAAGCGCTCTACGATCGGCGATACGAATGGAAATTATTTCCCCCTCCCAGTCATTGTCAGAGTATCATAAAGGCGAATCATGACGATGCCATGCACCTTGGCTACGAAAAAACGTTAGCAAGGATTCGCCAAAGGTTTTACTGGCCAAAGATGGCCAAAGAAATTAAGCAACACATTCAAAATTGTGGAACGTGTAAAGAAGTTAAGGGGCCCTCGGTACCAATGACTCCACCGATGGGCGATATGAGAATAGCAGAGCATCCCTGGCAAATCATATCTGCAGACTTCGTAGGTCCCCTCCCGCGTAGTAAAAAAGGAAATCAATATCTTCTAGTCGTTTCAGACTTATTTAGTAAATGGACGATGCTCGTCCCTACTAAAAGAATTGAAAGTGCGAGTTTGTGCGCGGCGCTAAAGGATGCGTGGTTCTACCGCAATTCTACTCCGGAAATCATGATCACGGATAATGGGTCCTGCTTTCTGTCTCGCGAATTTAAAGCCCTGTTGGATAAATTTGGAATACAACATTGGCGAAATTCCCGTTATCATTCGCAGGCAAATCCGGTAGAGAGAGTGAACAGAACAGTGAACGCGGCCATTAGGACTTACGCTCGTAGTGATCAACGTTTATGGGACACGCGCCTAAGCGAGATCGAAGCGATCTTGAACAGCAGTATTCACAGCTCTAGCAAGTTTTCCCCGTTTTTTGTTACGCACGGACACGAAATGTTCATTGAAGGGTCCGATCACCGTAGAACCCAAGAAATCAGCCCTTTATCCGTGAATCAATCAGAAGAACAAAAAGCGATTCATTTTGGTGACCTGTACGCCCATGTTAGGTCAAATTTAGCAAAAGCTAACGAAACGTGTCGAAGGCACTATAATCTTCGGCATCGTCGATTTCCAAATGCTTTTACACCCGGTCAATTAGTGTACCGAAAGAACATGCGATTATCTAGCGCCGTAGATAAATACAACGCTAAATATGGCGCTCAATATTTGCCTTGCAAAATAAAATCCAAAATTGGGACATCTTCGTATGATCTCGAGGACTTAGATGGTAAACCCCTAGGGATTTGGCCAGCAGTCCATATTAAGCCGGGTTGAAACTGGATATTTGCTAGGATACCAAAACGGCAGGTCATTGCACTCGCTTGGTTATCGGGATGTCAGATCAAGGTTTTCAGTTTTAGACCCCCAGTCCAGCATCAGAGTAGGATTTGTCATGAGAAGTAGTTCTGAGGCACTAAGATACGTGCCGTCACAGTTCATCAGAAACCAGAGAAAGAAAAACGTTTGGGCCAGATTATGTCAGGCCAGCAATATTCTAGAATAATAAATTTAGTTGTACGAGGAAATCGAACACGACGAAGGTTCAGCTGTGACTGAAGCCTTGCCGTCGGAGACCTAGCTCACACCGCTTGGTCACACCCGAGCACTCATTCCTAAGAGTGCTCATTTTGGGTACGAGTCTCTCAACAAACCGAGAGAGGTACCACATTATTCGTATGCATACTAGAGAATACGTAAGGGAACCCGATCGTTAAAAATGTTCCGGACGCGGGACGAAATTTAATAGCGTAGGTTTCAAACTGTAGTTGATAGGTCGACCGAAGTAGGTAAGAATCCCCTCCGTATCGTCACTAAACCATACGTGTGGATATCTAAAAATAGGGTAGTGTGTGCAGAATGAATGTCATAAGATTGAAAGAGATGTGTATAGAGGCCTCAAGAGATGTATGAATGAAATGGAATGAGTGTACGAATAGTGTTTAGAATAGTTTTATTTAGAAATATTGCAGATATGAAGCAGGTATGAACGCAGATTTTGCTTGATGTTTGCGGTCCGACTCCCAAAGACGATGTAATCCGTATAATTTGGATCTCTTTGGAAAGGCAGGGGCCTGAAGTTGGAGGGGGGGCAAAGCTTGTCCCAACAAAAGGTTCTGTTTAGTATTTTATATAAATTCCTCTATTCACCAGATTCCGCTGAACTTTGTTAGTTGAAGCAAAGGGCCTTTGAAGTATGGGCAAGATTGCTTAGATAAATGTATTTGACAAAAAAAAAAAACAACATACGTTATTTTTTTTTCTCCTATCCCGGGGAGTATTGTAACGAATGGGTTACAACTTGATCTTAGAAAGCCAAAAAAAAAAAAACATGAATTATAATCCAAATCGTAATATATCTTCAACTTTTGCATAATTTGAAATTCCCATGATAGCTCATCCTACTATGTGCGAACGATGTCGCTGCTAAACGTCCGGACACGTTCTCAGTATTTTGTCCCACGTTTGGAACCGGTTGGATGAGGTTTCATGGAAGGGGAGTGATCTACAAATTGCACTATTAAAATTTAATACAGGGCTAACCATGATGAAATTGAGACCCACTATTCAATTGTAAAAAAAAACTAATTTACTTAAACAGAAATTAAATGTTGTGCTAAATGTTAAGAGGGTTATGTATACCCCAAGTAATCGTCTTTTAATTTCTGTCTGAAGATAGCCTACTAACAAAAGTCGCGCCAAGATCACTCCTATTAAAAAAGCTAGGGTAGCTGTTAATATTTCCAACCGCCAATACAAAAACCAATGCAAACGCTTACCATTTACGACTGCTGAATCGACATATCGGCTGTGAAAATTTGGCATCTACAAACCTGGCGTTAACACCGGATGGAGCTACCGTATGAGTGGGGGAGAGAGTTTCCAAAATTAAGGTAGTGGGAGAGTCACGATTATAAAAGCGATGGACCACCTGAGGATCGCCCTCTGTTCCGATAAGGAAATACACCAGTAAGTCCGGCTCCGCGATTTTAACTCGAGTTGTGTGATTGAAGAATCTTCGAAGCTACATCGGGCGTGCAAATAGTGCTAACATTTGGAATATTGCAAGTTCCTTAGTAAGTGGAGGTGAAAGTTGTGATGAGTGGTGTCCTTTTGGATTATAGTGCGGCAGTTCTGATCGGATACCTCTGGGAACGCTAGAGATCAGACTGCGTGACACGTGCCCGATTAAAGTTAACCTTTCCCTCCGGTAAAACCCACTCTAGTGCACTATAGACCCCAAATCTGGTGTGAATCGAGTTATTAAGACTATCCGTCAACATATAGTCTCGCGAGTCGTGAAAGTTTCAAGACTGGCCGTCAATATCCAGTCTCGGGTACAGTGTACCGGTTAAGTGAGAAGCCCAGTGAACGTAGTCTGAGCCAACGTCCAAGGAAGACGCTACTTGGACGCCCTGAGGCCAGGAACGCCACGAGCGTCGTGGCAACCCCATTGAAGCACGTGCTCCGAGCGTGCTCGACGAACCACGACCCTAGAAGATCGTCATCTAACACCCTTACACCGAGATCGGCGTATCTCGCTCGGCGATCCCACTACCCAGCCGTATCATCCAAAGAGCGACCGGCTAGTCGCTGACCCAGGTATGTGAGTGACCCCTAACCGCTCTGCAACATTGTGAGCTCTCCCCCGATCGTACGATCGACAGTCCGGGTGGAGCCTTCGACCTCGACGGCGCCCAACCGACCGACGGCCGCACCTCCTCAAAGCTAGCCAACGAATCTAACGCATGTGTACTAGAACGAATCTTAATATGAACTCTAAAACCCACCCCAATGAATTAGTTAATACAATGTGTGCACCTAATGACAGTGATTTTATTTATTAGCGCCAAACGAGAGCACCTCAACTTCTGTAAGACTTTCTATGATCGGGTAAGTGTCCATTTATATGTTCTTCCCTTTGGTTCGCCCTGAGATCTAACTGAGCTAGTCATTGTTAAGGCGGAAAACCGCGAATACGAAATTAGGATTTTCAAAGAGATAATACGATCGAATGTTTCAATCTGTATCGACAGATAGGCACGACGCGGCTCTCTTATGAGGACATGAGCACTGTTCTAGCACAGGTAGAAGCGATAATGAATTCTCGGCCACTGCTTCCAATGAACGAGGATCCTGACGACTTGGCCGCATTAACTCCAGGCCACTTCCTCGTCGGTACATCGCTTCTCGCCCTGCCCGACCCAGACTTTCGCACCATTCCGACAAGTCAGCTGGACCACTACTGGAAACTTCAGTCTCACATCGGACGATTTTGGCATCATTGGCAGAAGGAATACATCCAGGAGCTGCAAAAGGACAACGTAGGGTCGATTCCTGGCCAAACAGTGTAGTTTTTTTTTTTGGGATATTTACCATATTTCAACGATTGCATGCTTCTTGCAGCAGACAGATTGGTTCTCAAAGAGAATCACTCAGTTTGCAAATTTAGGAGGATGTTTTCATTCATACATTTTATATCCTACTGTACAAACTGTAGGGGAAATCATAATCCAAACGCACGCAATAGAAGGTACACAAGGAATGTTGTTTCCAAAAGTAAGACGGATGCTTTCGAAAGGGCATGTATATTTTCTTGTGCAAACAATCCTTATTTTCCATGAATATACATTCGCCTACTGGCTACTGCATAGAGTAGTTGAGCCAAAACAAAGTCTCTGAATCACTGGATATTTTTACCACGCAGATTTGTCGAATGGAAATTTCTTCGTTTGTTTTGTAGGTAGGAGTAGTGCATATGGGCTGGACACATCTCCGAGGGTACAGATCTGCTAGCTTGATTTGAGTGATTGGTTGTATTTTAATTTCCCAGAAAGATATTGAATTTTACTGTGGTAAGTTGCATTAAAATAGCTTCATTTATGATTGATACCAGAAAACCTCAGTTGTTGATAAAGTTTTTTTTTCATGTAACAGGATGTTTCGGCTTTGGACCGCAAAGCATTTGGCATTAGATCATTACTTGAACTTGAGAGCTGTGTAAAGTATCGTTCAAAACATTTATGAAAATTGTAGCAAAGATTAATAAATTGTGCCTCAAACCTCGATCGAACAGTAAATCGTTTAGCTAAGTAAAACAAATTTCCTAATGTCTTTGTATTGTTACAACACTAAAGACGTTTTCATCATATTCTCAATTAAAGCTAATCTCTGGTGCTTCATCTGCTTTATTTCCCGCAGCGTTGTTTAGAATGCTTCCCTCGACTCGCTACAATTTACTGCCTCTGTTTCTTGTTATTTGTCGGACGTTAACCATACTTATAAATTATGCCGACACACAAGCAGATATGGAAAAATAATCCTGTAACAGTTGCGCATATCAAACAACGTTCTCCCCACGGTGCGCTGATGGCCGACGACGAGGACGACGACGATGACGGCGGTGATGTTGCCTGCGAAGCCCCAACCCGGCCATTCCAGCAGCGCAAGCAAAGGGGTGAAACCATTTTTGCGCCATTTTCCTGCTGCACCAGCTGCTGGTGGTTCGTGCGCTGAAATATTGCATAATTTAACGCTTCATTATGGTCGCCAGCAGCTTTATCACTTCTCATTTAAATCAAGGATGAGATTCATGCATAGAATTTTAATTTCCATACCGCAATGTTTCTCAATCTAGAAATCGCAAACATTCTTTTAGCAGCGGTTACATCGTGCTCGGGGACACCACTACACCACGGGTCCGGAATCCGGATCCAACCTAGTAGGCTGCCGCCATGACGACGACATACTAGGGAGTAGATTCCGTGTGGCCAACTATCCGATAGAAGGGTCGAGTTCGACTGCAGGACCCAGGTATGACCTGCGTAGCCGATTTTTGAACCCTAAGACCACCTTTTGGATGTGACTATCAGTATCAAGTATCAGTAGGTAGGCTCCTGAGGCATGTTCTCCTCTTTGGTTATGACTATCCTAGTCACACCTCGAGTTCACGTACGCAGTGCCGCGTCCTATGCCGGGCCCCCATACCTAAGTATGTACGAAGCGACCCTAACTAGTAGACAGTGCCACTAGTGTTTGACGAAGCACTTCGAGGCGATAGTGCCAGTCCTAATCACTGTCTACTTTCCGACTTCCGGCTGTGCACAACAAGCATCTTAATATATGGCGAGCATTTTCCAGTTTTCTAAAGACCATCCGGCTCCACCTTTTCTATAGAATTATCATAGATTGCCAGTGTAATATCCTCAGCGATACCGACGTTAGCCACGCCAACTGAGGACTTCAACTTCAACACCTCGTTGTACATGACATTGCATAACAACAGACCTAGGATGTAACCTTGCGGAGCTCCTTAGGTTATGTGGGAGCACTTTGGACTCTCCTCTGCGTCGCATACTACCCAAGTAACAATGGCAGCTGAATAGTGAAAATCATAGCTGAACAATGGTTGATTAATAGTGCCAATTTTTTTCTTTGTCGAGATTGTCTAAAATATAAATAATTAATAATTTATCGTCAAATGAAAAATTCTGCTCTGAGTGTTTCGTGTGATGTCGATTGCCTAATGTTAGTGGTTGTTCAGTCTGTGTAACCGCTGATTGAAGAAGGTGTTTTTTTAGAATATTTGTTCTATCTATCATTGTCCGATTGTTTTGTGAGGATAAGGTATTTTTTCTTAGACGTTTGCTTAGATGCGCTATTTCTTAGTTTGCTACTAAAACAAGAATTACAGCAACTTTTAAAAAATGCATAGAGAATAGTCGAAACTATATTACATTGCTGAGATTTAGACTTCAATATCCTATAAATTTTAAAGGAAGCTACAAAAAAAGCGTTTGAGATAAGCCAGCAAATCTCTACATGTATTTTGAAACTTCGAAGTAGTTTAAAAATTAGATATGCAACTTCGAGAAATCCATACAGAACTTCAATCAAAGACAGTCTTCTAACTGAAACACCAGCATATGCATGGTCTACACTCCATTTTAAATATCCAGAATATTCCTCAATGAAGAAAACTATGTAATTTTTTTTTTTGTTTTTATTAATGTGTATTTTAACTTATAGCTAATTCTACACTTAACTATGTAATTAAAAATTCTGATAATTTAAAACAAATTAGTCGGTGAATCAATACCATAATTTTTTTTGCTTGAAGAAGTCAATTCCAACTAAAAGATAATGTATAATAAAATAAAATGTATGAAAAAACTGTTATTGAAGAGAATCTAATCAACGATGCGACATACTTTGTTTAGTTTGTAAATAATTTTTTCTTAACTCCTACGTCAATGTTGTCCACGTGGACATTTGACGAACCCCCACCCCCTGTCCGTGGACAAGCATGGACTTTTCTAGATCCCCCTCCCCCCTCCAAGTTGTCCACGTGGTATATGGACGGCCCCTTAGTGAAGGTTTAGCATTAAATAAAATAAATATAAAAAACAACAGAAATGGCACTTAGTATCACCACTTCAAAAAAAAATACTGGAGGAATGTGAAAATAGTTATTTATGCAACAAGTTGCAAAATGATGAATTTTTCAGCACGAGTCGTACATTTATCCAACGAGGCTTGCCGAGTTGGATAAATACGACGAGTGCTGAAAAAATCGAGTTTTGCAACGAGTTGCATACAAAGTTTTTTGTAATTACGAAAAATACCCATTGAGAACGATCTTTTCTTGCTACACAAACATGTATCAGTAGAAACCACGTGCGCGCGCTCATGCTTGTAGGCGTAGTTTTTTGTTTGATCAGGTAGGCCATGGTGTAGTAGGCGTCACCAATGATCGTGCTCCCAATGTCAAACAGTTTTCTGCAGAAAAAAGAAAAAGCAGATTCAGCAGCTGCCTCTACACTACGTTTGTAGCTCGAATCGTAATTGAAATCGTCCTGATGCGGATTCGAGCTGCTCATTAGATTGAGAGGCAGAGGCTGAGTCTACGGCAGGCACGGTGGTAAGTAAAAAGTGCGTACGAGCAAAAGTGCCGAAAAGTGCTACTTTTCAGCACTCTTAAGAGTGCCGAAAAGTACTACTTTTCGGCACACTTGCATTGGTGGTGAAAAGTAGGTCATTTCAGCATACTTCAGCCATCTGAAATGTTGAACTTTTCACAACGTAATTGCAAAAAGTGTTATTTTCGAAAAACATATTCGGAAAAAGGATGTTGTCCTTTCCGATCATCGAACGCTGGATATATTAACTGCAGCAGAAGCCACCATATCGAAAAGCAACTTGCACGGAATATGAAAATGATACAGTATCGCTTGATTAAATATTTTTATTTGAATAATTGTAAGGTATCAATGATATCCCTAGTGTTAAACAATTACCAGGGGAAAGAGAATCGGCAGGCTCCAGTTTCCTGGGCAGTGAAGGTGATGGTTCGTGATGCGCAACTTGATGAACCGTCAGAAAAGGAAATCGATTGTTTGTCAGAAGTACTCGGCCCTTAATCAAACTTCTACAATAAACTAACAAGAAAAGCATAGTCATAGTCATAATACTAGGCATCAAGCATTAAAAGATCTCTTACGGGCAGGGATGCCAGATGATTTTTTCAAAAATCTGTATCAGGATTTTTAAAAATCTGTATTTGTCTGTATTTTGAAACTGTGACTGAAAACCAAAAAAAACACCAAGTTTCCGTAAATCCTGTCAGACCCCGTTAGAAATCTGTGGGTTCAACATGTTAACAACATGTTTGTGTCCCGAATTTTGTACGAACATTTCTATTTGCAGTAAGTTTTCACTAAACGGTGTAAAAGCAGAACGTTATGGTTTTGAATAGTAAAATAAATATGTCTATTCTTAATAATTCTGAACTTTTACGTCGCCGGATTTCTGTGGAAATTTCTTCCAAGAATTTTCCCTGTGACTTTCCTGGGAGTTTCTCAAAAAATATCCTAAAACTGGATCACGGGTTTCCGCAGAAATTCTTTCCGAAAATCCTCATGGAATTCTTTGAAGGATTAAAGAGAAATTCCTTCAGGGATTGCTACATAAGCTATGCTTGTATTTCTTAATAAATGTTTTAAATATTTTTGGGGAATTTCCTCCAAATTTTTTTCAGGAGTTTTTACATAGCATTTCTCCGAAAATTTATCAATGATTTTTTCCAGGGGTTTCTCCATGAATTTCTTCTCACGTATGCTGAAAAGATGCAATTCCAGGAGATATTTTTCTTTAACAAACATTCCGAGATTCTATCAGAAATTCAGAACTTTAAGTTTGTATGAAGAACTAGTATAAGTTAAAATACACAAAAATAGAGAGATTATAAAAAATAATCTTCATGAACCATTCCAGACATTTTTGCTTGAATTTCTACCTAAAGGATTACTCCATTTTTTCAGAAATTTTCTCGGGCTATATTTGAAAATTCCTCTAGAAATTCTCGAAAGATTTTTTTTTCTGTAAAGTTCCTCCAGGAGTTTATCTAATAGTTCCTTGAAGTATTCCTCTAGGCATTGCTTTGGATTTGTTCAGACCTTTCCTCAGTGATTTTTTTTTTTTCATTTTTTCCAAAAGATTCTCTCAACAATTAGTTCTGCAGCAATTGTTGTGAGAATCTTTTGGAACTACCAATAAGCTTTATTCAAAGATTTTTTCTAGAAATGTTTCAAAGTATATTTGTATTGGGTTCTCCAGTTCTTGTAGGTTTCTCAAAGATTCCTTGAAAAAACTCTTTTTTACTTGAAAAAACTTCTTTTTTCTTCCAAGGATTCCTTCAGAAAATCCTCCAGGGAATCTTTAGAAACCCAATGAAGGATTTCTTAAAAAAAAAAATCAACAAGTACCTTTGTCTGCAATGTCGGCATTTTTTAAAGAGATTTCTTTAGAAAGTCCTCCACGGATTTTCCAGGAATCACTGCAGAAATTTCTCAAGGATTCTTGCATTGATAAAGTTACTCCAGAAGTCTATCAAGATTTTTTTTCATTTTTTCTAAAAAAAAACATGAAGGAGTTTCTGCAGGAATCACTGAACGAATTTCTCAAACAAACCTTGGAGATCCCTGGGAAGAGTTTCCGAACAAATTCCTTTAGGATTTATGAATAATTTACTTGATGAATTTCAGAATTTTGATTTCTTCAGGTATACTCTATGAAGGAACTTCTAAATTTTGAAATCTTGATGAAATCTCTGGAGATAAATATATCTTCACATACGAATTTCTAAAGAAATCTAAGCAGAAAATTCCGAAAGAAATCTAACTCTTAAGTAAAGTAAAGTTAGTGGTAAGTAAAAAGAGAATCGGGTTTAGTGCTGTGCCTTTGAATTCCACTAAGAATTTGCATTCTTTGACAGATACGTATTTCGACCTCAACTGTAAGGTCGTCTTCGGTATCTCGTACTTGACTCGACTTCAGTCAAGTCCAGTCGAGTCAAGTGCGAGATACCGAAGACGACCTTACAGTTGAGGTCGAAATACGTATCTGTCAAAGTATGCAAATTCTTAGTGGAATTCAAAGGCACAGTACTTAACCCGATTATCTTTTTTTACGTCATAGAAGAAGTACCTGGAGAAACATCCTTGGTGGAACGCATTACAAAACATTTGCAAAGATCCCAGAAAAAAAATCTTCAGGTATTTATTAATATACAGATAAAAAAAAAGAATTTTCGTAGAAATTCTTTGGAAATATTCCTGAATGAATTTCTCAAAGAATCCGTGGAGACATCAATGGAGTTATCCGTCGACAAAAAAAAATCGATAACTTTTCAAACAAATCTCCAGAAGAGTGTGTAAAGATTTTCTTGCAGGAGCTTAAGAAGGAACCCATGGAAATCCATTCAAAAGAATTTCTGGAGCAATTAATCAAGGAATATCTCTCTAGAAATTTCTCAAGGAATCCCTGCAAAAATGTCTCCGGTGTTCCATACACTAAACGCCTCTGCGACTTTTACCGAAATTAGCAAAAAAAAAACCCTCCCATGCCGCCTTCTCTGTGCTTCAACAAGCTAAGATGGGCAAAATTGCTAGGCTCATAGGACCTGAGTTCAATTCGCGTTCGCAATTCTTTTCTTTTCATCTGCAAGGTAACGTTGAGAATGTTCAAATATTTTCATCACATATGAAGTGTTCCTCTTGCTACATTCGATGCATCATATTTTTGCAGGTTGTATTCGAACTCTGTAGTTTCCAAAAGCTCTATCGATTTTTTATCTTCAACACAATTTTATAGTTGTTTGAAAAGGTACTGGCTATTTCTTCTCAGGTTCGATTCAATATTATTGTTTAGAAAAAAAAAAAACTGTCATTATTTTCAATTTTCAACGAAAACACACCGGGGCAAGTTGAAACAGCGGGTTAAGATGATGTTTTCTAATGATAATAAATAGTTTGATCGCCATAACACATAGTATTTAAATCAAACAATCTTTTAGCGAAGGACAAATTTCCAAATTTTATTGAAATCTATTTCAAAACTTCGTGTTTCATCTTGCCCCACCCGTTTCAACTTGCCCCGGTGTACCTTATTCGTAAGTTTTCTCATTATTTTCATTCAACATAAAAGAAAAAGAATGAAAAGCATAAAGAAAACCAGGTCTTTTGCTTAGCAAAGTTTCCAACTTTTATTTCATTTTTCATATACTGAAGCTTAAATTTCCCTTACATCTTCATATTTCACTGGAAATTTGCGACTCTTGCAAATTGCCAAGCAAACAACAATACACATAAAAAAGAATCAGCAAAGATATAGATAGATTATTCGATTTTTCCTTATACTAACATAATCTTTGAGAACTTGCTAAAAAATTTCATTTTGGACGAAGGTTAAAAAGTTTTATTTACAAGATTAAGATTGCAACGTGATAAAAACATAAAAAACGCACTTAACGTATGCTTATTACATATCTAGGACGTTTTATGTTTCGTAATATTTGTTTTATTAAATTCAATTCTAAAGAAAAAATTCATGTAATGGAATGATTGAAAATTGAGGTCAAATGTGAAAAAATAGATAATTTAATGGGTTTGTACTCTAAATAATTTTTGTTACTTTATTTTCCATCTTGTATGAATGTATGAGGAAAAAAATATGTGTAGGAAAAATCTGTATCAAGATCATGAAATCTGTATTTTTTCTGTACTCTGTATCCTGTCTGTATCACCCTCTAAATATCTGTATAATACAGAAAAATCTGTATATCTGGCATCTCTGCTTACGGGTTATAAAACACCAATACCGAGATGACGAAAGAGATATGGGTTTTTGACGTCGAAGCTGCCAGCGTTCCCTGAAAATAGATAAAAGAACATGTATCTATAAACGCCTTAGTAGTATTCTAAGGATTTTTACCTATATTTTTTTTTTTATTCATTTCTCGTGATTTTACCAGAGATTCACGATTATCAAAATCGAGAAGCACTGAACTGTACACAAAACAATGATATTTTGACAGCTAATGCAAGCGTTGATATCCAGCACTTACATCGCTTATTCAACCTTAGCAAGCCTTTGTTCAAAGCCGTTCAACCTTTGCTCAGACACGGAACTATAGGGAACTGCACGCCGCGGTTGCTAGGGAAAATTCTTCTAAGTCCTTGACGTTTCGTGGCCTTGTTGTTTACGATTTGGACTTAGAAAAATTTTGCTGGTTTTACTGAGGTGCACCCAGGTGGGCAGGGTGGCTTTGATTGAAATTATCAACGCGTGGTTCGTGGGTGGCGGAATGCGCGCGTTCGGGCTCCTACTTGCAAGATTATGAAACCTGACTTGACTACAGTTATGAAGTTCAGCAAGTTGTAAGGCATGATTAGCTGATGTCAGGATGAATCATTGACCACATGGTCACCACTGGCCACTCCGGGAACTTCCGGGATAACCCGAAACAACCTGGAGAACCGGTGATAGGGGTCAATTACGTTTATTTAGCAAAACATGATGAAAAACACCACGGCTCTTTTTTATGATTTTTCGTCAATTCACTTGTGACTGCATAGCAATACTGGCCATGGTTCCCATGTGCCACTTCCGAAACTTCCGGGATGCCCTGAAGAACCGACATTAGAGGATAATCATATTCTAACAGAAAAATGTGTCATGCGACGGATCTTCCTTCATGAATTTTCATAGATATGTTTGAGGTTGTATCGATGCTAGACATGGCCCCCATTATTGGCCACTTCTGGAACATCCAGGTACCCCGACGGAAACGACAACAAAAGCTAATTACGATCATACAACAAAACATGTAATGTGACCATCATGATTTTTAATTCCTATGTATGTGGTCGTTTCAAAAGTGGCCACACTCTTGGTTGACCATTTCTGAAACTTTCTGGGGCGCCCTGAGGGAACCGATGGCCAGAATCAATTTGGTTCATTCAGTGACGGTTTCATCATGTTTTTCGAGAATATGCTTGTGGTTACTGCTAAAACTTAGAGAATGCCCTCAAGAGACTGATGGCATATTGAACAAACGCGTTCATATGACAAAATGTGGTGTGTAACGCATCTTGGCTAGGTCCAGAGAAATATCTGACAGGATAAAATAATGCCTGATGGAACTTCCGAAGGATTCCCTGGCGTAATTCCTGGAGGAATCCCTTTCAAAATGTTTGAAGGCATCCTCAACGGAATTTCTTGAGAAACGTCTGGCAAAATGTTTGAGGAATCTCTGACTAATATATTGAGGAAATCTCTGTTGGAATTGTTGAATAAATATCTGGCAGAGATAATCCAGATGCAGTGCATTGCCCTTGCGGAACTCCTAGATGAATCTCTTAAAAAAAAAACAGATGGAATTCAAGAGCAGTAATTTGCGTAAATTTTAGAGGAGTCCTTAGCGGAGTTCCTGTATGAAGTTCTTAGCGGAGTTCCTGTATGGCGGAATTTCTAAAGAAATTTTGAGAGGAATGGCAGCAGTAATCACCTGCAGTACTCTTTTTTTTACCCCCGCTGTTGGGGGAATGAAACAGCACTCTAAGAGCAACCCCTGATGGATTTCCAGGAAAAATCCCTGATAAACACCACGAAGAATACCCTCCGGAACTGTTGGAGAAATTTCTGGAAGAACTTCTAGCTGAACTTCTGGAGCAGTCAGTGGTGGAATTCAAGATAAATTACTAGTGAATCTTCAGAAAAATCCCTGGTGAAACACTACGCACAATCCTTTACGAAACTCATGGAATGATACATGGTGGAGCTTCTGGAAAAATAACTGGCACAGCATCTGTCAGAAATCACTAGCACCACAAATTATTTTTAACGACTTTTGATAGGGATTTCTCCAGGAACAAGACCAGGGAATCTCCCAGAAGTTCCTTAACTTTGGTGTAGCTAGAGCGGCCACCAGGATCCGAACAATCAGAGGAACATTTGAAGAAATACTCTTACGAACTCTCGAAGGTATTACAGGAAGGACTACCGAAGGAATTCTAGGAGAAATCGCCAAAGGAATTTTGGGAGGAAATCCCAGGGGAACTTCTACGGAAATTCCAGGTCAAACTCCCGTGGGAATTTCAGGAGAAACTTCCGTTGACTTTCTAGGAGAAATTCCACGAGCAGCTCCCGCAGGAATTCCTCGAGGAAATCCTGAAGGAATTTCAAAAAAATAACCTAAGAAACTCAAGAAGGAACTCCCGAAGAAATTCCAGCATGAACTCTCGCAGGAATATCATGAGAAACTCCCTGTGAAATTCTAGGATGAACTCACGAAGTAGTTTCAGGAGGAACTACAGAAAGGATTTCCGCAGGAATTCTAGGAAGAACTATCTGATGATTTCCAGGAGGATCTGCCAGAAGGAATTCCTAGAGAAATTTCAGAAGGGACTCCTGGTAACATTTCATGAGGAACTCTCGAAGGAATTCCAGGAGGGTATTCAAGAGGAACATCCGAAGACATAATATAACGAACTCATAGAGGAATTCCAGGATCTTCGAGGAACTCTCATAGAGGTACCAGGAGGATACTTGTGGAGAGTATTCAAGTGGAGAATCCGAAGTAATACTATGACTTACTCCCGGAGGATTTCAGGATGAACTCTCGTAGGGGCTCCAGCGTGAACTCTCAGAGGAGGAGGAACTCCAGAAGGAATTTCAATAGGAAGTCCCAGAGTTTTAGGAGAAACTCCTAGAGATATTCTAAGGCAAACCCCCCTAAGAAATAAAAGTAGAGTCCCCTGTGAAATTTAATGAGAAATTTCACGGGCAACTCCTGTGGGAATTTCAGAAGGTGTTTCAAAGTGACCCTTCAGAGAAATTTCGGTAAGAAAGGAGGAATTTTGGGAGGAATTCTCAGATTAACTCCAGAGATACTCCTAGAAGGATTCCAGAAGAATTTCCAGAAAGAATTCCAGAAGCAACTTTAGGAGAAATTGCAGGACGAACTTCCAGAGGAACTTCCGGAAGATTTCCTGAAGGAACTCCCGGACGTTTTTCAAGAGGAACATCCGAGCAATTCTGTGATAAACTCCTGAAGCATTTTTGGGATCCAGGAAGTTCCATGAGGAATTTCAAGAGGAATGCTAAGAGGAAACTCCCGGATGGTACTCTGAAGGAATACTATGGCGAACTCACAGATAAATTCTAGGTCGAACTACCGTTGGAGTTTCCGCGTGAACTTCAGAGTGAACTCCCGGAAGAATTCCAGGATGAACTCTCGGAGGAATTTCAGAAGGAACTTCCAGAGATATTCTAGAATGAACTAAAGAAATTCTACAAGCATCTTCCGTAGGAATTCCTGGGGAAATTCCCGGAGGAATTTCATGAGAAACTGCCTGTGGAAGAATTTCAGCATAAACTCTCGGGGGAAATTATGACAAACTCACAGTGAAATTCTACGTGAAACTCCTGGTGTAATTTAAAAGGGACTGCCGGGGGGAATTCCAGAGGAACTTAAGAAGAAACTCCCAGAGGAGTTCCAGGAAGGACTTTGTGCGGAATTACAGAAGAAATTCCCGGAGAAGTTTTGGAAGAAACTCTCATACTTGCTTAAGGAAAAAATTTAGAATGAACTCTTAGAGAAACTCCTGGAGGAATTGGAGGAGGAGAACCCGGAGGAATTCCCAGATGGACGTTTCTCAAGAAATTCCGTTGAGGATGCCTTCAAACATTTTGAAAGGGATTCCTCCAGGAATTACGCCAGGGAATCCTTCGGAAGTTCCATCAGGCATTATTTTATCCTGTCAGATATTTCTCTGGACCTAGCCAAGATGCGTTACACACCACATTTTGTCATATGAACGCGTTTGTTCAATATGCCATCAGTCTCTTGAGGGCATTCTCTAAGTTTTAGCAGTAACCACAAGCATATTCTCGAAAAACATGATGAAACCGTCACTGAATGAACCAAATTGATTCTGGCCATCGGTTCCCTCAGGGCGCCCCAGAAAGTTTCAGAAATGGTCAACCAAGAGTGTGGCCACTTTTGAAACGACCACATACATAGGAATTAAAAATCATGATGGTCACATTACATGTTTTGTTGTATGATCGTAATTAGCTTTTGTTGTCGTTTCCGTCGGGGTACCTGGATGTTCCAGAAGTGGCCAATAATGGGGGCCATGTCTAGCATCGATACAACCTCAAACATATCTATGAAAATTCATGAAGGAAGATCCGTCGCATGACACATTTTTCTGTTAGAATATGATTATCCTCTAATGTCGGTTCTTCAGGGCATCCCGGAAGTTTCGGAAGTGGCACATGGGAACCATGGCCAGTATTGCTATGCAGTCACAAGTGAATTGACGAAAAATCATAAAAAAGAGCCGTGGTGTTTTTCATCATGTTTTGCTAAATAAACGTAATTGACCCCTATCACCGGTTCTCCAGGTTGTTTCGGGTTATCCCGGAAGTTCCCGGAGTGGCCAGTGGTGACCATGTGGTCAATGATTCATCCTGACATCAGCTAATCATGCCTTACAACTTGCTGAACTTCATAACTGTAGTCAAGTCAGGTTTCATAATCTTGCAAGTAGGAGCCCGAACGCGCGCATTCCGCCACCCACGAACCACGCGTTGATAATTTCAATCAAAGCCACCCTGCCCACCTGGGTGCACCTCAGTAAAACCAGCAAAATTTTTCTAAGTCCAAATCGTAAACAACAAGGCCACGAAACGTCAAGGACTTAGAAGAATTTTCCCTAGCAACCGCGGCGTGCAGTTCCCTATATAACTTGTTCTTCCATGAATCACTATACCCGTACCGTTCTAGGTGGAGCAGATGCTAAGGTAAGTGACTATACAGTATCGGACAATAAAAATGCACCAAAGCCGTTTTCCCATACAAACTAGTCAACTTTGGATTGACATATCTCAGTTATGTCTCAACCGATTGTTTTTATTTTTCTGTGACGAACTACAAAACATTTCAATTTTCAAAAACTATAGAAAAAGTTCAGTGATAACTATTGATACAAAAGTTACAGATACCAAGACAAAAATTGATGTAGCCAAAAATGCTGAAGTCAAATCACTATGGTGTCTTCGGCAAATATGTTTCTTGTGTGATGACCAATAAATTTGTTGAGGACACCATAGCCATCTGACTTCAGCATTTTAGGCTACACAATTTTTTTGTCTTGGTGCATTTTTATTGTCAAAATTCAACCTATCTGTAACTTTTGTATCAATAGTTATCACTGAACTTTTTCTATAGTTTTTGGAAATTGAAATGTATTGTAGTTCGTCACAGAAAAATGAAAACAATCGGTTGAGACATAACTGAGATATGGCAATCCAAAGTTGACTAGTTTGTATGGGAAAACGGCTTTGGTGCATTTTTATTGTCCGATACTGTAAATCAAAGCATCCAAGTTCGATTCCCAATTATAATACAACATTATATATTTCTCTTTCAGCCACTACGAATTGTATCCTACATCTACGCCTACAAGAGCCTAATGGTAATTATGGCTAGAATTCTGTGGGACAAGTTTCATTTTTTTTGTTAGTGCTGCATAAGTGATGATTAATTGCTGAATTAAAAATGATTAAACGACTCCGACGCTTCATCTGATCCTTATCTGTTCTATAAATAGAATAATAAATTATTCCCATTCTGGATATAAGCGTTTCTTCAACCTTAATTATGCCTCTCGGAGAGCTTAAATCAACTTATGGCTGAATAAAATCACCAAAATTGGATGTTCAAGAGCTGAACAAACGATTACAGTTCTTTTGCACAGCTTTTGTTCAAATGAAGGCTGATTTGCACAAGGTACATAAGCGCTTAATCTACATCAAATTGTTACCTGGGTAGCACTCGATTCTGGAAATAACTTTCGAGGATCTGGTATGATATGACTCTGGAAATAACAGTCCAACTGGCACTTTCGAACATATTCCTTACGTTGGGAGTTTCTGCCGAACAGTAACGAATTCTCCTCCTCTTACGCTGGAGACCTCTCGGTCGCATCGCTTGCACGCGAGAGCACTGCTGCCAGCTTGTCGCCGCTCAGACCGAGTAAGTTTCGCTCACGACGGGGCGCCTCTCTAAATAGCTCATCGTTAAAGTATAATGTCTTCCACCTACGAGGGATTGGCCTTGGCCTAATCACCCGCCGCCTGCTGTTATTATAGTCGATACTGTAATGAACCGCCAGGAGATCGCTAAGAGTGTGGGCATCATCTATACCCTCCAAGTCGAACAACTTGTTAGGTCAGGCCTACAAAAAGTAACATCGACTTCCTTTGGAACTGACATTAGCCAAATCGACATTTAGCATGATCAGTGCTTCTAGCAGGATCGGAGTCCGCTAGCTCATGAAATGGCTTCAATGCCATCACCCGCTATTACCACCGGCCTTCGCCCTCTCAGATCTACCGTCATACAGTCCAGCACCTACGTGAACTGTTCGATCAAACATCGCATGACACCTACTGAAAAATATCCCGTTCACCTTGGCAACCTCGAAGCCCTCGTAAAAAGTGGACACCAACTCCTACTTAAACGAGCGCAGTCCATATCGCAGCCATTTTCCAGGACCCATCCACGACCCCGTTACCGGCGGGTACTTGGTTTGGATGCGCTATGCACAGCAGTTGCTGTTATGTGTCACAGTGGTTCAGATTCAATTGCTTAAAAAAAAAACACGGACACGTTTAGTACTTCCAGTGAGCTGTTCGCTCTTTGAAGGAAGCACGACACTAGACAACGGACTAGCATGCAACGCCCAGTGGCACAGCCGAAAACTTTTCCTGACAGCTGCGGCGGGAATCGAACCCGCGCTCCTAGCACGATGCGACTAAATGCTTGGTGACACTAGCCGCACGACCACGAAGCCACCTGCTCTTTGACTTTTTAGCTTGAACCTCTCGTCGGGTGCTTGCTTCGTGATTTTCCCGGAACAAATCAAGCACTTGGAAGAGCTTGTGCAGCCTTGTGCTTTACGGCTTTCACCTACAAAGCTCGCTCCTATCAGGGCCTTTGCAGTCCCACGACTTGTGTCGTGGTTCAAGAGACCTGAAGCAAGCTTCCGGTGACGTACAGCCCAGCGGACATACCGATTAGCTTACCTACTTTAACGGACTTGTAAGCGTCCGCCATAGGTAGCTGTATCAAAGCCACCGTAGCCGGACTGCGGTGGCCATCGTAATGAGCAGAGTTGCCGCAGTGCCGTAATAACCTTGGCCACCTCGACGCCCTCGTAAAAAGTAGACACCAACTGCTGAACGGGGTATTCACACTACATCTATATCGCTGCCATTTTCATGAACCCATCCGCGACCCAGGTGCCGTTACCGGCAGGTTCTCGGTTTGGATCCGCTATGATGGCGATATCCCCCACTTAGCGATTACCTGACACAGCAGATGCTGTGATGCGTCACAGTATTCAGGTTCAACTGCATTACTTGCTCTTTGACTTGTCATCATGGACCTCACGATGGTTGCTTGCTGTTCGTGGGTTTCCCGGAACAAGTCAAGCTCTTGGAAGGGCTCGTGCAGCCTTGTGCCTTATGGTCTTCATCTACATATCGCCTACAAAGCTCGCTCCTGTCAGGGCCATTGGAGTCCTTGTGTACTGGTGAGCTTACCTACTTTAACGGAAGCGTAAGCGTTCGCTACAGGTAGCCGTACCAAGGCCACCTGTGTCACAATTAGGCTATTCCGTAGCCGAATGGCTGCGGTGGCCACCTGTACCTCGCACTGTCTGTTGCCGCAGTGCCGAAATGAGCTTCTATTGTGAGACCCCATACTTCTACACCTCTTCCGCCAGACACTGTAGGCGGTGCACCTTCAGATCGAGGATCATTCCGCCGGTACGACTACGTCAAATGTCTATACTCTTCTCGCACTTGGTACCTGCCCTACTTCCTTTCCTTGGCCTGGTGGCCCTGTACTCCTACTCCTCTGACTTTTCTCCCGCTTCCTCCTCATATTTTCTGTGGTCCAGAGGCGTCCTTTCTCTGACCCGCCCTATCCTGTGGTGGTTGAAAACCTACAAATGGTCGTAACCCCCTGTTCCCTTCGATCCGAGACGGCCCAGCTTTTCTAGGCCCATCCTTTCCAGCTTTCTGGGACGCCTGGCAGCCCAAGTAACACAACTTGTTATATTACTGTATAAAATACATGTTTCATACAAACGTACATGTTTTGTTTCAAATACAGAAAACGTTTTTTCGTACACTTATATCACCGAAAAAGCGCAAAAAATGGCGGCTTATAAAACATCCTTGATGTTACTAAAGATGTTTTTCTTTACATTATTATAACATAAATTTAAGTATAGAATATGTTCTCAGAAACATCGTAACAACATACTTATTACTAACACGAAAAATACAAATTATCAATCGCGCACTGCAAATGAATATGTCACCTATTATGTATGTCATTTTTAGTAATGGCTCAAAATAATTTTCAAGTCTCACATTTCATTTGTAAGATGCCTTCTCGATGGGCATTATGACTTAATTTCGTGTGCCATTCAATATTTATGGTGAAATAATCACTTTCACTCTTCATAAATTCATTCGCTTTCAATCGGATTGAAAGCAAGAAAGAAGATTTTTGTCATTTCTCTTATTTTTGTGAGATATTCCAACACGTTTTCGGAAATGCAACATGGTGGGTTCTTGTCACAGTAACGTCAGGAAGTTTTGGAATGATATTTTCAATTATATTGTATTATTGATGTGCTTTTAGGCTACAGAATTTTTATTTGTTATCAATAAGTCAATTATATTATTTCATGTTCAAACTGGCCAGATAAATAATTATTGGGAGATAAATTTGCAGATGAAAATTCGGCTGTACATAAGTGTCAAAGTGAAACTTTTACGCCGGCACTGTATTTTTTTCTGGCCTGATAGAAACAAACTTAAAAAAATTGGAAGTACGTTTAAATTACATTTGTTGTACATCACAATAACATGTTTGTCGAAAACTACTTGTATTGTTTGAAATACATTGAAAAAACATCATAACAACGTATTTGCAACATCCATTTCTAAATAGCATACAACAATGTGATTTTTGTTTTTTTGATACCTGTTCTGCCGCATGCAGCATAGTTGTCCCATGTTAATAGGGATTCCCATAGAACATGGGACAAATATGCTGCACACGGTTTTGAACATAAATATAACAATAACAAAGAAAGAGTGCAGTACCCGGAGTGAATCTGAATAAATAAATTTATAACATTTTGCTGGCATTAAAACAGTGTTTCTAGCGAGATTTGATAACCACGTAAGTACTCAAAGTGATTATTAGATAAAAGGAGGCTTTACAATGAAGTGAAGTTCAAAGGTGGCTACCTTCTTCCGAGCCATTCTGGCCCAAAGTGAACTCCACAGTCGCTAAGCTTTTTAGAGAATACTGACTTTGCTATGTGCCTACCTGGTAAGCAAATTCGGTCCAAACGACGATTAAATATTAAGCCCCAACCATCAGCATAAAGCAAAGCATAAAATATGAGTGTCGTATCATAAGTATAATTTGTAGTTTTAAGTGCAAGACATGTTTCATGAATTGATTTAAATTGAGTGATGGGAGACATCATTCTGAAAAAATATATACATTAACGCATAGAATACGTAAAAATAACGTATTTGTAACAGATTTGAGACCATATGTTATAACTATGTGCTGCTGATGTTTTAGATATCATCTTTAATTGAAAGAAGGCGATTATACAAAAACTAGTGTAATCAACGTTAAATTTACGTTACTATAACTTGTGGTGATGTAGATAAGATTTGTCAGTAGCTTGTTACTGCCAAACATAGTTAAAACATGATTTCAACATAAGATGTATACAGATACGAGTATAGTACTGTACTATAACATCTTTTTCAAATTTAATTTTCAAAGATGTTTTCTGTGTTACTTGGGAGAGATTCTCTCGGAGTTAACAACCTCCTGGCCTTGCGAGTGCCGTCTGGTAGCTTCTCATCTAACGGCTGCCACGCTTGCTTCACTGATTGCCTGTCGTCAGTAATGGCGTCCTGTGTACTCTTTGGGTTACCCGCGAGTGCGAAAGCCTCCATCTGGGAAGACTTTTGCTTGACGAGCTCTGCTGCTGCCGCAGTTGCCATAGGTTTTTCATGACCCTGCTTGGCAAGCATCGTTGACTAAGAAAGTTTCAACATGGTCTGCTTGAAGTCCTTGCTTATGTTCGACTTTGAGGACGTAAAGTCAAATTACTAATCCACTAACTCAATGGAAAATGTCTTCAAAAATTTCTTGTATTAATGCTGAATAAGCAAGCAGGCTCTGCTTATTATACAGATTTCTAGACTTCAAGAGTTACTCCAGTATTTAGAAGAAAGTTTTTTCCAATATTTCCGGTGTAATATCTTGAGCAATTGAACAAAAATATGTAGCTCAAATGTGAAAACATTGCCGGTATCGAGCTTTTTTTTGTAAATTCCTTAGTCCAACGCCGTTTTGTCCAGCAGTGTAATAAATGAGGTTTGGACGCCATATGCTAAAATCAATTTTGATGAAATGACAGGGGATTGATTTTAAATTAATTATTTTCTGCGTAACGTGGCCTCTAATCAATGCAAATTAAGAGCCTCTGTTCCCGTTCTGGGTATAAAACACGTCGCACCGCAACAGGAACAGTGACAACGCCGCATGCTGTAGTAGTACGCTTGCTACCCCTACACGTCAGGGCTCCAGTTGATACTGTCGCTCGGGGGCAAAAAAGCGGCACAGAACAGCAAACATCTTTCCAAAAGTTAGTGGTGTGATAGACCGCTACGTAACTATTTGGACGCATGTGATGTCATGTATATGCAACGAGGGCTTCCGTGTGTATGGTTTAATGGAGTGTATGAACAAAGCTCCCAACGGATTCGGTGCGATATCAGCTATCAGGAACACTCTAAAGTTGCAACGTTGCGCGTTGCATAAACTGTTGGGCGTAGCAAAAAGCTACAAATGAGATAGTATATTCAATTTGTCTTTAGCAATTTGGATTCAGTAAAAAGTGAACTGAAAGTCAGGATCAATTTATTAAAATATGCCCTGCTGAACGACCGAGTCATGTGAAACCCCAAAAAAATCTATGAACACTTTTTATTTCCATTGCTGGGGTTTTCGACATTGATGGATAGATAAAATATTTCAATGTTCTATAGGTTTCGTCTATATGTTCAAATACAAATTTTTTGCTACAAATTAGGAATATAAAAACGGCATCATTTATATTCCATTATGCTCAAATAAGTTGTTACACCAGAAAACAGAAAAATAATAAACTCAGGTGAAAGGATTGGATTAAAAATAGAATCCGCTATTTTTAAATATCCGACCTTCAATTTCAAACTCGAAACATGATAATGTCATATGCCATCCCAACAGGTTCATCCAGAATTTGCAGTTCTAGTTCTAGGTAAGCGCTGAAAATTGAGCTTAACAAGAGCGTGCCCAATTCCCTATCACGCGAGATAAAAATAAATACAATATCAATTGATTTTGTTTATGCACTGAATAATGCAAATATTAGCCTCCGTCATTTCATGTGGGAAATAAATTTACGCCGCTGATGGAATCTAAATTGAAATCGAAGACTTTATTTTCTAATATAAATGTAAATAATGTTGACGCTGCTACTGGTTTTCTGTATATATACTGACTGCCGCTACTATGCTGCCACTTGCTGCGGTTTTTGTGTGGTATCGAAGAAGAAGGGCTAGGCTAGGCTAGGAGCTTAACACGGTGTGGTATAGGAAATAAAAACCATTCGAGCGGAGGGAAAACCAGCACAATGCAGTCTGGCATGATTTCACTCCTCGGCAGGAATTTGAGGAACGGAACGAATTTACTTTAGATTGTGAGTTTCTACGAAATTCCACACAATTCACAACTCCGGGTTGCGATGCAAAAATGTGAACTATTCAACACATTACATTCGCGTGAATTGTGCTCTCATTGGTTTCGAAGAAACGGGTGCTTTACTTTGACCTCGAGGTGTAGGTTTAATGCACAACATCAAATTTTAATCATTTATGCCAAATTGATGTGTTATACAACTCTGACAAAACTTTTGTAAATAAACTAATATCTAATAAACTAATATATGAACCATAATTTTGAACAAATAATAAATATAAATATATAAAAACCTAACCTAAGGAATTGAAGTAAGAAAATTAGATAATTACCTCCGTAGAAGTTGTCTCCGTTAGACTCGGCCCATGTCTGTGCGTCTCTAGTCACGCACTCTGCGAAGGGTCCGCAAGTCATCCTCTACTTGATCAACTTGATCGATCCACCTAGCACGCTGCACATCACGGTGTAGAGATTAGGGTTGGTACAACCAGTGTAATTAAAAACAAATAAGAGTGTATAAACATCGCAGGTAAATCATTTGGAAATCATCGACGTCTGCCATCAGTTGGCTGCCATGCAAAGAGGAATGGGAAATGCAATCAAACTGGTATGTGTGTTGAGTGAGATGAACCTTTCCAGCTAGGCGAGGTTTATGCTCCCGCCAACGAGAACGATGAGGGAAAAGTAAGTATGAAATAGCTCGGGTGATGTGTGTGTGGGTGTGTGTATGGGTGGAAGAAGTAACAAGAGAGAAAGGTAGAGTAGACTGAAAGAAGAAAGAACGAAAGAGAGGGGCTGTGAGTACAGGCTTTGAGACCAGAACGATCGACTGAGCTTGCCATTCTGTTAGTGATTTTCAAAGATATCGCACGCGTTCGTTAGTGTCGCGCAGTTGGGGAAGAAAGATGGCGTCCAAAAGGAGGGAATTCGACAATGGTGCAGCCGAGACTCCCGCTCGGTAAGTATTATTAGGGAAAGCTACAATTATTATTGTTGTAGCCGTCGGTAGAAACCGGAATAGATTTTCTTGAAACGAATCTGATGAGTTTCGTGTGTGTTAGAAAGCGGGGTGAAAATTGCCGGAAAAGAAACATGGCGGAGGATAGATGTAAAATGTGCTTCGGAGTAACACGAGTTGGATGAGAGATGTTGAAAAATGGAAAAGTCGATTTGGAAGAGAAACGAACGAAATCAGTTGGGAAAAAAATAAAGTGAGTTGAAAGTGACGAAGCCAAAGATAGGACCTGGTTGGAAAAAAACGGTATGAGAAGTAAAGGAAAAAATGGTGGAAAAATGAGAGAAAAAAACGGTGTGAGGAAAAAGGCAAAAAAAAAAAAAATGGTAAAAAAAGGTTGTCAAAAGAAAAAATGGCAAAAAAAAGGAAACATTATGGTAAAACAATCGAAATCGGATGCAAAGTTAAAAAAAAGTGAAATTGAAGAGAAGTGAAACTAATGAATGCAAAGAAAGAAAGAGAAACCAGGCTTAGTGGGAAAAAAATATACGAGAAGTAGAAGCAAAAAAAAAAAACGTGGCAGTACAGAAAGCGAAAAAAAGTATATTTTAGTAACAAGGTGAAAGAAATCGAAAAAAAAAACAAAACGAAGTTGAAAGAAAATAATGGCAAAATAACAGTTACGAGAGTTATAAGAAATGGTTTCGTTTGTTTACGTGGGCACGAATGTGATTGCATAATGCACGAGAGGATACGCAATTTAATTGAAAATGATAAATGAAAGCTTATCTGATTAGTATGGAAAAATGACTATTACGTTTGTTGCATTTATACTTACAGTAAATCGATGAAAAAGGCCTCAAAATGGGAAGCGGTAATGAAAGAGCTGTCGGAGTCAAAGGTGCTTAATGTTCAGATGAAGGAGGAGTTGAATAAGGCGCGCGAAACGATTGCTTCGCTGCAAGTCAGTCTAAATACGCCACGTAGTGAAACGAGCGAGGTTCGAAGCGAGGAGTTCATTGGAGGCTTGGGTCCGTCTAGTACTCACCGTCACGGTCCACAGGCAGGAGAATCCAATGCGGAAATGACACGATTCATGTCATCCGTAAACCAAATCTCGGTGTCCTCTATCTCGGTTCCGGAATGCAAGCCGTCGTTCGAACTCGAAGAAATCGGAAGACACGATTTTGAAGTATGGAAGGATCTGTTGACTGACTCCATGAAACTGGCTGGTGTGTCGGACGAAGCAACGCAGTTTATCGTCTTCAAAGTTAAGGCCGGTCAAAAATTGCTGGACGTCTTCAAGAATACGAAGTCGGTCGAGAACGCCCCGAATGAGCTCAACTTCCCGTTCTCGAACGCAATGTATCGTCTGAACACGTACTTCTCTTCGGGAGCAGATGTAATGCTCCAGAGGCGAAAGCTGGCACTCATTTCGCAGAAGACGGATGAATCGGATGTGGCTTTCCTGATGCGCGTTGGGGCGATTGCTCGGATGTGCGAATTCGGCGATGACAAGGAATTTGAGGAGATCGCCAGAGCGGTGGCCGAGCACGCGAAAAACCGAGATGTGCGCACTACGGCATTGAAATTACTGAGCCGTAATGGAGCATTTACGGATCTGGTTGACAAGGTCCGTGAATTAGAAACGATTCGCTTGAACGAGGACTTCTTCAATCTGAAGCATGGTAAGCCGGACTCAGTCATGGTAGCTCGTGTTGCAACGACCCCCGTGAGGCAGTTAGCTGACCAGAGGGGACGCTCAGGAAAATTCGGAGCTTCCAGTCGTGGGAGGTACGTAGGACAAAGATATCGGTATGAAGGTAGCTCTTCCGGCCGTGGTAGAGGATCTGGCTCATGGCGTGGAACAACAGGCGCGATTCCAGAACGCTGCTTTAGATGCCACAGCTTGTATCACAAATCGTTCAACTGCAGCGCAGTGGATAAAATCTGTTTGAATTGCGGTGGCAAAGGCCATCTCCAGCGGGCTTGCCGATCGTTGATGCGAGGAGATAGTAGTCGGTTGGAAAACGAAAGATCATCCGACATGAGGGCATCGGACGTCGCTGCGATTTCCAAAGTGGAGCATAATCAGGTTGATAAGGCAGCTGAAGACAAAGTAAGTGAAGTTGTTTGAACTGACCGAAGCGTTGATACCTGAAATAAGGAAAGTTATTTTATTCGTCATCTTCTATACAGAGAAAAATTGAATTCAGAACAAAAATGACACAAATAAATAAATAGTTAAAACAAAATTAATCATCCCTTATTTCAGGATGTTGACCGCCTTTAAGTATAGTATTGATTTGATTTATACATAACTTGATTTATGACTACAGGTATCGAAAACGCATGTGCAGGAGGCATATGATATAGCGCTCGTATCGTTGGGTAAAGATAGTGGAATGATTTCGGCATCGGTAGCGGGGATGAAATGTGAATTCCTCATAGACTCCGGCGCGCAAGTAAACACGTTGTCAGAATACTGTTTCAGCCAACTATGCGAAGATGGAGTCTATAGAGAGGGTTTGCATAACATTCAACAGGGAACAGATCGGGCACTGAAGTCATATGCATCGGAAGGCGAGATACCAGTTCTTGGAACTTTCGAGGCATTTTTGTTCATATCGCAGGATCGTCCCGTGTTTCTGGAGAAATTTTATATCGTAAGAGATTCGCAGTCACTTCTGGGCCGTCCTACTGCTACGAGATACTGCGTGCTTCTGTTGGGCCTGCAAGTACCAGTGATTGCGTCTGATGCGGCACATCCGAAAGCTCTTCAGCAGACGGCAATAGCGGCGGTGTCGTTGTCCGACGTGTTCCCCAAGTTCAACATTCCACCGGCTGAAATCAGGTATGATACGACAAAACCACCTTGCAGAAATATTTTCTTCAATATTCCGTTGGCGGTGAAACCGTTGGTAGAACAAAGGTTGCAGCAACTGGTAGCGTCCGACATTATTGAATGCGTTGAAGATGACATGGATGTATCATTCTGCTCCTCGATGTTGGTCATCCCTAAGGGTAAAGAAGATTTCCGACTAGTGATTGATCTCCGCGGACCAAACCAATATATTCTACGAACCCCTTTCGCAATGCCCACCCTAGAACAAATTCTAGCGGAACTGGAAGGGGCCACCTGGTTTTCGACCATCGATTTGAGTAATGCGTTCTTTCATATCGAACTCCATGAAAATAGTCGGCATCTCACCAATTTTCTGACGGAGTTCGGTATGTACCGCTGCGTTCGCTTGCCTTTTGGTTTGTGTAATGCCCCAGACATCTTCCAAGAGGTAATGCAGCGGAAGATTCTGGGAGGATGCAAGGGGGTCAAAAACTACCAGGACGATGTATTGGTATTTGGACGAACAAAACAGGAGCACGACCAAAATTTGGCGGTGGTTCTCGAGCGGCTAAAGGAACATGACGTCAGAATAAACCATACAAAGTGCTTGTTCGGAAGTCAGCAAGTAGAGTTCTTGGGGTTTGTTCTGACGGCTCATGGTTGGCAAATCGAAGAGGAAAAATTGAACGCTATAAGGAATTTCAGGAGACCAGAAAATTGTGCGGAGCTTAAACTCTTAAGAGTTTCCTCGGGCTGATCACCTTTGTTGATAAATTTCTCGTACATCGAGCTTCGGCAACGAAATGTCTCCGGGCCTTAGCTAGCGCGGAAAAGTTTTACTGGACGGATGAAGAGGAAACTGAGTTCGTGAATTTGAAGCAGAATACTTTGGAAAGGATCAAGACGTTGGGATATTTCTGTAACACCGATCGAACAGAATTGTTCGTGGATGCGTCAGCAGCGGGGCTAGGTGCGATCCTGGTCCAGTTCTCGGAGGCAGATGTTCCCAGGATAATTGCGTGCGCCTCTAAAGCTTTAACAGCAACAGAGCAAAAATATCCCCAGACCCATAGAGAAGCCCTGGCGGTAGTTTGGGGCGTCGAACGGTTTTCGTTCTATCTAACGGGAAGGCCATTTGTTGTGAGAACGGATGCAGCTGCAAATGAGTTTATTTTCAACAACAACTATCGAATTGGAAAACGGGCTATATCGAGAGCTGAAGCGTGGGCGCTGCGGCTACAGCCCTACGATTTCACTATCGAAAGAGTTTCCAGCGAGGACAATGTGGCGGACGTTTTTTCTAGACTGATATCTTGCGCTCAAGCGGCGAAACCATTTGAGGACGACAATGGAAACCACATGTTGTTCGCATTGGATGGAGGTATGGATATTACGTTGTCGGAAATAGAGAAGGAATCTGAACAAGATGAGGAAATGCAGCAACTATGTTTGGCGCTTCAACTGGACGAGTGGCCACGCAATTTGCGTCCTTTCGAGCCGCAAAAGAAGGACCTTCACAGCTTGGGTTTCCTCGTCTTCAAAGCAGATAAAATAGTTCTGCCGCTGTCTCTTCGGAATAAGGCGTTAGAGGCGGCGCATGGTGGCCACGTCGGAGAGATGGCCATGAAAAGAGTGATGCGAGAGTTCTTTTGGTGGCCAGGGATGTCGAAGGCCACGGCATCCTTCGTGAAGAACTGCGGAACGTGTACGATGTTAGGCAGGAAAAACCCCCCCGTGCCACTCTCGTCGAGAGAACTTCCAGACGGTCCATGGGAGATCCTGCAAGTCGATTTTCTATCGGCACCTGGATTCGGTTCGGGAGAATTTCTCGTCGTGGTAGACACGTACTCCCGTTATTTGGCGGTTACTGAAATGCGACGGTTGACAGCAGGTAGTACCAACGCTGCTTTGTGCGAGATTTTCAAGGTTTGGGGTTGTCCGAAGATCCTTCAGAGTGACAATGGACCCCCATTCCAAAGTGCTGAATTTTCTAGCTTTTGGGAGGACCGAGGAGTGAGAGTACGAAAATCTATACCTCTATGTCCACAAACAAATGGGGTAGTGGAACGTCAAAATCAGGGCTTAGTCAAAGCTCTGGCGGCCTCGAAAATCGATAATGAAAGTTGGAGACTTGCCCTGGATCGGTATGTACATTACCATAATACCGTGGTCCCACATTCACGGCTCAGAGTTACCCTGTATGAATTGTTAGTGGGATGGAAGTACCGCGGGACATTCCCCAGTTTGTGGACTGAAGCAAATGAAGGAAAACTGGATCGTACCGATGTTCGTGAACTTGATTCAAAAGCGAAGCTGGTTAGTAAACAATACGCGGTTGAGAGGCGAGGAGCCAGGAATACTGATATTCGAATCGGAGACACGGTTCTGGTAGCTCAACAGAAGAAGTCAAAATCCGATCCGACCTTCTCTTCCGAACGTTTCACGGTCGTGGCCATGCAAGGTTGTAAAGTGGTCGTGATGAGTGGTAACGGTGTCCAATATACGAGGAGCATCAACGACATCAGGAAACCGCCGAGAGTAGAAAGCACCGAAAGCGTCCTGGAGGATACGGCAACTTCTCGCGATACTCAGTTGGAACCGGAATCTTCGCGGGGTTCGTTCCCGTTACCAGAGTTGGAAGAAACAGTGGCAGCGCAACCGCTACTAACAGGTGTTCAACAAAGCCAGCGTCAGCTTCGAACAAGAGGAGCCCTGAAGAGACCGGCGAAATACAATGATAACTTCGTCTACCGTGTTTATCAGTAGACTTCCTATTTGCATTTTGATTTAATCACACACGGAGCAACTGCGTAAACTTTTATGGATCGGTTTTGCTACAATAAATAAATTTTGAATTAATAAATTTGGTGTCTAACTTACTTGAGAAGGCTGTGGACATGTGGATTTTGATCTGACAGCGATGAGTCGAAAAAAATGGGAAAATGTGCACGCTAAGGTCAATTTACCCAAATATGAGTAAAGTATACTCATAATCGCCAAAAAGTGCACAACCTCATTTTATGGGTAAAGTGGCTTTACTAACTTATGGGTAAACGAGCACTACCCAAATATGAGTAATTGTGCTAACGAAAAATATAGGTAAATTTTACTCATATTTGCGTAATGAGATTGTGTTATAACTTTCAAAGTTTTCTCGGAAAAAAAATGATGAAACATACATATAATTGGTTTTTCTTTTTACTTAATTTAAACTTTATTAACTTTGATAGTTACATTCTACTCACTTATAAATAATCTATTGTACTCCGACTCCCAGAGGTTCAGACTTCTGTGCATTGGCTTGGCGCTTCCGGACGGTATAATCAGGATGAGTCGCTCAGACGGGTTGCGGTTGGCTCTGGTGCGGGAGAATCGGAATCGTCGATCTGGTTGGGGAGTACTGATGGAAAACACACGTGATGTTTTTTATGGGAATGTTGTAACAGGCTATTGATTCAGAGTAGTTTTGATCGGATCACCGTTTCCTTGCCACTACAACCAAATTCGGCCTCTCTGGAGTTCGCAGTTTATATGATGACTGGATGAATTGTTGAGGGACACGCTCGGGGACACTTAGTGCTGCAAAAGCTTGATATGGAAATTCCATGGGCGATTCGCGATATCGTACAAAGATATCCATTATCATTGGGACCTGAAATTATAATAAAAAAGTTACCAATTGAACTATTTATTGCTATTTGTCTTAATTGCTTGCCTTTTTCAAATCACATGGATTTTATCTCGGATTTTATTAAACCTTCCCTGCTCAAGTGATGCCAATTGTTAATCACACAGGTTTTTTCTTGCTCCCGGCGCTACCGCCCGGTTATTTGAAGAAAAGACGGTACCGGTGGTAATCCAGCAGAGTCCCTGACAGAGTCCGGGCTATTGATTGTGGTTGATTATGAGAAGGTTCTGGAACCGAATTCGGTCTTGCTGGACGGAGGAGTTCGTGTGCTGAATGTGGCAAGCGATCAAGAGAATCTTTCATCATTGTGACCTGAAATGATAAATAATATAGAGAAATAATCAATTAAATGAAAGTTTAACTATTTATTCGCCCCCAAAACGACGATTCAACCGCTTGGGAGTGTTGTCGTCGTCGTGATGATGCTTCCCGAAAGCAATGTCAAATTCATTCAGGGTTTCAAAACATTGGATAGAAATTCATTATTTTTACAGTCAGATTGAGATTTACGAGTAAATGAGTGTGATACGAAGGTATAACTGTTTGTTCTGAGCATAACAGTATTTTTTACGGCAGTGAAAACTAATTAGAAGTACGATATTTCTGGGTCTGAAAATTGTTCAGGCGAAGTGGATAGCAAATCTAACCTAGAATATCCTATAATTCTAACCTCAACTCCTCACTTGCACGAGCCGGATCTCATTTTTCACGGAAATGGTGGAACAAAATGCAAAACTAATGTACGTGCGACCGAGGGAATTGAAAGTTCTACCATTCCCACTTAAAAAAATTGTCGGATGTGGGTTGTAAGTAGGAAAAATAAAATAATTCCCCCAACAGATTATGTTGATAGGTATGTAAAAAAGGTAAACATCATCAGTTCGGTAGTTGCGCTACCGAAACAAAGATGGGTAACAGTATGTTTTGTTTTGCCCTTGAAAGCCAATTGGCTTACCTTTTAATGAAATCTGTTTTTTTTAGAAGTTCCTGCGCCAGCGTGTTGATCAGTCTGTTTTTGACAAACACTTTTATTTTTCAGCCAAATATGGGTAAAGTTCAGTTACCCATATTTGGGTAAATTGACTTTACTGGTAATATGAGCAAATTTTACCGTTTTTTTCAGTATATTTTACCCATATTATGGGTTTTAAATGCAAAACCCAAATATGGGTAAATCGACTACCTATTTATATTGTCTATCCGGTTAAAATCAAGACAGACATTCAATCAAAAATTGCCATTTTCTTGGTCCACAAGTGTCGCATCTGTTTCGCATCTAGTGCGCTGTGTAGCTGACAACAACGGGAAGGATGCGCACTACTTTTGACATGATTCAAAAACGTCGCGAGTTGGGTCGCGTCGCGACTTGATTGTGCGAAGTCCGGTTTGGTGGCGGCCCGACAATAGGTAAACTGACCTTAGCGTGTAAAGAGCTATGTCTAGAACAGGGTGCACTTCTACGACACCGAGGAAGGAAAGATGAGCTACAAAATCACCGAGGAGGGGATTGAAGGAACAGAAGAGAATGAAGGACACCTCCAGGCTTCTAAATGATGTTAATAGATTAACCACGATTGACTCTAAGATGTATTTCCATAAAGTCTGTTCCAAACCGTTTGTCTTTCTTCCAAGTGTCTTAAAGCCAATCAAAAGAATCAAATCTTACTATGTTAAAAAAATCAAAGTAAACCTAAATGTTTGGATGCAACGATGTAAGAGCTTGAAAAGGGAATACAATTTGGCTGTTAGGTTTTAAAGCTACCATATTCACCAGTTTTCATGAATAATGGTAATAAATTGGCTGTCAGTTGCAAAACTTTTGCATATAATACGCTTTAAAGGATTTCCTCTTTGTACTTTTGTTATGCAAATACGAGATCGAAACACTTCCACACAATTTGCCGCTGTCAACATCGATGGACGGTATTGAAACCCTGTCTGGACGTATCATTTATTTGCTTTCAGTTATATGTATGATTAATGCCATGCCGTATATCAAATTGTATCGCTTATAACTTTAACGATATCGACCGTGCGCATAAAAAATATCATTTAAATTCAGAATCAGGTGCTGGTTCGTCAGCGCTTGCATCGGGATTT
The DNA here is from genome assembly GCF_035046485.1 of Aedes albopictus. Taxonomy (NCBI): domain Eukaryota; kingdom Metazoa; phylum Arthropoda; class Insecta; order Diptera; family Culicidae; genus Aedes; species Aedes albopictus. The sequence continues at coordinate 195,022,433 of NC_085138.1, read as the reverse complement.
TTTTTCGTACGCTGCATTACGCATTCATACACTTTTCCGCACTTGCACGTGGTGTTTATACCGTACACTGGGGATATGCAATGCCATAAAAAATATATCTTCTACATGCTTTGAGCTACGGTATTGATTGGGAGAAGTTTTTAAAAAGAACAAAAAAGCCTACTACAAAATTAGTAAACTATTGATCGTAATGCACTTGTGCTAAAATTTCCAATAATTGTCTCACATTGCCTCATCCTGCTCTATGTAAGCAAAGTGCAGCTGCAAACGACCAATTTTGTTCGTTCGTCCCATCCCAAATAAGTATACACTGCGGATATGTCCTTCGCGCTCTCGGTGGAAGTGATAACAGTGTAATAATAATGAATAAACAATCATGGTTCTGCAAATAGTGAATTCAACTGGTATATTTGCTTTCCATTACGATCGAAAGTGTTATTTCTGCCTTTAGGTCCGGTAAATAGGTTAAATGAATATTGAGAGCGCATACATCACATAGTTGCATCCGTGAAAGTGGACAAAAAGTGGATATAACTATTAATTGTATTATAGACAATGTATGTTGTAGTTACCGATAATGTAACGATGGTTTGTGTAAGGTCAAAATATTGCACATATCTTCACACACGTGATAGTACTAGGGTGCCTGTACCAGTTATCGCACTACCTAAGGAAAACTACTTCTACAAAAATAAGAAGAAGACCGACGAATGTCGTCGATATGTCAAATGATAGATTTGTTTTCATACTTTACAGAAAAAATATAAAATCTGAGCCAAACCCACTTTTACTATTTATAACGGTGTGTGCCAATGATAGGAACCCTGTACCAGTTATGGACATACTTTTTAATTTCGGTTCCACTTCGCACTATTTACATGTATTCCTTATGGAATTTGCCATAACTGGTACACTATGGCGAAATAGGGTGCAAGGAAGCCGAAATTTTAAGGAAAATGATTTATTTCTATCATAATCTGAGCAAATTGTGAAATTTGAATGAGTGCAATCATCTTTTATGAACGTGATCGATTGTTCGCATATTTTTTCTTGATGATTTGCATCGTTAAAGGTTGAAAATCAACTATGGCGAATTTGAGGTACTATAGCCATAACTGGTACACTGAGCCTACTCAAAAACAACGGTTTGACGAGGAGAAAGTGACGGATGAGAAGAATGTCGTTGAAGACTGGTGGTGGTCTCTCTGATACTGGGCAAAATAGAGAGCGGTTCATGGAAGCTAGAGCAAAGCAAAGCAAAGCAAATATAACCGTACACATCGTAGTTGCTACTCCGTGATTGACCAGAACAAACGAAGTTGCACAGAGATCTAATGAATGGTGCTTGGGACTAGCTACATACTCTCAATGTGCACAATTCAAGTGTTCAATATTTTAAAAATAATAACGGCGCCGGCCACGTCCTTACGGTCATTGAGAAAGGGGAAGGCATGTTAGTTCGACAACCGTTGTTACTAGAAACCGTGAAATCCACAGCATCCCCACAGTTGTCTCGGGAAATAATATTTGCTAGTAGGGAAGGGTAAAGCGTGGATCTTGGAGCCACTTTTTTTAAGTGAAAATACACGACACGGTCTTCATCTCGATTATGATTTATTTGGTCGCGATAGTAAGGGTAATGCACATACGTCAACGATCGTTCAATATTTAACGCGTCACCTCATTGATCGTTTACTTAACCGTGAAAACCGACTTTCCCCCGAAAATTATCGCGCGCCTTTGATTCCGCATTCAATATTCGCGTCCCCATCTCCCTACCGAGAAAACCGACCGACTCGCGAAAATAGTTACGCGTTTCTCACAGTATTGAACTAAGAGTATACGGAGAATAAACTTTCAATAAACTTTGGCTCAATGATAGTTGTGAACTGCAATTATTTTTCTTCTAACATTTCTATTACAGTTGACATTTAGCTTTTACAAAGAACAGTCGTTCTTGTGTGGTAACGCTAAGTGAAAACAAGAAAGTCTTCAAAAGTCAATCGCGTAGCTATAAACTGCCTCCCTGGTGCTTAAACCCGCTGGGGAGTGGACAAAGCAGCTGAAAGATGAGCGGGTATCGCAAGAACTCGTTTGTCATCGACTGCAGCGTCTTGCCAGCACGACCGATGATGGACAAGCTCAAGGAGTTCATTTTCGACAAACTGCAGCTAACCATGAACATCATCAAGAACGTCCAAACCCTATGAACCCGAGCCCAAGCTATTATCGAAGTCGAGTCTCCAGAGTTGGTGGAGCAGATTGTCGTCCAACACAATCTGAAGCACACGATCGAGCATGAAAACAACGAGTACTTCATCCCGCTATTCCCAGCAGATGATGCAATTGAGGTTAAGGTCTCGGACCTACCTCCTCATATGCCGAACAACATAGTCGCCAAGTACTTCGCACCATACGGCGAAATTCTCTCGATCAAGAACGAGACATGGAAGGAGCACTTTCCTGGGCTACCGAACTGTGTACGGGTCCTCAGAATGCGGCTCCGAAAGGCAATTCCCTCCTACGTTGCAGTGGATGGTGAAATGTCATACGTAATATACCGCAATCAAGTTCGCACATGCAGGCATTGTGCAAATGCCCTGCATATTGGCCGTTCCTGCGCTGATGCCCGTAAGGAACACTCCCGAGATCTGAATGCGAGGCTAACGGCTGCCCAGATCGTGCAGGGAATCGTTCCACCACCCGCATCTATTTTACCAAGTACTCCAACAGAAATCACGACACCGTCATCAGATCTTCAATCAGCATCTCAACCAAAACCCATCACGAGCGCCCTTCCACCAGTCCCCACCAACGAAAAGAAATTCCCGCAAGCATCTTCGCTGCCGGTTTCACGGTCATCTTCAACATCACGAATCCCCCAAACCACTATAAGTACACAAGAGCTACGTAACCCACAGTCTTCATCATCATCGATGGAATTCAACATCTCTGAGGGAGAGATAGGAAGCCAGGAAATCATCAGCACAATGAAGCGACCCGGATCACCCCCTTCTACCGACAACTCTTCGCGCTCCAAACGCACAACTAAGAAAAAGCTGTAAAATGTTCTCACCGGTAAGCGAAGCAATGGGTATAGGGTATCGCGCCACTTGGGCGGTGGCTTCTATATTCGTCTGTTTTCCACTATAACTCAGTCAATGTTGAACCAATTGACTTGAAATGTTTTACACGAGTAGATACTATACCTATCTCACCACATTCCAAAAGTTGTGTCAATTGGTTCAAATTTTACTGAGTTATAGTGGAAAACAGACGAATATAGAAGCCACCGCCCAAGTGGCGCGATTCCCTATGTCCCGCCGAAGCATCTCTACACGGAAAAACGAAAGTACTCAAAAGTGAGTTCATTCCACCCAACTTCGAGGTTGCGTGCGGGAAGCCAATTTTGAGTTGCTGGAGTCGATGTTTAGGTAGGTAGTTTGCATTTAGGCGTATACGGCCAAAGTACCTAAAGTCAAGGTTCTTTTTACTCAACCGTCAGTTACTCAACTTTCGGTACTGTGCCACTTACTCAATTTTGGCTTCCCGCATCGAACTCTCAAAGTTGGGTTGTTTTGCTATTCACTCTCTGACAACAATAAAGAGAGCGAATGAAACAGGATGCAAAAAAGAACTCAAAAGTGAGTTTAAAAATACTCAAATTTGGGTTCTTTTGTTTTTCAGTGTTGCTGATTTTCCGTTACAATGGGTTTTTACGGCTGGCTCGTAGGGCCTGACACCAACCCCCTACTTTCCGGAGGACCATAGTGCACAGTTGAGCTTAGAGTCCTTCCCTGGCACTCGGACGTAGATCAGCCGCCCCTAACATGGGGATCAGACGCTGTTGTGAGCCGCTCCTCCTGGAGAACAGACGCTCAGGTTTGCCGAAGCAAACCCCCCCTTCCCTGTCAGCCTACGACCAAAGGTCCCACCGGGGTTGGTTACCCGATCTTCCCTAAGGTTGCTCATAGTTTCCGGCCGGTACCGCGTGGAGGTAGGGATAGGAGTTGCTGGGCAGAGGCTAGTGGATCACAATGGGATCTGAATTGCGCAGCATACCCAGCCTTTACCGATGACAAGGACGCATTTTACGCGCAGCTCGAACGCGAGTACGACCGCTGCCCAAGCCACGACGTCAAGATCATCATAGGAGATTTGAACGCTCAGGTAGGCCAGGAGGAGGAATTCAGACCGACGATTGGTAAGTTTAGCGCCCACCAGCAAACGAACGAAAACGGCCTACGACTCATTGATTTCGCCGCCTCCAAAAATATGGCCATACGTAGCACCTTTTTCCAACACAGCCTCCCTTATCGTTACACCTGGAGATCACCACAGCAGACGGAATCTCAAATCGACCACGTTCTGATTGACGGACGGCACTTCTCCGACATTATCGACGTCAGGACCTATCGTGGCGCCAATATCGACTCCGACCACTATCTGGTGATGGTCAAACTGCGCCCAAAACTCTCCATCATCAACAATGTACGGTACCGGCGACCGCCACGGTACAACCTAGAGCGACTGAAGCAACCGGATGTCGCCTCAGCATACGCGCAGAATCTCGAAGCCGCGTTGCCAGACGAGGGCGAGCTCGATGAGGCCCCTCTAGAGGACTGCTGGAGTACAGTGAAAGCAGCTATCAACGACGCAGCCGAGAGCACCATCGGGTACGTGGAACGGAATCGACGAAACGAATGGTTCGACGAAGAGTGCAGAACGGTTTTGGAGGAGAAGAACGCAGCGAGGGCGGTAATGCTGCAGCAAGGGACTCGACAGAACGTTGAACGTTACAAACAGAAGCGGAAACAGCAGACCCGCCTCTTTCGGGAGAAAAAGCGCCGCCTGGAAGAAGCGGAGTGTGAAGAAATGGAACTGCTTTGCCGTTCCCAAGAAACACGGAAGTTCTATCAGAAACTCAACGCATCCCGCAACGGCTTCGTGCCGCGAGCCGAAATATGCAGGGATAAAGACGGAGGCCTCTTGACGGACGGACGTGAGGTGATCGAAAGGTGGAAGCAGCACTTCGATCAGCACCTGAACGGCGTGGAGAACGTAGGCACGGGAGCCCACGGCAACGGAAGGAACGACGACGCCAGTGCAGCGGAGGACGGAAATGAACCAACTCCCACGCTGAGGGAAGTTAAGGATGCCATTCACCAGCTCAAAACCAACAAAGCAGCTGGTAAGGATGGTATCGCAGCTGAACTCATCAAGATGGGCCCAGAAAAGTTGGCTACCTGTCTGCATCGGCTGATAGTCAGGATCTGGGAAACCGAACAGCTACCGGAGGAGTGGAAGGAAGGGGTAATCTGCCCCATTCGCAAGAAAGGCGACCATTTGGAATGTGAGAACTTCAGGGCGATCACTATTTTGAATGCTGCCTACAAAGTGCTATCCCAGATCATCTTCCGTCGTCTGTCACCTAAAACAAATGAGTTCGTGGGAAGTTATCAAGCCGGCTTCATCGACGGCCGGTCGACAACGGACCAGATCTTTACCGTACGGCAAATCCTCCAGAAATGCCGTGAATACCAGGTCCCAACGCACCACCTGTTCATCGACTTCAAAGCGGCATACGATAGTATCGACCGCGCAGAGCTATGGAGAATCATGGACGAAAACGGCTTTCCTGGGAAGCTGACTAGACTGATTAAAGCAACGATGGACGGTGTGCAAAACTGCGTAAGGGTTTCGGGTGAACTATCCAGTTCATTCGTATCTCGCCGGGGACTGCGACAAGGTGACGGACTCTCATGTCTACTCTTCAACATTGCGCTGGAAGGTGTGATGCGACGAGCCGGGCTCAACAGCCGGGGAACGATTTTCACAAAATCCGGTCAATTTGTGTGCTTTGCGGACGACATGGACATTATCGCTAGAACATTTGGAACGGTGGCAGAACTGTACACCCGCCTGAAACGCGAAGCAGCAAAGGTCGGACTGGTGGTGAATGCCTCAAAAACAAAGTACATGCTGGTAGGCGGAACCGAACACGACCGGATCCGTCTGGGTAGTAATGTTACGATAGACGGGGATACTTTTGAGGTGGTGGAGGAATTCGTCTACCTCGGATCCTTACTGACGGCTGACAACAACGTGAGCCGTGAAATTCGGAGGCGCATCATCAGCGGAAGTCGGGCCTACTACGGGCTCCAGAAGAAACTGCGGTCGAAAAAGATTCACCCACGCACCAAATGCACCATGTACAAAACGTTAATAAGACCGGTAATCCTCTACGGGCACGAGACATGGACCATGCTCGAGGAGGACCTACAAGCACTCGGAGTTTTCGAGCGACGCGTGCTAAGAACGATCTTCGGCGGTGTGCAGGAGAACGGTGTGTGGCGGAGAAGGATGAACCACGAGCTCGCTGCACTTTACGGCGAACCCAGCATCCAGAAGGTGGCCAAAGCCGGAAGGATACGGTGGGCAGGGCATGTTGCAAGAATGCCGGACAACAACCCTGCAAAGCTGGTGTTTGCAACGGATCCGGTTGGCACAAGAAGGCGTGGAGCGCAGAGAGCACGATGGGCGGACCAGGTGGAGCGTGACTTGGCGAGCATTGGGCGTGACCGAGGATGGAGAGCGGCAGCCACAAACCGAGTATTGTGGCGTACTATTGTTGATTATGTCTTGTCTTAATGATGTGGAACAAATAAATGTATGTATGTATGTTTTTCAGTGTAGATACTGCCATCGTTGAAAAAGTTTCACCATTCACAGTTTTCACAACCGTACAACTGACACTACCGACGGACTGTTCATTCATGATGCACTGCAGCTTACTGTTTTTTCAAGGTAAGCCAAGAATGTATATGTCCGGCCGAAGTTGATACTGCCGCCGTAGTAATTAGCTCACCGGTTGCAGCGCACAAACACAAACGGCTACGCTATGAACCAGACACTCCGGAAAGGCTGTGGATTATCACCGTCAATCAACTACCATCGTCGCCCTATCAAACAACACCGTGCTTCATTGACGTTCACGAATCTTACAACCCGCAACTGCTAGTCGATGAATGGATTCAGGTGAGCTCTCCTACGGATCCAAAACACAACACAGCTGTTCGTGGTGTGCCAGCTGTCAACAATGACAAGAGTGTGACGGAATGTCAGTTGTTATACGCTTCACATAAAGCTTCACAGAGATCGATGCAAGGCAGGGAAGCATGTACACTAGACAAACAAATTAATAGGGTTGTGTAATGGAGTATAGTTATAGAATTGCAACGATCAACATTGCTAACATCTCAAATGAAACAAAAATTGATGCACTGAGATCTTTTGTGCGTAGTGCAGATTTAGATGTAGTTTTGCTGCAAGAAGTTAAAGATGTTTCGCTACAAATTCCTGGATTCAGTATTGTTTTCAATGTCGATCACCAGCAACGTGGCACGGCAATTGCAACAAAAGACCTATACAAAGTTGAAAACATCGAGAGAAGTTTAGATAGTAGAATTATATCAGTTAGAATCAGTGGAGTAACGTTTATCAATATCTATGCACCTTCTGGAGCAGCATAGAGGGGAGCAAGAGAAGACTTTTTCAACACTTCTGTTGCCCATTATCTCCAGCACGCAACTAGTCAAATTATCATAGGGGGTGATTTCAATTCAGTTGTAGCTACAAAGGATGCCACCGGAAACGCTAACATTAGTCCAACGTGTAAACGGCTAATGAATGCGGCACGTTTGTCTGATTCTTGGGAAGTTTTGCATGGCAATGCGGTCCAGTTCTCCTATATACGTTCAAACACAGCATCCCGACTAGACCGAATTCTGATTTCCAACTCCTTAAAGCGCGGTTTGAGAACTAGCAACTTTTCCGTCACATCTTTCTCCGATCACAAGGCCTATATCATTCGGATAGTTTTACCAAACCTTGGCACGCCGCCTGGACGAGGTATATGGAGACTTCAACCACAGGTTTTGAACGATCCGGAGATATTGGAGGAATTTTCAAGAAAGTGGACATACTGGGCACGCTCGCGAGGCAACTTCAGATCGTGGATTGATTGGTGGATTAGATTTGCCAAACCCAAGGTCATCTCTTTCCTGAAATGGCGGTCCTCTATTATCCATAGAGAATTTCGGGAAACAATTGAGTTGTATCGCAGTTGTTTACTAGATGCGTATAACAACTACTATGGGAATGCTGAACAACTTACCAACATCAACAGAATCAAGTCACAAATGCTGCGTCATCAACGATCCTTTTCGGACTACTTTCGAAGGACCAATCAAACATTCATCTCCGGGGAATCAACCACATTGTTCCATGTCGCGGAGGCATACGGAAAGCGAGCTAAAACAACAATAAATTCTCTTTCAACTGTGAATGGCGAGGATGTTGAGGACCCGAACCAGATTAGCGGAATAATACAAACCTACTTTCGAGAACTATACGCAGTTGAGGAAAGAGAGCCGTCTGAAAGCTTCAACCCCTCAAAGGCAATTCCAGCCGGAAATCCTGATGTTGCATGATGTTGCCGTACCCGTTACTACAGATGAAATTTTTGCTGCATTGAAAACCAGCGCTTCTCGGAAATCGCCAGGATCTGACGGCCTACCCAAGGAATTCTACCAAAGAACGTGGCGAATCATAAAAGACGAATTCACACATGTCATGAACGATGCTCTTCAAGGACACGCAAGCAGGGATTTCTACGACGGTATTATTGTGTTTATCAAAAAGAAAGGTCGGGACAATACTATCCATGGATACCGTCCCATTTCGTTACTGAATTACGACTACAAACTTCTTGCTCGAATAATCAAGCAACGGCTTCACAGCTTGATTCCACTAGTTCTATCGAACAACCAAAAGTGTTCAAATGGTAACAAAACTATATTTGAAGCCACTAGTCGAATACTTGATGAAGTTTGTAGTTTGAAACACCATCGCAGAAGTTCATTGTTAGTCTCATTTGACTTTGATCATGCATTCGATCGAGTGAGTCATCAGTTTCTCAGAGAAACCATGACAAAAATGAATTTCAACCCGCAACTTGTCGAACTGCTGTCAACAATATGGAACCAGTCCTTCTCCAAAATTCTGGTGAATGGGCGCCTTACGCAACAGTTCAAGATTGAAAGATCGGTACGACAGGGAGATTCATTATCCATGTATCTCTTTGTGATCTATCTGCAGCCCTTGCTGGATAACATCAAACGAAGTTTTCCAAATGCAGTTCTCAATGCGTATGCAGATGATATCTCGATGTTCATGGATAATGAAGTAATGGTTGTGGCTGTAACTGAAATTTTTCAACATTTTGGTGCAACCTCTGGGGCGATTCTAAACAGACGAAAAACTGCTGCGATTATGATCGGCAACGTGAACCTAACAGGCGCAACGGAATGGCTAAACATAGAAAATTTCATCAATATCCTCGGAGTTGTGTATGGCGAGAATGTCCAGCAAGCCCGGAAGAAAAACTGGGAAAACGTTCAACAAGGCATCAAGACTAGAATTTGGTTCCAGAATCCTAGGAAATTGAACATCATTCAGAAAGTTATTTTGCTGAATGCGTACATAAGCTCCAAGCTATGGTACATGGCATCGAACATAGCGATTAATACTCAGACGTATATAAACAAAATACGAACTGAGTACGGAAAATTTATTTGGTACGGACAGCCTCTGCAAAGAATAGCATTTGCGAGCCTCATCTTACCAAAAATCCGAGGTGGTCTGAACTTACATTGTGTAGAGAGAAAAGCTACAGCGCTGCTTACCAATCGTCTAATGTCCTTGACAGATGAGCTTCCATTTCTTCGAAGTTTTCTACTAGATCGGAACATCCCAATACCGGTAGTGTGCAACCACATCACAGTAGCTATCAACCAACTGGCAACTCTACCGGACCACCTTCAAGATGCCTTGTCGTCGCAAGGTATATATCAACACCTCATAGCCCAGCTTCCTGACCCAGGGTTTATGTCAGCACAACAACGAAATTGGGGAACAGTGTGCAGAAATCTTCACTCCAGTGGGTTAACTTCTCAGGAACGATCTATCTGGTACACCATTATGCACAAAAAAATCAAACATAAAGAACTCCTTTTCCTAAGAAACGTGATTGATGATCCTAACTGTGACGATTGCCCTGGAGAACCCGAAACAGTTGTTCATAAAATTTTTCGATGCCAACGTGTACGTGAAATTTGGAGATATCAAAGGCGCAGAATTATAGTAGAAGCACCTTGTCTGAATAGGTACGAACCAGAAGACTTCATATACCCCGTTCTGAGACAGCTGAATAGGAATTGTAAACGTAGCATATTGAAACAGCTGGCTAAATATTTTTGTTACATAATAGAGACACCAGAAAACAATATAGGTTTAGATAACTATGTATTTTATATATCTATAAGTTAGACGCAATAAAAGGATTTTACAAAAAAAAAACCGCTTTAATATTACGCCAGCACCAGAGCTACAGAATTAATTTGCATATATTACCAGACTCCAGGAGTCCTCATGAAAATGCATTGGAGAAATTACCTCAACTCCTTCTAGAATGTAAAGAAAAAAAAATCGGAATGATCTCACCCAGTTCCATGTCATCGGATGACCGCAACCACTCCTTGACTCCTTAAATTTTCTGCAATACTATTGGCTATCAAGTGCGCATCTATTTTTATCATTTCACGGGGAAGAACAATGTGTACCTGCCCCAAATACGCGCCACTTTTCGTTTTTTTCCGCCGATCACCATCGCAACTGCCCCAAACACGCTTCATTTTTCACTTTTTATTTTGAACAATGCAACGCGACCGAAATCCTCATCCCAACTGCCCCAAACATGCGTCATTTTTCACTTTTTCCTTCGAACAATGGAACGCGGTCGAGATCCCCATCGCAGCTGCTCCAAAAACGCGTCATTTTGCACTTTTTATTTCGAACAATGCAACGCGATCGAGACTCCCACCCTAACTGCCCCAAACGCGCGTCATTTTCCATTTTTTCTATCGAACAATGGCACGCGATCGAGATCCCCATCGCAACCGTCCCAAACACGCGTCACTTTTCGTTTTTTCTGCCGAACAATGTCGAACAATTGCCAATGCCGAACTGTCCCAGAAACGCGTTATTTTTCAATTTTTATTTCGAACAATGCAACGCGACCGAGATTCCCCTCAGTAACTCATGGAAGCTAGAGCAGTGTAGTTTGTAGTTTAGGAAGCCAAAAAATGCTTTTTGAGAAATTTTTCATTCTGCAGAACAACTTGGAATAGAATGTTATGCAGAAATTTTCCGAAGAAGAACAGCGCCGTCTTCAGCCGTGCAAGTGCAATGATCGTCCCAGAATCGCATGTCTGGCGAACGTATTCTCCTATAGTTCGAGAAAAAAAAATCACTTATTAAATAAATTTTTAAAAATCACTTAATAAATAAATAAATTCGCCAATTGTTGAACAGTTAGTACTGGCATTTTGGTTTTCATTTGTTTTTCCGTGCACAATTCTACATTAGTTGAAAAATATCCAGTGAACGTCTAGGTCTACTTATTCCTTATACTGCCCATTATATTTGTATTTCCTTAAATGCAATTTTCTAAGAGAAAATAGAACATCTGTATGGGGAATCTGTAACCCACTTTGACCCGACATACGATATTTTTTTACACTGGCGGAAGTTTTCCAGGTTTTTCGTGTTTTGTGCCCAGCTAGTCCCAGCTTGTGACAATTCATTAAAATGATAAGAAATCGCTTATTTGAAGAGAGCTCTAGTTGACTGAAATCGTTTTAAACATGACTAGATGCAAAAATGGCTGAAAAGATTTGATTAGAAGCAAAAAAGACAGAAGAAAAGTACGCCTTTACAAGCCCCTGATACACTCCTGGAAATCCATGGGACCCACCCAACCCCCAAGAACACTCGTGGAACGACCCTGAAATCCATTGGAAACCCGTGGGTACCTCCTGAACCTCCTGACTCTATGGTGTGCCTTTGATATTTATGGTCAATTTGCCCGCAAAACTTATTTCGTAATAGCAATTTCTTAAAATTAATCATTAATAAGTTTTCGTGTCATTAGCGGTACAAAATTTTCAACTCATATTTTTTACGTTAAATATTTATAATTTTGTAAATAAATTGGAGCAATATCGTGACACACATTTATATGCATCTACATCATACGTTTACGTTGAGCGAAAATTACTTCAGTAAGATTTATAATAAAACTTTCAGAAACTGTTCAACATTTGGGTAGTGTTCAACAAGTAGCGAATTACCCTATATTGAAAGATATGATTCCATTGAACAGATTTTCAACAACTGACATTCAGAGGATTTCCATATCTACGAACAAAGTCTGTGAAGGAATATTAATTTCAAGATACTAACAGATCTCTATTTGAAAAAAAAAAACATGACGCAAAGTATGTCGAAGATTCTAATTGCAATGTGTTTATCTCAATCAACTTATTATTCTGCTTTTTGAATGTTACAGTGAATAAATGTGAAACTTATTGAGAGCAAGACAGCCTGAACAGGCGGCTTTAAACCTCATCATTATTTACCATGATTGTTCACAAAGTACCGAGCAGGATTCCACTTATTTGTAGAATCAGAAGAACATGACAAAAGTAAGCCAGCACTTATAAAGATATTCGTTTGAGGTCATCTTTTATGACGCTAGTAGGTCCAATAAAAGGAAATTTCTTTTTTGTGTGCGGTGCGGTTGTACTTCTTGACATGAACAGACCATGATTTATGAATGTTTATTTATGTTTTTTGTCCCACTGGTGGATGTTGGGAAATGTTTTTCCTTGCGTACTGGCACGATTTTTTGTGATATTCAACCAAACCACCTCCCACCACCTGTTCCTTTTCGACATCTTCCAATTCCAACGAGTTAACTGTGCTTCGTGCCAGACAGCTTACATGGTGCTACTTTTCTGTGGCAGTACCATCATCCACCATATCCTTGTCCGTCCAGTCTGTGCGCTGTTCTTCCAGAACAGCAGGAAAACCCAACAAGGAATAATGATATGTTTATCAGCTCCAAGGAAGACTGAACACGCTCACTTGTCTCGCTTTCGTTGCGTTTCGCTTCGTTGTATGGCAAGGTTCGTAGGACATACAGCTCTCAGCTGGGGCTGGTGTTGATGCGAAAATAATGATTAATGTCCGATACCTGCTTGGCATAATGCTAGTTTCTGAAGCCACCACCACTTAACATTTGACACCTTGATCTGCAGTTTACGCATTGAAGTATAGCACCGTTCTATTTTTATAAGGATGTTTTGAATATAAAATGCGACAGTGTAGATTTTGTGACAAGAATGATATATTTGCTAAATTCGAACTTTGGCATAAAATCAATTGATCATTCATTTTTTTAATTTTTTTATGGAACATCACCTTCATTATATAACAGAGTCAACAATTTGCTATAACTCGTTTTCATTGTTACTCCAAGAGAGTTTCGTTGTGGTTTTGTTACTACAACGCCCTCCATTGCGGTATATCATAACTAGCTTGTCCTGCTTCGGTCTGTGTGGACCGAAAGAGGTATTCCTGAATGGAACTCTGATCTGTTCAAGTTCAAAATATCTTCGGATAAACCAGTCTTTTTTATAGCTACAAATCTCTAGCTTCTGCCTCGAGGATTGTAGCTATAGAATCAATTTAATGGGCACTAAAAAGCTCTGCTTACTTCAAATCTTTAGGAGCAAATGGGTTTTTGTCCTATGTTTCTCCAAAAGGATTTGAGTATTTCAAACATGTTTTGAACTCTTGTAGTTTTCTATTGGGTATTTTCATGGCGTGAAATTACTCTACAGTTTTATCCCGAGAAGGTCCCACGAACTCATTCGTTTTAGGTGACAGACGACGGAAGATGATATGGGATAGCACTTTGTAGGCAGCATTCAAAAAAAGTGATCGCCCTGAAGTTCTCACATCCCAAATGGTCGCCTTTCTTGTGAATGGGGCAGATTACCGCTTCCTTCCACTTCTCCGGTAGTTGTTCGGTTTCCCAGATCCTGACTATCAGCCGATGCAGACAGGTGGCCAACTTTTCTGGGCCCATCTTGATGTGGTCAGCTGCGATACCATCCTTACCAGCTGCTTTGTTGGTTTTGAGCTGGTGAATGGCATCCATAACATCCCTTAGCGTGGGAGTTGGCTCATTTCCGTCCTCCGCTGCACTGGCGTTGTCGTTTCCTCCGTCGCCGTGGGCTCCCGTGCCTACGTTCTCCACGCCGTTCAGGTGCTGATCGAAGTGCTGCTTCCACCTTTCGATCACCTCACGTCCGTCCGTCAAGAGGCCTCCGTCTTTACCCCTGCATATTTCGGCTCGCGGCACGAAGTCGTTGCGGGATGCGTTAAGCTTCTGATAGAACTTCCGTGTTTCTTGGGAACGGCACAGCAGTTCCATTTCTTCACACTCCGCTTCTTCCAGGCGGCGCTTTTTCTCCTCAAAGAGGCGGGTCTGCTGTTTCCGCTTCTGTTTGTAACGTTCCACGTTCTGTCGGGTCCCTTGCTGCAGCATTACCGCCCTCGTTGCGTTCTTCTCCACCAAAACCGTTCTGCACTCTTCATCGAACCATTCGTTCCGTCGATTCCGTTCCACGTACCCGATGGTGCTCTCAGCTGCGTCGTTAATGGCTGCTTTGACTGTACTCCAGCAGTCCTCTAGAGGGGCCTCATCGAGCTCGCCTTCGTCTGGCAACACGGCCTCGAAATTCCGCGCGTATGCTGAGGCGATATCCGGGTGTTTTAGTCGCTCTAGATTGTACCGTGGCGGTCGCCGGTACCGTACATTGTTGATGACGGGGGCGCAGTTTGACCATCACCAGATAGTGGTCGGAGCAGAGTTTAAAATTTTCATTTTCAATGAACGAAATTCAACGTGAATTTTGAAAATTCTTAACTGAGGGATCAAACTAAAATTCATTTTGGTGAATGAATTTTCTCACTTATTCATTCATTTTTCTGTCACTGACAATTTTCAATGAGGAATATAACTAGTCCGTAACTCCCGATTACACTTCCAATCAGGTCAAAACCTGTGTATAGTGTCTACTTAGAACACTAATTATCTGCTCTATTTGTCCATTAAGTCGGATTATGCGTCTGTTAACAGAAATTGGACATTATATGTCGTGCGAAAAAAATATACGTGACAGAGAATTGAATGAAAAAAGAGAGGCATTCAGCTGACAATGAATGTGGCCAAACACGAATGAAAAAAAGAGAATGTCAATCTTCACTTTCAATCTTCGATTTTTTTACTCTCTGGGTCGGAGTCAATGTTGGCGTCACGATAGGTCCTGACGTCGATAATGTCGGAGAAGTGCCGTTCGTCAATCAGAACGTTGACGATTTGAGATTCTGTCTGCTGTGGTGATCTCCAGGTGTAAAGATAAGAGAAGTTGTGTTGAAAAAAGGTGCTACGTATGGCCATATTTTTGGAGGCGGCGAAATCAATGAGTCCTAGGCCGTTTTCGTTCGTCTGCTGGTGGGCGCTGAACTTACCAATCGTCGGTCTGAATTCCTCCTCCTGGCCTACCGGAGCGTTCAAATCTCCTATGATGATCTTGACGTCGTGGCTTGGGCAGCGACCGCATTCACGTTCGAGCTGCGTGTAAAATGCGTCCTTGTCATCATCAGTACTTCCGGAGTGTGGGCTGTGCACATTTATTATGCTGAAGTTGAAGAATCGGCCCTTGATCCTCAACCTGAACACATTCTTTCGCCGATCGGCCACCAACCGATCACGCGCCTCTGCATATCACCCATCACGATGAAAGCTGTTCCCAGCTTGCGTGTGTTGCCGCAGCTCTGGTAGATGGTATGATTACCTCTAAACGTTCGCACCATGGATCCTGTCCAACACACCTCCTGCAGCGCTACGATGCCGAACCCGCGGTCCTTCAGTAGATCGGCGAGTATGCGGATGCTCCCGATGAAGTTGAGAGATCGGCAGTTCCACCGTACTGAGTTTCCAATCGCAAGTCCTTTTTGTTCGTTGGGGTCGTTGCCGTTGGTCTCGGTTCGTATTATTCTGTTGCTGATTTTCCGTTACAATTTTTTTTACGGCTGGCTCGTAGGGCCTGACACCAACCCCCTACTTTCCGGAGTTGAGCTTAGAGTTCTACCCTGGCACTCGGACGTAGATCAGCCGCCCCTAACATGGGGATCAGACGCTGTTGTGAGCCGGTCCTCCTGAAGAACAGACGCTCAGGATTGCCGAAGCAACCCCCCCCCCCCCTTCCCTGTCAGCCAGCGACCAAAGTTCCCACCGGGATTGGTTACCCGATCTTCCCTAAGGTTGCTCATAGTTTCCGGCCGGTACCGCGAGGAGGTAGGGATAGGAGTTGCTGGGCAAAGGCTAGAGGATCACAATGGGATTACACCCCTTTGCATCTGAGCCCCTCAATTGTTGAAAATGATAGCATTTATTTGAGCTCACCACTTGCACATGTGCAAATCGTCCCCTTAATGCTAGAACTAGGTAACTCGAAATTTGACGTTTTTGAGTTGAATATACCATTATATCAAGCTTTTTGAGCTCTACAATATATCCAAAGACCAATGAAATACGATTATAAACGACAAAAATATTCACTAGTTTCAAAACTAGGTATCTCAGTGTAGAATACAAGAACTGGGTGCTATAACTAGGTAACTGGGAGAACCATATCTATTTCCAACCGCACAGGTTAAATGCTATCGGCTGCTAGGACATGGAAATGTTACTTGCCATTCTTTTGTTAGTAGATTGAAAATCTACTACTGTTTTTGATTTTAGGCCTTAAAACCTAAAAAAAAATACTTGTATTGATATAGCTAAAAACTGTGACTGTTCGTAGACGATTATTTACGAACATTTTGAGGTGTCATGTGGTGACATAGCAGACATCCTAGCAAAAACAGTAATTACACGTTAATTTCAAGATGTGAATCCTTTTAAATTTGCATAATGCAACAAGAAAACTGAAAAGAATGATATCTATAGTGGTAAAAACTAGGTATCTCAGAACATCTCCTCCATTGCTTATGTTGCGTTTTGAGTGCTATAACTAGGTAACTCGACATTTTTTTGACCATTTATTGTTTTTATCAAAGGTTTAAACCAAAATAGTTCAAAACTTTTTCTTGTAGCAGAAAGAGTAGAAGCTGAATAAGCAATCAATGCAAAAAAAATATTATTTTAAAGGCTCCATACCTTTGGAACAACTGCATGAAAAATTGTAAAATTTTCAAAGTCGTTTTTCTCGAAACTATGATTTTCGAGTTACCTAGTTCTAGCATTAAGGGGACGAAATATGCATCATGTGCTACTAGTGTAATGTAAAGCAAAAAGTAGTCTGGTTGAGAGACAGAATAAAGCTAGAGCTATATCCAAATGGTTGGAAATCTTCCTCTATGTCATTGTTACTCAAATTTATTCCCAACTTAAAAAAATAATCAGAAGCGATTCTGGGGAACGGTTTTCTAGGAAATGATCTTCAGCCATTCCACCATAAACACGTGTCTCTACTTGACGGCAAGCTAAATTGAAAATTATTTAATAATGTAAGTTATTATAAATTTCTCAGAAATATCGATTTACAACTTCTCATAACAATTATGTTGCACGCCAGATGTGCGCAACTAACATAATAAACGGAACTTATGGTGTTCTTCTTAATTGACGTTGATAGCTGCCATGTACACTATAATTTGAAAGCTAGAACTTGTCCTTCTATCTCACAAATGAACGCTCAACAAGCTTTGCATAAATAGATACCTACTGCATTCAGTTTGTTGCTCCCATCTCAATTTGCTCCGAACACTTTTAATCAACAAACTTTTAATCAGTAAACTTCAGATTCCATCCAGGCGAAATAGAAAGCAAAGTTTCTTTATTGGACATGTTTCGAGGAGACACAAAAAATGAAGAATGGTTCTATGGGTCAAAGAAGCAGTCAGCCGGTGGAACTCTTGGGCAGATCGCTTCCTCTCCGCAAGGACCATTTTGCGTGACGTGAATATAAAATTCGCCAACCAGCTAAACTTTACCGCATGCTCCAACTCTCCGATACAATTGCCACGTTCTCAGAAGCCAGCCAGGAGTTGCTTTGAACCATTAACTTGGTTATACGAGGTTTTTGGCCACGATGTTGTTTCCACGGCATTATTGGTACTAAAAATACCCCCCTAGGCATTGATTTCCACGGTAGCGACTACTATCGGAAGATACATCCGGCCATCCATCCACCTACAATAAAATCAATTTTATGCTGTAGGAAAGGTTTATGACCCTCGCAGCTGATTTATTCTGACTGCGGCCGACCGCACGCATTACAACAGACCGTAAACGTTTATGTCGAATTAAGTGCTTATTCGACGTTTCGCGTTGTATCTGTTTTGTGACTTTGTTTGCGGTAACATCTTCAATTAATCCGATGTTACTCACGGGAAATGGAACATAAAGATGTAGGTTGAACCCCGAGTGATGACTAAGCTATGCAAGTATTCTTGTAGTACAAATGTAGCGCTTTGTTAGCTTGTAGGCCTTCAAATATGAGATGGCCCAAAATAATATAAATCATTCACCCAACCTTGAAATTTAAAATTGATTTTCCTTTAGGTATTTACAGAAAAACCCCTTATCATTTGAACGCTGCTCCCATGAATAATAATGAGAAAGAAGGACGACAAGGCTACATGATGTCCAGCGACGGGTTCCAGATGTCTATTTACTTCCATTATTAATTAGTCGGATGAGCCTGTATCGGACCGTAGCGTAGAAGCTGGTGGTGGTGGACCAACAGAATGGTGCACGACTGATTTTTTCCTTCCGAAATTCAAGCTGTAAGGTGTGCCGAGAATAATTAATTACCTACGTCCAGGTAAGCACATTGTGCAGCCTTGCGTCACCGGGGACAATTAATCACTTCAAATCAGAGATTAGGTTATGGTACCCTTTATACGTTAAATTGGGCAATCTACTCAACATAAAAATGTCGATTCCAGTGCTTTAAACCAGAGAATGGATTGACACATATTGTCGGTCGGACTATGTATTTTGGACCTAGACCGAAACGTCGGCGATGATCTGAAATCAGTGCACGCATTTTTTTTAGACTGCAAGCCGAAAACCCAAGAAATATTTTTGTACGGGACGAAAGATTTCTCAAACCCCCCCCTCCCCCCATGAAACCTTACGTAATTAATGGACGAACCCTAGGTTCATTACTAACCTTACCGATCAGGCTAAGGCCGGGGTGGCCTCTGCTGTACATAGTAGCCGTCTCCATTCCACTCGTTCCATGGCTGTTTGTCTCCAGCTCCGCACTCTGCGTAGGGTCCGCAGATCGTCCTCCACTTGGTCGACCCACCTAGCTCGCTGCGCTCCACGTCTTCTTGTATCGGTCGAATGACTCTCGAGAACCATTTTAGTTGGGTTGCTATCCGACATCCTGATGACGTGACCCGCCCACCGTAGCCTCCCGATTTTCGCGGTATGGACAATGGTTGGTTCTCTCAGCAGCTGATGCAGCTCGTGGTTCATTCGCCTTCTCCAAGTCCCGTCTTCCATCTGCACTCCGCCGTAGATGGTACGCAACACCTTCCGTTCGAAAACTCCAAGGGCGCGTTGGTCCACTGCACGTAGGGTTCATGTTTCGTGCCCATAGAGGACGACCGGTCTAATCAGCGTTTTGTAGATAGTTAACTTCGTGTTACGGCGAACTTTATTCGATCGTAGAGTTCTGCGGAGTCCAAAGTAAGCACGATTTCCTGCCACAATGCGCCTCTGAATTTCTCTGCTGGTGTCGTTGCCGGCGGTCACCAGTGAGCCCAAGTACACGAATTCTTCAACCGCCTCGATTTCATCACCGTCGATATGAATTCGGGGTGGCGGGCGCGGTGATTCCTCCCTGGAGCCCTTTGTCATCATGTACTTTGTCTTCGACACATTAATGACTAATCCGATTCGCCTGGCTTCACTCTTTAGTCGGATGTACGTTTCCGCCATCGTCTCAAATTTACGAGCAATAATATCAATATCATCAGCGAAACTAAGCAGCTGAACGGACTTCGTGAAAATCGTTCCACTCGTGTTTATCCCCGCTCTCCTAATTACACCCTCTAAAGCAATGTTGAACAGCAAGCACGAAAGACCATCACCTTGCCGTAACCCTCTGCGAGATTCGAAGAGACTCGAGAGTGTCCCTGATACTCGAACTACGCACATCACTCGATCCATCGTCGCCTTGATCAACCGTAACAGTTTATCCGGGAATCCGTATTCGTGCATAATCTGCCATAGCTGTTCTCGATTGATTGTATCATACGCCGATTTGTAATCGATGAACAAGTGATGTGTGGGCACGTTGTATTCGCGGCACTTCTGCAACACCTGGCGGATGGCGAACATCTGGTCCGTTGTAGCGCGCTCACCCATAAATCCAGCCTGATATTGCCCCACGAATTCTTTTGCAATCGGTGATAGACGGCGGCATAAAATTTGAGAGAGTATCTTGTAGGCAGCGCTCAGTAGTGTGATTGCGCGGTAGTTCCCGCAATCCAACTTGTCGCCCTTTTTGTAGTTGGGGCATACGAAACCTTCCATCCATTCCTCCGGTAATATTTCCTCCTCCCAAATCTTGGTAATGACCCAGTGTAGTGCTCTCACCAGTGCTTCTCCACCGTATTTTAGAAGCTCACTTGATAGTTGTTCTGCTCCAGCGGCTTTGTTGTTTTTCAACCGGCCAACCTCCTCTCAATCTCTTGGAGGTCAGGGACCGGAAGTCTTTCGTCCTGTAGTATGTGCTGTAGATCTGTTACCATGGCACCTTCGGTACTTGCAACGTCGCCATTGAGGTGCTCATCGTAATGCTGCCGCCACCTCTCGACCACCTCACGCTCGCTCGTCTCTGCGCGAGCGGTTCAGCTTCTCGTAGAACTTTCGTGTGTCCTTAGCGCGATACAGCTCTTCCATCGCTTCGCGATCTTATTCTTCCTACTGGCGCTTTTTTATCTGGAAGACTGAGTTCTGTCTGTTCCGCGCCTGTCTGTAACGTGCCTCATTCGCTCTCGAACGGTGTTGCAGCATTCTCGCCCATGCTGCATTCTTCTCGTTTTTTAACTGTTCACATTCGCCGTCGTACCAGTCGTTTCTGTGATTCGGAGTCGCGAAGCCTAGTGCTGTAGCCGAGGTACTACCTATAGCGGATCGGATGTCCCTCCAGCCATCTTCAAGTATAGCTGCGCCAAGCTGCTCTTCCGTTGGTAGGGCCACTGCTAACTGCTGTGCGTAGTCTTGAGCCACTTCTACGTTACGAAGTTGCTCGATGTTGAGTCGCGGCGTTCGACTTCGTCGCGTGGTGATAACTGTCGAAAGTTTTGAGCGCATGCATACAGCGACTAAGTAGTGATCCGAATCTATATTCACACTGTGGTATGTGCGGACATTGGTTATATCCGAGAAGAATTTACCGTCGATTAGAACGTGGTCGATTTGGTTTTCTGTTTGATGGTCGGGTGATCTCCAGGTGGCTTTGTGGATATCTTTGCGCGGGAAGAAGGTGCTTCGGACTACCATACCACGGCAGGCTGCAAAGCTTACGCATCGCTGGCCGTTATCATTCGATACGGCGTGCAGGCTGTTTCGCCCGATTACCGGTCGGTACATTTCCTCCCTTCGTACCTGCGCGTTCATGTCGCCGACAACGATTTTCACGTCACGCGGCGAGCAACCATCGCATGTTTGCTCTAACTGCGCGTAGATCGCTTCTTTCTCGTCATCAGATCTCACTTCGTGTGGGCAGTGGATGTTGATGATGCTGTAGTTGAAGAAACGGCCCTTAATTCTTAACATACACATCCTTGCGTTGATCGGCTGCCACCCGATCACACGTTGTCCAACACTATAAATCCTGTTCCCAGTTCATTGGTGGTGCCACAGCTTTGGTAGAAGGTAGTCGCTCGATGCCCGCTTTTCCACACTTTCTGTCCGGTCCAACAAAATTCCTGCAACGCTACGATGTCGAAGTTGCGGGGATGTAGTTCGTCGTAAATTATCCTGTCACATCCTGCGAAACCAAGTGACTTGCAATTCCATGTTCCAAGTTTCCAATCGCAGTCCTTATTTCGTCGCGTGGGTCTTTGCCGATTGTATCGAGTCGTATTTTCTCCTATGTTATTCGCAATGGGGATTTTTACGGGTGGCTTATTGGGCCTACGCCAACACTCCTGTCTCGCCGGAGGGCCATCGTGCCAGTTCTGTTTAACGTCCCAACCAACACTGGGACGGCCACGCTGATGGGGCTACCACCTTGGATCTAGCTGGGCGTGGTGCAGCGTTTCTTACTCAGCCGCCGGATGCCAGAACAGACGCTGTTGGAACCGCAACTCCTTGGTGAACAGACGCTCGGGTCGTACCTCCTCAATCTAGCTGAAGTCAGAAGGACAACAGTGCCCAGGCTGCACTACCAGCTAAGCACACAACTCTTAGCTGGCGGTCTTTGTCATCGCTTGACCCGTGGAAGCTGAGGTAGGAACTTGTGAGGACCAGAACTATGTTGGACACTCTTCTTATCGACATACCGTTTTGCAGCCCATACCCTAGGGTCATACTGCATCTAAAACTGTCAGTCATTAACAAAGTACAGTACCGACGACAATCCGCTACAACCTAGAGCGTCTGAAGCAACTGGATGCCGGTACTGCATATACGCTGAATCTCGATGGCATCACTATGGATTGCCTCCTGCAAAGTGTTACCCTAGATTATCTTCCGTCGACTGTCACATACAACGAGTGAGTTCGTTGGAAGTCATTAGGCCGGCGGGGTTGAATCATCCAGTTCATTCGGATCTCGTCAAGTGACGGACTCTCATGCCAACTCTTCAACATCGCCCTAGAAGAAGTAATGCGATGAGCCGGATTCAACAGCCGGGGTACGAAATCCAGTCAATTTGTTTGATTTGGGGACCAATTGTAAGAACGTTCGGAATGGTGACAGAGCTATACGCTGGTCTAAAAAGCGAAGAAGCAAAGGTCGAACTGGTGGTAATTGCGTCAAAAACAAGGTAGCAGGAAGTTAAGGAAATCATTAGGAAAGGATGCCAAATGAACTGATTTCTGGACAAAAGTTTGGGGGGTGGCCAGTAGCGTGGTTAAAGTTTTTGCTCCATACCGCTTATTCGATTCATAACCAGATTCTATGCCTTCTCCCAAAATATGAGCTGATTTGGTTGGAAATTGAGACTGCACAAGCCCTTCAAAGTTTGTATGGGAATTACTATGGGAAAACGATGCTTTTCTTTTAATCGACCATAGCACCCAAGAAGGTTACAGGACCTTCTAGGCTACTCTATCAGCTACAACTTTGCTGAAGACCGCATTCGAATTGGACGGCTCTGATTTCATATAATAAAAAAAACCGAACGGACAACACGTCGAAAGCACAAAACGTCGAAAAGTGAAGTGAAAGAATTGTTTTCTTTTGAAAGAATAAAGATCCTTATATTTGCTTAGATGAGTAGTTTTCTACGTTTTGTCTTTTTCGACGTTTTGGCATTCGACTTTTTGTCATTCGACAAGCCGTAAGAGGGCATCCATTTAAGTAAGTACGTCACGTGGAAAACGGGAATTGAAAACCCCCTTCCCCTTTTCCAATACTTACAACATTGCTTGTCTCATATTTCTGAATCCTCCTTCCCCTTATATTGCCCGTTGAGAAGATTTATAGATTCCGACGCAAATAAATGATTAGGCTCATTTTCAGCGTAGGTGCGTTAAAAATGTTTGTTTACAATGCAAAACTATCACCAAATGTGTACCTAACAATACAGCGTAAAATATTCTCCAGGACGCGGTCTGGTTTCATATCTGTGGACCCACGCAAGAAAAATCCACGCAACTAATTTTCGCGCAGGAGTCTAAACAGGTGGAATCTCCGCAATAAGCATAGTGAATTTTATGGATGTCCCCTAATATTGTCGCGCTTATCTTTTATTAGAGTCCTGCGGCGGTCGTACGCTCGCAAGGCATACCGCCGCATGACAGTCGCAAGGCAAAATAGAAGAAAAAGTGTTCCCGCCAAAAACAAAAGCACGTGGGTTTCGCGAAGTGACAGATGTTTTCGAATGTATTTGTGACGAACGGCAAGAGTAGCTCAGTGGAATGAGTGTTCTTGCTGTCAAACCCCATATAGTGGAATTATATACTTTTAAATCTGGTGACGCTGTTATGATTAGTGACTGTCGCGCTGATATCAGAAGACAGAGGCAGATAATCGCCATATTCTGATTTTTCTTGAGAGGCATAATAGCATGGCTCGTGCGAGTAAAACTGTACAACTTGTTGCATAACTAATTAGCCGTTACTTGTCAGTTCACAAATCTATTCGTGGACAACTTTCACTGTAAGGTCTACCTACTATACAACAATTCAAGGGTCAAGTTTTGTTTTGATGCTTCACTGTTTAAATGAATTGCATATGTCCAGCAGTTGGTCAAATCATTACGTTCAGTAACAACGCCAAGAACTCTTATCGTTCTGCGTCTTTTGCAGTGCTATCTGAACGACTGAAATGTGACCCTTCAACAACACGATTTATTTGGCAATAAATTATCCACCAAACACAACAACTGGTGTTTGGCAAGGTCAATCCTCTATGGTAGTGGTATCGATGTACATATGTTTCTTTCGTAAATGCTTCTCCCTGCTGAGGTGCTTTCAAAGGTGAGAAAAAAAAATCTTCGATCCAAACTGGGGGGTTGTCCGCGATTGACTAATACACAACGAGAGCCTCCGAGTAGGATAGAGAAATGTTTGGGAGTGATACAACAGCAGCGCCTCTCTGTGTCCAGTTGCAAAAATACGGCACCTTGCTTTAAATTGCGCATGTGCATAAGCGGGATGTTTTCCTGGAAATCAAGGGTTGTGATAGAGACTCAATACAGATGCATCTTGACAGCTGTTCTAGCTATAAAACAGTAACGTCAACTAAGGCGTACGGATTGCATATCAGCTACAGCTAACAGTTAGCTAGGAAAACATAATATAAGCGAAAACATGTATAGAGCTTTAATATGTTGTGTACGTCATGAATTGAATCTAAAAACAGCAGCATACTTATTCCGTAGGAACACAGAAAAAACTTATAGCTATCTATAGCCATAATTCTTTTAACGTCCATGGTTCATAGATCATGGCCATATAAAACAGCCACAAGAATTAGAATATAACGCGAGTTTTGTCTTCGTTGCATATCTTATCATGATGTTGTCTCTCGATCGTTAATTTTTTCACTATTACCGATTTTCCGCGAGACGGTACATTTTTCCAAATGATTTTCGACAAAACGGTCTTCTTCTTCTTCTTCTTCCCCACTGGGACTTGGCCTGCCTCGCTTCAACTTAGTGTTCTTTGAGCACTTCTACAGTTATCAATTGAAGCGCATTGGCGTATCTAGGATTTTTTCTTAGGGGGTGCCTAGGGGGTACCAGTTACAGTGGCTCTCAGGTTGCTTTTTTAAGGAAATACCGATCCGACCTTAATTTCTTAATACAATGATATACTGCGTCGCGGGAAAATAGAATTTGTGTTTTCAGTTTGAACTTAAGTACTTAACAATCGCGACAACCCCTGTTTTGTGGATTGAAAACAATCAGGTCCATTAGAATACATTTTCGAAGCGATTTTACACGTCTAATATCTCGGAAACTAAAAATATCCACAAATTTGCGTGTAGCTTGTATTCATCGTTAAATCCTCTTTGTTTTATTGCATGATAACAACCCTTTAAAATTGCTTTCAAGAACAATATAAATACTTAAAATTTCAAAATCAGAATACATATTTGCATTTTTGGTTTGGCCACAAAATTAATGGCTAAAAAAGCGTTTTTTTAATTAGTTGAATATCACCACGTGGACACGAAAATACTTTTACAGAAAAAATGTGAGTATGATTCTCAAAACTACAAAATTCGCACTCGATTATCCTGAGTTCCGTTCTGAAGCTTCACTAACATATTATCAATCCAGTTGAGACCCGGAATTTGGTGCGAGCGAACTTCGATTTTTCTCATTGGGTTCCTGATGTTCGCACCAAATTTCGATTTCGACTGGATTGGTAATTACCATATATTGATATATCTGGTGAATGGAATGCTGTATTAAGCTGATTTTTTAAATAGTATTTCAAGCATTGTTTTGTTAATGTCAGCAATTCTATTGATATTTGCTTTTAAAAATTCTCCAATTATTCTTCAGGCAATTCCTTAGGGAATTCTTTTAGTGAAGCCATTCGACAATGACTCTGGGAACTTCCACACATTTGTTTTTAATATCTTCGGCAAGTCATTCTGCTTTTTTTGGATTTCGTCCAGTTTTAATGTAAGGTATTCCTGCAGCAGATGATTCCGAAATACCTTCGGCAATTCCGATGTTACTTACATTGAACATTTATTCGGGAGTTTCATCAGCACTTGGGAACTTCTTTGGTAATTCCATTGGAAATTGATTCGGCAAATTTCCTAGTGATTGCCTTCGGGAATTTATTTGAAACAAAAACCTTGGGCGGTTCTTTAAAAAATCTGTCACGGTGATTCTACGGAAATTACTTTTGGGGTTCTTTTTAAACTTTCTTCAGAAATTCCTTTAATGCTTTCGGAAAATTCTTTAAATTCATTTCTTTGTTTTTTTTTTGTAGAATTATAGAATATTACGGAAATTTATTTTGAGATTGGATTTGACCAATTTCCTTAAAAAGTCTTAATATTTTTTATTCAGGAATTCCTCTGGTAATTCCTCAAAGAAATTGCTGACCGAATTCTAATGAAACTACCGCAGAAATTAAAAAAAAAAAGAATAATAATAATGTCGAAGGAGTCCTTAAAGAAATGGTCATACTACGGTATAGCGAATACGGAGTCGTAGGTTCGAATCCCACCAGAACGCGATTTTTTCGCAAATTCATGTCTCAATTTGTCAATTAGCATCATTCTTTGCCTTCTAATTATTTCAAGTTTTTTCCCGTACATTCCTATAGGATTTTACTAGAGATTTCTCTAATAAAACCTTCTGGAAATTCAAATTATTCCCGAAATTCGAATAGGGATTCCTCTAGAGATTTCTACTGGAATTCCTTTAAGAAGCCCAAGAGGAGTTCCAGGAGTAATACCGTGATTAATTTCTATAGTAATCCACAAATAAAAACTCTAGAATAATTCCTGGACGAGTCTCTAAAAAATCCCTGGAAGGATCAAAGTCATTTCAGGAAATATCCTAGGAACACTGCCTAGAAGAATCCTAGCTAGAAGGCCAGGAGAAATCCCTAGAAGGATTCCTGCAGGTATCATCATGAGACCTTCTTGACGAGACCTACAGGAGGCATTCCTAAAACATTAGAAGCAGCAGGAATCATTTTTTTCAATTTTTATTATTGTGTATTTTAACTTATGCTAATTCTGCACTTAAGCAGGAATCGCTTATGGAATCGCAGGTGGAGTTCCTGGATGAAAGTCAAGAGGATTTCCTTGAAGAATCCAATAAGAAATATTTGGAGGAATTCCAGGAAAACCTTTAGGATTTCCAGGAGGAAACACTGAAGGTACTTCTGCAATGCTCCTAGAAAGATTGCCTTGAAGAATCCCAGCAAGTTTTGAAGGAATCCCTGGAGAAATTCTTAGAAAAATTCCGGGAGACATTACAGTAAGAAATTCTGGATGAGTCCTAGAAGGAATTGCTGGAAGAACCACAGTAGAAACTGCTTGAGAAATCCAGCTGAAATTCCTGGAGGAAGACCAAGTGGAGTTCCTGGAGAAATCCCATGAGAAATTTATAAGAGAATCCTTGGATAAAATATCTTCCATAAAAATGCCTGGAGGATCACCGGAGAGCAGAAATCCTAGAAGGTATTGCTGGAGGAAGCTATACAAGAATTTATAGAGAAACCCAATCAGGAATGCCTGGCGGAATCCAAAGAAATAATCCTTGGAATGCCAAGAGAAGTCCTTGCAAGAACCGGTAGAGGTATTCTGGAGGAATCATTAGAGAAGGTTCTGAAGGAATCGCGAGGAATATTTGAAGAAATATCAGGAAGATTTCTCGGAAGAATTCCAGCTATAATGCTAGGATAAATTCGTAAAGGAATCACAAGAAGAATATCAGGACGTATCATAGTAAGAATTTCTGAAGGAATTGTTGGAAGAACCTTAGGAGGAGTTGTTTGAGGTATTCTTGGAGGGAGGCCAAAGGGAGTTTCTACAGGAATTCCATGAGGAATTTCTATAGGAATTCCTGAATGGGTCCTTGGAGAAATTCCTGGTAGGACAACCAAAGAAATTTCTGCAAGAATTCCAGGAAGATTACCTGGAAAGATTCCAGCAAAAAAGCCAAGAGAAAGCTCTAGAAGAATCCGTAGCATAATTTCTGAACTACCATAGTTAGAATGTATTAAGGAAGAATAGCTTGAAGAACCGCAGGAATTGCTAGAAAAATCCCATTTGGAATAACTGGAGCAGCGCTTCCCAAAATTGGCAAACGGATCTTGGGAGTTTGGGAAGCACGGATCTGGAGAAATTCCTTGAATTGAGGGAGGTATCACAGAAGTAATTTTTAGAGAAATCCTTGAATCTTGAATGCCGGGGGTATCCTAGAAGAAGTTCCTCCACCAAGTGCCCGGAGGAATACCTACAGTTCTGAAAGAATCGGTAGAAGAATACTGGTGGAATCCCTGATAGAATCTCAGGAGGAATGTTTTGAGGCATCTCAGGAAGATTTCCCGAAAGTATTGCAGCATGTAAATATGCCAGATGAAATCCCTAGAAGTTATAAAGGAGTTATAATGGGAATTGCTTGAAGAATTCCAGCCGGAATTCATGGAGGAAGGCCAATAGAAGTTCTTGGAGAAATCCCTTGCGAAATTTCTGGAATAACCTCTAGAGGAAGTCCTGGATAAATTCTTGAAGAAATCTCTGGAAGAATCACCGAAGGGATTTTAAGAAAAATCCCAGGTTGATTTTCTGGAAGAATTTCCGAAAGAATTTCCCTAGTAGAATTCCTGAAGGTATCACAGTGAGAATTATTGGAGGAGTTCTAAGAGAACTTGCTGTAATCCTAGCCACAGTTCCCGGAGGAAGGCCAATATAAGCTCCTGGAGAAATTTCTGGAAGAATCTCTGAATAAAATATCTGAAGGAATTCCTGGAAGAATCACCGGAAGAAACTTCTGAAAGAATCCCATGAAGGTTGTCCTGAAAAAACCCACCAGGAATTCCTGAAGAAATCCCAAGGTAAATTTTTAAAAGAATCCCTAGAAGAATTCCAAGAAGTACCATAGTAAGAATATCGAAAGGAATACTACGAGAAATTGCTGGATCAATCTCTGCTGAAATTTCTAGTATGTACAACCCCATCTGAACTGCCTGGAGAATCCTGAGAGAAGTCATAAAGAAATATCGGGAAGCCTAGAAAAATCACTGTTTGAATAGATAAAGGTATTACTGGGGGAATCCATGGAGAAGTCTGTTGATTGTTCTTACCAATATCCAAAACGCCAAAACGTGCAACAGGTATATAAGTAATTCTGGGTGTGTTTAAGTTTTATTCAAATGTGCCTTTAATAAATATGGAAATTTATTGTGTAAAATTTTAAATTTTAGGTGACTGTCAAGGAAAAATTCTAAAGATTCTGTCACATTCGCCCGAAAACCATTCGCCCGAATGACAAACGCCCGAATGACAAACGCCCGATATTCAATCGCCCGAATAGACCAATTGCCTGAATAAACCATTCGCCCGAAAGGACCATTCGCCCGAATAACCATGCACCCGAAAAGACCATTCGCCCGAAAGACCATTTACCCGAAAGTCATGCGCCAATTCCATCCAATTTCTTAGCACAAGTTTTTTTTTTGGTTTGCCATGATGAAAGTTTAAGGACAGGCCCATGATGTACATAGTATCCGACCAATCGCAAGAACAGGTGGACTAGCGCCAATAATAATCATATCAGTTTAGTTTGAAAGAACGGCCTATGTTTTGAAGAAGGCCTAATTGCTTGTGAAAATATTACATAATAGGTCATTAATTGTTACAGCATTGCTGATCGAAAGGATAAAGACAATACTTCAGCACAGAGTAGTCAATACTTTTAAGTTAATAGTGTTCACGACTGATCCACTCGGAATAACTACGTTTCGTTAAAATGAACAATAATTGATAAAAATTAGAACGTGTGAGCTAATTCAGGATTCTTATTTGAGCAAGCTGTTCTTTTGAAATCATGTTTGGAATCCAGAAGTTGTAAAAACGTAAAACGCCAAGGTTCCCCATAACAGAATAGCCCCATAAGAACAGCCCATGATTGCAAGAAGGGCAAATTTCTGTTAACAAATGAATGACATAAAATTGAATTTTATTTCATTGAAGGTGAAACTAGAAAGAAAAGCCTATTTACAAAAGAAGGGACAATTCCAATCAATGTTTCTACAGCTATATCGCCGAAAATGTTTGTAACAGTATAAATCTTAAATCAGACTGTGTTCAAAGAAAGCAAAAACCTCTGATGAAAATGGTTGCAGTAACTTTTAGTTGACAATGGCCTTCAGCCATACGCGTAGGCGACGCCTAAACTGATTTCAGAAAAGTGTTCTAGATTATTATGCTTTTCGGGCGAATGGTCTTTCGGGCAAATGGTCTTTTCGGGCGAATGGTATTTCGGGCGAATGGTCTTTTCGGGCCAATGGTCTTTTCGGGCGAATGACTTTCGGGCGTTTGTTACATTCGGATGTTTGTCATTCGGGCATTTGGAATTCGGGCGATTGGTTTTCGGGCGAATGTGACAGAACCACTGACACATAACTGCAGCATACCAAAGTCAGGTATCATACCAAGATAAGGTCGGTTACCCAGGTATTGAAAATAACATATATTGGTATTTTTCAGGTATTTATAGAATACCTCAACGAGCTATTGCTTCCCTAGTAGCACACAAGTTCTATACAAGTTTATGTAACTCCTATATGACTGGATTTGGTCATATATGAGTTGCATATACCTATGTAGAACATGTGTGCTATTCGGGTTTGGTGTTGAGGTCTGCGTGAGGTATTATTCAATTATGGAAAAATCACTCTTTGTATGAAAAAGTCGCCGATTATTATTCAGGTATTACCATACCTGATGTCATTATTCACGTGTTATGAACAGAATACACACAAGTTATTATTTTAGGTATTTTACCTCTTATGCAGAGCTTCTTAATACCTCATTTAGATTGTAGGTATTCGGTTTTCCATACTTGAGTTTGGTATTATTCAGCTATTTTCTCCTGCTTGGGTAGCTACGCCAATGTTGAAGCGCTTGCTTTGCCTGCCATTGCATGAATTTGTACATTGTGAGGCAAGTACAATGATACACTATGCTCAGGAATTCGAGAAAATTTTCCCGACTGGAATGGGAATTGAACCACGATTTCCAATCTTCCATTTCTCTTATCATTTATTATAGGAAACCTCGAGAGGAATGTTCTTATTAAATATGTACTTGCAACGAAATGGGTAGGTTCTTGAGAGAAAATCCAGGAAAAAAATTGGGAGAACTGCGGTAGAAACTTAGTGAAAATTTACGAATGGAACTCCGTGAGAAACGCCAAAGAAACTCCGAGCGAGCTTTTGAAACTTCAGGAGAACTTCTGAGAGGAATCCCGAACCGGAAATCCCAGAAGAATCTCGGGTTGAATTCCGGTATGGTTTTCGGGAGTAACCCGTAAATGAATCTTGGAAAATAAACAACTGGAACAAATTGAGAGAAATTGCGTGAAAGAAATCTGTAGAAATCTCACGAACAGACTACTCCCTCCCCACTATAGAAATACTGAGAAAGAAGAAAACCTTGATGGAACTCTGGTGGAAGTCTCAGAAATAGCTCTGTAAGAAATCCCGGTAGGATCTCTTGCAGATTTTTTTGATAAAACTCCAGGATAAATCCCGAGAGAATGTCGGAGAAGAATGCTGATGGAAATATATGTAAAAACATGGATAAACTCCAGTAGAAATCCTGCAAAAATCTCTAGGAGAAGTCCCGGGAAGAATTCCCAGGTCAATCTCGAGAGGGAGATCAGGAGGAATTCTCGAAAACCTAGAATTTAAGTTGGGGTCTCCAGTCAGCCTAGTTCCCTGGGCATAGTGTAATATATACAAATTCATGCAATGGCAGGCAAAGAAAGCCCTTCAATTAATAATTGTGGAAGTGCTCAAAAAACACTAAGTTGAAGCGAGTCCCAGTGGGGACGTAGAGCCACAAAGAAGAAGAAGAAGAAGAAGAAGAAGAAGAAGAAGAAGAAGAAGAAGAAGAAGAAGAAGAAGAAGAAGAAGAAGAAGAAGAAAAAGAAGAATTGAGGTTGATTCAAATACTGCGTAGTTTGCAAATCTCTCATTCACGGTGCTTGCATAGTTTTTGCTTCCTGAGATTTCTATCGATATTATTTAGAACTTCCATGTTTAACCCAATTCGTCCGAAAGTTTATCTTTAATTTTCCTACTATTTCTTCAGTATTGTTCCCATAAAATGCACCAAAATATTCTAAATTTTATCCTCTAATATATTTTTTTTATATTTTGATAGATTGAAGCCTCAAGTTACCGTGGTAAACAAACAAAATCTAATTACCCATATGTTACGGGTACTGATATAGTTGTGATGCGTGGAACAAAGTTGCATGCATTTACCGAACAGAAAAATATGAATCATCCAATCGAAAACCTGACTACACCAGCTAAGCCGTTTCATTGGCCTTATCTCCAGCGAAAATACACATCATTCGTATTTTGTCAAGCGATTAATTCGGCACACAAACAATGGACCCGGCCAATCACAAAGTCTATTCAACTTCCCATCAGCTCGAACAAAAAAAAAAAAAAAACCGATTTGAAATTCCACATTTGCTTTGGAATACATTTTTAGCTCCGATCGGAGTCCGATTAAAAGCGAGGGATATGATGAACCGTTTCTGGTTGGTTGCTTGGTTGGTGCGGTGGAATATCAGACAAATAACGCGGCTTTCGTCCCTTTCGCCGAAGTGTTGCCGCATGGAGCGAGCGTGGAAAAGGCGTTGATTTATTTCGTCACTCTAATCGGATTATAAATTTCATTTCCACTCAATGTATTTACTTTCCTATATCGGAAAAGCGTCAGCGTAGCGGAAATTGTTCCGTTAATTTAATAATCGTGTTTATTCGGCACATTCACTTCCATTGTTTCTTTTTTATTCGGTGGCAGTTAAATTCGTTAATGAATGAGAAATTATTAAAATGGATAGAAGGGAAAACCGTGATAATGCGTCCTTACAGTTGGAAGTATAAAAAGTTTTTGTGGATTTACTTCCATTCCGGTGAAAATTTGGTAAGCTGATTAAAAATCATGTGAACAAAACAATTCAATTTCGAATGCCAATTTCATGCGTTGAAACTTTTTGATAGAAATCTCACAAACATCGCTCTGAATTAGCTACACAATGCCTTAGAAGTAGTACCTGTACTTCGATTTCATGTACATTTTTTAATGCTAAAATTTTTAAACTCAAAACAGTTTAAAACATGCAGTTTGTGTTATGATGAGTTATAATGCACGGGTTTTCAGCCTGTTGACAAGTTAATCAAGGTTTCCCGATTTCATCGCACCTTCACTGGTACATTCCCATGGATGAATTCCTGGAGGAATCGCTGAAGGAACCGCTTGAGCAATTCTTGAAGGAACCGCTGGAACAACTTCCGAAAGTATCCATGGAACAACTTTTGAAGAAATCCTTGCTGAAATTTCTGAAGTTATTCTAAGAATATTGAAGAAGTATCTAAAGATTTTTTGTTTCTAAAAGTATTGCTGAAGAAATTTTAGAAGGAATTTAGAAAAAAATCTGAGGAAGAGTATTGTGTTGTTCTTTGCTGTGCATGCATCGCTCCTGTAAGGGGTGAGTATGGCAGCATAATCGATCGCGTTCCCTATTGTCTCCAGTGAAAATCAAAACAATAGATGCGCGGGTGTTAAGTGTTCAGTTTGTGTTCAGTATTGTGTTGTTCTTTGCTGAGTATTGTGTTGTTCTTTACAGAGAAGAACAATAATCAAGACAATTAGATGATCGGCATTGAACCACAAAAACCCCACAACAATTGGTGAGATCTTTCCAATATTATTTATTTATAAATAATTCTACTTCAGTATATTTACTTTATAACTGCATATAAGTTGAAAATTCGCTATTTTCAACATCCTTTCATCTATTGAAAGATGCTTCAGTTCTGGGCTCTTTCTAAGTTGATGAAGGGATTTATAAATGCTTGCAAGGACTTGGCCAGGTGTGTGGAGCTGAGTGAATCTATGACATTGTAGATAGTAGCGACATCAGCAATGTCAATGGAAATATTCAGCTTTGCAACTCCATCCAAGATTTGTGCAAGTATTCATGCTATGCTATGTTATGCTAATTTAGAAAAAATCTGAGGAAAATTCTAAATGAATTCCTGGATGAGTTTCTTGAAAACAGGAATATTTTAGGAATCTATAGATGGATTTTCTGAAGAAATTTTTGAAGGAATATCTGAAGAAACACCTGGAAACAAAACCTCTTGAGATATTTTTGGAAAAAAATCCTGCAGAAATCCCTCGATAAAATCCCAAACATTTTTTTAATGAATTCCTGGAGGAATCCATGAATTCCTGGAGGCACGCTTAGAGGAAATCAATGTTCTCCAGCTTTCCATAAGAATCCTAATACGAAACTCTGAGAGAATCTGTAGACAAATTTCTGAATTTATAGGAATACCTGAATAAAATTCCCGAGTGGATCTCACATTTTTTTTGAAGAGTCCCTGGAGGAATTTCTAAGGAAATATTTCCTATGGTATATACCAAGTAGATTTTCTAACCCATATAGCCGAGGCGGTAAACGCACGGGTATTCAGCATGACCATGCTGAGGGTGACGGGTTCGATTCCCGGTCGGTCCAGGATCTTTTCGTAAAGGAAATTTCCTTGACTTCCTTGGGCATAGAGTATCTTCGTGCCTGCCACACGATATACGCATGCAAAATGGTCATTGGCAGAGGAAGCTCTCAGTTAATAACTGTGGAAGTGCTCATAGAACACTAAGCTGAGAAGCAGGCTTTGTCCCAGTGAGGACGTTACGCCAAGAAGAAGAAGAAGAAGATTTTCTAACAAAAATTCAGATTATCAAAAAATTTTCTGGAGCTATTTCTAAAGCAAACCCCAGGGAAAGTTTTGGAATAAATCCTTGAAAGATAGTTTTATAGAATGCTTAAAGCAATTTCCGAAGGATTTTTCGGAAAAAAAGATCTAGAAAAGTTCCGAAAAAATAGAGTAAATCTCTAGAGGATTTTTCAAAGAAATCCCTGGAGTTATTTCTGCAGTAACTCATACACAACTGTCTTGCACAACTCTATGTGAAACTTCTGGAAGAATCCCTAGTGGAATTTCTGACAATCTGGAAATAACATGGAGGAGTTGGTGAAGCAATTCATGCCAAATTTTGTACAAGAATTCTTTGTGACACTTCTGAAGCAACATATGGTAGATTTTTCGAAATAATCTGTAACCATCATTGATTTTGGAAGTTTTCTTTGGAGATCGTTGTAATGAAGTTGAAAATTCTGGGTTCACTTACTTTTATTTTACACCGGAGAATTGCAACAACAAGCGACTGAGCAGATACATAGCGGTACAAACCTACACTACTCGTACAGAAAGATTGTTTGGTAAATACAGCACAACCAATAACCACGTTCTATCAAGTGCTTGTCACAAATCCCTAAATTTCCGGAAGAACCCCTGGAGGAGTTTCTGATGAAATTTGCAAAGGAAATTTTTTGATGCAATTTGTAAAGGAATTCCAGGGTAAATAAATCCCGGGAACCTTTTTAAAGGAATCCCCGAATGAATTGCTCAACTTTTTGAATTCTTTGGGACATTTATGCAAATAATATTATTGTGTATGTCCATAGCTCAAATTATTGTCTTTTGAATCACCCATACACATTTTGGAGACAAAAGATTTCGATCGTAACAAGCTGGCAGAGTAGCGAAGATAGTGGTTAACTCGTTATTTAGGGTTCTTTCAAATATTACGTAACGCCTAGGGGGTTGGGAGGGGGTTGTGTTACGCTTCATACAAAATTTCAATATTTACCATACAAAAATTGATACGTAGGGGAAGGGGGGGTCTAATACAGTCAGGTCTTTTCTTACGCGGTTTTCATTTACGCGGCCGCGTAAATGAAAACTCCATACAAAAAAAAAAAATTCTTCGTCTTATTTTTGCATGATTCGTCGAGAAATGGTGAGACTTTTTTCACGCGGTTTTTCGAATTTTGAACTGAGTTTTTTTTACGCGGTACGTATCCCCCGCGTAAAAAAAACCCGACTGTATTGCCAAATTTTGCGTTACGTAATATTTAAATGAACCCTTAGCGAGAGTTACAAATACCTATATGCCAAAAAATCCGTGCCTTTTGTCGAAAACATAGTTTTCATGCAGTTTTTATATGTTTTAATACATTGTGGCATTCAATTTAAATAAAAATAAAATATTAAGTTTTACTTCGATTTAATGTAAAATTCGATTTTATTGACATTTCTATTGAAATGTCCACTGGGAAAATATTTATCGCTGTGCAATATTATCCAGATTTAGGTCTTTCAGCCATGCATCCGATCCCTACCTCCTAGTTGGCACCGACCAGAGCACGAGCACCCATAGGGTAAACCGCCTGTTCTTCATGTGCACGGTGGTTGAAATAGTGAAAAATACGATCGTGGACATTTTGAGTGTAAAAATCTGAAAATAATATAATGTGATGTTCTGCAAAATTGTTAATTATTTTTAGAAGCAACTTTTTATAAGTTTTGCTTTTTGATAAGTTTACTCAAAAGTTAGATAAAAAATCTATTTTCTAAATAAGCCAAGAAAGCTAAACGGTATGTTAGGCAAAGTTGTAAATAATATCATGGATAAACAGGTTGCTGGAGACACTTTTGCTCTATCTTTTGAAATAAGCGATATATAATACATTCAGGCGAGCATTGGGCGCGACCGAGGATGGAGAGCGGCAGCCACAAACCGAGTATTGTGGCGTACTATTGTTGATTATGTCTTGTCTTAATGATGTTGAACAAATAAATGTAATACATTCAGTACATATGAACAACCTCTTCAAACTTTGAAAAACCACTAAATTCTTTATATCTTACTTGGATGAAGTTCTCATGGCTTCTGAAGTTCTTAACACTCTTTCAGTATGTGATTATGCATCTTTTTTTCTGAAGACAGTGTTGCCATACTGTTATTATTTCTACGTGATTTTTCTATTTTTCTGTGGAAAATTACCATTTTTTATGATGAGATTTCTGCAAAGTTGCAAAAAGTTGCAAAAAAGTCAAATCATATTGCTATCTCATACAGGTCCACTGATTAGATGCTATTTGTCTCTTCGATGCATAAATTGAGTTTAAAAATTGCCATTTTCCCACTTTTGAACGTTGAAATAAATAAGATCATATCTTTTCAAATGACTTTTATTGCTAGGGAAGGGCAGCGTTTATAGAAAGAACTATCATTCACCAGTTGTTTTTTACTCCTTAGAAATTTTTTGAGACTTTTCGGGGTATCGCATAATATAAAAACGACTCTTTTACATAAAAAGCAAATCTAAAAATGAAAATGTGGCATCACTGCCTTCAGCCGATAGATGTATTTTGAGATACTAAAAACTCATATGAACATCCCTAGCAACGGAAAATACTTTAAAAATAGATTTAACGACTTTAAAAAGTGAGAAAATGGTAATTTTTAAACACAATTTAAGCATCGAAGAGACAAAGAGCAACTAAACAGTTGACCTGCATAAGGCAGCATTTTTATTCATCTTTTCATTATGCTTTGACTTTTTTGCAACTTTTTGCAACTTTGCGAGAAATTTCATTATTTCTATTTTTGACCACTGATCATTTTTCACAGAAAAACAGAAAAATCACGTAGAAAAAACAAAAATATGGCAACACTGTGTTAAGAAAAAAGATGCATAATAACATACTGAACCAGTGGTAAGAACATTGGAAGCCATGAAAATCTCATCCAAGAGAGCTTTAAAGGATTTAGGGGATTTTAAGGATTGTAGGGGCTATTTATACTAAATTTATTATATATATATTAAAAGATTGAGCAAAAGTGGCTTCGGCAATATTTTACTGCATGATATTATCAACAACTTTGCCAAACAAACCATTTAGTTTTCTTGGCTTATTTAGAAAATAGATTTTTATCTATTACACTTATCAAAAAACAAAACTTATCAAAAGTTGATTTTAAAAATATGTAACAACTTTGCAGAACATCACATTATATTATTTTTACATTTTTACACTCAAAATGTCCACGATCGTGTTTTTCGTGAATTCATCCCTAAGTCAGGGGCGGCTGATCGCCGTCCGATTGCCAGGGAAGGACTATAAGCTCAACAGTGCACTATGGTCCTCCGGAAATTAGGGGGTTGGTGTTAGGCCCTGCGGGCCGGCTGTAAAAACCAAGCAACGAATATATCATCAACAAAAGAATACAAACTGAGTCACCTGGGAGCCAATAAAATTCTTTCCTAAGAGAACCATATCCACACACCAGTGTAAACCTACCACCTTAAGCCCCGGAAGGTGACTGAGGTACACGGGTAGCTCAAGCGGAGTAAGCCTAGGCGTGCCGTGGACTCAGAAAAGTGGGTCCTTCTGGGCCTCTTTAGAAATTCCACACATCCGGAAGAAAACCTGTACAAGCGACATAACACCGCTTCCAAGTACCCCAGCCAAACTGAGTGCCTCGGGCACATCAGTTATGGCGCCAGTAGGTTCCTGATTACTGTCTGGAATTTTAGGACAGTACGGTATACTGCTCTTGCTTTAACCTTCCGTAACTCGCGCGGTTGGCCGCTACCGTCAGCACCGCACTGAAGTTATGTACAACAAACGAGCTTTTTTCATCGTATTGTACAAAATACAACAGCGCGACTGCTGAAGGGTTAACATAGGTAACTGAGATGGTACACGCTAACTATGCACAGGTGAGTAGGTAGCGACGGTAGTCTATCCTGTTGGTAGGGTCGGGTGACGATGCTGACCTGAAACAGCGGATAGCATAAGCTAGGCGTTGCCTTCCAGCTTAGGTAACTAACTGGGTGATAGTAGGTTCAGATGAACACTCCTGATTAGTGCTGATTCGACTCTAAGCTCAGTACTCATAAGCACTTGTGCTAACCCTCGGGTGGTCTCCCTGCTTTGCATAGATAACCACCAGGAGATTGGCGACTTCTTCATCGGCCGGGAGGGATAGCGGCTCTAAGGGAGACCCCACAGACATGAATACTGTAGTCAACAAAAAAGTGAGCGTAAGCGGTATGCAAGAGGGAGCGACGGTTAATCTGTTCGCGAGAGGGGAGCTGAGCGGTAGTCCAGTTTGAACTAAGACCACAGAAACGGAGATTGGCAGTTGGGACATGTGAAAAACTTGCCACCTACCCATTCATTCATAAATGATTGAAATCTACGGAACAACACATCCACGTACCACATATTGATTCCTGATTTCATTTGAGACAAGAAAAAACGTACTCTAGACCAATGTTTACTAAATGTCATCACAATAATTATTATGTTTTATTATTATTTCCACGTGCTGCCAGTCTAGATCTGTGAAGTTTTTATTTTACTTCCCATCAATAAAAAATGGTATACATGTTGAAAGACGTTATGGTGATAATGGTATAATGCATTTAACATTTCGGTGCCCTCTATACCAGCACACGCAATCGAAAAGGCTTCAACTTTTTGAGCCAGAGTTCCACTTATGTTAGGCAGCATCCATTTATTACGTAACGCTAAAATCGACATTTTTCGACCCCCCTCCCCCCTCCGTAACGCTTTTTTGTATGAAAACCCGAAAATTTTTGTATGGACCGTAACGCTCGGCTATACTCCCCCCCTCCCCCTAGAGCGTTACGTAATTTGTGGATGGCGCCTTATGTGACGCTAGTGTACCCCCCAGCGGGCAAGCTGGAGCAACACAAGGTGGTGCATCGCCGGCTGAGGATGCGCAGATGACTGGCGCAGACCTCACGCGGGCGCTGAACTAAAACAGGAGTGGGATATGAAAAATGTTGGTAGTCGCCGAGCTGATCGGCTACACAAGCAGGCGGAGCAACATCAGCAAGGACTTCAAGCAAGGTCTGCTGAAGCTTCGCCAGTCGGTCGCCC
Source organism: Aedes albopictus (assembly GCF_035046485.1). Taxonomy (NCBI): domain Eukaryota; kingdom Metazoa; phylum Arthropoda; class Insecta; order Diptera; family Culicidae; genus Aedes; species Aedes albopictus. The sequence goes on along the minus strand of NC_085138.1, from coordinate 194,982,155 downwards.
TGGCCAAGAAGGAGTACGACCTTCTGACGGAAGAGCGGAGCGCAGTTGACGTGCTCAAGGAAGAGCGGTTCACTAAAACGGACAGCTTTTCATTTGCTGACAGCGACGATGGCGCACGAATCCATGCAGCTCGACGGAGCGGTAAGGGAGACGGCAAACCGGCCTACTGCTCGAATTGCATGGTCGAAATCTGCTGAGAGGCACGACCCCCGAGGGGCAAGAAGCGCTCGGCAGAGGTGCGGAACATCCAAGAGGAAGGGGACGGCCAACGCGAGCAACCAAGTTCCCAGGCTGGATACAAAACGCGCAAGGGGCAGGTAAACAAAGTATCAAGCCAACCACAAGAGAAATAGGGGAAGGACGCGTTGGTCTTCAGAGGCAAATACGTACGCCGAGATGTTCAGAGCCCTGACGGCGGAGGCGACTCTCCAGTGTAAAAACTCGGAAGAGATCGCCGATCTTCTGCGAAAAGGCCCGACTGGCACCCAGATCGGCGCGTGTCTGCTCCGGAGATGTGTCGCTTTGGAGAACCTGAAATTACACTGAAACATACTGAAAGGTTGTTATTATATATAATTATACTAAACTTTTTTTTACATGCTGACTATTATTACGACACTAATGTCATTTGATCAAACGTCATTCAACCAAAAGTCTTTTGACCAAATGTCCTAAAGATCTGGAGCCCGGGTCTAAACCGTAGACTCAGACTTGGTCGATGATGGGTATACGCACAGCGACCACCTGACGTTACCGATACAGAATGGAACACGATTGAAGACGGCCGCAGCCGAGGCCGAGGGTCATTGACAGCCATCGGGCATGGCTGACCTCGCTCTTCAATAAGCCGGCATTTGTGGAGCGATTGCTCATACATGATAAAACCGACGATCTGTCATGCAACGATTTAGTCCAAACCTTAGCGGTACATGCGACACAGCAATGCCTAGGTGATTCCTACCCAGAAATAGACGCAAACCACTGTATTGGTGGTGTCCAGAAATCGCAGAACTCCTCGCATACTGCCTCAGAGCTTGGAGGTGGATGAAAAGAGCTCGCGCCGATGAGGGTAAAATGGAGCGAAGTCAGGCCTACAGGACGGCTAAACTGGCACTGAACAAAAATATTATGGCGCGTAAGCGAATGTGCTGTGATAATCTCTGCAAGGCAACCAACACGGCTCCTTGGGGGTGTTGCTTACAGGGTATGGTCATGGCAAAAACGATGGGCGCATAAGCACCCGCACAAGTTGGATAAGGCTGTGGGTTCGGACGGTATCCCGACAGTAACCATCAACACAGCCATCGAGGCTAGCTCTGAAATGTTCAGAATGGTTATGCAGATGTGCTTTGACAGAGGTGAATGACCTGTGAGGTGGAAAAGATTTGTTGTACTATCCAAACCAGAGAAGCCACCTGGGCTGCCCATATTCGCATAGTCGATGTAAGCGCCAGTGTACTTTTCAACATACTTTTGGAATTTTAACAATGAATAAATATGAAGTTCAAGATTTTTTCCGCGTTAACATCTAACTGAGGGTTGGATCTTTTGATCTTTTTGATAAAACTGGTCACAAAAATGCACACTCAGTTGACAGCCTGCTCTCATAGCATTCAGACGCTTTTATAAGTACTCGCGCGCTTCATACTGTTGAAATGAATAGTGTTCGGGAGAATACGTTAATAATCGATTTCAGTGTTATTCCTGGGCGTCCCGATGTCCGAAAAGTGGAACAGTTTCTGGAGAAGGAAATACTGTTGAATCTCTCAGATGTAAAAAGTCTGCAGTTGCATAATACACGTAACTGCGTTTACATTGAGATGGTGAACAAAGATGTTGCGCTGCGCTATGAAAAAGCGCACAACATAAAACGAGTTTTTGTGTGGCGAGAGAAACCTTTTAAAATCCCGGTATATGTGGACAGCGAAGCAGTACCTGTCCGAGTGCATGATCTGCCACCTACCGTTCCCCACACCACGGTAGCGAACTTCATGATGAAGTACGGGGACGTATATTCTATACAAACCGAACGCTGGAAACATTACTTTGCCGGCATACCGAACGGAGTCCGAGTGCTGTTGATGAGAATCAAGCACCCGATTCCATCATATGTTACAATAGCAAATGAAATTTGCTATGTAGAGCACTCGAACCAAATCAAAACCTGTAGGCGATGCAAAAAGCCAGCACATCCAAAGCAGAGATGCGTTGAGACTATCGTACCCGAGCCCACGAACAAAACAGTTGCGATCGCAACAGCGACCACTTCTTCCACCGATCTTCACTGAAGCTGATTTCCCACCGATGAACAGTAGCCAGTCGACTCAGTCTACCCCTGACGAGACTGATACGTTCATCGAAATAGTGGCAAGAAGCAGACGCGCGCTTGTCGAAGCCGAACAACAAACCAACACAGCTTCCATACCGCACCAAACAGAACAACAGAGCACGAGTGACGACGATGATGCTGACGACGGGAGCAGTTCAACTTCTCCATACGAGCCTCACGATGGCACCTACAAGCGACGGCTGTCAACCAAGCGCAGGAAGGAGAAAAAAAAGTTGTGTACTATTCAGGAATCACAGGGCTGTGATACCAAATTGTCTAACGAAAAATGTTAATAGTTGATTCGGCCCCGTTAAGCTTTTTGGGCGCATGGGCCTACAAAATAAAGAATTTGAAAAAAAAAAAAAAATGCACACGCTTTAGATATTAGCTTTTGTTCGGTGGCATTGCCAATGGTGGTTACATCGACTATGCGAATATGGGCAGTGGGGTTCCGTCGGCATACAGACCTATCTGTCTTCTGGACACCATCCGGGAAACTGTTGGAATGGATGATTCTGTCGAAGCTGATGGTCAATGCCTAGAAACCAGATGACACTGGGCTCTCGGATAACCAAATCGGCTCCCGGAAGGGTCGATCGACGGTGGGCGCTATTTGGGCTGTAACCAATACGGCCGAGATAGCGCTCCAAAGGAAGCGAAAGGGAATCCACTATTGGTCGTCACGCATGGCGATAATGGCATTGTCAAAGATGATGTTAAATAGCTCGGCAATAGTCTCGAGTAATCATAAGCTGTTAGCGACAGTAGCGGTCTCCATACTACGGTATGGTGCCGCTGCATGGTCGAATGTGGCAGTGGTGAACCGAAACGTGATGCAACTCGAGAGTGCCCACAGGCTGATGTGCCTTAGGGTGATCAGCCCGATCAGAAAGGCATAACAAAGACATAACATAATTATATCAACGGTTGATATCTATATCAAGGTTTGTTATATTGAGATATATTTGTTGGAATCAGTACGAAAACTAGTTTGTATTATTTCAAGGTTCTAACAAAGTCAGTTACAATAAATGAATATGTGATTTGATCATCATTACATCAACATTATAACAAACTCAGTAATAATTTTTTAAATGCAATGTGTAACTAATCAATATTTTTTTTTGGTAGTGTTTAGTGTTCAATATTTTTTTTTGGTAGTGTTTGGCGTAAATAAATAGCTGTATGGCGCCATTATGTTTAGAAAATACACAATTTTTGATATCCTTTATTATATGAACTACCAAAAAAGCTCATGTCTACATCAAATTTGTACAGAAAGCTTATGTCTTTGGAAGGTGGAAAATGAGAAAAGCAACTCCACCATTTCGTGATGATATTGGGTAATTTCAAATGGTTCTTATCATTATTCAGATCACCTGCACAGTTCGTATGTTCAGCAAAGCTGTTCATGATTCTTAAAATTCTCGAATGGTGTAAAATTTTATGCACAATTTCACTACTACGAGCTATTTGATATTTGTATTTGTATTTGTATTTAAAATAATTCATCTGACATGTTAGTATTAATGAATAAAATTATTTAATATTACGTACATACATTTAAACGACATTTAACACAGATTTTATACGATTAGCGAAAATTCTTGTCGGTTCATTAAAAACGAAGAATTCCTCCACATCTGTAAAAGCACGAATACACGCTGAGAAGGGCTCGTTGTAGCCATACACGGTCCGGTGGAAAGTTGGTTGCAGTAACGTCGAATTTCGAAGATGTATGGTCGGAACACGGAAGTTTAATGAAGAAAGCAACGCTGGAGCATCGCTTTCACTATTAAGTAGTTTAGCTACAAGTAGCGACTGCTGTACTTTTCGCCGTCGCTCCAAGGTCTCCAACCCTAGTAGCTGGCATCTGTCTGGATAAAGTGGCAAGTTATCAGGATCTCTCCAAGGCAAACTTCTCAAGGCTAAGCGGATGAACCGTCTCTGAATTCGTTCAATTCTTAGGCTCCACGTGACTTGGTACGGATGCCATACGACGGAGGCATTTTCCAAAATTGGGCGTACTAGTGTTATATCTCATTATTCTGCTGTCCTAGGAAGTTCAGATCACCACTCATCAGCGAAGTTTTCAAGAAGTCCTTGGCTGTCAAGTGGAAAATGTTATATGTAATTGAACCACGGCGTTTACATTTGTTCAGAGGATTTTGTACATGTCTTACAGGTTGAATGTTTATTATGGATGGCTACGGAGTGCTTTCTGGGAATATTTATAGAGATATTAAAAGTATTTCTCTTGTAGGTCTTCTAGGGAGCTCACTAGAAGTTCTTCCAGAGATCTCTCTGAGAGTTTTCTCAACGATTCCTACGTGAATTCTTACTGACGATCCTCCAGTCAAATATTCAAATATTTCTCCAAAAGTTCTTAAAGAGATTTCACCTAGAGTTCCTCTAAAAATTGTGGTTGTAGAATTCTTCAGCAACTTCTCCAAGGATTTCTTAAGAAAGGCTTCCGATGATTCCTACAAAAAAATACTTTAAAGATTCCTACGGTAATTCCTTCAAGGAATTCCTCTAGAGATTTTTTCCATTCATTTTTAAAGGATTCCTCCAGGAATTTTTGCAAAAAATCAATAAGAAATTCCTCCATGTATTCTTCCGGGTAATCCTCTAAGGAATTCTTCAACAATTCCTCCATGACTTTTTCCATGACTTCCTCTTTGAATTGTTCAAAGAACTTTGCCCCAAGGATTTGTTGGAAGATTATTTTATATACATGTTGGGATCTCAAGGAAACCACTTATGAACCATCATCTCTGTTCATAGAACACGAAAACACCCCGCAAGGTTTAATTTAAGTTCAAAATCCAACATACATTTCGTCCCTTGAGAATTTCTTCAGAGAATGCAAAAGGGATTCTTTAAGACATTCTTTGCAAATTACTTCAGCCTATGCATCACAAATTCCTTAAAGGATTCTCCATCAAGGAAAATCCATCAGAAATTCTGAAGGATCTCAGTAATTAATTAGGTTCTAGTTTTAAAGTTAAACTTTTCAATCCAATTCCAATTTCTTCGAAATTTCTTAGTATGTGGGCACTCGGTCTCTGTTGTGAATATCACTACAATTAACTTTAGCTTTTTTCCGCATAGATAATCTGTGTATGCATATCTGCCGACCGAAATAGTTATGTACTAGCAAGTGTAGTTGCTTTGTTAGAGTTAATAACATATTCAGTTCAACAGCGAAACGAAGTGTTTTGGTATCCCTTTGGATTTCCTGAACGCTCTTTGTTCGAAAACAAATTACTTGAAGTATTTATCAAAAGGTTTCTTTACAAATTTTATCGACAATTACATCAATGACTCATTATGGAAATGCTTTTTCTTTCCTTTTAAAAATTCATTCATAAATTCCTCCAAGGGAATATTCCTGCAAGAATTTGCGGTGGATATTCCTACCAAAACATTCATCACTTAAGCGCCGTAATACTGCTGAACAACTTTGCAGAAGGAATATCATTAATTAATAATAATGAAATAAAACATGCCAAAAAACGCTTTAAACATTTAAATAAACGCTGGCGCAACTAGGCTTAGTTCCACACTTTTCACTATTTGAAAGTCATTAGCTATCAGTTCATTAACTGAGTTGAACATGAAGATATAATTGCTATCAACTGTATTAAGAACAGCTTCGTGTGACGTCCATTCGCGTAGGTACAGCGATGTGGGCTCCAGCTCCGAAGTATTGAACGCTGGCTCTAGTGCACAACGAGCGCACACGACATCGAAGTTGAGGGACTAAATGGGCTGTAGTAACGTGCATGGTGACGTGATAACTGGGTATGGTGACGTCATACTTTCCCTCTCCGGTATATTGGATCAGCGAGTCTATTTATAGAGGAGCTACCAATATGAAGAACCATTTCAGCATATATCGCCTCTCACTTCAAGTGCTGCGATGGCCTCACTGGTAAAAACGACGAGCTCTAGGTTCTAGGTTCAAGCCGTCCTAGGTTCGAATCCCTGGGTTTTATGTATACTATGTGGAGAAGTTTTTTGATGCCAGTAACTTTTTACTAAAAATAAAATGTCACTCTAAAAATTGATTACCTAAAAATGAGTTAATTTTACACTACTTAATTTTTACCCAATATATTTATATCTGGTTTATAACCACCGACGAACCGACGTGACAGTGGCGATCCAAAACTGTCCCCCCCTAATTTAACGGTCGACCAGCGAAGCGAGCGATCGCTTCTGTCAAATCAGCGCAGACGCGAACCGTTTCCTATATGAACACACGGGGGTTTGGTGTCGAGCTATCAAATCATCGCGAGCCGTTATAGAGGTGGCGATAGTGTTCGGCTATTTTTCATCATGGCGTCGCGGACAACAAATTTGAATTTATTTGTTCTAGCTGTCACGTCGGTTCGTCGGTGTTATAACAACATGTGATATAATTTGATTGATTTTTTATATCTCATTTTTTTTGTCTGTATTTGAGAGACTTTCAGCCTGGTCGCTGGTTCGCCTCTATCTCATTTTGTTATAAACTTGTTATAATTGTATCAAGATCTGTTATAATTATGTTATGACTAGAGCAATTTTAGTAATATTTTTTGTTATTTTAACACCTAACCAGCGAATTTTATAACTCATTCTGTTATGAAAAATCTTTGAAATAAATAACATAATCGGTTATAATTTTGATACAAGCGGGCATGATGCCCATAGCACTAGTGGTGGCTGAGGACGAAGAGTGCTGCTAACAACGCGGCATAAGAGGTACGAGATGGATCGCCAGAATATCGTCTATGTTGAATTGGCAGTGGGAATGGAATTCTTCCAGCAAGGGTAGATGGACAGGACACACAGGCTCATACCAAGTGTGCCTCAATGGACGAGCAGGCCCCATGAGGTGAACTTTCATTAAACACAATTTCTGTCAGGCGATGGGTGCTTTAGGTGGTATTTGCACAGATTCGGTCATGTTCCCCCGCATGTTCTGAATGCACAGATTGCGACTAGACCACGGCGCATGTGATCTTTGAATATCCACGTTTCGTGGAACAAAGGTCGAGTATGCAGGAGATACGGGGTAGAGATATCACTCCGAACAACATAGTTAAAAAATGTGTACGGTGGCGGACAAGTGTGATCCCGTTACTTTCACGATCTCCTGAATAGTTCTGCAACTACAGATAAAATGGACCAAGAGCAAGTTAAGTGCCTCCCCTCCCCATCCGGTAGCTTGAGTCAAACGGGTAGTCTATAGTACTAGCCAGGACCCAATCTTCCAGGGGGATAGCTGCTGGAACGCTTACTAATAGAGAGTACTAATTAGTTCGCATTATGTGGAAAAATAAGAATAAATTTGCCAAAATCTGCTTACATGAGATTTAACCAACCAAAAATAGGACCACAAAAGATTCAAGAAGTACATCGTCTAAAAATTCTAGGCGTAACCTTCTGTAAAAGCTGGTACATTATAGTAAGTACTAATTACAATGCAATCATAAATAACATTCAATATGCTCTGAAGAAGAACTTTATAAGGAAATTAAACTTTTATCAAAGGTGCTGGATACTGAATATTTTTATTTTATCAAAGGTGTGGTATTTGGCCTAAATTTTTCCACCATTAAACAAGCATATTGCTCGAATAAAATCAATCTGCGGAAAATTTCTATGGCATGGTTTCATATTCAAAGTCGAGCGAAACTAGATGTATCTAGACTATTTGTTGAAAGGTGGTCTAAAGTTGGTAGACCCTGAGGCTAAAATTAAAGCTTTGATTTTAAGAAATATTTTGTACAATCCTGATGGCGATAACGCCATACTAGAGGAAAACTATCTTCTAGAAATGCGAGATTTACATACACAACGGCTGACAAAAAACGCGAGGGAGTGGATTTCAGAAGGAAAATTTTGGATATAATTCAACAAGTCTGATGTATAACTATTTTTTAAGTGTGTGCCCAAGGTAGAACAGAAATTTGATTTAAACTGGACTCTTATATGGGAAAATATTAATATGAAATTTATTTCAACTGACATTCGGTCAGAGATTTTCTGTTTTCTCAAAGATATACAGTACGGACCCGATTTTGCCAGCCCCATTTTGCGACGAACTTTTTGCTCTCATTGATTGAGCAATTCATTTAAGATCATCATCAAACTACTGCTGAAAGGCAGAACATAGAGGGATTAAAAGTATGAATATATGTTTAAATTTTTGAGGGGAACAAAAAATGTGTTCCGAAAAGGGGCTGACAAAATCGGGTCACTTATGTAGTTGCAAACGGTAGAAAACTCTCGATTTACAGCATTCGCAGTAGTCAAGAGGCTTGTAGAAAATGTGGATTTTCGGATTGGAATTTCCATCGAATTAAGGAATGTCCAAAGGCAAAGATCATTTGGGAATGGTGTAGTACAATTGTTAGATCGCGATATAACATAAACGTTGTGGATTTAGAGTACATTCTTCCGTTCATGATAAACAAAACATCGCAAAAACATAAAGCTGCTTTGTGGTTGACCATGAAAGTGATTTCATACAATTTGAGAGTAACAGAACCGTCGCTATTTGTATTCAAAAAAGAAATCAGAGAAGATAGATGGAACAAAAGGAAATTTTTTGAATTCGAATTCGGAACATGTTTGAATATTTGCTAATTATTAACAATCGTTGGAGCTACATATATTAGAAGAAAAAAAATAGTAGAAAAAATGTACAATAGCATGTAGTTAGCTGTAAAAACCAACATGTATTTCACGAACTTATTATTCTAATAAATAAATTTACAAAAAAAAATAGCGTGGTTCAAAAAATCCTTTTTACTCCATACCGCTTATCAATTCATAACCAGATTCTATGCCTTCTCCCAATGTTTGAGCTGAATTGGTTGAAAATTGAGACTGTACAAGCCCTTCAAAGTATGTGTGGGAATTTCTATGAAAAACGATGTTATTCATTCAATCGACCATAGCATTTCCCCAAGTACCCAAGAGTATAAGAGGACCCCGGATACTTCTAGGCTGATCTATCAGCTACAACTTTGCCGAAGACCGCATTCGAATCGGACGTTTCAGCTACAGCTAGTGCTCATGTACTCGGGCACTCTTCTCGAAGCCGTCCTCAACGGGCGTACCGCTAATGTAAGGAAGGGAGAGAATAAGGTTTTAGTGGGTCGACCCCCACATAACCCGAGGACCCACCTCTTCAGTATCTGATCAACAGATTTCTTCTTTTTTTCTACCGGAAGCGAGTTCCTCACCCCCCTGTGATCCCGTCTAAAAGACATCGATGCGACATCATACTTTTCTAAGGCTGTGAACCATTTCGCTTGTTCGATTAACTATTAGTTAAAATTTGATACTTTGTCTAAAAAATAGTGTTTTACGAGAACAGTTCTAGCTTCGCGAAAAAATAACTAATCGAGCCCAAATTTGTCCCAATGATCCACTTATAATAGGTTGACAAACAGGCAAAATTTGAGAATTTTTGATGCACTCTATGAAAAGTTATAGTGTGTTGAACTTTTTTGTGAGAGAAAAAGCAGTTGTCTATCCCAAACATTTTGGCCACCCCCTGTATCTGTCTACGTACCGGAACACCTAAATAACAACCCTGGCACTGCAAACTCCCGGAACTTGGAAAGCCTAGACGAATTTAGACACACGATATAGCTGGAGCGTATCTGGTGTGATGGTTGAAGCACGTGACTACCACGCCGAGGTCCTGGGATTGAATCGCACTCCCGACAAACGCGCAAAATGTGAGTTCTTTTATCAGAAGTGAAGTAAAAGCGTGGGTCCCGAGATGAACTAGCCTAAGGCTAAAAATCTCGCTAATACAAAAAAAAAAGGAAAAAGAAGACGACTTAGCTCATAACTGAATATCGTACATGGATAATCGAATTTTATGAACTTTGCGAGAAATCGGGTTACAATTTATCTCCAAGGGAAGCCAAAACTATCTTGCACTCTTCGGTTATCAGCAGTGTCTAGTAGCTTGTTGTACATATTGTAAGAAAAGCTCAGCGACGACGTGAGTATCCTTCTCTCGCAGAAGCACGTGCAGTGTGCATCACCGCAGAGTACTTTACAGAAAGCAAGAAACCACACGGCAAGCTGTTCTCTGTTCTGCGTGCAGAGAAAGGCAAATCTCTTCGCATTATCGTAAATTAAAAATCTTTGTTTAGATCCTAATGCCACGGATGGAAGTAATGAGCATATACACAGCATACCCAGCCACAGTCTGCGGTGGCGCCAAGATTTACGAAGAGCTCCGCGACGACGTTAAGGAAGCGCAGAAATGGCTAAATTATACCGAAACGTATTCCCAGCACGTGTTTACTTTTTTAATTAACTGCTTCTCTACTCCCTTATTCCCACATCAAAAACGGCTTAAAGTAGATGATGAAACCGTCTCGCACGAAATACGCGCTCGCACACAGATGGGAAACATACCTCAACTGAACTGGAATCCGACCATCCCCTCCTAGGGTTATCACGTCGACTATGGCGTATGGATGGATGTAGCGGTCGTTTGGCTTCGTTGGGTTTGTACAGTCGAAGTAGTGGGTTATCTGTAGAAATGCCAGGAACGCGGAACACTGGTGGATGGTGGAGACCCTGATGACTATACGGTGCGCTTTCATTCTGAGTCACTCATGCAAACTTTCCGGCACATGGGCGAAAGCAAACTCTTTGAAGCGTGTTTGAATTACGCGAACACGGTACGCTTCACCAGAACTTTTGCTATTGTTTTTAGCTGCCACCCAGGTCGCCCAAGCAGGTGTATACAAAGGGTTTCAAACTATAACATTTTTCTCCCTTTGTATACTCATTCGCGCTTCCTTGTGGCATCAAACGTGTTGAGATGAGCTAAGAAGGAATTCTCGGCTGTGCTTTTATGAGGATGCTGAGAATTCCCTGCCGAGCCTGTAACAATCGGGTGATAATGGGAAGCAAAATTATTACTATTTTTAATCAAACACGGCAGTGGTTCGTCTCACAAAGGCTGGTATATTAGCGTGGTTCAAAAAATCGTTTTTGCTCCACACCGCTTATTCGATTCCTAACCAGATTATTTGCCTACTTACAAAATTTGAGCTCATTTGGTTGAAAATTGAGACTGCACAAGCCCGTCAAAGTTTGTATGAGAATTACTATGGGAAAACGATGTTTTTCATTCAATCAACCGTAAAATTTCCCCAAGTGCCCTAGTGGGTTAGTCGACCCTTGGTAATACTAGGCTACTCTATCAGCTACAACTTTGCCGAAGACCGCATTCAAATCGGAAGCCTAATAAATTAGTTATCGATTTGTATCCAACTGGGCAAACTTTAGCTATGATTCTCCAGCTTCCCAGCAGGCAACATTGCTGCATATGGCGCCAAAGATAGCACACTGAAATCATGGCTACTATGTTCCACTGCAGAATGCAGTGATGCCCACCGAATAGTTTAACCATCATGAGTAAAGATTTCGATTCTGGATAAAAATCGGCAACTAATTAATGAGGCGTCCCACGGTGTGTTGAAACAGGATTATTATCGCACTTTCATGAACCTAAAATATTGTTTCGTTATAAGTTAGCCTTAGCTGCATAGAAAAAGATTTTGGGGGTCAAAAAATCTTTCATCGGGGAAAATTAAAATAAATTCGATTTTAGTATTTTACGACTTTTCTCATATAATACAGTATTACGCAAATCTGATGAAACTAAACTCCACCAGAAAAAGTCCCGTTTCTAATAATAAATCTAAAACCATTTAGAGAGAAACGAATGTAAAAGTCTGAACAACGTGTTTAAATTCGTTCGGCGTTCGTTTCATGTGTCCAGCCCACTACAGTCTGCCGAAAGTAATAAATCATAAAAGTCTACATTCCTGCCATATGTTTGGTACAAAGATATTTGTAATGGAGGTAAACAAATATTACTTTTTAGTGCGACTCATACATTTGCAGCACACACTCTTCATGTGCTAATTTGCCTGAAATGGCGGGTATTAGTTGCACATACTTTAAACGTCAAACCACATCGTGCGTGACTTATTAGTGAAAGTTCTACCACTGATCTGTTGAGGACCTTTGTCCACACAAAATCTTAAAATTTTCAAACACTGTGGATTTTGCTCAGTGAATAGCCTCACTAGAGTTATCTCCTTGTTACTTATAAAATGATAGCTTTGGGGTACACAGTAGATAATAGAGAACTTTCCATGTGGCTAAAATCTTCTACAGATTATTGCATCTTGCTTTGCTTTATAGATTACCGTGCAAATGTTCAATCGTCTAAAATATTTGTTCACACGTCAAACACCAAGGAAAGTGGCAAGTAAACAAACCGATTATTCCATGCACCACCCAAAAAGTGTAACCGACGCTTAAAATTTCTAGCAGTGAAACGAACCAATGTATGCTGAAATTGGTGGGAACATATTGTGGTGTGACAAAAAATTTCTGCAGGGGGTCGAATACGGTGCAAAAAAAAACAATACACAGCGCAACATTTTTTTGTCTCAAGAGCAAACTTATGTGTCTCCGAAGGATTTTGGGCCGCTGAATCCGAATCCGGGCTCAGATTTGCTCCAACACGTCACAATTTTGAGCTATACCTCAATTTATAGGGCAAAATATGCGTTTTGGGCTTTTTTGACTGCAAGCCATTAAGCATGGAAATATTTTTTTAAGCAATCAAAAGGTTAATTGGTCAATTAACATCTAAATTAACGACTCATGCAAAATATTTCGTTTTTCCTAATCAAATTTGATAGATTTAAGCATTTTCTGTTAGTATGAAAACTTGCATGCAACTTTTGAAGGGTGACTTGTATGGGGAACATCGTACCTAACAAAAATCGCTTAAAATTATCAAATTCGATTTGGTAAAACGAAATATTGCTTAAAAAAATATTTCCATACTTAATGGCTTGCAGTCAAAAAAGCCCAAAATCGCATATTTTGGCCTATAAGTTGAGGTATAGCTCAAAATTGTGACGTGTTGGAGCAAATCTGAGCCAAGATTGGGATTCAGCGGCCCAAAATCTGTCAGAGAAACATAAGCTTGCTCTTGAGACAGACCAAAAGTTAATTTTAGTTACGCTGTGTTATAGTAGTGCGTAGAGCAAGAATCTAAACCACAATTTGAGGCTTGCTGATCCCACGGTCACGAAAGATGCTTCGATTGTGTAATCATCAAACAAACATGGTGACTTAGTCACGCTTATGTTCTAATATTCATGTAAACTGCCCAATTGAGCTTTTTGAGCTTAGTTAACAGAAATACTGATAGATTTTCGAATATAATAAGAACTTTTATGTATATTGTGCTCTGATTTTGCAGGGCTTGTTGCTTTACTAACAAGTGAAAAATTATCCAATGAATACATGTTGAACATGCCGATATCTTCACCCTGGCTTAAGCGTTAAACCAGGTTTAACTATATGGGTAAGCATGGTTTACCGGTTACTCCGAGGTGAAGAAATCGGCACATAGAGAATAGCTTTTTATTACTCTTTCGGCACACGCCATTGATACACGTACTTTAAGGTAAGCATATGTAATGTTTTTTTTACATCAATGTTTTGGAAATGTCATAAAATATAAAAAAGCAACAAACAGTGATGCGCAAAGTGTAGCAAGATCAACGTAATTTGAGGTTTCAATACAACACTTAAACAACTTTTATTAGTTCTTTTGTGCTTATTTTCGGAATTTTTGGATGATATTGACACATTTTGATTGCTAAATAGTTATAATACATGGAAGATGGTTGAAAGGTATCGAATTTACGAATGACTTTTGTAATTCAACTCTAATGGTTAGTTCCCACTTTTTAAGTACAGTGCAGTGGTTTATCGGTTTTATCACTATTCCTTTCTATTTCGTTTTTATCATGCTTCGCAAGGACAAGTGACATTTCTCCTCATACTGAAAATGTTGTCAAAAATACTTCGCATAAAAGGAAGAATTTTACTTTGGAAAAAGATGCTTTATTTTATGCAGTCATAACATTGAAACCAAAATGCAAGTTTTTATCAATAGCAAAGTGTCTTATAAAAAACTACAGATGGCCCAGACGAATATATTAAAAAAATCACTGCACGAGACTACTATTATTGAAATTTATCAGATTACTTGCAAATAGATATGTTTCCAATATATTTTAGGCGTATACTATAAGATGTCATTCACATTGACATATATGAGGCATCGCATGCGTTACATTCGGTGGGATAAATTCTTAATTGAAACTTGTGATGTTTTGAAATAGATTTCAATACAATTTCTATAATTAACCTTGACGAAATGATTGTTCGATTTAAAAAAAAAGTTATGACATTCAAATTGCTTATCACGACTCTAGATAATCACGTTCATCCACCCGTTTCAACTTGACCCGGTGTACCTTATTTTAAACAAAATGTTGAATAATCGTTTTTGAATGCATTAACATAAAATGACAACGCCAATCTTATGTATTTTGTGTAAACTTTTTGTTATTAGAGTCTGAACAACCCACTTAATCCTAAAGGTGTCATTTTATAAGTAGCAAGGATATAACTCCGGTCAGACTATTCGCTGAATAAAATTCACATTTTTTTTTTTTGAATTTGATGACTTTATGGACAAAAGTCCTCAACAGATCAGAGGCAGAATGCTTACTAATAAGTCACGTACGTTCAGTAAGTCGACTCATACTTTTTGGCAAATATTAATGTGGATGTGGTTTTTCATGCAAAGTATGTGCAATTAATACCCGCCATGTTGGGCAAATTGAAACATGGAGAGTATGTGCCGCAAATGTATGAGTCGCACTAATGAGAATTATTTATTTACCTCCATTACAAATATCTTTGTACTAAACATATGGAAGGAATGTAGACTTTTATGATTTATTACTTTCGGCAGACTGTAGTGGGCTGGACACATGAAACGAACGCCGAACGAATTTAAACACGTTGTTCAGACTTTTACATTCGTTTCTCTCTAAATGGTTTTAGATTTATTATTAGAAAGGGGACTTTTCTGGTGGAGTTTAGTTTCATCAGATTTGCGTAATATCGTATTATATGAGAAAAGTCGTAAAATACTAAAATCGAATTTATTTTAATTTTCCCCGATGAAAGATTTTTTAACCCCCAGAACCTTTCTCCATACAGCTAAGGCTAACTTATACCGAAAAAATATTTTAGGTTCATGAAAGTGCGATAATAATCCTGTTTCAACACACCGTGCGTCCGATTTGAATGAGGTCTTCGGCAAAGTTGTAGCTGATAGAGCAGCCTAGGATTACCAAGGGTCGACTAACCCACTAGGGCACTTGGGGAAATTCTACGGTTGATTGGATGAAAAACATCGTTTTCCCATAGTAATTCCCATACAAACTTTGACGGGCTTGTGCAGTCTCAATTTTCAACCAAATGAGCTCAAATTTTGTGAGGGCATATAATCTGGTTAGGAATCGAATAAGCGGTGTGGAGCAAAAACGATTTTTTGAACCACGCTACTGGTATATACATTACATTTAAGGCATAAAGGGGCACTACAAAGCAATTTGTACGAGAATTAAAACATATTTAATTCAAGTAAACTAGAGTTCTTTAGAACCCTCTTAAAACCAAGATAAAATAATTTTGGTTTTATAACGACTTTCACAACATCTTAAAGACTAATTGATCTTCAAAATGTTATTTGGGATGTCTAAGTACTGTATAAGCATAAAGTATTAAAACCACATGGTTTTTTAAGTAGAACGATATAAGCTTCTGCAAAATGTGCTTGTTAAGAATATCACAACATGTGACGTTTGCCAGCTCGCAGGGTTGATAGGGTAGATAGGGGAGCAGGCTGACCATAAGGGTACGCAACAATACTCGGTTTGCGGTTGACGCTCCACCTGGTCCGCCCATCGTGCTCTCTGCGTTCTACACTTTCTTGCGCCAACCGGACCTGTAGCGGACACCAATTTTACAGGGTTTTCACCCGGCATACTTGGAACATGCCCCGCCCATCGTATCCTTCCGGCTCTAGTCACTTTCTAGATGCTGGGTTCGCCGTAGAGTGCAACGGGCCCGATGTTCATCCTTCGCCACCGTTCGCTTGCACACCGTCGAAGATTTTCTTCGGCGTGGTCCACGCGGTGAATGTAAATTACATTCCCGCTGTGGAGAGTTGCCTTCACAGCTCGCTCACGACTTTGGTATGCGTGTGCGACTTCAATGTTATTCGGTAAACTTTCAGATACAACTACAAGGTTAAATTCATCCATACATTGTTTTTCGATAGCATGCTTCTGAACTGAAATAATATCAAGTAAATGTAAATCTTTGCAAATGAATGGTCGCATCCCTGACGGCACCTAAGCTTTCTGGAAAAGCCGTTCTTGATTATGCTTTTCTATAGCTCTTTTTTTAACATGTGAAGAATTAGCATTAAGTTAAAATTCACAAATACAAAGAAATTTAATTTTTTTTTAATGCACTCGTCTGAATAAAACTACTAAGGGCTCTTCCGTGAACTACGTAGACTCTGAAGGGGGAGGGGAAAGGGGTTCTGGCTTAATTTTACATCCCATACAAATTGTCAAATTTTTGTATGAACAAAAATCTACAGAGGGGGAGGGGGTCTGAGATGGCCAAAAATGAGTCTACGTAGTTTAGAACAGCGCCTAACCTTCTTTTCAACTTTGTGAATTGAAACTTAAACCAATGAAACACTCTCTAAGCACCATTTTTGTCTTTAAAGAAACAATGGCTGCTAAAATTTCACCTTTAATAACCCATGTCACAATAATGGGTCCTCCATCATAAGCTGCTTACGAAGGACACCTCCGTACCTAATGTATTTCATGTGTAATGTGTTCCATCATAAATTGGTTTGTTTTGCCAGCTTTTTGGGTCCCTCTCTAGTCCCCACAGTCTGCCTTGCGTGGCGTGGCGATGACGATTGTGCGTGGCGGGTCGTGACGAATGGCAATCATGGTGCCGCCAAACACTAAAACAAACCTTCAAAGTAAGTGTGTTCGTAAGTGTGCTGGTGTGCAAACAATTTGCATTTCTGATATGCACAAGTGCCCGATGTGTTTACGAATTTCTCCCGAGTGAGCGATAAATATATCAATTACGCTATATGTCCGTCTTCCAAAAGTGCAGATAAAATATTGCCATAGGAATATGTACTCTTGCTACAAATATAGCAGTCATTGATGTACGGTTGTTAGTGTCCAGTACGTTCGTCTGATGTGAGTAATATGGTTTACATGGTTGAATGTAGAGCCCACGGTACTGCATGTTGAGATAAATTTGAACTGAGATAATATATCACTTGTAAAAATGGAAATAAGATGAATTCGTTTTTTTTCTATACTACTTAATAAGTACAGCGATAGACAAAATGATCGGGACAGGCAAAATTTTCCCTTTTCAAAAAATGTTCCACTAGCTGTAACTGTTCGAAAAGTGCATCAAATATTCTCAAATTTTCACTGTAAGTTCGCCAGTAAGTGTAGGTAACAAAGATTCTTGAAAAAGTTATAATTATCCGATAGCCAACTTTGAGCTGTTACATCTCCGGATTCAATGAACCGATTGCAATGAAATTTTGGCCATTTATGACTTATATAATGAGCTATGAAAAACCTTTGACACCAAATTATCCAAAACTTCAACACTGTTTCAAAATTCAAGATGCAAATTATAGTTCATTCAATTTCCCTCTTATTGACTTATATATAAAAATTTCAAGTTGAGTTAAATGTTTTTAAGAGTTTATTATATAAGTCGTGAATGGTCTAAATTACATTGCAATCGGTTTATTGAATCCGGCGATGTAACAGCTCAAAGTTGGCTATCGGATAATCATGCCTTTTTCAAGAATCTTTATAACTTCATGTACAATAGCACAACTGGTTGACCAACTTTCAGTAATAATTTGAGAATATTTGCTGTATTTTTCGAAAAGTTACAGCTAGTTGACCAATTTGTTAAAAGCGAAATTTTTGCCTATTCCGATTGTTCAGTTCGACAGCAGCCAAACTGAAGAAGCGTCTAGCAGTGGCGGCGACAGTTTGCACCACGAGAGCTCCGCCCATCAAACCAACGCCGAACGAACGACGATGACGAAGCAGAGGTCGAACAGCGAACGGGCCACAATAAAATCAACAGCCAAACAGCGACCAGCGTCAGTAATTTTTCATCGTTCATCGAAGCAACAACACAACAGCGCGAAGCAGACTCGCAGAGAGCCGTAGCACGTGAAGACCGCATGAGACAATGAGCAGAGCCGACCGACGCGACGGTGCGCCAATAGCGTGATCGGCGCGTGGCCCCACCCTCGTGCGGGCTATAAATATAGTGCGCATCGTGGCAGCAGCATCAGTTTTCTGCGAACCACCGAAGAGTGTACATCAAAGCTAAGTGAAGAGAAGATGAATATAGCAGTTTAAGTAAAATCTCCTGTGTTTGTATCTAGTCATCGCGCTTCTGAAACATCCCCGATTCCACCAAAAGAGTTGTTCAGAAATAATTTTCCTAGAGTTATTCGGAGCAACAGAGTTGTTCGGAAATTGTTTTCCTCCACACCCAACAGCCTTTATCAAGGCTCAAAGAGTTGTCAGGTTGCTGCTAGCCGGTCTAGTCCAGCTCAACCACCGAGGCTTCATGAGGCGAAGCCAGGCCAACGTCCGGCCATCATCCCGGGAAGGAACGCGAGGGTTCCTGCTCCCACCCGGCTCGGTTCCTGAGCGGAACGCGAGCACCACAACGTAGCCAGCGCAGTACAGTCCACTGCCATCCCGTACATGGATTTGGTCCTTCGAGCCGGATGCTCGAGTGCGAGTATCCGAATGTGTTATCGACGGTGATCGGTGGTTGGATCGGATGAGTGGTGATTGGAGGCAAACACGGAGAAGATAGTAAAGTGATTGAAAGACAAAGACAATAAGTGAACAAGTGACAGTTAGTGTGAACTAGAACGAACTAAAGTGAAGTGAACTAAAGCAATTCAGTGAAAATGAAGCACACACCAATGAAGTCGTCCAAGATGGCCAGCTCTAGTGAAGAAGAGCTGAGCACTCTTGTACAGTTGCGTGGCATGGCACAAGGTAACATCACGCGCATCAAGAACATCTTGACCCAAGCCCAAGCGGACCAGGCTGAGCTGCCTTCCGCTCAAGTGAAGGTGTACGTGAAGAAAGTGGAAAGTGCCTACAACGAGTACCATCAGCACCACCAGCAGATAGTGGCGATTCTTCCTTCGAACAAGAAGGAGGAACAGAACGAGAAGTTCCTGCAATTCGAGACGTTGCACGAAGAGGTGTCCATCATGCTCGAGACCCTTCTCGAGGCTCAAGCCGCACCACCTGCGGCCCAACAAGTGCAACCACCGGCGAACCAACAACCGTTGGTCATCCAGCAATCTCTTCCTCGCGCCATCCCTACCTTCGACGGGAGGTACGAGAATTGGGAACGGTTCAAGATCATGTTCCGTGATGCAGTCGACCGTACCAACGAAGCACCTCGAATCAAGCTGTATCACCTTGAGAAGGCCCTCGTCGAAGATGCGGCGGGTATCATTGACGTGAAGACGATTGCCGATGGAAACTACGCCCACGCCTGGGAGTTACTGGAGGAAAGGTTCGAGGATCAGCGACGAATGATCGACATCCATATTGCTGGACTGCTCGGAGTGAAGAAACTTTCGAATGAGGATTTCGGTGAGTTGCGATCCTTGGTTGAGTCTACCACTAGTCACGTGGAAAACTTGAAGTTCCTTGTCCAAGAGTTCACCGGTGTCTCTGAGCTCATTGTCGTCCACCTGATCGCCCGTGCACTGGATCCTACCACGAAGAAGTTGTGGGAGTCGACGATAAAGCGAGGAGAACTCCCAAACTACGAAGACACCATACAGTTCCTGAAAGACCGCGTCTCAGTTCTGGAGAGATGCCGCGATACGGATGAAGAAGCCAAGGCACAGCGTACATCAGCGAAACCAGCTACGAGGAAGCAGGCGTTTCCCAATGCCAACGCAGCGACAGCTCCTCCATCAACGGATCAACGGTGCACCATTTGTGATGAAAGCCATGTGACATACAGGTGCTCTGTGTTCAACGGCTTGAGTGTGAGTGATCGACTGGCCAAAGTCAAACAGAAGAACGTGTGCTACAACTGCTTGAGAAGTGGACATAGCGTTAAGAACTGCCCATCGAAGAAGTCGTGCTCCAAGTGCAACAAGCGGCACCACACCCTACTCCATTTGGAAGGTGGTGCAATCTCGTCGCAGCCTGCGAATGAAAATTCAGCGAATGGAGTTCCAGGATCAGCCCAACCAACGGCGTCGGCTGTCAGACAGCAGTCGGCCGCGAACCAGCCATCAGTGACAGCAGCGCATTCCAACAACCCGGTGAACCCAGCGAGCCAGGTGGTGTTGCTCACTGCCCTTGTCAACGTTATGGACCATCAACAGCGGCCTCGTGTGTGCAAAGCCCTGCTAGACTGCGGATCTCAGGTGAGTTTTATCTCCCAATCATTTGTCAATACTCTTGGTATTCAAGTGGAAGAAGTAAGTGTCCCGATAACAGGTATAGGCAGTGTAAGGTCGACAATCAGGCAAAAATGTACCATTAACGTCCACTCTAAATGCAGCGATTTCTCTTTCATGGTGAATTGTTTGGTCTCGCCGAAGATTACTGGTCAGGTTCCGTCGGTTAAGATAAATTTGGAGAATTGGGAACTTCCTCAAGGTCTCAGACTGGCTGATCCATCCTTCCATGAACCTAGCCACGTTGATTTGCTCATTGGAATGGACTGGTTCTATGACATTATGAAACCAGGGTGTTTGAAAATAGACGATAATCTCCCTAGCCTTCACGACTCTAAGCTTGGTTGGTTAGTCGGGGGCAGGTTGCTTGACTGTTCTTCCAATCTTGTGCTGAATTCCTGTGCCGTTCGAATTGACCCCATTGAAGAACTAGTGCAGAAATTTTGGAAAGTTGTAGGTGTGTCTTCGGAGGTGGTTCTGTCCAGTGAGGAAGAGCAGTGTGAATCGCAATTCACATCAACCCATCGTCGAGACGACAGTGGTCGTTTCATCGTTCACCTCCCATTGAAGGACAACGCATCTCAACTATCGGATTCCCGTACCATGGCATTGCGACGATTTTTCATGTTGGAGTCTAAACTACAACGTCATCCAGATTTAAAAGCCCAGTATGATGCCTTCATGGACGAGTACGAATCTCTTGGGCACTGCCGGGAGGTCCAAGAACGCGACGATCCTCCTGGAGTTCTGAAGTGGTATCTTCCCCACCATGCCGTCCTCCGCCCATCGAACACAACTACAAAATGCCGGGTGGTATTCGACGCATCTGCAAAGGTGGCCGGATTGTCCCTCAACGATGTTTTGATGACCGGATACAACGTTCAGAGCGATTTGTTGTCTATCATCCTACGGTTCCGGAGGTATCGATACGTTATGAGCGCCGATGTAGCCAAAATGTACCGCCAGGTTGCCGTAGATCCCGCTTTCACTCCACTACAACGGATTTTTTGGAGAAAGTCGCCCCAAGACCCACTACGTGTTCTCGAACTAACTACTGTGACGTACGGAACGGCCTCAGCCCCTTTCTTGGCCACGCGATCTCTGCTGCAACTTGCACGGGATGAACAAGAAACCTTTCCGCTCGCTTCCGCCGTTGTCGAGAAAAATGTCTACATAGACGATGCTCTTTTTGGTTCCGACGATTTCCTACAAGCATGTGAGCTTCGAGATCAGCTGATAGATAGCCTTGCTCCAGTCCGGTGGAATGCACCTTCACAAGTGGTCATCCAACACCAGTCAACTCCTATCGCCCATTCCCAGTGAAGATCGAGACAGCTGCGCATCTTTCAGCGAAAGTGGCCTCAACGAGGTCATCAAAACTTTGGGATTGATGTGGAATCCTTCCACAGACGAGTTCTTGTTCCGATCATCCCCTTCAGAAAGGGCCAGCAGACCCACCAAGCGTCAAGTCCTGTCCAAGATTGCCAAGATTTACGATCCGCTCGGACTTATTTCTCCAGTGGTGGTACTGGCAAAAATAGTTATGCAGAAATTGTGGATCAGCAAGCTGAATTGGGACGATCCGTTAGACGATACCCTCCTGAACGAGTGGGAGAACTTTCTGATGTCACTGCCAACTTCGGAGCAAATTCGCATTCCACGCCATGTGTTATCGAACAAAGCGGTGCGGTACGAATTGCACGGATTCGCGGACGCGTCCCAGAAGGCGTATGTGGCATGCGTGTATGTTCGCTCAATATTCCCTGATGGCACCGCATCGACGAAGTTGGTCAGCGCTAAGTCTAAAATTGCACCGATTTCACCCCTGACAATCCCTCGAAAGGAATTACTAGCAGCCCTTCTTTTGTCAAGATTGATTAGTAAGGTCAAAGCAGCGTTGGAGATGATCTTCAGTTCCATCGTTCTCTGGTCGGATAGTCAAGTTGTATTGGCATGGTTACGCAAACCGCTTGGCAATTTCCAAACCTTCGTCCGCCACAGAGTTGCAGAGATCACATCGAATACTAGTCACAATTTGCCCCCACAATGCTGGAATCTGGGCCGGGTTAAAAGGGTACACCCGGGAGCCGATAACCTGGTAAGAGTGGGAGATGTTCGAACGAAGACGGGTACATTTAGACGACCTATACACAAGCTTGCGCCTTTGCCTATCTTGGACGATGATCCAAATGTCCAAACTTCCACTTTTTGCCGGGGGGAGAATGTTCAGTTCGACAGCAGCCAAACTGAAGAAGCGTCTAGCAGTGGCGGCGACAGTTTGCACCACGAGAGCTCCGCCCATCAAACCAACGCCGAACGAACGACGATGACGAAGCAGAGGTCGAACAGCGAACGGGCCACAATAAAATCAACAGCCAAACAGCGACCAGCGTCAGTAATTTTTCATCGTTCATCGAAGCAACAACACAACAGCGCGAAGCAGACTCGCAGAGAGCCGTAGCACGTGAAGACCGCATGAGACAATGAGCAGAGCCGACCGACGCGACGGTGCGCCAATAGCGTGATCGGCGCGTGGCCCCACCCTCGTGCGGGCTATAAATATAGTGCGCATCGTGGCAGCAGCATCAGTTTTCTGCGAACCACCGAAGAGTGTACATCAAAGCTAAGTGAAGAGAAGATGAATATAGCAGTTTAAGTAAAATCTCCTGTGTTTGTATCTAGTCATCGCGCTTCTGAAACATCCCCGATTCCACCAAAAGAGTTGTTCAGAAATAATTTTCCTAGAGTTATTCGGAGCAACAGAGTTGTTCGGAAATTGTTTTCCTCCACACCCAACAGCCTTTATCAAGGCTCAAAGAGTTGTCAGGTTGCTGCTAGCCGGTCTAGTCCAGCTCAACCACCGAGGCTTCATGAGGCGAAGCCAGGCCAACGTCCAGCCATCATCCCGGGAAGGAACGCGAGGGTTCCTGCTCCCACCCGGCTCGGTTCCTGAGCGGAACGCGAGCACCACAACGTAGCCAGCGCAGTACAGTCCACTGCCATCCCGTACACCGATCATTTTGTCTATCCCCTGTATATAAAGAACAGTATCTAAGATATGATTAAATAACACAATTCAGTAATTTTTTTTTGTTTGTTTAAAATAATAAATTTTTATGATGTTTTTGGCGGTGAATGTTCTTGCTCATTGAAAGCTTGAAACGTGGAACTGCAAGTCTCTTAATTTTAACACTTAAGTTTCGCTGCCTCGAATAAGAATGCCAAATATAGCACCTTCCTCATACCTGGATCAGCTGGAATTGCAAATCGCTAAGAGAGTCTGTGGTCGATTCTCGGTCGGTCCTGGATCTTTTCATAAGGGACAATCCATAAACAACGCCCTTCTCCGCCCTTTGAAGCATATTTATGTTACGTACCTAATATTTAAACTGCTTTTTACACTACTGGAGATACCCCTTATCCCCCCACTGTAGTAGTCCTCGCAGGAATCCCGGGATATTATCTAGAAGAGTAATCCAGTATCAGAAAAAAAAACCAGGCAGAAATCCCGAGATGGATCTTGGAGTAGTCCCTGAAAGAGTCTCAAAACGAGTTGATTTGATTATCTTAAAGGAGTCGCTGATGAATTCCTGGAAGAAATGTCTGAAAGAATCCCGACAGAATACCTAAGGAATTCCCGGGGGAAAAAATGGTTTGCAAGAAGAACCATTGAAGGAATCACGGAAGGAATACTTGGAAGAATGCCGGAAGGAGTTGCAGGACGAACCCTTGAATGAGTTCGTAAGGAATTCCTGATGAAATCCCTGGAAAAATCGTTGATGGAATCCCAGGAGTTTTATTTTTTATTTATTTGTTTGACGTCTTTAGTAACAAAACTACACAGACCGATTCTTAATCATATTTTAAAATTCTGTTCTACTAACATTAGAATCAAAATCGTCAGAAACGGCAATAAATAATTCACATGATCTGTCCAGAGGATTATTGCGTCCATAACCAGTTCTTTGTCCGGGAATCCATAAAAGGCTAGCAGCGCGGAGTTGTCGGTTGGTCAGCATGTCAAAAATAAACATTCTCCGCAGAAAATTTTGTCGTTCCGATAGAGTCTGCAGTCCAATTAAAGCGCACCTATGTTCATACGGAGGTAGGTTCCGGGTATAAATCCAGGGCAGTCGGCGTAATGCAAATCGGACGAACCGTTTCTGAACGATTTTGTTTCGCAGTTCGTGGACACCGCGATACGGGGCCTAGATTTGAACTCCATATTCCAGGCCGCTGCGAATCAGCTAACAATGCAATGCTTTTGGGGCATAGATGTCATCGAAATCAGCGGTATTGCGACGCATGAAACCAAGTGTTGCCGAAGGGACGGACGAATGGTCGGGTGCTGAAATTCTTTCAGCGAATCAAACTTCCTGGATTCGTGTGGATAAGCTCAAGCTGTAAAAAGGGTTTATTAATTCATATACAATCAAACTTCCTAGGGTAATATTACAATATTTCAGTGCGACCAGTGTATGCGTCCTGCCATCCGATTCAGCAAACATCAGCTGGCATCGGCTTTGCCGGATCTTTTTAGTGCTAGCTGTAATCTAAAGTGATTAAGACACATAATTGATGCACTTTCTTAATACACAATCAACTCTTACTCACTATTTATATTCTAAATGAAGAGGTAATTTAATATTCTAATTTGATGAAGCCTCCTAGTCAACAGACTTCTAGTCGTCGAATTCACTCAAGTCCACTAGTTATCTTCTCTCTATCCATATTCTTAGTCTACGAATAATTCTTATTCTCATTCTATGAAGGAATCTGTGTTCTCATTTAGAGGGCTGTATAAGATAAAAAATGGATGCGAAATATGATCGCAACACCAAGAATTGAATTGCCCTTGGTAATGGTCTTGGAAATGTGCCTATTAAGCTTCAGTTTGCTATCTGGAGTTATTCCAAGGTTTTTAATTAAGTAAACTCTCTGTAGCATCGCAGAGTCTATCGAGTTCTCAAACCGTATCGGTTCCTGCTTACGAGTGTAGGTGACGATTTCGCATTTTGATGGATTTGTTATTCGATACCACGATGTCAATCTTTCAATATCAGACTGAAGGGCGCAGCAATCCAGCACTAATTTGACTATGTGATAGATTTTTAGGTCATCAGCATACAACAGCTTACAACAGCTTGCAGGAACACAAAGAAATCTCGTGAGAAATCAATGCAAGAACTAGTGCAAGAATCTTGGGTGGAATCCCTGAAAAAAATCAGGAGATATCCCTGAAAAAATCTCGGAAGAAATATTTTTGGGAATACCAGAACGTAGACGTTAGAATCCTGGAAATAAATCCTTTAAAGAATACATTTACATCACATTTGAAATTGGATTCATGAACCGCGGTCATATATAGTCCTCGTAGCAACATTTGCGCACTTAGTGAGCTAATTCTGGAGTTTATTGTTTACCCTACTAGGAAGTTATTTTTCAGTGGAATTCAGCAGCTATCCTTTACAAACACTGCACTGGTCCATCAATTCCTTCGATTAATCCGATTATATTTTAAATTTTAGCGGCCAATCTCAAGAAATTTTCGATTTTTCGTTGTTTACTTTGCAATTTTCAATTCAAATCAACCTATGCATTAGAATAACTAGCCACAGAAGTCCAATGTCGCGACTGTTCGTGTGACCAACATCTAGTTTGCCACGCCCTTACAGCGTCAGTAGCGGTACTAAAAGTGTCAAATAAATTTTGTTTACCAAAACAAGTGATGCTCTTCAAGCTGGACAATTAAAAACAATCAATTATTACAATAAAAGTTATTAATTTAATTGGGTTTTTAAATTAAGAAAAATGTATTGATTTTTTGGTTTTATACGAAAGAGCATCTTTTTCTGAACCACTATGATTTTTTTTCAGATTATTAGAACTTTATTTTGGTACCTAAAATCGATTTCGAAGAGATTTATCGAAATCACCTTTTGACAGCTGGGCAACTGCTTGACAGCTCCGCCCAGTACAAAATGCGACGAGGGGTGATTCGACAAATCGCTCCCATACAAACTTCAAATTGATTTTTAAATAGGTTCCCGGGCATCAAAATTCATGAAAATTTGGATTTCGGCTCAGTTTTGCATGCAGATTCAGAATATGAAATTATCTCAACAGCGTTAAAGAAGCCAATTAAATAGGAAAGGTGACTACAGCGCCATTGGAGTTCTAGTGTACTTTTATTGCCTATGCCCTCTTTGATGAGCTACCTGGGTATTGCAGCTAAAAACTTATCGTGTAGCATGACACCACCGGTGCAACTCATCAAACACGATAGGTTCAATTAACATCACGCCTCATGTATGAAGCATGAACGTTCTGAGCAATTGTTCTGAATGCGATACCTATGTTGAAATATTGTGTAATTCTCAAGATATTCACTTCCACTTTTGGGGCCTATAGATGCCTGTTGATGTACACACTATAGACAACCAGGAGTCACATAACAATGCACGCATTACATCGCATAAAGTAATATTTTAAGATATTGCATGTATGAACGTTGAAGGGACAATTCGGCACCAACATTTCAAAAGGGCGTAACTGAATTTACAACCAAAGCCTTCTCACAAAGCTGTGGAGCGTATCCCATCCCTCTCGAGCAATCCACTAGCACAAATAGAAAGATAAAATCCTCCTCTAGGGGCGGGACAGCTCTAATATAAATTAGCGATATTAGCAGTATTAGAAAATATTAATCCCAAAGCCGAACCTTATTCGAACAAAGTAAGCCACGCTGATTGGATTGAATTGATTTGAAATTAGAGCAAAAGAAATACCAAAACTGATCATTGTGCTTTCATCCCACTAATGCGTATAAATTAATATTTCAGAAATATTAAACCGTAATCAGTAAAATATCACTCCAATAACGTGTTTCTCACATCAAAAGCTAACTTCGAACGTACACACATCGCTGGCGGACATGATCACCAAAATGCAGTGATCGCAGTAATAGTATCCGTACATATGCTTATTACGCAAAGTTTATTCGTAATCCATGTGATTTACCGTTCTATCCGAAGATCTGATCTTGGATCTGTTACCATACCGAGGCAACACCACTGGAGAATATTAGTTATACAATATTCAATTACCCTGACTCAACAGTTTTGAACTAGCAATGCCAGTGGTATCCCAGCTCACAGAAAAATCACTGAACTGCTCTATTGAGTGAAATGTAAAACATTCTATCTTACGCTCCATTTTATATTTATTGAACATCCTTTACATCCAACAGTAAAATATATTCGTTCATCCTAATTTGTTCAGGAGAAACATATAATTTGATTTCTTTAAGCACATTCCTTGCTTTCGGTAGGCCACTGCCCCGACAATGTAGGTTGAAGCTCAAATTGTTGTCACAGCTAAAATAATGGAAAGAGATTAAATTTTTCAATAGAAAACATTATAGAAAATACACAGACAATTTATATTTTCACCTCGCGTCTTCGTGACAGTTGGTTGTTGCATGAAAAGTCATGACATACTAACCAAAAAATGGTTCGGTGAACGGTGAAGATTAGGACATTAATATTTATTAGACGGTATTAGAGTCGGTATTAGAAGCTGTCCCGCCCCTAGATCCTCCTCTTTCGATTAATGGATGTGAATTGCGTGAGATGAATAAAATACGACCCACAGCTCTGTGAGAAGGCATTGGTTGCAAAAGCAGTTGCGCCCTTTTGAAATGTTGGTGCCGAATTTTCATCGCATATGATGTTATTTCTTGAACTTATTTCAATGCATCCGATAAAGCCGTATAAGAAAACAAATAATCTTATTTGGAATTGAAGAATGACTATATCGCAATAAAGTACATTATGAACTCACGTTGAACTCACAAAGTGTCAAATGAATTCGCCGAACTCATTCTTATCATATCAGTTAAGTTCACTCAGGTTTAAGAATAAAGTCGCTTAAATGTTCAAATGAATGAACAAATAAGCTCACATAAGCAAGCTATACGGTTGGCATAATGTGATTCAATATGTCATAGTGATGAAGCAGCAGCAGTTTGACTGTGGATGCAGCGCCAAAAAGGTTTAAGAAAGTGAACAGGCATATAGTTGAAACTACGCTTCGTCGTTTTCAACTCCAGTTAGTAGTACGTAGTGGCTACGACTAGGTAACCAAGTGGCTCTACTTCAAAAAGTTCGTTTTCGTAGGGTATCTTCTGTATAGTTTACCTTGTGAACCCAGATTTGCTTCTTTCATTATAAATGAAGTGTCGTGCCTCGAACATGCTATATATTAGAATACGATGATTACATCATCTGAAGTAGCTCAAACATTATTTTGAGATGTTTCAGTTTGATGGATTACTTAGGTACCTAGTACAGTTACTTTACAAAGAATTGCACCTTACCTAACTATGCATGAGCAGAGTTTGTCATGCGTTGACTGATTGGCATGTGTCAGATGAGGAGTCTTAATTTACCTTTCTTTTCACTTTTGAATGTTCCTTCGCAAACTTTGCGTATTCAGGCGACCTTGCTCAACAAACAGGGGAACCAGTTAGTACAGGTTGCGACCACATTTTATGGATAACTTGCTTCCATTGCTACTTCAAGAGAGTTTTGTTGTGGCTTTGTTAGTACAACGCCCTCCATTGTGGTATACCACAATTATTGCTTTGAAAGAAGCTTGTCCTCTGCGGTCTGTGCGGACCGCAAGAGGTATTCCTGAATGGAACTCTTATCTGTTCAACTTCAAAATATCTTCTGACAAACCAGTCTTTTGTATAGTTACGAACCTCTGGCTTCCGCCCGAGAATTGTAGCTATAGAATCGACTTAGTGAGCACTAAAAAGCTCTGCTTTTATCCCGAAAGGGTGAGCGCGTTGTATAATGAAGGAATGAGTTCCAGATTTATCTGGCTACCTCATTCTTTCTGAAATGCTTGAAACGCATTGTCGATTTTCACAACTGTGATGTTCGTCTGGCTAACATGCCTATTTATGTGAACTCACATGCCTCCCGATTTAGGATATCCACAGTGACTCTTTTTTATTGAGGTGAGAGCTTTGGAATGAATGCTACACGGATAAGTTTCGGGAGTAACTTTATTAACGATCACACTGGCCGGAGTCAAGAACTGACTGTTAGGAAAATAACACATCTATGGTTGTCAAGGTGTAACTAACCTCTCGGGGCTTTCCTACTATGTCAACACCCCCTCTCAATCGACCAACCAGCGACCTCCTCGAACAGCGAAGACTTCCCTTCGTCACCTTTTGTCATCGGATTGGTTGTTGGATTCCGGAGGTTTGTTGGTCCGCTCATCCAGGCACAACTATTCGACAGTTGAACCTTCCGTTGTGCTTCCAGTCCCACTGGGTCCGCAAAACCTCCGACGATCAACTCTCGATTCACCTTGCCCTTGTGAGTCTGTCTTCCCCCTCTGGCTCGAACTTGGTTTATCGGCTTCTGCTACCGGAGCCACTCCGATGAGAACTTCCGCGACGCCCTTTGCTTCGTGAAACAGCCGAGGTAACATCCGATCTTTCTCCATCATGACACGTCCAGTTGATGCTTCCGGTGCCACACCGGTGATCACCTCTGATACGCCAGCCGCTTGGAGATTTCATTCTTCAAACTTGCTCTTGTCGGTTGCTTCTTCCGAGACCACACCGGTGAGCACCTCCGACAAACCTCTTGCATCCGAGAATATCCGCATTCCGCACATTGTCACTCCATTGCACCACTTCCACGTAGCAACCGGATGTTGCAGGTCCTTCGCGTTGGGCTCATAACCTATTAAGGTGGGAGCCTCGGAATAAATGCGACACGGATAAGTTTCGGGAGTAACTATTAATGATCACACTGGTCGGAGTCTAGTCAAGAACTGACTGTTAGGAAAGTAAAACAACTATGGTTGTCAAGGGTGTAACTAACCCCGAAGCAGGGG
Source organism: Aedes albopictus (assembly GCF_035046485.1). Taxonomy (NCBI): domain Eukaryota; kingdom Metazoa; phylum Arthropoda; class Insecta; order Diptera; family Culicidae; genus Aedes; species Aedes albopictus. The sequence continues at coordinate 194,951,391 of NC_085138.1, read as the reverse complement.
CGATTGCCTATTATAAATCCTCTACATAGAGATAAGCGGAAGTTACATATGTCGATTCGGCAACGCTGTTCATTTTGTTTACATCAGCTGCCAACACTTGTTGCAAAGCTAGATGTTCAAACTTTGTGCGTGACTTCGTAGTGGTTCAAGTTGTTTTGTTTACATTTTCTAATTATAATAGATTTTTTTTTCAAAATTTTGAAAAAAAAATAGTGGAGCAATCGATGAAATCTGAAATTTATTGTAAAGTGTTAAGCTAAACATATCGGCAGAACTGAAGCAAGAAACAGCAATGAAAGCTTTTTCGAGAAGTGCAGCAACTAAAGTTTCGTCATAAGCTTGAGCTTTTGAAAGCAGAATTAATTAAATTCTATCTTTTTACTAAACTTACATATACCGTCAATTTCTCGATATTAAAAATAAATAATTTTAATTTATTTAGCTCGGATTGCAATACCGTTCAATCGACGCCTTCTTACGAACGATCAGCCTGTTCATTTGGCTCACACTTTGACAGTTCTTTCTGCACGATTGGCTTACAATGGCCGCCTCCGCAGATCTCTATAATGTAGGATTACTATTGCCTATTATGACAACACTTTTACACTAAGTTGTATACGTTTTCAAGAAAGTACTCGCTCAAGCGTAGTTTTTGCTTGGGTGATTCCTTGAATATGACGTGCCTTTCAATGCCATATTGAAAGTCGCATGACGTTACAAGCTACCTCCAATGAGCTATAGCCTCTCTTTACGCTTATGCGTTTTACAGTGTCCTTTTCAGGGCACTGATTAAACCCATTGTGATATGAGCTATTGTTGCACTTATGCGTTAATTCCCTCTTCTAGGGTACCTTTTCTTATTTCATCACCTTCTGCTTTCCTAATTTCCATCCCTTGTCTCATATTCTCCCTCAGGTAAATGATGAAATAGGATTATATGTATGGCGATGACACAAATGTCCCAAATGGAGGATAACGTGCCTCTGGGACCGGCCTTCTGATACCTGATAGTCTTCTGAAATAGCACAGCCCAAAAATCAAGCGCATTTTAACAAACACTGAGGTGAGTTAGACTGTCATTTAATTAGCCTGTTTTATAAGTAGCGTTTAGTGGTAAATTTAAATTTAAGCTCGTTTATCCAAAGATAAACGTGGTTTTTAAAAATGTTTTAACGTTTGAAGTTCATGCCTAAACAAGAACTAATGTACTTCTGCTGATCTTGCACTTAAAAATCAGATAAATCACTTCAAAATGACAAAAAGTGTAAAAATCACGTGAAATATAGGAAGTGATGTAAACATTTTCTTATCTTTACTAGGATTTTTTTCGGAAGTTATTGTCAAATTGTTGCAAATTTGAAACCCTATACAAACAATAGAAGAATATAAATGACAAAAAATAGTGTTATTTACAAAAAGTTTTTGAAAGAATTTTAACAGAATCTAATGTATTGTTGTAATGTATTGTAATGTATTGTTAGATAACTAAATTTAAAAACCTTTAAAAACATATTTTGTATCAACGAAATATAACTTTCATCAAAAACAGTGCTTGTTTTTTACACAATTTTTAATTAAGGTACACACTTATTTCTGAATTGCCTGTTCGGTACTTTTTTGACGAGATTATAACAGCATCACGATCTCGGTAGTTTCGGTAATCGATTTTACTGAGGTTCAGTAAAACAACTGTCAAAATCGTATGGAAAAGGTAAACAATGCATTTTTGCTGAACGAGCTCGGTGCTCAGCAGTTTTAATCTCGTCAAAAAATTTCCGAACTCGGTAATCAAAATTAAGTGTGTATGCTTTAAAGTTTGTATTGAAAAATTGAAAACTACAGAATAGAGTTTTCGTATGAAATTTGATAGTAATCAAAAACATAACTTGACATAACTTGACATAACTTGACTTTTAACAACATGTTCATTTTTTTTATTCTTCTATCACTTAACCTAATTAAGAGCTTTTTTGTCCACTAGGGCACTGCGTGAGCGATTCCAATTGGAAGCTGTACCTAAACTTTGTACAGCGCCTAATAGTTATTTATGTAACGAGTTGCAAAAAGTTGATTTTTTCAGCACGAGGCGTACATTTATCCAACGAGGCTTGCCGAGTTGGATAAATACGAAGAGTGCTGAAAACATCGAGTTTTGCAACGAGTTCCATACAAAATTTTATGCAATGATTTTTTCATTATACAACTCATTTGAGTTGCATAATATTCATAATGCAACCCAAATGAGTTGCATTATGAACATTATGCAACTATTTTTCATTATGCAACTCATTTCAGTTGCATAATGAACCAGTTCGGAAAAAATGGCCATATTGATACCAAAATGAGTTATATAAAATAGAAATTATGATACTGAATTGCATAAATGTATTTTATTCTAATTCTACTATATCGAACTAGTTGCCGTTGCACTGCTTTTACTCTCTACCCTATCATCGTAGAATGATGTGTGGCTATTGGTTGTTCCTTTTTCCAGTCCGATTGGGGGTCCATTATGAATTGCCGTTCGTCGATGTCCATGTATCCGTTTTTTTTTATCCGTATTAACGAGATTTTTAGGCCTAAACAATAGTTCATCTCGGAACCCACTTCCCTTCCGAAGGAAGAACTCACATTTTGTCGGGAGTGGGATTCGATCCCAGGTCCTCGGCGTGATAGCCAAGTGTTCTAACCATCACACCAGGTCCACTCCACAGCAGAAATTGGATCCGGGTTCGTTTGAGCCATGGGCTCAGAAGAGGGTCAGTGTCAGCTGCTCTCAGGGGGAAAGAGCAACTGACGAAAGTGCCGGGGCTGGGATCGAACCCATGACACCATCTGCTTATGAAGCAAACGTGTGAAAAATTGCGCCACGGGCCCCGGCATGTTCATTTTACCTCATTGGTTTCACCCCCACCGATTTTTTCTCGATATTTTGCTGAAGAGATTAATATTAAAAGACAACATTTTTTTTTAAACACAATCCTTTACAATATTTTTTGGGTATATCACTATCTTCCATGTTACTCGGTATAGCCGATGGATATAGTTACAATTCCACTTGAAACGACCAAAATGCTTAGGTTGTCCACTTTGCCCCCACAACCCCCCGTGCGAAACTAAGGCGACAAGAATTTGATATTGCTTCGCAGTAGAGCAAACCGCAAATCTCATAAGATAATGCTTCAAGTCATATGGCATATTATTGTCTTGCCAAAACACGTGTACACTAAAACCTCTTTTTATGCAGGTCATTTTTATGTACCATGTACTAAAAGTGCGCCGTAACTTAAAAGCACTCCGAATGTAACAGTATAATGTACGCAAAATATTTGTAATATGATGCGCTACATGTCAGATTTTGGCATAGTCCCTGGAATCAACCCTGAGTGCTCATGTAAGGCGGTCCAACATTACTCTTCTCCGCATCATGATTCATATGTGGGCACACAAGACATTATCCGCAAGGAACGTCGTCGGTGATGAGAGATTATTAACAAATGTCGCACTACACAACACTATTTATCATTATCGATCTTACACTCGGTTGGCCTTCCTTAATGGCGTCGATATTATAATCGACTGCGGAGAAATATGTCTGCCACACGCCAAATGGCCATGGGCCACCCGGCCGGAGTAGTGCGTTGCTTGGATATGGTCGGTATGCCGGTATCAACCTCAGGCGGTAGCCCGGCTCGTGTAATGTCTTTTTCGTAGAGTGTATTGTCCTTTCATATCGCATAAGGCGTTAACGTAGGTTTGGCGAAGAGCGGTCAACAGCAGCTAGCGGACTATGGCCGGTCACGGATCTGAAAAGGATCTCGTCGTCGTCGTTATTCACCACCGTCCAACCAAGTCGAGCGATGAAAGCACCGGCATGGCTTGGCACAGCAGTTAGCGGTTGTACCAGCTTTGTGGTAGCAACCAGTGCAAGTTTTCGGTGAACGGCACCTCACAAAAAAGTCGACGATGAAATCCTATGCAACGCACGGTTTGTGGTCCTTGCACGGCGGCGGCTCCCTTTCGCTATAAGGAACGTGTAATAATAATTTCTCAATATAATGGCGCGAAATTTATTGTTATCGGGGAAAATATATCATTCTTACCAAGCGAGTGACATTGTTTTTTTTCTGCTTCAGCCAGCCAGCGTAACCAGCAGAGCCTCGTCCGACCTTATGAACGAGGTATAAGATTGAGGCTTTCAAAGCTCGTGCGAAGACTCAATTTATAGATTCCCTCAGCATTCATAAGGAGCACCACTACCACCTCTACACCGAAGTGCGGCGGCTATGATTTATCGTTGTGGCTCGTAAATATTTTACTTCCGCTGTGGTTTACCCAAGGGATGGAAAGTTATTAGTAAGTTGTTCTTCGCTTTGCTCTCGCCCAGCAAATATTTGTATACTTTGCCATCTTGAGAGGGTCACTTCAGGAATGTGCCCTCGGGGTCGGGGAAGATTTTGAATGGATGTGAACTGCCGCTGCTTTGGTGATTCCGTTTTGCTCAGCGATGCGAAATGAATGTTATCAATTATTGCGGCTGTGGGTGGAATTTTTCTTCTTTTTTTTTTATCTTTTCTGGCGTGATGTTCCAACTGCGACAGACGTTTGCTTCTATTGCCTATTGTACTAGTGTGCTAGTGTACTAGTGAGTACTTTCTCTGGGAGCTTTGCCTACTGACAATTGAGCAAGATCAAAGGGACGTTACACCAAAACGAAGAAGAAATAGAAGAAGGAGTAGAAAAAAGTGAAAGAAGAAAAGAATAAAAAGAGGAAGAAGAAAAGAAGAAAAACCCAGATTAATCCACCTAGTGGTGATAGTGCCTTTCTCGTCGACTATGTACTCATGATCTTTACGTCGACATAAGCCGACCGTGAGAACACTTATACGCTTAATACGATTCATGTAAAATTTGACCTCCACAGTAATTTTAGACGCAAAAGAATATTGGAAAAACTTTATTCAGTGGTGATGCGATCAAATTATAATTTTCCCATCCTACTTTATATTAACACCACAGGAATTTGAAATGGTGTGGTTTGATAAGATTACTTTGGTTACGATTTTATTCTCTTGTACATATATGAAGACTTTGACTATTTCTTCACTTTTAATTTTACCTAACGTTTACCAGGCTATTAAAAAGCCACGATTTTATTAATTGCTAACATTGGTTTTGTTCACTTTCATAATTCATAATTCAGCAGACACCTGGAACCGATTCCATGGCACTATTGGTTGTCCCAAATATTGTATATGGCTATTTTCTTGACAACTGGTTATTAGGCTGCCTGAAAAGCCGCGAATTGATGTGTTACATGTGGAGCATCCATTGAGTACGTCACGCTGAAATTGGGAATATTTGAAGCTCCCCCTCCCCTCTTCGTACGGTTTTTTTTTCTTTACTTAACCCGGAAGCGGTCACGTCGTGTACTGAGTACACGCACCATAAAAAAAGCTCACTTGTAGTACAAAGCGTGTGCGTAGTGTCGGTGAGGGTGGCTGAAGACACGAATGCTCGAGGGTTAAAATAGCTTGTCACACTTTAACAACCCCTTCTCCCCCTAGGATCGTGACGTACTTAATGAATGGCCTCATGCATGATTTTGGTTTACTTCTATATTTTACCATTTCCAGTGGGGCACTCGTTACCTGTTCTTCAACACTACCGGCTCTCCCAAATGTGCGTCTGAGACTTTTTGCTGACAAACTGTCAATTAGGTTATTGCAAAAGCCGCGATTTGGTGTGTCGCATACATAGATTCGGTTCACTCTTATATTTTACCACTTATGACGAGACACCCAAAATCGGTTCCCGGACAGGACCTGTTGTCCCAAATTTGGTGTGCGACTATTTTTTTTGCTAAACGTTCATCAGGTTATCGAAAAAGCCGCTGTTTGATGTGTCGCATGCATGGGTTTGGTTGACTGTTATATTTGGACACTTCCGGTGGGACATCCGGAACCGGTTCCGGAACACTACCGGTTCAGATATGTTCGGAAACTAGTTTCTTGCTAATCTTTCATTAGGTTATCAAAAAAGCCGCGCTCTGATGTGTCGTATGCATGGGTTTGGTTCACTTTTATATGAGGCGATTTCCAACGAGACACCCGGAACTGGTTCCGCAATACAAGTGACAATCTCCAATGTGGTCTGAGCCTACTTCCTTAATAACCGGCCATCAGGGTATTGGAAAAGCCGCAATTGAATGCGCATAACGCATGCATGCGGCGTTTGGTTCTCTTTTATATTTTTCCACTTCCGTCGGGACCCCCCGGAACCGGTTCCGGAACACTACCGGTTCAGATATGGTCTTTTTTTTTTTTTTTTTTTTCCTTCTAAACCATAGGGGGATAATTTGCTCAACAGACACCCTAACAGAAGGTTAGGGTAGTGTAGGTCTGACAGGCCGTCTTCTACAACAAAAGTAAAATTCAGGACTACTCTCTCCTCGTACCCACTAAACCATTCCTATGGTCGCCAAACCCTACGTCTCTCCGGAACCACCAAGAAGGTATTGCTTCAGAGAGGGGCTAGTGCACATCGCACCCACAAGGTTAGCTGCGTAGCCTGCAGCAACGAACATCGATGACTCGCTTTGGAGAGTCCATCACGGTAGCATGCTGGCGCTTAGCCAGTTTCCCGCCACTCCCTTTGTCCTCGGAAGGCGGGCAGGGTCAACCCCGCCCGCGCCCTACTGCTGAGCGGACATCAAGAACTGATGCCCACATGCAACCCGATCTGACCTGCCCGCAAAGGAAGGGTATCACTACCCTTCAGGCCCTATCAGATGCATCCGTAGGTTGCAGACAGCAGGATCTCACCTACCCCGACCCTTGCCGGGGACCCCTTTCCAACCGCGGGCTCGAATCCAACCCAGTAGACCGACGCCACGACAGCACCGCTACCGGGACTTCCTCTCCGCGGCCACTTAATCGTTGTAAGGGTCGATCTCGACCGCAGGGCACCGGTATGACCTACGAAGCCGACTCCGAACCCCTGGACCACCTCTTGTACTGCATCTGGACTAGCCATTCTCCGAGTCCACGCGCCACCTCCTCTGTAGCTCCCAGACGATGTGGGTAATAGCCGTTGAAACGGCGTTCCAGCCAAACTCATCCCTACACATCCTCTGGACCAAGTTGTCCGGAGTTGTGTCCTCCCCGCATGTGGCAAGCATGCGGTCACGCATTGTGCGAAAACGCGGGCACACGAACAAAACGTGTTCCGCCGTTTCCTCTAAACCATTGCACACTGGGCATTCGGGAGAATCCGCATGCCCGAAACGGTGTAGATACTGTCGGAAGCAACCATGACCTGTAAGGACCTGTGTCAGGTGGAATGTGACTTCCCCATGGCGCCTATTAATCCAACTATCTACCCTCGGTATCAACCTATAGGTCCACCTTCCTTTGGTGGAACTGTCCCACGCGCGCTGCCATTTGACCATAGAGGCCATCCTGACAGTCCTGCGTATGCCTCTTGTGCCGCGCATTTCGAAGCACTCCATGTCCTCACTGATAAGAATGCTGATAGGCACCATACCAGTAATGACGCAGAGAGCATCGTGTGACACGGTACGGTACGCGCTCGCAACCCTCAGGCACATAAGCCTGTAAGTACTTTCCAGCTTCCGTCGGTAGCATTTAGTTCTTAGCGCGGTGCCCCACGCCGGGCCGCCATACCTAAGTATGGATGTAGCAACACTAGCCAGAAGCTTGCGCTTACTGGCGTACACCGCAGAGCTATTGGACATCATCCGGGACAGTGCCGCAATAGCTGTGGAGGCTCTTTTACAGGCATAATCGACGTGGCTACCGAAGGTAAGCTTATCGTCGATCATCACGCCCAAGTGTTTGACGGAGCGCTTTGACAGGATAGTACAGTCTCCTACACTGATCTCCGTCTGCTGCTCCGACTTCAGGTTGTTAACAACCGTCACCTCTGTCTTGTGGTGAGCCAGCTCCAGTTTTCTGGACCGCATCCACGCCTCCACAACCTTGATCGAGTGGTTGGTAGTCAACTTTACCTCCTCGATCGTTTCATCGTAGACTTCGAGCGTAATGTCGTCGGCAAATCCGACAATCACCACTCCCACTGGATACTCTAACCTCAACACCTCGTCGTACATGACATTCCATAACACCGGACCCAGGATGGAACCTTGCGGGACTCCTGAGGTTATGTGAAAGCACTTCCGACCCACCTCCGTGTCGTAGACTAGTACACGATTCTGAAAGTAACTTCCGAGAATCTTGTACAGGTACTCCGGTATCCCCAGACGCAAGAGCGCATCGGCAATAGCAGACCAGCTGGCGCTATTAAACGCATTCCTTACATCCAGAGTCACTACCGCGCAAAAACGAATTCCCCTCCTCTTAGGCTCGAGTGCTTTCTCGGCGGTTTTTGTAACCGACAAGATAGCGTCTACGGTGGACCTCCCCTTCCGGAAGCCGTACTGGTTACTCGAAAGACCATTTTCGCCCTCGGTGAACCGCAACATTCTATTGAGGATGATCTTTTCGAGCACCTTCCCCGCCGTGTCAATCAAGCATATTGGTCTATATGCCGACGGGTCTCCGGGTGGTTTCCCCGCCTTTGGCAATAGTACCAGGCTCTGCCTCTTCCAAGCTTCTGGGAAAACTCCCTCGTCCAGGCATTTCTGCATAGCAGACCTGAACATCTCGGGAGCATCTGCAATAGCTACTTTTAAGGCCAGGTTCGGAACTCCGTCCGGACCTGGGGCCTTACCTACGCTAAGGGACTTAGCTATCCCCGCAAGTTCCACATCGGTGACCCTCTCCTCATCGCCAGCCCCAGTCCCCGGCTGTCCTACGAAAGGAGGCCAAGGACTAGGATCATGACGCGGAAAAAGTCCTCCAATGATCCCCTCCAACATCTCTGGAGATTGCTCTGTAGGAGCCATCACACCTCTCGTCTTGGCCATAACGATCCTGTAGGCGTCACCCCACGGGTTCGTATTGGCACTCTGACAGAGACCCTCAAAGCAGGCCTTTTTGCTTGCTCTTATCTCGGTCTTAGGCGCGGCTTTTGCAGCGGCGAACACCACCCGCCGTTCGTTTCGCTCTTCCTCTGATCGTGCTCGCTGCATCCGCCGCCTAGCCCGTAGGCAGGCGCGGCGCAGGTCCGCAATCGCGTCGGTCCACCAGTAAGCCGGTGGCCTCCCATTTCTAGGGTGGACTCGCCTAGGCATGGTCGCATCACACGCACGTGAGAGCACCGCTACCAGCTCGTCGCCGTCTAAACCGATTAAGTTTCGCTCACGGCGGAGCGCCTCCCTAAATACCCCTTCGTCGAAGTATGATGTCTTCCACCTGCGAGGGCTTGGCCTTGGCCTAGCCGCCTCTTCTTCTATCCGCTGTCTGCTGTTATTGTAGTCGATACTGTAGCGAACCGCCAGGTGGTCGCTGTGAGTGTAGCCATCATCTACTCTCCAGTTCGAACTACTTGTTAGGCCAGGACTACAAAAGGTCACGTCAATAATTGACTCCGCTCCGTTTCGACTAAAGGTACTCTTGGTACCGACATTAGCCAAGTCGACATCTAAGATGGCCAGTGTTTCTAGCAGGATCTGACCCCGCTGGTTCGTGAAACGGCTTCCCCATTCCACGGCCCAGGCATTAAAGTCGCCCGCTATTACCACCGGCCTTCGCCCTGTTAGCACGGTCGTTAAGCGGTCCAGCATTTGCGTGAACTGCTCGATCGGCCACCGCGGAGGCGCATAACAGCTACAGAAGAAGACCCCGTTTACTTTGGTGACCACGAAGCCCTCATAGGTAGTAGACACCAACTCCTGAACGGGGTATTTACCCGTCGTCCATATCGCCGCCATTTTTCTGGTCCCATCCGCGACCCAGTTGCCGTTGCCGGCGGGTACTCGGTATGGGTCCGATATGATGGCGATATCCGTCTCCCACTCAGAAACTGCCTGACAAAGCAGTTGCTGAGCCGCAACACAGTGGTTCAGGTTCAGCTGCGTTACCTGCACTGTGATTTGTTGTTCACTGCGGCTTTCTTGAAGGCCGGGCACCTTGGACCACCCATCGGATGTCTGTTGTTCGAGGATTTCCCGGTACAGATCATGCAGATGGGCGGACTCGTGCAGCTTTGGGCCTTATGACCTTCAGCGCCGCATCGCCTGCACAGTTTGCGCCTGTCGGGGCCTTTGCAGTCCCACGACTTGTGTCCTGGTTCCAGACACCTAAAGCAAACCTCTGGTGGCTCGTGGAATGTCAAAGGACATACGCACCAGCCCACCTTTATCCGCCCTACTTTAACGGACTTTTTAACGTCCGCCACAGGTAGCTGAACCAGAGCTATCTGTGTCCCTGCTGGCCCCTTCCGCAGCCTGACGGCTGTGGCGGCCACCTGAACATCGCACTGTTGCCGCAGTGCCGTGACGAGCTCTTCCGCTTCGGTGATCTCGTCTAGGTCTTTGACCTTCAGAGTCGCCTCATGCGTAAGAGCCCTCACCTCCACTCCATCACCAAGGACCTCTTCTGCCAGCCTCTTGTAGGCGGCGCCCTTGTGATCCTTCTCGCGCTTAAGCTCCAGGATCATTTCGCCCGTACGAGTACGTCTGATACTGCGTACGTCGGCTCCAAGACCCTCGAGCTTGGCGTCGCACCTCATCGCCTTCAAGACGTCCGAGTATTTCGACTGTTCGGTCTTGATGACGATAGCGTCACCTTTTTCGCGCCTGGCACCTGCCTTCCTACGCCTTGGCTTGGCGACCTGCACTTCTGCCTGCGGATTCACCTTCTTCTTCCTCTTCCGCTCTACCTTTGTCCAAGGAGGGTCATCTCCTTGGATCGCCCTGCTCTGTGGCTGCCGAGGGCCCACCATTGGTCGCAACCCCTTGTTCCCATCATTCCGGGACGGGCCGGCCTTTTCAGGCCCACCCTTCCCAGCTTTCCGGGAACCCTGGCTGGGGTCCGACTTTCCGGCCATAATACCGACTTTAGGGGTTATTATACGCCTGGCCTTGCGGGCACCGCCAGACAGCTCCTCACCTGACGGCTGCCTCGCCCGCTTCTGCGAATGCTTGTCACGTTTGTCACGTGCATTCGCTTCCACACTCTTAGGACTACCCGCGAAGGAGAAGGCCTCCGTTTGCGTAAGCTTAGACGCTTTCTCCTTTGCGGGTTCCGCCGCTGCCGCAGCCCGCAACGCGACCGCGTGCTCCTGCTTGGCCTCATCAACTGACGCTCTAAGCCGAAGCAAGGCCGTTTTCAGGTCCTTGCTTATATTCGACTTAGTTGTCGCAAAGTCGATAATTTTGCCAAGCTGCTGCTCAGCTACCTCCAATGCGGGCCGTCCTTTTCCTGCTACTTGGCTGATGGCCCTCAGCAACCATGCTCCGTCCATGACCTCCGCCGGCTGGCTTGCCGTGGAGTGGACAGGAGATCCCACGCTTGAGCTGCGTAAGCAGCTTCCAGCACCTGACTCCTCGCTTCTCCTTGTTGGAGACCGCATCAACCCGCTTCTTGCGAAGGGGTTGATCGCACCACTACTACCTGTTACACTTGTTTTTGAAGATTGTTTATTACTCATATTTTGTTCCCACGAGTCGCACGAGAAAGAATGTCCACCACGTCAGAGCTCTGCATTAACGCGGTAAGGGACAGCTTACTGTGGGGGGTGCCCAGGTGCCCCACAGGCTCCGTTAAAGATCGAGCATCTTTTTCACCCCCTCGATCACTCATTCCTCGGCACGGGTCGCTTGACACCTTGAATTGGGGTTAGTAGTCCTATTCTTAGCCGGCAACTACGCGGCTGACTCGCAAGCGGGGGGGTGCGTCAGGCCCCAGGACATCCGTCCCTGCTGCCCCGTCTGCATATGGTCTGATACTGTTTTCCTGCCAACCTTTCATTATGTTATCGGCAATGCCGCTTTTTAATGTGTCGCATGCACGGGTTTGGTTCTCTTTTATATTTGGCCACTTCCGTCGGGACCCCCCGGAACCGGTTCCAGAACACTGCCGGTTCAGATATGGTCTTATGCTGTTTTCCTGCTAACATTTCATTAGGTTATCGGAAATGTCGCTGTTTGATGTGCCGCATGCATGGGTTTGGTTCTCTTTTATACTGCCGTGAATCGCATATCGGTCCCATTTGCATAGGAAATCCAGCAGAGATGGGACTGATATGCGATTCACGGCAGTATATTTCGCCACTTCCGTCGGGACCCCCCGGAACCGGTTCCGGAACACTACAGGTTCAGATATGGTCTGATACTGTTTTCCTGCTAACCTTTAATTATGTTATCGGAAATGCCGCTGTTTCATGTGCCGCATGCACGGGTTTGGTTCTCTTTTATATTTGGCCACTTCCGTCGGGACCCCCGGAACCGGTTTTAGAACACTGCCGGTTCAGATATGGTCTTATACTGTTTTCCTGCTAACCGTTCATTAGGTTATCGGAAATGTCGCTGTTTGATGTGCCGCATGCATGGGTTTGGTTCTCTTTTATACTGCCGTGAATCTGTGCTGGTAGTTCATCGATTGGTTTTCGGCGAAAAATAATTAAAAACTTATTTGCCAGACTGTCCGGACGTTTCGGTCGATTTTAGTGGCATTCGATCATCTTCTGCGGACTCTAAAATATATTAAACATTTAAAAAACACACAAAACCAACTAATTAAATTTCTTACAATCTTCCAGCCGTCTCTTCACTATCAGACGGCCATAACTTTACAAACATTGAAATACATACAAATTACATACATTCTATCATTACATACATGTCAAGTGTCATTGGTAGTCGTTTTTAATTTCGTTATATTAGAGTCGTACGCCGTCTTAAAGTTTGCAGAGTCTATCTGTTTGTTCACAACATTGGGAGTGGTTCCCTAAAGACGTGAACGGTAGATATTTAGATTTTAACTCTATCAGCCCATTCATTCACAAAAACAACACAATAATTGCTTTAGTGGATAGAGCTTTGAAACTAACACACGCTAAATACCGAGAAAACACACTAAAACTGTAAAACAAATTCTCAAACACAACAATTATCCGTGATTCCTGGTAGAAAAGGTGATTAGAGAAAGACTACACAAAATGTACAACACACTACAGCAAGACAATGAAACAGCTACAAACAAATTTATAACTATACCATACAATAGAGGACTAGGAGAAAAACTATCTAGATATTTGAGACAACATGACTTTAAAGTAGCTTACAAACCAATTGACAAAATTAAAGATGTTCTATTTACAAAAACCAAAGACAAAATAGCAAAGGACAAAAACATAAATCAGTAACAAATTTTGAAAACGACGTATAATCAATGCTACACCATTGATTATACGTCGTTTTCAAAATGTAGTATATGAAATTCCGTGTGGTGCATGTGAAAAGTCGTACATTGGTGAAACAAGTCAATTCCTGTGCAAAAGTCTTAACCAACATAAGTATAACGTTAGAACAAAAAACATATCTGGTACTGGTTTGTCACAACACGCCATAGAAGAGGGGCATGTTTTCGACTTTGACAAGACAAAAATACTTGACAAAGTTACAAACAGCTACACAAGACTAATAACAGAAACTTTTTACATTAAAATAAGAGGTGACGAAAATGTTGTACAATGTACATGAAATTGGATGTTTTAGCATGTTGTATAGTAAATTAGCATAAGTTGTGTTGTGTTGCATGTTTGTTTTGTACATAGTTATAGTCATGTCAATTCTTGTGTTTTTCGTATCGTTAACTTACATTTAGTGCCTTAGATAGTCGGTTGTCGGATTGTCTACCTTCGGTTGTAGTTTAGTCGCTAGAATTCATACGTTTTATGTAATTTAGAAGAAATCCAATTAATAGTTTTCTTACCGTGATTATGCACAATTCTAATTCAAGGTTCACGGCAGTTGTAGGTTATACCTGTAGGTATTTCAATTACAAACCTAGTTGCAAGCACGAATTCATTATTATAAATGCGCATGATACAAGTAATTCACTCTAGATTTAAGTATTTACCTAGGAGATAGTTTAGATGTAGGAAATATCACTTATTGCTGACTTCACCCCAAATTGGACTGACACAATAGTGTGCACATACCTTCAAAGTGTGATTCCAGCGCAGGACCACGTTGCATCGAGTTGAAGTATTTGGTGCACTTATTCCTTGTAAATCAATGAATAAGTGCACTGAAGACGTCGAGACGATCCGATGTAACTGTGCACTTTTATCACACTTTTTGGGGATACCAAAAATAGTGTGATATTGCTAATTTAGAGAAAACTTTCCGTTTTACGGTAGAACGAAAAGCTACCGCAGCTGTCAGACTACTGATTTTCACTGAGGTATCATCGATCTACCCTAGCGAGCCGTAGCGATGCCTTGGATACGACGTCGATGATCATTGTTTGTTGTTGGTTTTCAGTTCAATTCACCTTGCAAGCATGCTTTGATTTGGCCTTCAGTTTCAATGATAGGATGATTTTCAAGCCTGCGGTAGGACTTTGACAGCTGCGGTAGAATTCGGCGGCTACCGCAGTGTGGAAATTTTTCTAAAAATCCGCAATAGTCCAATTTGGGGCGAAATCTGCAATAATTTAGGAATAATTGTTCAGCAATAAGCTGCACGTTTGTCTACTTTGTTTATCGTCGATTTTTTCCTTCTACTCACCGGTTGACAGTCAGTGAGCGCTACATGTCATCGCAATGAACGCTGATGGTGTTTGTGGTCCACGGTGTACATATTAAAGGTACGCGCTGGCAGTGCCAACAACACTTGACATGTATGTAATGATAGAATGTATGTAATTTGTATGTATTTCAATGTTTGTAAAGTTATGGCCGTCTGATAGTGAAGAGACGGCTGGAAGATTGTAAGAAATTTAATTAGTTGGTTTTGTGTGTTTTTTTAATGTTTAATATATTTTAGAGTCCGCAGAAGATGGTCGAAGGCCAGTAAAATCGACCGAAACGTCCGGACAGTCTGGCAAATAAGTTTTTAACTATTTCTCGCCGAAAACCAATCGATGAACTACCAGCACATCAAATCGCGGCGATTAAAACAATAATAACACTGCCGTGAATCGCATATCGGTCCCATTTGCATAGGAAATCCAGCAGAGATGGGACTGATATGCGATTCACGGCAGTATATTTTGCCACTTCCGTCGGGACCCCCCGGAACCGGTTCCGGAACACTACCGGTTCAGATATGGTCCGATACTGTTTTCCTGCTAACCGTTCATCAGGTTATCGTAAATGCCGCTGTTTGATGTGTCGCATGCATGGGTTTGGTTCTCCTTTATATTTGACCACTTCCGTCGGTAACACTACCGGTTCAGATATGGTCTGATACTGTTTTCCTGCTAACCGTTCATCAGGTTATCGGAAATGCCGCTGTTTGATGTGTCGCATGCATGGGTTTGGTTCTCCTTTATTGCTAATTTAGGGAAAAATTTCCGTTTTACGGATGATTGAAAAAGCTACCGCAGCTGTCAGATTGGTCAGACTACTGATTTTCACCAAGTTATCATCAATTGGGTCAAGGATGCCTTGGATACGACACCGATGATCATTGTTTGTTGTTGCTTTCCAGAGCAATTCACATTGCAAGCATACTTTGATTAGATCATCTGTTTCAATGATAGGATGATTTTCATGGCTGCGGTAGGACTTTGACAGCTACGGTAGAACTCGGCGGCTACCGCAGAGTGGAAATTTTTCTAAAAATCCGCAATATATTTGACCACTTCCGTCGGGACCCCCCGGAACCGGTTCCGGAACACTACCGGTTCAGATATGGTCTGATACTGTTTTCCTGCTAACCTTTCATTATGTTATCGGAAATGCCGCTGTTTGATGTGTCGCGTGCATGGGTTTGTTGCATTTTCATGTCTGGCCCCTCCCAAGGGTACCGGTCCGGAACACCTAAATGGCCATAACTCCGGAACGGCTGGACCGATCCGAACCATTTTCAATAGGAAACAATGGGACTATATGCCGCGTCGAATGAACCAAAACCGGTTGAGGTTTACTACCAAAAAGTGATGTGAGTTTTTTGTACACACACATACACACTAGCCCCTCTCTGAAGCAATACCTTCTTGGTGGTTCCGGAGAGACGTAGGGTTTGGCGATCATAGGAATGGTTTAGTGGGTACGAGAAGAGAGTAGTCCTGGATTTTACTTTTGTTGTAGAAGACGGCCTGTCAGACCTACACTACCCTAACCTTCGGTTAGGGTGTCTGTTGAGCAGATTATCCCCCTATGGTTTAGAAGGAAAAAAAAAAACACACACACACATACACACACACAGACATCCTCCCAGGATCCTAATTTTTAATGGACCGTGGTCTGCCCGCCTCCCGGATCCGTCTGGACAGTAATTTTACGATTGTTTGGGATACCTTCGGGGTGGTGGAGGAATTCGTTTACCTCGTCGAGAAATAAGATGCATCATCAGTGGAAGTCGGCCCTAGTACGAGCCCCAGAAAAGCTGCGGTTTAAAAAGATTCACCCACGCACCAGATGTACCATGTACAAAACGCTAGCTAATAAGACCGGTGGTCCTCCACCGACTCGTTCTCGAGCGACGATCTTCGGCGATGTGCAGGAGAACGGTGTGTGGCGGAGAAAGATGAACCACGAGCTCGCTGCACTTTACGGTGGACCCAGCATCCAGAAGGTGGCCAAAGCCGGAAGGATACGATAAGCAGGGCATGTGGCAGGAATGACGGACACCACCCTGCAAAGTTGGTGTTCGCGACAGATCCGGTTGGCACAAGAAGGAGTGGAGCGCAGAGAGCACGATGGGCGGATCAGGTGGAGCGTGACTTGGCGAGCATCGGGCGTGACCAAGGATGGATAACGGAAGCCACGAACCGTGTATTATGGAGAAATCAATAATCAGTTTTATCTTGAATTTGATGTACTACTAAATAAATGATAATTGAACGCTATCATACGCCGCGTTTCATAGTAACAAGCGCGGTGATGTTTTAGCACCCTATTCTGGAAGTAGCTCTCCAGTTGAACTGTTGAACGCATTCTTCACGTCCAGCATGACGATCGTGCAGTAGCGCATTCCCGTTCGCTTCTTTTGGAGCGCTATCTCGTTCATTTTGGTTACTGCCTTAATAGCGACCACCTTCGACCGACCCTTCCGGAAGCCAAACTGGTTATTCGAGTCATCTGGTTTCTCAGTATAGTCCATCAGCCTCGACAGAATGATCGGTACCCGGCGATTTCCCGGCGGTGTCCAGACAAGGCAGATAGTTTTATATGCCGACGGGTCCCATAGTGACACCTCTGGTTAGGGAAGTAGAACCAATCTTTGCCTTTGTCATCTGTCCGAAAATTCACCTCTGTATAGGCACATCTAAACATGTGCTAGCCTCGATGGCCGCCTTGATAGCTACTGTCGGGATACCGTCCGGACCCGAAGCCTTGTTCAACTTAACCGTTATGTGGCCGACAGGGTTCCCGGGTACCCAGCGCCCATTTAAAAAGCACGGTGTAGAAAAAAAGCAAAAAAAAATGTCGGACACATAACGGTTAAGGGACTTCGCTATTGCGATGGGCTAGCCCTTCGTCACCGGAGCGACCTCGCTTTGGCCGATTTGGCTATAGAGGAAGGGGGATGGTCTTGTATCGTGGCGCTGGAACAACGTTTTCACGATCTTCTGCGGGTGCTGACGAACGTGCTGACGAAGCGTTCTGCGGGTGCTGACGCGCTTCGTTTTGGACATGACTACTCTGTAGGCATCACCCCAAGGGGTCGTGTTGGCTGCCTGGCAGAGATTTTCGAAGTACGCCCGCTGATGCGCCAGATTACCTCTAAACGTTCGGATCACTGATCCTGTCCAACCCAACTAACATTTTTGCTGTATGAGAGCTTATGCAAGCTTTCTTCCAAAAGCGTTTGCTCCATAAGCTGTTATGCAGCTACTTTTGTTAGTAGGGAATACCTCTTCTGCAGCAATACTATTTCGAACGCGCGTTATCCAGAATATCGGCGAATATGTAGTAGGTGCTTCCGATGAAGTTAAGAGATATGTAGTTCCACGTGACGAGCTTCCAATATCAAGTCCTTTTTTGGCGCAGTATTAGACCTCCATTAGGCCATCAGCCACCAGTTCAATAAAAGAGAAATCGTCCACTGGATTCAAATTCTACCTAGGCACAGCTAGAATAATTCTAAATAATCTACATTGAAGATGAATAAATAACGTTAATTTCTATCCAATCACGTTCGATTGGTGCGCCATTTCATTGATTTATGCCACAAACGAGGTCTATATTTCTGCTTTAGCAAACCAACCATAAAGTACAAGAGCATCGATTAACAGAGAATCAATTAGCGCAACAAACACTGCTCAACTTGCTTGCGGTGGTAATTGAAAGCTTTTCCCTTCTCGTATTAAAACAACCTCTTTCACTAGTACAATCGCCTAACAGTACAGTATATCATCGCTTTCAGAACAGTCAACAATGCCGTACAAGAAAATCATCACCAATGAAAACACTGAGCACATTATTCCAAGCTAGACATCGACTACCATTGTTGGGGTTTCACCCGTCTATAACGTATTGAACTTTACGACGCAGGAGGTAGAAGGACGATATAGACTCCGAGCTCGAGGTATTCATTATGGCATCAATGCTTTTTATCCGTTATGCACATTCTCCCTCTCTATACACTTGCGACTTACGGGCAATGTTGAGACAAATTCTTTTGATTCCATCCATTTCATTTTTCCTCATCGTCCTGTGCAGTATCCAAACAAGGGGGAAAGCTAGCAGTACATATAATGATGATACAGAAAACATATTTTTGCTGTTCCCATCACATCGTTACGTAACAGCTTCATACTGCTTTTGGAAGCCCAACTCGTAATCCCAAATGTGTCAAAATGGGGAAAGAGCATGGGATACCTGCTTCTCCGAAAGTGAACCGAACGTCACAATGAATGCAGACAAATTTTAATGCCACAGAAGGCTCACCGATGGAGTTCATATTGAACAAACCCGTACATGGGAAACCCATTATCAATACCACTTGTGAAAACGGTTCTTTCTCAATGTAGGTACATATGCAGAAAGGGTAATGCTGTAATGAAATGATCCGTGATGAGTGGATGCAAAGGATTATTAGGCTCGTCTAGATCTGATGGAGAAAGGATCTGTTTGTGATTTAATCGTAGCTAGACAGGTTGTTTTCTCAGAAGGTTTTTGAAAAAGCCTGCAGAATAATTAAATTCATGAAGAACCGCTAGATTTTTTTGCCTTTAGGCTGACACAAATTTCGATTTTCTCTCATGTCACCCCCCCCCCCCCCCTCGGAAAATTTTGGTCAGAATTCGACATTTTGAGGGGGGATACAAATAAATTATTCAACAAATTTAAAAATTTTAAAGTGAAATAAGAGTCGCCGAGAAAATTTCTTAACAAATCCGAGGAGTTTTATGATTTTGCTTAATTGTTTGGGTAATTTTCCATCAAATGCATTTATTATTTATCATCCACCCCCTTGCCGAGTCAACGAGCAAAGTGACAAAAGAAGAAAATGAGATTTGTTCCGGCCTTATTCGGATCAGTTGAAAACTATTTTTGTAGCAGGGTGTGGTTCACAACAGCTCAAAACTAAAATATGTATTTTTTTGTAGTTCAGCATAATAAAGTAAATTATTTTATCTTACATGGATAGTTTCCCTCGCAACTAAAGTTCAGTGTTTGCTAGGGTCTACTGCAATCTATTTTGGCCTACAACATTTAGCAGTTAGTATTCAATTTAAGTTAATTGCAATCCATATTACCTGGTACAAATTATCCCCTTCTTCAATTTGCCCGATTTAATTCTAAGCTTCAAACAAGATTTAATCACTTATTTTCAATTATCTTCTCTTTAACTCCAACGCTTCAGCTTGCTATTGTTACGGTTCTGTTTACTATTTTTCTATCATGCCCACACGTGATTTCATTGCCATTGCTCAATGATATCTAATATAGGTGAGGCCAGTCTCGCGCGCATGTGTCGGTGACCGTTAGGCACGGCTCGACGTCATCGGTGCCTCTACAGCCCCTCCCCGTAACACTGGAGCAGGTTCTCCACCGTAGCCAGATTTACGCCATCGTATCTCAGGCACCGCAAGCTTCGCCAGAGGGCGTCTGTAGGTTCCCTTGGTCGTTCGGACCAGTGCTTGCCTGATCCTTCCGTCGGTTCCTGGTTTCACTTCTTCAACGATTGCTCGTATCCAGCACTTCCTGTTGTCATCATCGGCAACATACACAATCTCGCCAACTTCCAACGTCGGTTGTTCTTCGTGCCACTTTGTACGTCGGTTGATATGCGGTAGATATTCGACCAGCCATCGCTTCCATAACCGATCTGCAAGCATCTGTGATCTCTTGTGCCTGTCTCGTAAGGCCTCAGCTTCGCTGCTTGGTAATATGCAGTCTTCAGTCTCACCAATTGGAAGCCCTTTCAGGAAACTGTTCGGTGTAAGAGATCCGCTGTTCCCTGGCCCCTGAGGGACGTACGTTAGTGGCCGAGAATTTATTAAATCCTCCGCTTCAGCCAGAGTCGTCAACAGTATTTCGTCAGTTAGCTTGCGTTTATCATCCAAAACCTCCATTGCCTTCTTTACCGACCGGACTAGTCGTTCCCATACGCCGCCGAAATGAGGAGCCGAGGGTGGATTGAAGTTCCACCGCGTCCGCGAACTCGTCAACGCTTCTGAACAATCAACTTCTGTCTTCTTAACAACTTCCTTGCTTGCGCCGACAAAGTTGGTTCCGTTATCGGAAAAGTATTCTACCGGAATTCCGCGCCGACAGACAAACCTTCGTATGGCCATCAGACACGCTGTCGTGGACAGGCTATGAACAACTTCCAGGTGGATTGCTCTTGTTCCGAAGCACGTAAACAACGCGCACCAACGTTTCTCCTTGTGCCGCCCAACAGCGACGTTGATTGGACCAAAAAGGTCTACTCCGGTGTAGCTAAATGGGCGCATATACGGCGTTGTTCTTTGTACTGAAAGTGGCGCTATGTGAGAAACCACTGGCTTACACTTGTGCACCCTGCACCATACACATTCTCGAGCAACTCTTTCTACCTCTCTGCAAACGGCAGGGATGTAGAAATGTTGTCTTAGCTGATTGACTACTGTCTCCCAATTGGCATGTCCAAACATCTGGTGGTAGTATTCGATCAGTTTGGCCGTTATAGGATGCTTGCTTGGCAGGATCACTGGGAACTGCAGCTCAAATGGGACAAATTCACCTTCCTGCACCCTTCCATCCATCCGCAGCTATCTTCATCCAACACCGGAGACAACTTGAACAGCATGCTAGAACTCTCGATTTTGCCCGGCTTTCCTTCTCTGCATCTACGTAGAATCTTCACTTCGTCAGGATAGGATTCCTCTTGTGCCATTCTCCACAGATGTCCCTCCGCACGTTGGTACTCTTCTCTTGAAAACGATCGCACGACCATGGCCGACCTTTGAACTTTCCGAACTGCTCACTCCACTAGAAGCAGTTCGATCGACAATCCTTGCTGCTTCTTGCGGATGTTGGAGATGAACCGCAGAACACAAGCGATCGTTCGAACTAAGATATTCCACTTGGAGATTCTAGTGCAATCGATCAAAGCTTCTGCCCGTTCGATGTTATGGAATGAACAACTGGCCCGAAGCTCTTCATCTACGTTTGGTCGTCATTAGTAGCACCTAATTTGCACGCAAGAATATCCACAAGCATACCTGGAGACACCCACATGGCGAAGTTTGCAACTAAATCGACCATGTGCTGGTAGATGGCCGACACTTCTCGGACGTCATTGATGTTAGAACTTTGAGGGGTCTCAACATCGACTCAGATCACTACCTCGTAGTAAGTAAGATTCGAGCTCGGTTATCAACCGTGTCGGACTCTAAGAACCGACGATCGATGCGTTTCAATATCCAGCGTTTTTCAGCAGACGGTACGGTAGCTGACTATCACCAAAAGTCGAACGAGCGGATAAGTGAAATCAACGAGAGCGATAATCTCAAATACGGCAGTGCGGGAGGTGATAGGCACTGCTCGAAGACGACCTTGGAACGGGTGGTTCGACGAGGAGGGTCAGAGGGTAACGGATGAGAAGAATGTCGCCAGAAGCCGGATGCTGGTGTCTGGAACCGGACAGAGCAGGGAGCGATATAGGGAAGCGAGAGCAGCTGAAAAACGAATCCTCCGCAGAAAGAAAAAAAATCTATAAGGAAAATGTGATTGCTCAGGCGCAAGAAAGTATGAAGCAGAATGATATGCGGAGGTTTTATGAAACTGTCAATGGCGTACGGAGAAAACAGCGCCTTCTCCCGTCATGTGCAACGACCGTGAAGAAAACTTGCTGACAGACAAAACAATCCAATGGTGGCTGCCAGGTGGAGAGAGCACTTCGAGGAGTTGTTAAACCGTGGGAATGGAAGAGCGACAGACAGAATTCGAATCGACGACGACGAGAAACGAGTTAAGGCAGATTATGATCGAACATGGTGTAACGGGAGCGAAAGGATAACGAAAGGAAGGAACAAAACAGCCTCCGCTTAAGCGCCAGGCAAGTCGGAAACTTGCCGCGAAGGAGCGTGTCAATCTCAAAATCCCGTACCCGGCCGAGACCTCAGGGCGAGTCCTTGTCTTAAGCCTCCAATCCCAAAACCGAAACTTCTGATCGCACGGACTAAATACAACAACCGAAATCTTAACCAACTCCAGGGTGGACTGGTTTCCTTTGAAGGTTTGCCAAATCCAGAGCCTATTCTACCACGACCGCGAAGGTAAAACTTGATTAAAAGATCCCTTAGTCAGACCACAATTTCGTCAATTCGTCACAATACTACTAGGGCAGCGTTATTCATTGTTCGGGGGTAACATTTTATTGGATCAATTTCAAAATCCCTACTTTGCCTATCTCCATTCGATTCACTTAATCTAGGGTTAGTTCGATTTACATGGGTTCAGTTTTGTTCGAGCAGCTGCCCTTTCTCATACCTGTGCATGCTTCTGTTTCCTCACCTGCTGGTTGCAGTTGCAGTTGCACCAGCTGGAGGGGCCCCTTTAGGTAGGCCACGCGTCAGCCTTACCCGAGTAACGGTTCTCGCTCGGTGACGTCGGTGGTGAGTTGTCCCGCCGTGGTGAATTAGTGTGGGTCGGACTAACTTGTCTGTTCGTTTAAGTGTCACGTCAGAACGGCTCTATGACGCAACGATGATGATGACCTCATCGACCAACCTCGTGGGCTAGTTTCTCACAGGGCGTACCGAGCGGCCACTACACTCCAGGTTTAGACTGGTCCTGGGGGTTAGACCTTCGCTTGAAGGATTACCTTCAAACGGGTTTACACAAAATTAACTTTTTATTCTTGAGGAGCACAATTAAAATGTTTACCTGGTGTTGGCACAGAACTAATTTAACCTCTTCGTAAGGGTATGCGGTATGGGATTTTTTCAAGGCGAAACGAAACGAAACGAAATACAAAATTTCTGATACGATGCGGTACGAAACGAAACGGAATTCGTAAATGTTTCGTGAGATCGATACGAAATCCGAATTCACTCGGTATTTTTCGAAACGAAACGAAATTTTCGAAAAAGTTTCGCGGAATTTTGCTGTTACATCATTTTTTGCGATTTTTTACTGCGTGTTTGCGGTAACGTGTATTGAGTTTCCGTAAATACTCCCATCCCATTGCTTCATTTGCTACAGTGCCATTTATATTTTCAACATTTTTCGCGACGTATATTTAAAATTTTAATAATTCCACCACTAACCTGATAAGATTGCTTAAATGACTCAATAAGAGCACACCAATAATGCGTGCTTTAATGCCGTTTGTTTATCAGAAACATGAAGCAATGATATGGAAACATCAGCCAAATGTTTGCCAATCAAGTTTTGTTGGATAGCGTAACTTCTAGAGAAAGCCTAAAATCTAAGCCTAAAATTTATAGATGATTGAATTTATCGAAAAATACAAATAAAAGTCACATAGAAATTAAAAAGAATATTTAAGAAATGTGTGAAATGAACTTATTCGAAAAATATGACACAATCATCTCTAGGTATTAGGCCAAAACTTCAACCAGATAGATCTGGACTCGAACCTGGTGTGATGGTTGAAGTGCATGCCGTTTTCGGCGTAGGCGCCGAGGACCTAGGGTCAACTACCACTCCCAAAAGTCTTCGGGTCTTTCGATTCGAGCCTGTGGGTTCCGAAATAAACTAGCCTAGGGCTTAACATATTGTTACAACAGTTGAAGAAAAAAAAAATAAAAAAGATTTTTCAGAACTTATCTACCCAGCATATCAGTCGCATTCGACAAAACCCGAGCAGGAATGAATAACTGGCACATAACTGCAGCATACCAAGATAAGGTACTATTTGATTATCCTCGTATTAAAAATAGCCTGTTTTGGTATTGGGCAGGTATTGATTCATCGAAAAAAAATACCTCAACTAGTTATTGGTATGGTATTGAGGCTTGCTTGAGATATTATGGAAATATCGAAAATCCACCATTTGTATGGGGAAATTGTCGGTTATTATTGAGTTACTAGCTAACCCGACGTGGCTAGCCACGTTAGCTAGAAAAAATGTTTTTAAATTTCCAGTTACACTTCTTCAATGAAACTGTTTTCGAGAACATTCTAGAATCTCTCACCAGAATGCTTCTCTCTTGAACGTTTATCAATCTCCAGAATGTTCTCAAAATTTAATGAATTCTGATTTTCCAGAACTTTTCAGAAGGTCCATTTGACATTTTTTTTCTTGAACGTTGACAAATTCCCCGAATATAATCGGCTTTTAAACATTTGTTCCAGAAAATTCCAGAAGGTTAGTTTTCTTATTCTTTCTGAAACATTCAGTAACTTCTGGAAAGTACCTGGGAAGTTTAATGTTGCAGAATATTCTAGAGATTATTTCCGTTTTCATTTGTAATGCTCTGTAGCTTCCAGAAATTTCTCAAACATTTTATGAATTTGGTTGTTCTAGGACCTTCTTAAAAGGTATTTTTCATTCTTTCTGGAACGTTCACAAACTATCAGACACTTTTCGTAAATTTAAAAAAGTTTGCAGAAGGCCTTTGTCTTGTTTTTGTCCAGTAACTTCTCGAAAGTTCTAAGAATTTTGATTATCTAGAACATTTTCGTAGATTATTATTCTTCATTCTGAAACATTCAGTAATCTCTAGAAAGGTCTTGAAATTGAATGAATTTGGGTGTTCCAGAACATTTTAGAAGGCCCTTTACTTCTTTCTTGGACTTTCATTAACTTCCATAAAGTTCTTGAAATTAAGAATGAAAAGTGTACAGAACATTCCAAATAATTCTTCTTCTTTCTTTGATTGAAACGTTCAGTAACGCACAGAAAGTTTTCGATATTTGAGGAAGTGTGATATCCAGAATATCTCAGATGATTGTTTTACTTTTGTAACGTTCAGTATCTTTCAGGAGGTTTCTGGAAATTTTGTGAATTTTTATGTTCCAGAACATTCTAGAAGGTTCTTTTTTGGTTCCTTGCTCGTTCCCTAACGTTCATAAGTTTTTCCCAATTGGGGTTGTGTGCTAGTAGTGGAAAACTCAAATATAAGTGCCCAAATCAACTGTTTCCAGGCAACTTCCACCGGGGGAACATCAATTGGGTTGTTTAGTGAATTAAATATTTCCATTTTCTTTAGCCTAATCGAAAGAGCTCATTTTTCTGAGTATAAGGTGATTTTATTGCGTTCCAATTCCTTTGTTTTGATGGTTAATGAACAAAACAGTTTTAATTTCTGTGGATAGAATGACAGTTTAATCGATAAAGTGACAGTTCGCCCCGAACAAATATTTTTCTCCATACAAACTTTAAATGCATTTTAAAAATAGTTCCCGGGCACCAAAAATGATGAAATTTTGGATTTCGACTAAGTTTTGGCTGGAGATTCCGATTATGCAATAATCTGGATACCCCTAAAGAACCCAATTACATTGCTACACAGCAGTTCCTGGCCAACAAATGATCCAGTGGCCGCAACAATCGATTATTTTAACTATTTAATGAATGTAAACACTCAAAAGGGTCCACTATACGCACACTCAGGGAGGGTCCACTATAGGCACCGTCGGCGGCGTGACAGCTAACATGGAAATCAAATGGAGGGTCCACTATAGGCGCCAAGATATTTGTAAATAATCCTATAATGGACCCCGGTGGTGTCCATTATAGGCAACATCGATGCGTATTTTCAAATACGTATTTCACTGGAATAATTTATTAATGTTGTATGTTTGACGGTCTTAACATAAAGAGGGACGTGAAACTTGTCAAAAAAAATCTACTTTGGAACAATCTACTGCGCTAACATAGCTAAAAAGCCGCAGAAGAAAATTTCGATGGCTTAGGGGGTCCACTACTAGTACCCAAACCCTATAATAAAGTTTCATGCTCTAGAACATTCTAGACGGTTCTTTTCTAAAACGTTTAACAACTTAGAAGTGGTTATTAGAAGCCGAAGTTCTCAGTTAATAACTGAGCCCATGGACACTAAGCTGAGAAGCAGGGTTTGTCCCCAGTTGGGACGTTACGCCAAAAAAAAGGTGTTTCATAATGCTGCAGAAGGTTCTTCTTCTTTTTCTTTCTGAAGCGTCCAGAAACTTCAAGGGGATTCTCGAAAATTTAAGAAGTTCCATATTTTAGAGCATTCCAGAACGTTATTTATTTTCTGGAACTTCCAGAAAGTTCTTAGAATTTTAGAATATTGATGTTCCTGAACATTCCAGAAGGTTCTTCTTATTTTTCTTAGAAAGTCAAAAAACATTCAGAATGTTCTCGTACCTTTTAGAAATTTGATACAACTATGGTGAAACATTTCAACGAAACATTTCAAAGCGTTACGGACAGACAGACTGACAACGCTGGGATTTTATATATATGATTGCAATACCTGATGTCATTATTCACGTGATATTCGTAAAATATACACCTGTAATTATTTAAGGTATTTTACCTCTTATGTAGGGCTTCTTAACACCGACAAACCGACGTGTCAGCTTGTGGGATTTGGGGATAAATTTCTGGCAAATAATTCAAACTGAAATACGTTAAAACACTAGCTCCATCTATCCGATGATTTACACACTGTTCCGCATGCATCTGTGTGCGTGCATAGAGAAAAACAAGGTTAACGAAAAATACTAAATCACGAGTAAAAATCTAAAAAAATGTTTTGCCTGACTGATGGCTTAAATTCAATGCCAAAATTAATTAGCACAAATTATTTTGTTATTTTTTCATTTCTTTTGTCGTCTATCATTATGATTTCTATTGCCTCGTACTGAATTTGAATGTTTTTATAAAAATAATTTGGAATTGTTTTTGAGAGTTTATTTTAAAGCACAGTTTGCTAAATTACGTTTTTCGTGTATATAGTGTTTACATTCAGTTGTCAAATCAGGCGATCTGCAGCCACCGCTGCCTAGCTTTTCCAACCAAACAGACCGGCTATTGGAATATGGTTTCGGGACGTTTTATTTTATTTACGGCCTTGTGATTCCAGAATCCCCGAGAAAACATCCGGCAGGAAATCAAATTTGACGAGAGGCACTTGTGGAACGAACAGGTAAGTGATTATGGTGACTTCCATGGTGACTCCCATCAATTTAGGTAACCGATATGCCTTTCCAGCAGCATTTGTCGATCGTCACGGTTTGCGGAAATCCGATCAAGGAGTTGTTCCGAATGTGAGACGGAGAAATAGCCAGCGTCCAACCGTAATTCGATTGTTCCATAACGCCAGCCCTCATAATCAACACCAGAACACCAACCGTGGGTGGAACAGTGATATTGGATGCGAAGTGATGTGGAGTAGAGAAAAAATGAAATCTAATGGAAGAATTGGAAATCTAGTAGTGACGTGTGTCTTGCAGCTACGAATACAGGCCCTGTTGAAGCTGTGTTGGGACCAGTGCTGGAGTGAGGAGGTAGTTTGCAGATGAAGATTAAATTCGCGAATTTTTGAATAATAAAATAGTGAGAATGTAGTACAATCAATTGCAATCGTTTTTCAATGATTTTTATTTGAACGAAAAAAAGGAGATAAACAGAAATCTAGAATGAATCAAATCAAAACTGATAGCTTATCAACAATGTAGAATCAAAGAACACAAAAAAAAACAAAACTACTTTTCGGACGATTCTAACGGCAGGCACATCCGGCGTGCTTTACCTTTTCGCTTTACAGTTTTACTCTTGTTTGCATTAGTTGCCTTAACTTGTTTTAGGAAGCCCTGTATAAATGTATTAAACACTTTGTCGACTATTCGATCATAGCATCTCTGACAAACTACGTCCTTGAAAATGTCGTAGTTCAAACAGCTCTTCAAGCGGGTTTTAACACCTTTATGATTTTGATACAGAAATTTTCTGAAGTATTGCGTGAATGCACCGTAGCAAGTTAAGCCAATGGCATACAGATAATTGTTTGGTAGATTGTAGCTTCCGT
This sequence comes from Aedes albopictus, assembly GCF_035046485.1. NCBI lineage: Eukaryota > Metazoa > Arthropoda > Insecta > Diptera > Culicidae > Aedes > Aedes albopictus. Next base: position 194,922,877 of record NC_085138.1, on the reverse strand, counting down.
TCCCAGTGGTTTGCTTGATCTTACAAAAATTGTACATTTCATCGTCGAGCGCCATACCATGTCCTTCTTCTATCAGCCTTTTGTGACAACTTTGATGAAACAGCCTCCTTACTGATGCTCCAAGAATGTAAATCAAACCATTCAACTCCTTGACAGGGATTTCTAGTGGTTTCGTTATATCTATCGTAGCATGTGAGTATTGAATGGTAGATTCTTCCGAGGATTCTTCGGTGCTGCACACCTGAGTATCGGTTTCATCCAGCAGTGGTCGAGCCAAGTCTTGTTCACAATTGCTACCATCGATTAGATCACTATTTTTCTCAACGATTGCGTACTTGAACGCTGCACCGAATTGTAGTGCATCGGGTGTATCATTACTTCCACATCGGCGGCGTATTTCTGAGAAGAGATTCTCAAGGCAGTCTTGCAACAGATGGTTTGTAGGAAGATACTCGCAGCTACACTCAGTTGTTAAATCCAGCCACAGCAATTTTAGTGCATTGATGTTATTTATGAATCCATCAACAAAGTTCGGATGCCGTTGTCTCATGGTCAGTTTTTTCGACTCATCACCAGCCTTAAAGTAAAATATTTAGCATTTGTGAAACATTTTATAAGGGAGAGGTCCTTCAAGTACGTTACGCTTTGGGCGGAGCAGAGGGTGGTGGCACGTGGTAGTTAAGGTGGTAAGCGCACTAAGCACAATGTGGTGTGACAATCCATACAAAAGTTTATATGTCTCATAAGCAGTGTTGCAATTTTTCGACAGGCCTTTATGATAGCGATATTTTGCTTTTTTCATTTTCTCCGTTTTGGTTTTCCTGTCAAAGTTGCTTTCCGATCAGCAACACGGGAGCGAAATGAAATAGGTACTCACACTCGCACGCAGCGTGCTGAAAGCGAGATCTGACAGGGCTAAATTTCCATTCAATTTTCTGTAGTTGAGTGTTTTCACCCGTGCTAACGTATAGGGCACTCACTCTCACAAGCCACCGCTTGAGACGAATGGCCTTTCAGCATGAGTAGTGTGTGGATGATTGGGAATTGATCTTGTTGGGTCGCTCACGAATGGAGCTCTCGGACTCTGTCAGTTCTCACATCGAGGAACTGAAAACGACCGCCGCAGTCATTCATTTTCGGCTGAAAAACAGGCACTGAGACTGATATTTTGCAGGACTGCTCATAAGTTTGACAAGGGAGGAGTGTGGGGTGATGGATATATCAAAAACTCTCAACTTTTGTACGACGTAATTTATGGACGATTCATAAAGAAATATTTAGTAATCACCTTTGAAATATCGACACACGTTTTATCAGTGAAGTACATCTTATTAAGTGTACATTTCACTGACTCCAGCAATTCCCAGTGACACGAATTTTGCTCGATGGCTGACTTATATACCTGTAAATCAAGATCTTTTATCGATTCTCAACAAAGTAAGTAAGAAAACGTACCTTTGAAACACAACGTTTCTGCCGCGTATTAAACGTATCAAATAGCTTATCAATCATGGCTACAAAGTTGGCTGTCTCTTTGGCCCGCTGCGGAAGCTCTCCCGAATCCGAGTAGTATCGGAGCGTAGCTGCCACTGACTCGCTGAGTGTTCGTGCCGCCATGGATACATTCATAGGAGAAAAGGGAGGCAATATAATATGCTTCTCTGTCAGTCTTGGTGCCAATCTGGGATTGGATACTGAATCCACCGCATAAAGCTGTTCGATGTCGTCAAAGCTAGCAATTTGACCATCAAAAACAGCATTGCACTTTTTCAGCATATTACGTGCGTTTTTCATGAGATGTGGCGAATCCCACATCACATAGACCCTTTCGCCGTCCACGGAGAAGTATGGGGTCTCGCTTCTTGCTCCTGCTTCCTTTGCCATCTTGATGTTAGTCGCAAATTGGTCCATGGCTAAGACTTTGGGAAAGAAACCTGCCTCTCTTACACGTCTAATGACTGCTTTAACTATCTCCAGTTGTTGTTCACTGCCGAGGGTGTTCTGTGTTAGAAAATATCCCAGTCCCTAGAATTATTATAATACATTTAATAATGCTTAATTTAGAATCATGCACAAATTACCTGTTTGAGATTGCTGAAAACTCCTCGCATCATGACTGTAACTGCTTCGCTAGCTAAACGTTGAGGGCTATTTTTTTCAACTTTAATTTTGGCCCCCGTATCTGGAAATCCGTGGAAAGTATCATTTTTTGCGGTGTAACAGAGACTAGATTTGATTTTCATGCCATCCATAGCAATGATTACCACGCGATCCTTTTCAGAAAGGTTGTTTGCTTTCTGTTTCAATTTTTCAAAAATGGTCCGATTCAATCCTGGACCGATCCGAATATTGTTTGTCCATCTTTTCACACTCCTTTTTGAGGGAAGACACAATGCCTTAGAACTTTTTATCATTCTGTAAGCTTTAGGTCCACAGAGATACGAAGATGTCGCAAATTGTCTTAATTGACGATTGTATCTCCTTCCCTTCGGCTTCCTGGATGCGTGGGTCAAACTGTTGTGAATAACCTCGTTCGTTTTAACTGATTTCAGGAGAGCTTCATCTGATTTAGTCTTATTTCGGATCTGCTTCAGGCTTGCGGTAAGCTCGCGCACTTTCGCCCGCAGCGATTGCAGCATAGCTTCTTTTCGCTTGCATTTTCGTTCAGATGCATATAAGCGCTTCCGGACAATTTGCATTTGCTGTTTTAACGAAGAATGTGCTGTCCTTTCCGATTTCAGTTTTTGTCTCAACACCGCTATTGTTGACTCAGATGTCGTATTGCCGTAATCGTTTTTCGACATGGAAATATTCGTAATTCGAGTGTCCAAGTTTCCGTGATCATGATCTCCCACATTGCTCCACTCAATGGGCCCGGCGGAGTCTACTATGCTGCTTCTGGATCGATCATGCGGTTCCTCCATTAGAACGGGTGCCATCATTTCATTGGACGATTCAATTTCATACGGCTCATTAGAATTTAAAACAGGACAATTGGTTCGGGAATCTTCGAGGTACTCAACATTGCAATAATGCTCCATTGCACATGCTTGGTTGTCATCGATTATTCCAAAGGACGGATGGTTTGTCGGAGCAGAGCAAATGCAGGTGACTTTCGCGCAAGCTTCCGCGTCTTCTGTCAATGCAGTATTCGTGTCCGGAGCCGTTGAACAATCGGCAGTAGGAAAAGCACCTATTCTTAGCCTTGACAGAAGCATCGTATTAGTTAAAATTTGACCTCATTATATCATGTAGGATAACTTACCCCTTATCATACCTGCCTACGTCGCGAAACATTTCTGCTGGGAAATGATCTGCACATATTCTCTTGCGTTGAAATGCTGCAGGTCCAGAAGATTTGAACAAGTATTCCAGTTCCGCAGAATTGCAAAACTGCACCCAGTTGCGACATCTAACAAGGACAGAGAAAAATCACTCGTTTCTCCTCTGAAATGCACTGTGGTATATGCACGGTCACTTACAACTCTACGTCCATCGGGAACTTGTAAAAGGACTTGTTTATGCATGCTGGCTCACTGTTAAAACAATTTTTTACTTCACAAGTACGGCCCATTTTTCATGCCATCGATCGAACAATCTTCTCAGCGATTACTAAATATTGTGGATTTGGAAGAAAACCGAAGAATGAGCATCGCTCAAACTTCACTACATTACTAGCGAACTTAAGGGGAAATGAGACGAACTCACCATGGTAGTCAGAAGCATTTTTCCATGGTGAAAACAAAAACTAATTTCACACAAAATTCCGAACTTGCTAACCTATTGTACCCGTGCGCTTACTATTTTTAATAAATTAATACTTTTCAGTTTGCGTTTTCGCAAAAAAAAAAAGCCGATCGACATTACCGAAACAATTTTTCTAATTAATAGCGCTTAGCGTACCGTTTCACCTTAACCACCAACACCACATGCTCACTCACGAAAAATTTGGCGCGCTCGCACTGACAGACGCCCAGGTAGGATAAAGTCGTGATTGTCGACACGGCGTCGGACTGAAAACGAAAACATCAGGGATGCATGTCAGGTCGGATGAGGAATGACAGAAAGTTCGCTGAAAACTTCGCTTCGCTAGTGCAACTGGCGAACTCCGATTTGGTGCTGCGAGGTCAATAACGTAAATATCACAACAAGCGCGAAAGGACACTGACATTTCTTTGGATGGTCCAGGTGTTTTGATAAATGTGACAGGACGTTTGACAGGTCATTTGACATAACGAGTTACTGTCAATTTGAAAAGGTCGTTACAAATCTCTTGCCATGTACGAAAATAGAGTGGCACGTCGGTTTGTCGGTGTTCTTAATACCTCATTCAGATTGTAGGTATTGGGTTTTGCATACCTGAGTTTGGTATTCTGCAGCTATTTTCTCCTGCTCGGGAAGTAGGCATTGAAGAAAATGGAAAATTGCAACTTGTTTAGTATGGGAAAGGATCAAGATTAAAAAAAAAATTAAAAAAATTCAAAATGAATCCTTTAGCAATGAAATCACCGACAAACCGACGTGTCAGCTTGTGGGATTTGGGGATAAATTTCTGGCAAATAATTCAAACTGAAATACGTTAAAACACTAGCTCCATCTATCCGATGATTTACACACTGTTCCGCATGCATCTGTGTGCGTGCATAGAGAAAAACAAGGTTAACGAAAAATACTAAATCACGAGTAAAAATCTAAAAAAATGTTTTGCCTGACCGATGGCTTAAATTCAATGCCAAAATTAATTAGCACAAATTATTTTGTTATTTTTTCATTTCTTTTGTCGTCTATCATTATGATTTCTATTGCCTCGTACTGAATTTGAATGTTTTTATAAAAATAATTTGGAATTGTTTTTGAGAGTTTATTTTAAAGCACAGTTTGCTAAATTACGTTTTTCGTGTATATAGTGTTTACATTCAGTTGTCAAATCAGGCGATCTGCAGCCACCGCTGCCTAGCTTTTCCAACCAAACAGACCGGCTATTGGAATATGGTTTCGGGACGTTTTATTTTATTTACGGCCTTGTGATTCCAGAATCCCCGAGAAAACATCCGGCAGGAAATCAAATTTGACGAGAGGCACTTGTGGAACGAACAGGTAAGTGATTATGGTGACTTCCATGGTGACTCCCATCAATTTAGGTAACCGATATGCCTTTCCAGCAGCATTTGTCGATCGTCACGGTTTGCGGAAATCCGATCAAGGAGTTGTTCCGAATGTGAGACGGAGAAATAGCCAGCGTCCAACCGTAATTCGATTGTTCCGTAACGCCAGCCCTCATAATCAACACCAGAACACCAACCGTGGGTGGAACAGTGATATTGGATGCGAAGTGATGTGGAGTAGAGAAAAAATGAAATCTAATGGAAGAATTGGAAATCTAGTAGTGACGTGTGTCTTGCAGCTACGAATACAGGCCCTGTTGAAGCTGTGTTGGGACCAGTGCTGGAGTGAGGAGGTAGTTTGCAGATGAAGATTAAATTCGCGAATTTTTGAATAATAAAATAGTGAGAATGTAGTACAATCAATTGCAATCGTTTTTCAATGATTTTTATTTGAACGAAAAAAAGGAGATAAACAGAAATCTAGAATGAATCAAATCAAAACTGATAGCTTATCAACAATGTAGAATCAAAGAACACAAAAAAAACAAAACTACTTTTCGGACGATTCTAACGGCAGGCACATCCGGCGTGCTTTACCTTTTCGCTTTACAGTTTTACTCTTGTTTGCATTAGTTGCCTTAACTTGTTTTAGGAAGCCCTGTATAAATGTATTAAACACTTTGTCGACTATTCGATCATAGCATCTCTGACAAACTACGTCCTTGAAAATGTCGTAGTTCAAACAGCTCTTCAAGCGGGTTTTAACACCTTTATGATTTTGATACAGAAATTTTCTGAAGTATTGCGTGAATGCACCGTAGCAAGTTAAGCCAATGGCATACAGATAATTGTTTGGTAGATTGTAGCTTCCGTTCCCAGTGGTTTGCTTGATCTTACAAAAATTGTACATTTCATCGTCGAGCGCCATACCATGTCCTTCTTCTATCAGCCTTTTGTGACAACTTTGATGAAACAGCCTCCTTACTGATGCTCCAAGAATGTAAATCAAACCATTCAACTCCTTGACAGGGATTTCTAGTGGTTTCGTTATATCTATCGTAGCATGTGAGTATTGAATGGTAGATTCTTCCGAGGATTCTTCGGTGCTGCACACCTGAGTATCGGTTTCATCCAGCAGTGGTCGAGCCAAGTCTTGTTCACAATTGCTACCATCGATTAGATCACTATTTTTCTCAACGATTGCGTACTTGAACGCTGCACCGAATTGTAGTGCATCGGGTGTATCATTACTTCCACATCGGCGGCGTATTTCTGAGAAGAGATTCTCAAGGCAGTCTTGCAACAGATGGTTTGTAGGAAGATACTCGCAGCTACACTCAGTTGTTAAATCCAGCCACAGCAATTTTAGTGCATTGATGTTATTTATGAATCCATCAACAAAGTTCGGATGCCGTTGTCTCATGGTCAGTTTTTTCGACTCATCACCAGCCTTAAAGTAAAATATTTAGCATTTGTGAAACATTTTATAAGGGAGAGGTCCTTAAAGTACGTTACGCTTTGGGCGGAGCAGAGGGTGGTGGCACGTGGTAGTTAAGGTGGTAAGCGCACTAAGCACAATGTGGTGTGACAATCCATACAAAAGTTTATATGTCTCATAAGCAGTGTTGCAATTTTTCGACAGGCCTTTATGATAGCGATATTTTGCTTTTTTCATTTTCTCCGTTTTGGTTTTCCTGTCAAAGTTGCTTTCCGATCAGCAACACGGGAGCGAAATGAAATAGGTACTCACACTCGCACGCAGCGTGCTGAAAGCGAGATCTGACAGGGCTAAATTTCCATTCAATTTTCTGTAGTTGAGTGTTTTCACCCGTGCTAACGTATAGGGCACTCACTCTCACAAGCCACCGCTTGAGACGAATGGCCTTTCAGCATGAGTAGTGTGTGGATGATTGGGAATTGATCTTGTTGGGTCGCTCACGAATGGAGCTCTCGGACTCTGTCAGTTCTCACATCGAGGAACTGAAAACGACCGCCGCAGTCATTCATTTTCGGCTGAAAAACAGGCACTGAGACTGATATTTTGCAGGACTGCTCATAAGTTTGACAAGGGAGGAGTGTGGGGTGATGGATATATCAAAAACTCTCAACTTTTGTACGACGTAATTTATGGACGATTCATAAAGAAATATTTAGTAATCACCTTTGAAATATCGACACACGTTTTATCAGTGAAGTACATCTTATTAAGTGTACATTTCACTGACTCCAGCAATTCCCAGTGACACGAATTTTGCTCGATGGCTGACTTATATACCTGTAAATCAAGATCTTTTATCGATTCTCAACAAAGTAAGTAAGAAAACGTACCTTTGAAACACAACGTTTCTGCCGCGTATTAAACGTATCAAATAGCTTATCAATCATGGCTACAAAGTTGGCTGTCTCTTTGGCCCGCTGCGGAAGCTCTCCCGAATCCGAGTAGTATCGGAGCGTAGCTGCCACTGACTCGCTGAGTGTTCGTGCCGCCATGGATACATTCATAGGAGAAAAGGGAGGCAATATAATATGCTTCTCTGTCAGTCTTGGTGCCAATCTGGGATTGGATACTGAATCCACCGCATAAAGCTGTTCGATGTCGTCAAAGCTAGCAATTTGACCATCAAAAACAGCATTGCACTTTTTCAGCATATTACGTGCGTTTTTCATGAGATGTGGCGAATCCCACATCACATAGACCCTTTCGCCGTCCACGGAGAAGTATGGGGTCTCGCTTCTTGCTCCTGCTTCCTTTGCCATCTTGATGTTAGTCGCAAATTGGTCCATGGCTAAGACTTTGGGAAAGAAACCTGCCTCTCTTACACGTCTAATGACTGCTTTAACTATCTCCAGTTGTTGTTCACTGCCGAGGGTGTTCTGTGTTAGAAAATATCCCAGTCCCTAGAATTATTATAATACATTTAATAATGCTTAATTTAGAATCATGCACAAATTACCTGTTTGAGATTGCTGAAAACTCCTCGCATCATGACTGTAACTGCTTCGCTAGCTAAACGTTGAGGGCTATTTTTTTCAACTTTAATTTTGGCCCCCGTATCTGGAAATCCGTGGAAAGTATCATTTTTTGCGGTGTAACAGAGACTAGATTTGATTTTCATGCCATCCATAGCAATGATTACCACGCGATCCTTTTCAGAAAGGTTGTTTGCTTTCTGTTTCAATTTTTCAAAAATGGTCCGATTCAATCCTGGACCGATCCGAATATTGTTTGTCCATCTTTTCACACTCCTTTTTGAGGGAAGACACAATGCCTTAGAACTTTTTATCATTCTGTAAGCTTTAGATCCACAGAGATACGAAGATGTCGCAAATTGTCTTAATTGACGATTGTATCTCCTTCCCTTCGGCTTCCTGGATGCGTGGGTCAAACTGTTGTGAATAACCTCGTTCGTTTTAACTGATTTCAGGAGAGCTTCATCTGATTTAGTCTTATTTCGGATCTGCTTCAGGCTTGCGGTAAGCTCGCGCACTTTCGCCCGCAGCGATTGCAGCATAGCTTCTTTTCGCTTGCATTTTCGTTCAGATGCATATAAGCGCTTCCGGACAATTTGCATTTGCTGTTTTAACGAAGAATGTGCTGTCCTTTCCGATTTCAGTTTTTGTCTCAACACCGCTATTGTTGACTCAGATGTCGTATTGCCGTAATCGTTTTTCGACATGGAAATATTCGTAATTCGAGTGTCCAAGTTTCCGTGATCATGATCTCCCACATTGCTCCACTCAATGGGCCCGGCGGAGTCTACTATGCTGCTTCTGGATCGATCATGCGGTTCCTCCATTAGAACGGGTGCCATCATTTCATTGGACGATTCAATTTCATACGGCTCATTAGAATTTAAAACAGGACAATTGGTTCGGGAATCTTCGAGGTACTCAACATTGCAATAATGCTCCATTGCACATGCTTGGTTGTCATCGATTATTCCAAAGGACGGATGGTTTGTCGGAGCAGAGCAAATGCAGGTGACTTTCGCGCAAGCTTCCGCGTCTTCTGTCAATGCAGTATTCGTGTCCGGAGCCGTTGAACAATCGGCAGTAGGAAAAGCACCTATTCTTAGCCTTGACAGAAGCATCGTATTAGTTAAAATTTGACCTCATTATATCATGTAGGATAACTTACCCCTTATCATACCTGCCTACGTCGCGAAACATTTCTGCTGGGAAATGATCTGCACATATTCTCTTGCGTTGAAATGCTGCAGGTCCAGAAGATTTGAACAAGTATTCCAGTTCCGCAGAATTGCAAAACTGCACCCAGTTGCGACATCTAACAAGGACAGAGAAAAATCACTCGTTTCTCCTCTGAAATGCACTGTGGTATATGCACGGTCACTTACAACTCTACGTCCATCGGGAACTTGTAAAAGGACTTGTTTATGCATGCTGGCTCACTGTTAAAACAATTTTTTACTTCACAAGTACGGCCCATTTTTCATGCCATCGATCGAACAATCTTCTCAGCGATTACTAAATAACGTAAATATCACAACAAGCGCGAAAGGACACTGACATTTCTTTGGATGGTCCAGGTGTTTTGATAAATGTGACAGGACGTTTGACAGGTCATTTGACATAACGAGTTACTGTCAATTTGAAAAGGTCGTTACAAATCTCTTGCCATGTACGAAAATAGAGTGGCACGTCGGTTTGTCGGTGATGAAATCTTCTAGAGCTTTTCTTCTATTCTGGGCGAATAATTGGAGAAATAATAAGACCAAAATATTATTGATGGAACGCTACGAGGCCAATGTGAATACCCAGTGTGACTGTTGTATTTTTCACACGTTTCGTAAAATAAACATGTCAAGTTCATTTTTGTGGATGAAAGTACTGATGATTTCGAGATGATCCCCGGTATTAACTCAATATCGACATAAATCGGAAAATGTTCCAAATATGCAGTTATGTATTTGTGTAATCCAGTAATTTGAGTTTAGCAAGATCTTCAATAGATGATATGGACATTTACACTATGTATTTGTTTTCGATTTTTTTTTGACATTCCGTGGAATTCCGTTTGATTTCGTCAAAGTCAATTTTTTTGAGACGAAATTTTTGGAATTTGGCGAAACGAAACGAAATTCAAAATCATAAATTTCGCCAAGCTGAATTCCGTGGAATTCCGCGGAATTTCGTTTCGAGTTGCATTTGGCGAAACTTTTCGGTATACCGCATACCCTTACCTCTTCGGGTGCTGTAGTTGATTAGATTGCTCCACCTAATTATTAGACTTCGTTTAGATAGGCACATTATAATTGCAAATCTCAATTAACTTACAAGTTTAACTAACCACGCTGGGCTCACATGGCGATGGCTAACTAGTCCAATAACAAATTGTTTTTCGAATGCACTTTTGCACTTCTCCTGAGCACCCTTAGACCGTTCGCAATGCTGTTTTATTTTGTATGGCGAGTTTTAAAATTTTTAAAACTCGCCATACAAAATAAAACAGCATTGCGAACGGCCTTACACTTTCTTCCCTTGACTTGGCTTCACTACTAATTAATACAATTGTTCAATCTTGGGTAATGTTCTAGGCACAACCTTTCTCTTCGGTGGTCAAATACTAAGAGGGCGTTCAATCTCGCTTTACGGACCTTTCATCCTATGTTCGTTCCGCGGGCTATTGTTTTAGTGATCATGCCATACATCCGTTCAATTTCGATATCGAAAACCGCCGACTTAAACTGTCTTCGATTCTACAGTAGAGTACGTATCAGAGAGTAGGAACGCTTTCGCTATGACAATATTGGCGTAGGACGCGTTTAAATGTTGTTTGAATTGGAAAAGGGAATATCTTTTATTTGATAATTTTTTATAGGGAATTTAATTTAGTTTTTTGTTATATAAAAGTTTGTAACTTGTTACATTACCCCCTACCAACGGTAAAAAAAATAAATGAAAGTTAACTGAATTTATTTTTTTTCTGTAAAATTAAACCAGTTTTTTTTCATAAATGTAAAACATTTTATTGAACTCATTTCTTAACTAACTTTTGCAGATAATTATTGAATTCTAGAATTGGAGGAAATTTAGGATATACTGATTTAGCTATGTGGATTGTTTATGCATGGGCTTGTTAGGAACACCATCTATTTCTTATTTACTTAATTTACTAATACTTCCTTCCGGACACCTTCAACAATTTGAAGCAATACTGCATATTCATGCTACATAACCCTTTTGGGTAAACTTGAGAAACCTCTCAATCATAAGCAATCATTCACCCAATGATGCATAATAACTTGTTCCTTCCGAACCCTGTCGAAAAACTGTAACCAAAACATATTATTATAATATTATAATACTCCTACTTCACTGTTCCCGTTCAGAATGACACGAACAATGTGGTGGTGTTCCCAACATCGAGCCTCTACTGTAATCAGTCGGAATTACATGGATAGAAACGATAACTTTTTTTTTTTTTTTTGACAATGGATGTAAACAACTTTTTCTTTGAGTGGTGAAAATGAATGTGTGAAGAAAAAAAGGAAAAAATCCCCAAACAAATTACGGACTGCTGGACTGAATTGCAAAGTAAGTAAATAAACTAGCTAAATGTAATGTATTTTTACGTTGTACTAGGTGTAAATTAAAACGGTGGATGTAATGACATCCAAGCCAAATTCTTAGAATTCAGCTTAAGTGGAAACTCTAGTTTGAATCGTTCAGTATTTCCCTTTGTGAACAACACTACTATTCGTAGTTAATGTTTTTGTTTTTCTTTCAGGTCATCGCTCCAATCGGATGATTGAGGTCGACAACCGAGGAGCTGGAAGGAGAATGCTCGTAAGCGACAAATTCAGGTGTTTGGAGACAATCCCTTCTGCTCAACTCTAGGTTCCAAACGTAAGTTTGTATTTCGTTGGATCTGATCCGTTGTTAGTACACTAAAAGGCAACCAACATAGCTGGCAAAATGATTGTTTACTTTTTTTGTAAGTCGCTCGCGTGGAAAACGCCCAACTTGTTTCCATGTAAGTCTTTCAACTCGTAGCAGCAGGAACCTATTACTGCTGTAACTTTTGCAGGCGCGAAAGGGTTAGCTAGCTTTGCTGAGAAGTTTTTTGATTTACTCGATTGGAAAAAATTGCGCTTCATAACCGTTTCTCCAATTTCGTATTTGAGAACGTTCTGATTTGACCTGAGATTATAATGCTTGGCGTATCTACTGTATGCTTGCCGTAGGTTTTCTTTAACTGCTTCATATATCCTTTTCAGGTTTTCGTTTACGTCCATGGGCTCATATGATATATCCTGATTGGTATCCCTCAAGTGACTATATTCAACGCCCGAACTTATGTAATTGCGCGCATAATTGATGAAATATGGCGTAAATGCTGTCGATTCGTGAACAGCTGTTCTGATTGCCATAGCTACTTTTTGGATATCCCTATCCCAGTCAGTATGATCGTCTTTAATGTAAGTTCTAATGACTGCAGCGATTACCCTATTCACCCGTTCAGTTGGGTTGTTACACGGGTGGTAATTGGCGTTACGCCAATGCGTGACGTGATATTTTTTTAAAAGGTTTTCAAACTCTTTAGATTTGAATTGGGGCCCATTATCTGATATTAGTATTTCAGGGACCCCAAATAAAAGGAATACCATTTCTTCAAGAAATTTTGTTAGAGCGGTAGTTTTTGCCTCTCGTAATGGCTGAATTATAACAAATTTCGAAAAATGATCTGTTACAACCAATAACACGGTATTTCCTTTCCGTGACCGTGGTAAGGGACCAATAAAGTCTACCGAAATTGTTTGCCATGGCAATGACGCTAACTTTTGTTTCCCCATCATTGGTTTAGTATTCGTATTAGGGTATTTCGTCTGCTTACAAATGTCACAACCTTTGCAATACTGCCGAACGTCATTTTCTATTCCCGACCAATAATATCGTTCTAACAGCCTCTTATAGGTCTTATTGCGACCAAAATGGCAATTATCATGAGCATCTTGTAAGATTTTCAATCGCTCCTGCTTTGGTGGCATATATTTCCAATCAAAATTGGCGTCAGCTAGCCCAGATGGCCTAAGCTTGTAAATTCGGTCTCTGACTACTCTAAAGTCTTTATATTTATCTTGATTAGCCAAGATTTTTGTTTTGAAAGTTTCATATTCTACGTCTTGTACCTGGATACTATTCACCGCCCTCGATAATGCATCTGCAGCAATATTTAGAGACCCCTTTCGATATTGCAATTCAAAATCATACTGCTGTAACTTTAACGCCCAGCGAATCAATTTTGCGGATCCTTTCTCTGCACTGATTTTACTCAACCAAACTAAACTTTGTGCATCTGTGACGACCGTGAATCTTGAGCCTTCGACGTAATGTTTAAATTTTTCAATAGCCAGGATGACTCCTAAACACTCCTTTTCTGTTGGAGCGTATTTCCGTTGGGAAGCAGACAACTTTTTTGAAAAGAATGCTATTGGTCTACGCACATTGTCCTGAATTTGGACAAGTACTGCCCCAACGGCCACATCGGATGCATCCGATTCTATAATAAATTGTTGCGCAAAATCAGGATTTGCCAAGACGTTTGGGGATGTTAGTACCGATTTCAGCTTCAGAAAAGACTCTTCAGCTTCCTTTGTCCACACCATTTTCCCTTTACCTTTCTTGAGTAAGTCAGTTATCGCCGGGACGATTTGGAACGTATCCCAGAAATCAACACCTAGAATCAGCTGCTTGGTCACTTGCGGTATTAATAACGTTGGCACCACATTTGTCCGTCCATTGTAAGTATAGGGGATTTGGACCACTCCTTCACATCCGTACAATGTCCCGTCTGCCGTTTTGATTTGGAGGTTGATTGGTTGTACTCGAAACTGATGCTTTTCAATTAATTGTCTGGAATTTATTATGCTCACGCTAGCCCCTGAGTCAAGCAATGCGGTTATACTAGTACCTAAAATGTTCACTTCAATATGAGGGCACTTTTGTGGTTTGGTATTGATGTGGAAAGATTGAGCAAATTTCGACAACTCCATGGGAGGATGCTCAGCTGGTACAGAAAAATCCCTCCCTATGATCTTTCCGCGTACTCGTTTTCCTGCTGTGTTGGAAGAAAACGGTGATCGTTTGGGCAGTTAGCAGTAATGCAATTCATATGGCCACAAAAGTGACAAAATATTTTTTTCGGACGCTGGCAGTCCCTCCAGAAGTGACCAAACTGGCGACAATTCCAGCACAAAATGTTATTCTGGCCATTTGCGTCAGTGATTGGTACGTTATTTGCTGCACTCAGAGCTGGTTCTCGAGGCTTTTCAACATTTTTCTTGCGATTAATGATCTGATTTATTGCATTCAACTCTTCTTCGGTTTCCTCTTCCTGAATCCCTAAATTTTCGATTTCGTCCACATTGTTAACTTGATGAGGTCTAGTTCTTGGATATGACGAGTAAGTACGGTACATTGCCTTATCTAACCCATGGCATATTGCTATCAATTCCTCAACATGACCTATGTTATACATGGTAAGGAACGGCTTATAGCTATCTATCATGTTTTCCAAAATAATGTCCAACTTTCTAGCTTCCGTCATGGGCTTGGTTAGCTGCTGGGCTAACTTTTCCATTGCTCCAATAAATGCATTAAATGTTTCTTGTGGTAATTGCCTTCTATCTAACATTTGTCGTTCAATCACTTTGTCTTTGTTTGGAAGCTCGAAGCGCAGACGAAGCTGATGCTTGAAACTCGTCCAATTACCAAACTTGTGGCAGAAGGTGTAGTACCACTCTTCAGCCTCCGAGCCCTCCTTCAACAGGAAGTTGGCTTGGCTAAGTAATTCTTGTTCGGAAATTTTATTATTTTGGGCCAATATTTCTACCCTATTTAGAAACTGTGTAACTGTAGGCCCTCTAGAATCCCCACTGAAATTAATCCTCCACTTACTTATCGGCACCTGCCACTTATTCCTCCCATCCAATTGCTGACGATTCCATTGCATGGGTATTGTTCCATCTCCTAACGAAGAGACGTGAGACGCTACTGAGTTGGGATATCGCTGTCGGTTGTAACGTGGGTCGTCTCTGTTTTCCTGAGGATCCCTACCTACTGCTACCTCTGGCCGCCAAGCAGATACTGGATGGTCATACTGCAGGCCTGGTGGCTGTGCCCCGGATGGCTGTGGAACCGGTGGTCGCATGAACGGTGGATGTGAGCTCAGCTGTGGTGGTGCTGATAGTTGTTCCGCAGATGGTTGTGGAGCGAGCCGCAGTGGCAAGGGTTGTTCTGGAGCTTGTGGTTGGGTGCACGCATAAGCTGTCGACACTGGTGGAGCTGTCGGCGCTCTTTGATTCGGCGGCGGTGTAGGTGATATCGGTGGTGGGGGCAGTACTAGATCTTGTTCCGACCACGCAGGAGTTGATGCCCTTTGCGGACCCATTGCCATCTTAAGTTGGTCCATCATCGCTGAAAACTGTGTAGTTAGGGTATCCTGAATATACTTGTTTATCTCTTCTTTCCACTGGTCTACATTAACTGTTCCCGACCCTGGGTGTAGACTCTCTGGTTCTCTTCTTCTCGGAAGTAGTGGTTCTGGGTTATACTGATCCTGTAGACTCGCATGACCCCCTGTAGCTACATCTAAAAGGCCTTCTTCGTTATCGAACCGGATTTCATTCAACCTTTGATTGAAGTTGCGTACCGAATCTTGAGCGTACGTAGGAAAGTGTCCCAGAGGGGGTGCACTTCTCCTCCGGTCAGCCGGCCCTCCGTGTCTGTCCAATAGTCCTTCAATTTCTGCAATAAGGCCGTCTCGAAGTCGTTGCTGCTCCCTTGTGACTGAATTTGCCCGCAATATCCTCAATCTACAGTGACGCAAGCGTGAAATGTGTTTAGGCTCAGGGAAAATTTCGAGCACATGTTTTATGTCCTGAATTTTTCCTTTTACAGTATCGTATTCCTCAATAATCGATTTCTTTCCTCTTAGCTGTTTCGGTTTTCGTACTTCTTCCAATTGCGCATTTCTCAAAACATTTCGTTGCTCTTGTAAAGTTCCCTCTAACGGCAAACACCGAATTTTTAATTCGAATTCAACTTCATCAGCAAGCAAATCATTTGGGTTAATGAACGATTCAAACTGTCCCTGTTGTCCCGAGTCCATTTTAATTCTATTTTTTTTTTCTATCTTTCCAGGAGAACTCAACAAACCCGGAATTCAAAATAAGAAAAACAAAACAAATTTTAAATTTTAGAAGGTACAAATTAATGCTTCTCAGAATATTGTGAAATTCAAAATATATATACAACTTAACCAAATCAATTCTTAAATGTAATCCAATCCAAACAAAGTATCTAATTCAGTATGTCCAAAATTGTAACTTAAACTTAAGTCTTATATTAATCTAAATGAGTTCAATAAAATCTGATTTTTTTTTACCTAAACCAAACCAAAATTTTCTTACAAAATCCGTTAGTTGGGCGCCAAATGTAACGGGAGCGAAAGGATAACGAAAGGAAGGAACAAAACAGCCTCCGCTTAAGCGCCAGGCAAGTCGGAAACTTGCCGCGAAGGAGCGTGTCAATCTCAAAATCCCGTACCCGGCCGAGACCTCAGGGCGAGTCCTTGTCTTAAGCCTCCAATCCCAAAACCGAAACTTCTGATCGCACGGACTAAATACAACAACCGAAATCTTAACCAACTCCAGGGTGGACTGGTTTCCTTTGAAGGTTTGCCAAATCCAGAGCCTATTCTACCACGACCGCGAAGGTAAAACTTGATTAAAAGATCCCTTAGTCAGACCACAATTTCGTCAATTCGTCACAATACTACTAGGGCAGCGTTATTCATTGTTCGGGGGTAACATTTTATTGGATCAATTTCAAAATCCCTACTTTGCCTATCTCCATTCGATTCACTTAATCTAGGGTTAGTTCGATTTACATGGGTTCAGTTTTGTTCGAGCAGCTGCCCTTTCTCATACCTGTGCATGCTTCTGTTTCCTCACCTGCTGGTTGCAGTTGCAGTTGCACCAGCTGGAGGGGCCCCTTTAGGTAGGCCACGCGTCAGCCTTACCCGAGTAACGGTTCTCGCTCGGTGACGTCGGTGGTGAGTTGTCCCGCCGTGGTGAATTAGTGCGGGTCGGACTAACTTGTCTGTTCGTTTAAGTGTCACGTCAGAACGGCTCTATGACGCAACGATGATGATGACCTCATCGACCAACCTCGTGGGCTAGTTTCTCACAGGGCGTACCGAGCGGCCACTACACTCCAGGTTTAGACTGGTCCTGGGGGTTAGACCTTCGCTTGAAGGATTACCTTCAAACGGGTTTACACAAAATTAACTTTTTATTCTTGAGGAGCACAATTAAAATGTTTACCTGGTGTTGGCACAGAACTAATTTAACCTCTTCGGGTGCTGTAGTTGATTAGATTGCTCCACCTAATTATTAGACTTCGTTTAGATAGGCACATTATAATTGCAAATCTCAATTAACTTACAAGTTTAACTAACCACGCCGGGCTCACATGGCGATGGCTAACTAGTCCAATAACACATTGTTTTTCGAATGCACTTTTGCACTTCTCCTGAGCACCCTTACACTTTCTTCCCTTGACTTGGCTTCACTACTAATTAATACAATTGTTCAATCTTGGGTAATGTTCTAGGCACAACCTTTCTCTTCGGTGGTCAAATACTAAGAGGGCGTTCAATCTCGCTTTACGGACCTTTCATCCTATGTTCGTTCCGCGGGCTATTGTTTTAGTGATCATGCCATACATCCGTTCAATTTCGATATCGAAAACCGCCGACTTAAACTGTCTTCGATTCTACAGTAGAGTACGTATCAGAGAGTAGGAACGCTTTCGCTATGACAATATTGGCGTAGGACGCGTTTAAATGTTGTTTGAATTGGAAAAGGGAATATCTTTTATTTGATAATTTTTTATAGGGAATTTAATTTAGTTTTTTGTTATATAAAAGTTTGTAACTTGTTACAATGGTTTTCCGCCGAAGCTCATTAGACGGATTCGTGCGATGCTTTTCGAAATCAAGTGTACGGGTTGCGGATGAAATTTCGTCATCGTTCGTAACCTTAGACGGGCTGAAGCAGGGCGATGCTCTTTCGAACTTACTGTTCAGCACCGCGCTGGAAGGAGCGATAAGGAGAGCTGGTGTGCAAAGGAGCGGAACTATTGTCACGAGGTTGCATATGCTCTTGGGCTTCACGGATGATATCGACATCATCGAGATCGACCGCCAGGCCTTGGAAGAGGCGTTCATACCTTTTAAAAGGCAGACTGCGAGGATTGGACTAACGATTAACACCACAAAGACCAAGTACATGATTGCTGGTGGTCAACGACGGTCCGGTCGTGGTAGTGGTGACGAAGTGGTTCTAGGTGGTGAAAAGTTTGACGTTGTGAACGAATTTGTTTATCTTGGTACTCTAGTAACGTGCGACAATGATGTTATCCGCGAGGTGAAAAGACGAATTGTAGCTGCGAATCGGGCCTTTTTCGATCGGCGAAACCAGCTGAAGTCCCGTAGGCTGCAAACGAAGACAAAACTCGCGTTGTACAAGACTCTGGTACTTCTGGTCGCTTTATACGGCCATGAATCGTGGGACGTGGAGAGAAGCTGATCGGATAGCCTTTGGAGTCTTCGAACGTAAAGTGCTGCGAACAATACTCGGCGGTAAACTGGAGGACGGCATCTGGCGGCGTCACATGAACCACGAATTGTACCAAGTATATAAAGAGATGAATATAGTGAAGCGAATAAAACACGGCAGGCTGCGGTGGGCTGGGGACGTAGCTCGTATGCCGGAAGAACGACAAGCTAAATCTATATTCAGCAGAGAACCAGGAAGGGGCCATCGGCTTCGTGGTGGGCCGCGTACACGGTGGCTTTTTGCAGTTGAGGAGGACCTAACGGCTCTAAACGTTCGGGGTGACTGGAAGCAATTGGCCCAGGACCGAGAACAGAGGAGGCAAATGCTTCGTTCGGCGTAGACTCACCGCTACGAGTTGTAGCTCATCAAGTATCAAGTAAGTAAGATTGAAGTCATGCCTTGAACTCTGAGAACCATATGTTAGAGTTATTTGCACACGCAAAACAACAGCTTGCTCCAGAAATCAAAACTAAATCGAACAAGAGTAAGTAAACTTCTCAATAAGATTCCTGAATACCTATGTACTCGGGATGACCTGGTTGAAGTCAGGCCTTGAGTTCAACGAGCTGTAGATAAACTTTAATCACATATGTTAAACCTGAGTGGAACTTGTGTGACTTTGTTGTGGTCTAGCCGCACTAGTTTTTCATGTACCATATTTTCAAGTTCAGCTTCTGAAAAGAGTTGTACGTGATTGAAATTAGATATGTTGAAATGACATTTGAAAATAGACACGGGCTACAATTGGTACGGCTGTTGCAGCTGCTGGATGTCGTCGCTGTGTCGATCGAAAGACGAGGCCTCACTGCAATGATCGTTGTCGTTCCAGTCGGGAAAATTTTCTCGACTTCTTGGGCATAGTGTATTATGTATTGGACTTGCCTCACAATATACAAATTCATGCAATGGCAGGCAAAGAAAGCCCTTCAATTAATAACTGTGGAAATGCTCAAAGAACACTAAGTTGAAGCGAGGCAGGCCAGTCCCAGTGGGGACGTAGAGCCATAAAAAAGAAGAAGAAGGCTTTCGTCGCCTCTTCCCTTGCAATATATTAAGGCTTTCGAATACACATTGCCTCTCGTTTCTATGATCCAGGAACGGGGTGCCTGATGCATTTTCCGGTTCATTTGCTGACAGTTTTCTCTTTAACCGGAGTTTTCAGTAAACAGTTGCTCAAAGTGATGGAATCGACGGAACAATCTTTCACATAATGAAATCGACGGAAAGATTTATACTTACGAGGATTGTTATTGATAATAATAATAATAATATTAATAATATTAATAATATTAATAATGATGATATCATTATTCCCAACTAACAATTGCAAGTCACAAACAAGCAAGCTTGCTGAATTATTGCTTCATAATGGTAATGATAGCTGAACTAAAATTATGCTCTATACATTACTGTTTAAATGATTTTTCAATTGAGAAAATAGTCAATGTTCGACTTTCCTCGTCGGTATCAACAATGATGAATTAAAACACTTTTCAAAAGTTTAACAAAAAACTTATTCGACAAGCATTGATTCCTGAACAAAAGAGTTTAACAAAACATTTGTCTGCATCTTATTAAGCTGATGTATCCATAAGCATATGCTCCTGAACAATGTGCTTTTCAAATAAACGCCTTCAGCCCGCCATAGTTTGACTTGGAACTTTGTTCAGATTATGGGATAAATCATGGCTAAAACTGTTTAGACAACCAAGTTATTAAAGAACCAAAATTTTAAACGAATCACATAAAATAAAATAGAATAGAAGTTTGTAGTATAACATTGAGTGCCAAGAGACGTAATCAACGTAAGAATGAGGCATTTATTTATTAGTCTGTAACAAGATATCTTGTACCTTGATTATTATATTTGCTCGATTCCACTGGTGCATGCTCCGTTGTCCGTTGTCTAATGTTAAGTTTAAAACAGTCTGTACAACCGAAAGCTGAAGACGTTGTCCGTGTCTTTTTTTATTATATTTTTTATCTTCCGCAGCAGTTCGATTGTACGAGACGCTTGGATCGACGCATTTGGCATTTCAGTGCTGTCGTGTTTACTGAATAGGGGAGACTGGGGACTTTTTCTAAACTTACCTGAAACTTTAAGAAAAACACAAAACTAGATCCGATTTCCATGCAAAATGGCAGGTAAACATGTATTGCAAGTTAATACACAACAGAAGGCCTTTAAATTATTGTTAAAGTTTTCAAAACTGTGTTTTTATGAAGGCATGTCTTATGATGCATTTTTGAAAAATGGGTGACACTTGATCCCCCTTTGAGCACATGGTTTATTTAAAGGGAAAATAATCCCAGAGTCTTCCTATTCATTTTCTATTCGAGTTTTCTTGTATTTTCGATGAATATGGAGGGTTTGAAATTGTAAGATTTCCTTAAATTTTTAAGGATATGCCGTATTTTCAAAATGGGGAGACTTGATCCCCCTTTTCTTGGTTTGTACTGAAGTTATAATTATCTGACACATTTTATCGTTGAATAGACTAGAATTCCAATTAAATAGAGGCTTCCGAATAGAATTTTATTTTTCACATGTATAATGTGTGTGTAATCCACGAGGGATTAAGTCTCCCCATGTCACTGTTGTGTATACTAAGCTGAAATAATTAAAATGTGTTAACAACAGCCTTATTTGGATAAATAAGTTTGAAAGTATTTTATTCAAACTATGTACTGTGAAATTTTGACACGATTTGGTTCAATTTTCACAAAGTTATTGAGATTTTTCGGAATCGCCTTAAAGATTTCTGAAGGACTGAAAACAAACAATCAGCCGTTAAAAAATAATGCAATGTACAATCGAAATCACTTATAGCCAAAACATAGTCGTTTGTCAAGGAGTATTTTTGGAAAAATTATGCTAGAAGAAAAATGTTTTTGATTCCGAGCAAATATGGGGGGAACAAGTCTCCCCAGGGATGAAGTCTCCTCAGTCTCTCCTACTGTTCCTACACTCACCTAGATAATCAAACAGCATTCAGAAATCGACACATTTCATGTATCCCTAAACATCCTTATGCACTTTTTATTGAACATAATATCAAGATTCCATAACAAAAGCATAAATAAAAAATTGCTTAACGGATCTTCGACTGAGCATGAGTAGATTACCTGAACAGATGATGTGAATGCAACATGTCCAAGACCATACCGCACCACATATTGTCATACATTTTTAAAGATCGATATTCAATAATAAAAATAAAAACGTATTCATGTCGCAATAAGTTCGTCTGGAAACAATATCTTCAATAAGGACCAACACTTTTTGGCCGCATTCGATACAAGTTTTCTCACCGTGCGATAAAAATACTGACAGCGAAATCAGAATGGAAAACACGTATTTTGGGCTGAACAGCTGTTGAAGCGTTGTTCAGTTGATTACCTCGTGCTGTGCTAATTCACCACTGCTGAACACAAGTTCAGGAGTGATCATTATTGAGTCATGGGAAGATTATGTTTTGCTTTGAGCGCTGCATCTCACCATCTCTAGAATGGCGCAGATAGGAAGGCATGCGGCTGGCAATCGACAGGTCTCGAGTTCTAATCCGGATTTAGGTAATTTTGTATGTAATTGGGTAACTCTCGCTGAGACCGTCCCACTATTTACACCATGTCTTCAAAAATGTATAAGGTGGCGATTTTCTGAAAGTCCTCCCCAAAAAGGTAAGGAAAATGCATTTGTTTAATGAAATTCATGGACCCCCCGTTAGTTAGCGCCACAAGCATTTTGGTGAACCCCTCGATTTTGGTCAATTGTTGGCTCATTTAAACCGTTATAACTCAAAAGTTTCGCCAGAAACCACTTAAAAACTATAG
Organism: Aedes albopictus; assembly: GCF_035046485.1. NCBI lineage: Eukaryota > Metazoa > Arthropoda > Insecta > Diptera > Culicidae > Aedes > Aedes albopictus. The sequence continues at coordinate 194,900,295 of NC_085138.1, read as the reverse complement.
GTTGTTGGAAAGATAAAAGATAGAAGTACTATTTGCAGTTATAAAAAGTTTGGTCGGCCATATTGATTTCGGCCGCCATCTTGAATTTATGTACCAAAACATTTTTTTCACCATGTTGGCAACCACCGATTTTCAAAATTTTTGCATCAATCGAAAGCGGGGACATTTTTACACAACATATCAAAAATTTAGAGATGTATCTTTTTCCTATCAAAAGTTATCTGCACTTTTGTAAATCATGACACGTTTTCTCCATACATTTCCATGCGCACCGGCAATGAGACGCAACAGCATCAAAGTTGGCGCCTGCTTGTATACACAAATGCACCTGCAGCAAAATAAGGGCAAATCGGAGGTTCGTTCTCATTTTTAACTGTTTCTCAACAATGCGGGCATTGCTTTTTAAACTTTTTTGGTGTTTTGAAAAGCAGAAACTTTCAACTTTTCATTAGTGGATTCAGATTTAGAATAAATGTTCGTTAACACTGTGAAATAACGCTGCATTTATGTAAACAATCGGCACCTGACCCAGTGCGCAAAAGTGGCATGATTCACAAAAGTGCAGATAACTTTTGATAGGAAAAAGATACATCTCTAAATTTTTGATATGTTGTGTAAAAATGTCCCCGCTTTCGATTGACGCAAAAATTTTGAAAATCGGTGGTTGCCAACATGGTGAAAAAACAGTTTTGGTATAAAAATCCAAGATGGCGGCCAAAATCAATATGGCCGACCCAACTTTTTATAACTGTAAATAGTAGCCCTATCTTCTCTCTTTTCAACAACCTATTAGTTTTTAGGTGGTTTCTGGCGAAACTTTCGAGTTATAACGGTTTAAATGAACCAACAATTGACAAAAATCGAGGGGTCCGCCAAAATGCGTGTGGCTCTAACTAACGGGGGGTCCACCAATTTGATCAACCAAATGCATTTTCCTTACTTTTTTGGGGAGGACTTTCAGAAAATCGCCACCTTAAACATTTTTGAAGACATGGTGTAAATAGTGGGACGGTCTCAGCGAGAGTTACCCAATTCTTATTTCATAATAGGTGTTCTCAACATGAGAGCAAATAATTACTCTCGTGAGAGTTCAACATTTTTGCATTTTATTTATTTTCTGTCATTTTTGCCAAAGCTTAATAACAACTTTCTTGTACATTTGTAAAACGCTTCGAACAACAAAAAAATAAGTTGGTGCACAACATGATGCTTTATAACTTCTCCAAATTTGTGTGAACAAAACCCGAACATAGGTTGAACGTGAAAATAATTCAAATGTTATTCAACATTATGCTGGATTAATTCGTCATAATGGTGCCTGTTAAATGAGTAATTCATTTCCGTTTTCAAGAATCGTAAACGTTTTACCAAAAACCAATAGAGAGCTCTATTTAACCCACATCAACTTCGAACTGCTAGCCCAAATGTTCAGGGATATGCGCGGGAGCCTCTTAACGGACAAATGAGATATGATTGAAAGGTGGAAGCAGCACTTCGAAGAGCATCTTATTGGCACAGAGAACGTAAGCTTGGGAGAGAAAAAGTTGTGATTCCGAATTAAACCGCCTGAAATAAAAGCATTGGGATAAGTCCAAAGCAATAATTTAAGACAAATACACTGTAGGTTGTTAATCATAAAGATTATTTTTAAAGTTATCGAATTGCAATGCCTGATAGTAATAGTCATCTGAACAATTAAACGCATTTCTTGCGAAGTGCGGTCGTCAGATTTAGCGAAAACGTTTAATCAAATGTATGAAGTTGGCAGAACACGAATCAGCACTACAGGCAATCACTGTTTAAGTGCTGCTAATTAGTCACAAATGTTCATTCGAATTCCGTTGTCTATATGTGCAGGCATGTATGAAGTTCAACGTTGCATGTCTTGCGCCTAATTCGTGGCAGGCATCATTGTGCCGAATCTATTTTAGTTATAATTATAACATCAAGTATAATTGTTCCACATTTATTTTATGCAGTCATCCCACCACCACCAGAATTAATTGTTACGCCCACCAATTAACGATTTCACCGAAAATGCTATCATGGGACGAGAATCAATTACGTGCTGCTCTCGCACTTCCAAGTACCTACGTACCTATCGTTTTGCGCCATAAATTAGAGTCCTTGCTTGGGGTGAACACTTTGCCTGTTTGCTCAAAATGTGTGGTAATTTATTTTTGGCCGAGTGTTCGGAGTGTTTCGGAACATTTTACGCTAGTGGGGGAGGAAGAGTCCTAGAGGACTACGTGCTTCTCGAGAAGTTATAATCAAAGATAAAACACGCCCGCCATGTTTCGACCCCGGTGGGGGACGTGGCTCTCACTGTGATGGGGGCTATTTAGCACGAGATTTAAATCACCGACTGGGGCGTAGGTATTAGCTGCTACGAAAATGGCTCGTCCGCAATGCTAAACAATTATGCAGTTCGTAGCTTAGATTATGACCGGTATCCAGGGAAGCAACGGGAGATTTGGAATACAAATTTGATTTCATAGAACAAAGTGTAGTGAACCGGAGGGGGTGTTTTGTTTTTGCCAATTTTTCCTGTTAAGATTTATATCTCAATAGTGTACAGTGTTGTTGCTTCAAGACGAATAATTGAAATACTAGCATATGCTGAAACTGTATTAGAAACGTAGCATCGAGAGCTTTATTGCCATAATTCTTTAAGGTAACGTTAGCGCTTTTGGCCTATATCTGGTGCTACATGTGCAGAAGGGGAAGTGTGTTAGGTAAAAAATCTGATTGGATTCACAATAGTAATTTTGTGCAATTTTTGGATAGTTATGGATACTTTTTTAATTGATTTCCTCAACAAAATTCGTTGATTGATTTCCGAAGAATTCTGCTAGATTAAGATTTTTATAAATAAATTTGTATTGAAATTAAATATAATTTCACCACGAATTCATTTGCATATCAATCTCTCGACCATTTTTTTTGTAGAACTTATTAAAATTTCAAATCAATTCACTTAGATTTTTGTACAACGGTTTCCACAAATTGTTCGACATTATTTTTTCAAAATTTCTTCTATAAATGTGGAATTCACTTTCGAACTGAGCTGATAACTCAGTACATATTGCTGTGTGCGTTCAGGATGCAAACGGTGCCCAAATGCGCTCGAAACGCGGTAATACATGTTACCAAAGGCAACGTAGCAATCATAGCCAATATCACCGCCAACCTAGGATTCGAAAGCTCTCACTGACATCTGGTTACTTGTTAGAAAATCTTACCGCATTTGGTGCTCCAACATTTGATAAATATTTGCATCTTGAATACACACAGAAGACACTCTGAAAGAGCTTTCCAAGACGCCCAAGATCAATAAATTGCCAGTCATTAATCTGTGAAAAGTTGATTGATCAGGTTGATCATTCATTCTCTACAGAACGCTTTGCCATCTGCTTACCCTTTCACCAATTTAACACGGAAGGCCTAAAGCTTCCGGCTCTGCAAATTGTCAAAGAACACATTTTTTTTTGTCGCGTATGCATCCTGCACTGGACTTCCTCTTCCATCTTCCCAGCAAAGCCGCCGAAAAACCGGTAGTCATTAATCAAGAACGTAATCCTGAAACAAAATAAAACGACCAAGAAAGATCAATAAGCCGACGACCGCGCCGAATAATAAAAAGTTATAATCTTTTCTCAAATTGCTCTAGCATGACTAACGAATCGTCGGCTTCCGTCGGTTAGGCCGATCTAACCTATACGGCACCATGGTGGTGCACTTTTCACGCTTTTATCCAGTCTGCTACCATGAATAAATCAATTTTATGATGGAAAACTTTTTTAATTAGACTGTTTTCTCGCAGCAAATATTTCCGCCCAGAAGCCAGCCAGCCAAACAGCCAGCCCGCCAGCCAGTGTGCAAGCAGTAGCAGCACTGACGATGCCGGAAGCAAACCACAAAGAATTTTGCACCACAACCACACCCCCAGGAAAAAGTTTGGCAGACGAAGAGTCGTGTGCGTATTTGTACTCCCACGAAACGCAACGCAACGCTATGAATCGAACGAACAGTCGAACGAACAGTCCCGACAATCCAACTCATTAGACTGAAGTCAAACACCGGTTCGATGGGGCTTCACAGTGTGGCCCACTGCAGGTCAAAAAATTGGTGAAAATATTGTTCATTTTTCATAACTTCAGCGCTGAGGATAAACACAGTTCTGTCTTCCTCGTTCAAGAGGTGGTTCCTCGGGTTATGTGGGATTAACTCACTTAAAACTCATTCTCTCTCTTCCTTACCTTCGCAGTACGCCCGTTAGGGATGACTTCGAGAAAGGGGGAGGGGTTACTGAGTACTCTCTATTGGTTAGCGTTCCACCAGCTACCGCCTTAAGTTGTCCTCTTTCCCCTGGAAGCGTGGGTCCTGGCTAGTACTATAGACTACCCGTTCGACTCAAGTTCCTAGATTGCTGCTGGTCGGCCCGCCATTTTCTCTGTAGTTCAAGTACGATTCGGAAGACCGTGGAAGTAAGGAATCCCACTTGTCCGCCCCCATACACATCCTTTCAACAATGTTGTCCGGAGTGATATCTCTTCCGCATATTTCCTGCATACTCGACCTTTGCTTCACATACCATGGGAATTAATAGAGCACATGTTCCGCGGTCTCGTCGTAGTCTGCGCATTCTGGACATGCGGGGGAGCCTGCATGTCAGAATCTGTATCCCCCAAAGCACTCATGGCCTGACAGAAATTGTGTCAAGTGAAAGTTCACCTCGCCATGGGGCCTGCTCGTCCATCTAGCCACGTTTTGCCGGTATGAGTCTGTGTGTCCATCTAACCTTGCTGGAGGAATTCCATTCCCTCTGTCACTTCAGCATTGACGTTGATCTGGCGATCCGTCTCGCGCCTCTTATGCTGGGTCGCTCGAAGTACTCTTCGCACTCTGCCACCACTAGTGCTATGCACGCTAGCACGCATACCGCGTTCTTTGAGATGGTGCGGTATGCGCTGAACACCCTAAGGCACCGTCCACAAATTACGTAACGCTCTAGGGGGAGGGGGGAGTACGGCCGAACGTTACGGCCCATACACAATTTTTAGGATTTTCATACTAAAAAGCGGCAGGGGGGGGGGGGGGGTGGTCGAAAAATGTCAATTTTAGCGTTACGTAATAAATGTGGGTACTCTGGAGTTGCTTCACGTTTCGATTGACCACTATCGATTATGCAGTGGCGCCATACCCTAGTGTAGAGGCTGCCAATGTCGTGAGTAGCTTACGCTTACTCGAGACTATTGGCGAGCTATTTGACATTATTTTTGACAATGCAATTATCGGCATTTTGTAGGCATATTTCATGTGGCTTCCGAATTTCAGCTTATCATCGATCATGACTCCCAATTGCTTAAGTGAGCGCTTAGAGTTAATCCAGCAGTCGCCGGTGGTGACCACTGCCTGTTGTTTAGACTTGCGGTTGTGCACCCCCACCACGTCCGTTTTGTGGTGCACGAGTGTCAACTGTCTGGACATCATTCAATCCTCCACTATGCCAAATGCGTGCGTTGCTGTCAGTTCTACTTCATTTATCGACACGGCATATATCACGAGGGTAATATCATCGGCAAAACCGATCAGCTTTACACCCGGTGGAAGTTTGAGCCTTAATACGACATCGTACGCCGCATTCCATAGTACCAGGTCCAGGATGGACCCCTGAGGTACCCCGATCTTGTAGCTCTTCTAGTCTTCCTCGGTGTTGTAGATTAGCACCCTATTCTGAAAGTAGCACTCCAGTATCCGGCATAGACTAACGGGGACTCATAGGTGGCGTATGGCGCACTCGATGGCGGCTCAGCAGACGCTGTTGAACGTCCAGCGTGATGACCGCACAATAGCGAATTGCTGTTCGCTTCTTTTGGAGCGCTATCTTGGCCGTTTTGGTTACAGCCCTAATAGCGTCCACCGTTGATCGACCCTTCCGGAAGTCGAACTGCTTATCGGGGAGTCATCGGGTTTCTCGGCGTAGACTATCAGCCTCGACAGAATGATCCGTTCCAACAGTTTTGCGGCGGTGTCCAGACAAGGCAGAAAGGTCTGTAAGCCGGGTTTGGGCAGTAGAACCAATCTTTGCATTTTCCACTTCTCCGAAAATTTGCTTCTGTCTAAGCGCATCTGCGTAGCCATTCTGAACATGTCAGGGCTAGTCTCGATGGCTGGTCTTGATGGCTACTGTTGGGAAACCGTCCGAACCAGGAGCCTCGTTTAACGTAAGCAACTTTGCTATTGCGATGAGTTTCTCATTCGTCACCGGGGCGTCCTCGCTATGGGCAGTTTAGCCATAGTGGACGGGTGACCATGGCCTTGTATCGTGGCGCGGTAACAGCGCGTTTCCAAGATCTTTTGCAGCATCTCGGAGGATCGTCCAGGAGGTGCTGATGCGCCCTTCGTTTTGTCCATAACTACTCTGTAGGCATCAATCATCCCAGGGGGTCGTATTGGCTGCCTGGCAGAGATTTTCAAAACACGCCCGCTTACGTGCCTCAATCTCTTTGTTCAGTGCCACCCAGTGTTTAGCCGCCCTGTAGGCCTCACTTCGATCCATTCTACCCTCATCGGTGCGAGCTCTTTGCATCGTCCTTCTAGCTCTCAGGGAGGATGAGCGGAGTTCTTCAATTTCTGGGCAGTACTAGTATATCGGTGTGCGTCCATTCCTGGGTATGGATCGCTTTGGGGTTGCAGCGTCACATGCACGGCTTAGTGTTTCTACTAGATCATCGCTGCATAGATCGTCGGTGTTATCCTCCATAGTGCGATGTCTGTACTTGGTTCCGAGACTGACTTCGACAGCAATTGTTAGGCGCCATCCACAAATTACGTAACGCTCTAGGGGGAGGGGGGAGTATGGGTGAGCGTTACGGCCCATACAAAAATTTTGGGATTTTCATACAAAAAAGCGTTACGGAGGGGGAGGGGGGTTCTAAAAATGTCGATTTTAGCGATACGTAATAAATGGATGCTGCCTTAGGCGGCTTCACAGTGCAGTGGTTTACGTTTAGCTGTGTAACCTGCATTATCGTCGGTTGGTTCGACTTCCTCGCGTGCCTGGACATTTAGGCCATCCCGTCGTGTGATCCTTATTCATCGTGCAAATCAGGCATTTTGAGCTAGTGCTTTGTAGGAGGTGCCTTTCTTGGCTGCCTCCTTCTTCAGCACTAGCATCATCTCTCTAGTCCCGGTGCGCCGGATGCTTTTGACATCCGCACCCAGCAGTGAGACATGATTTTCGCCTCGCATGGCTCTCAGCACCTCGGCGAACGTGTCTGCCTAGGTTTTGAAGACCAGCGCGTCACTCCGTTCGCGTTTGCTTACAACCTTCTTCTTTCCGACCGTAATCCAAGGGTTCTCTTTCCCTTGTTCCGGTTGGCCACCGTTCCTCTTAGAATTGGCCTCTTGGCGCATGGTTTCCCAACCCCTTGTGCGTTCCGCAAGTGACTTGGCAGTCAGGTTACTCGAGTTGGCCGTCCCCATGATCCAACGGCAATGGCGAATGCAAACTGAGGAAACAGCCATTGGCGTAGCTAGAGGGGGGGGGGGGGGCTTCTTTGAGAACATTCTTTTAGAAATCACAGAAGGAATTCCTGGAGAAATCCCTGAAGCAATTCCTAGATGAAACTCTGGAGGAAATCCTGGATAATCTTCTGGACAAGTCCCTGGTGGAACCCATGGAGAAATTCCTGGATGGATTTCTGAAGGAATAATTGAAGGATTTCTTGGAGGCATCCTTGGAGAAATTCCTGGACAAATGCATTGGACAATCCCTGGATAAATTCTAGATGAATTCCTGATGAAACTTTTAGAGGAATTCAGGGAGGGATCTCTAGAAGAATTCTCGGAGCAATCCCTAGATGAATTCTTATAGCAATCCCTGGAGAAATTCCTGGATGAATTCCTATAAAAATCCATGGAAGAATTCCTGGATTTATCCATGGAGGAATTCCCAAAGGAATTTCTGGAGGAATTCATGTAGGAAAATCTGGAAGAAACCATGGAAGAAATCCAGGGGAAATTCCTTGAGGACTCCCTGGAGGAATTCCTGTATGAATTCCTGGAGCAAACCCTGGAAGATATCCTGAAGGAATCCCTGGATGAATTCCTGGATGATTCCATAGAGGAATTCTAGGAGGACTCTCTGGAGAAATTTCAAAAGAACCCTTTTGGGAATTTCCAGAAGGAATGCTATTTATTTATTTCTACAGAAATTATTGGAAGAATCCTTTTGGGAACTCTTAAAAAAATCCCTGAACAAATTTTTTTTGGAGGAACCTTAGAAGAAATGCCTGACGGAACTTCTGGACAAATTCCTGTCGGAAGCCCAGGAAGAATTCCTGGATACATCCCTGGAGGAATTCTTGGGAAATTCCTGGAGGAATTGCTGTATGAATTTCCGAAGAAATTCCTGAATCAATAATTCCTGGGATAATTCTGAAAAAAACCTCTTGAGGAATTCCTGGAGGAAATCTTAGAGAAATTTCTAGAGAAACTCTTGAGAAAATCCCCAGAGGAATCCCTGGAACAATTGCTAGAGAATCCTCAGGAGGCATGCCTGGAGGAACTTCTTGACAAATTCCTGTCGGAAACCTTGGAAGAATTCCTGGAGAAACCCCTAGAGGAATCATTGGAGAAACATCTGTGTTATAATTTCTGGAGGAATCCCTTTGGGAGAAATTCTTGGGTTAATTCCTGGAGGAAACCATAGAAGAACTTCCGGAGGAATCCCTGAAAAAGTTCCTGCAGAAATTCCTGAAACAATTTCGGAAGGAATCCTTGAAGGATTTCCTGCAGAAATTCCTGGATGATTTGCTGTAGGAATTTCTGAAAAAAAAATCGCAGAGGAATTCCTGGACCAATTCCTGAAGAAATTCCTGGATGAATTCCTGAAGAAATACCTGGGTAATTCCTGAAGGAATTCCTGGTGGAATTTTTGGAGAAGTTCCTCGAGAAATGCCTGGAGGAATATCTGGAATAATTCCAGGAGATTTTTCTGGGGTAATTCCTGAAGGAATCCCTGGAGGATTCCCAAAGAAATCCTTGAAGGAATTCCTAGAGGAATCTCAGGAGGAGTTCATGCAGAAATTCCTGGAAGAATTCTTGAAGTAATTCCTGGAATCCGGGAGGAATTTCTGAGGGAATTTATGAAGGAAATTGCGATAGTAATTTATGTAAAATTCCAGGAGGAACTCCAGTATCAATGTCTGGAGCAATTTTTAAAGGAATTCCTGGGGTAATGCTGAAGAAACCTTTTGATGAGTTCCTGGAGGAATCTTCAGAGAAATTCCTAGAGAAATTCGTGAAGAATCCCTGTGGGAATACTTGGAAAAACCCTGGAGGAATGCCTGGAGCAACTTCTGGACAGATTTCTGTCGGAAACCCAGGAGGAATTCCTAGAGGAACTTCTGGACAAAATTATGAAGAATCCCTAGAGGATCCCTGGGAGAATTCCTGGAGGAATCTCTAAAGGAGTTTTGGAAGGAATCCCTGGAGAAACTTCTGAAGAAATTCCTAGAGGATTTTTCAGATGAATATTTGGAGGAATTCCAGGAGGAATTTCCCGAGGAATTCCAGGAGGAACTGCTAGAGCAATTTCTGGAGGAATTCCAGGAGGAATTCTTGGAGGAATTTCTGGAGGAATTCCAGGAGGAATTCTTGGAGAAATTTCTGGAGAAAATACTAGAAGAATCATCGGAGGAATTCCTGGAGAAATCTCTGGATGAATCCTCAGAGGAATTCCTGAAGAATTCCTGGTGTATTCCTGGGGCAATTTTTGGAGGGTCCATGCAAAATTCCTGGCGGAATCTCTTCCTGGTAAAATTTCCTGATGAATCCCTGGAAAATTCCCTGAAAAAATTCTGAATTTACCTGGGGCAATTCCTGGAAAAATTCTTGGTGGAATTCACGGAGAAATTCCTGGATGAAATCCTAAAGCATACCTGGAATAATTCCTGAAGAAATCCCTAAAGAAATTTCTAGAGGAATTTCAGGGGAAATTTATGCAGGAATCTCTGGAGGAATTCTTAGAGTAATTTCTGGACTAACTCTGTGGGAAATTCCTGGGGGAGTTTCTTAAGGAATCCCTGGAGGAAATCCTGGAGAAATTCGTGGAGGAACTGCGATAAATATTTCTGAAGGAATTCCTGGACTCCTTGCATAAACTTCATTAGCAATCCCTGGAGGAATTCCTGGAGAATTTCCTTAAAGCCTCACTGGAATAATTGCAGGAGGAATCCCTGGTGGAATTCCTGGATGAATCCCTAGAGGAATCTCTAGAGGAATTCCTGGACGAATCACTGTAGAATTTTTTAGAGGATTCCATACAGCAATGTTTCCCAAACTTTTAGGAGGTATCGCCCCCTTGGAGCTTAAAAAAAAATATTTTCGCCCCCCTAGGTGAGATTTTATTTTATCTATAGTAGAAGGCTGAGACTGTGCTTAGCTAAAACCTTAAAAAGTGCTACTGTGGCAAATCTAACAGTGCCATTCAGTTTATCTAATTCTGTGTCACTCTCATTTTCATAGAATTGTTTTGTAAATGCGTTGATTTTCCGCATTTGAAAAAAAAATATAGTGAATTTTAATCGTACTTACTTATGCCTACTTCTCAAACCGTTGTTAATTGATCATTTATTAATCGAAATAGAACGAACTGTGAACACATATGAACACTCGATATTTCCAACCAGATGCCTTATCATTGTTCTTAAAAGGACTTTTTCAACAACTGAGAGTCAATGTTTGGTCACAAGTAGTCAAATAAGACTGGTGGAGAATTTGAAAACAATTACAATCACATGTTATGTGAAAAAAGTGCAACTCAGAAAAATATCGGTGTGTTTCCGATGGCTGAAAATCCCAGTAATAAAGAAAAATAATAATAATAAATATCGGTGTATTTTCAAATGTAGTTACGTTTCTCCAAATCCACATCCAGATACAAACGAGCTTCGTATAAATTTGAATGCTTTCTGTGTTTTAAATAAATTATCAAATAAGTAACTATGCAGCATTCATGGCTGGATATAAATGGAATATTTAAATGGAATTTTACGCAGATTTTTGGAATGTTTTCAAATTAACTTCAGTAAAGTTTGGAATTCCTCCGAGAAGCTTCTCTGAAATATTTTCAAACACAGTTGTTTGTTAACATTGTGATACGAATTTCTTCAGAAGAGTGTTCTGAAATTCATCTGATATTCATGTTTTTGCTTGGAAATTCCATGAATAAGTTCGCCTACGAGTTGAAACGCATTTTTTCTCATCAATTCGCGAAAAAAACTATGTTCTTTTCATAACTTTGACAATAACTAATCACGATTCACGAATGTTCATTATAGGAGTTTCCAAATATATTTTTATTTAGATTTCCAGAATCACACAAACTTTTCAGAAATACGTGTAGCAGTCTTGTCTAGCAATTTTGCCAAAGAGTCCACATAAATACCAATAATTCTGTAAAATTAAGTCGATGCTTATGTTTAATAGTCACGTTTTTATGATTCAGTTCACATTCTCGGCTTGTAATTCAATACTTTTGATGTTTTCCAATCATTGAAAAAATCGCCCCCTTTTTAAAATTTTCGCCCCCCAATTTTGATTTCACACATTTTCGCCCCCCTGGGTCTGATTTTCGCCCCCAAGGGGGCGATTTCGCCCACTTTGGGAATCACTGGTGTAAAGTAACAGTGAAGGTTACGCTATGCGATCGTAGACGGCGCTTGTATTTCACGTGTTTTTTTTTCCATATACTGCGGCGCCGCCTGGCACCTATCCACTCGAAACATCATGCGCATCACGGGTGGAAAATGTCAGTCATGAATAATGAAGTAAACAGCTTGAAATGTGTATGGTGGTGCATTAAATTCTCTATTACTGCAATGAATTCGGAAGAAACGCATAGGAATAATGATTATGTTTCTAATTTGTAAGTTTTTGTCCCAGGGTACAAATGGCTGCGATGCGGAACAAGTGCAAGCCAGCGATTTGTCCGTACAAGAATATGATTTTACTTCAAATGTGGTGGTGCCATCTCTGAGAAAAACAAGTATGAGAAAACATACTTTTTTGAATTTTTGTCATAAGTTGAAAAAGTTTGTCTGACACGTTTTAACTGATGATGTAAAATGATAGCCTAAGATGTTCCGAAAAATTTTGTCGAAGACCACAAAGTAATCCGCTGCTTGTAAATAAAGTTATATACAACAAGACGTATGCATGTGTTTACACACCAAACGCTTTCAGCAATATTTTGCTGAGTTTTGCCGAGCTGAAGGGTCCAGCAAAATTTTTTGCTGAACTTTCAGCAAAGTTTGCTGAATTTCAGCAAAACGTTACTGGTGATCAGCAGAGTTTACTGAACAAATCAGCAAAATTTTACTGAAATTCAGCAAAATGTTTGCTGAAATCTTCAGCTCGGCAAAATTCAGCAAAATTTTGCTGAAACCCTCAATCGATTTTTGGTGTGTAAGTTTTAACACGTAAAGAAACAACAACAATAGCAACAAAATCATGCTGTTTCGGCAAGCAATGCCAACGCTATTACTTTTTTAATAGGCATCTGATCACTTCGTGGTCTTCAACAAAGTTTTTCAGGGCACTTTAGGCTATGTTTTTACATTATCGGCTATATGGTTTTAGAAAAAATCGAACTTCTCATGATAGAGATGCAAAAAAGTATGTTTTCCTATGTAAAATCCCACATAAATTTCAAACGCGATGCGCAAAACGTAGACATAACCGATCGTGCCCAAATTTTACACAGTTGTTTGGGTCCTGAAATGGAACTGATGGGTTACCATCAAATTTTCCATTTTTCCATGTAAAGGATGACTCACTCTATTGTGCACAGAAACAATGAACAAAAAGGCTGACTGGAGTATTTTAATAGTGAATAGATAATAGATTTTAGAATGATTAAATTATATTTATTGTTTGCTAGAACTTAAGCTACCGCTATGTAATAATCTTCAATGGCTTTAAAAATACTTTGTCTTACGTCATGTTTGAATGAATAAACTAAATTAAACTAAACTAAATGCATTCAAAATGTTTGTTGCATCAAAGCAACAATCTCAATTATTTCATGACTTAGAAATTCAAGTGAATACCAAGAAAATAATCTGGTGCATGACTAAAGACTATCAGTGTCGCATGCAACTAGAGATGAATTGAATCAAACAGTACGGAATGGCTATCGCATGCTCTATTTTCATTTACTCTGCTCATTGTTTGTTTCCGTTTTATAAGTCACTCCCTTGACTGTTCCTTTACTTAGTTAAACACAATGTTGCATTGTTAATGTGCACAAAAGAAGTGTACCGCTACCCACACACCATCATCCGTAAGAGAGGCATCGAAGCTTGCACAAAACGTGAAACGAATCGAACCTGGCAAGATGGGAGCCCACCATATGCTGCTCCTTCCGGGGATTGCTTGCTGCAGCGAACCCAACCGGAACGGAATCACAATGCTGCCAAGGAAAATAATCAACGGTCGATTGTTTTATTGCAATTGTGATTCCTTATCGTGGTTTCCAGCTATTATATTTTACCGGCGATTCCTACGGATGGGTGGTCGGTGCTTCCCAGCTTGGTCTGCGACGCCGCCGCCCTCAACGACGACGTCGACGACGGACGGAAGTATCAAATCACGCCAGTATAAACCCCACAATGACTCAGGGCATGTTTTCCCGATAAGGAAAAGAAACTCGTTGAACAAAGAAACAATAAAATACGTGATTTCGAGCAATCGCAACGATATTCAGCTGCGGTTTGGAGCAGGGAAGAAAATGAACATCATCTGCATAAGCGTGGTATTGAATAACAAATGGTGCTCTATTGTTGAACCGACGATTTTTGGGATAGGAATTCCCTTTACATCGATAATTTGCCGGGCATTAGGGCAGTCACTGTGATTGATTTTTGGCTTTGGCCTAGTTTGGATTCCACTCAGGCAACGGAACATCTTCTTTTGGTATGTATAATGCGATGAGATACCATCAACATTATTACGCAAATACACCCGATGTAATGATTGGTGCTGCTTCCTTCCATTCTTCCTTGGTGAGTAGACCCTATTGTTAAACAAAGCTGCTCCGCTTCAGATTCACTCAGATGACCAGATGGATGACCGTTGTCCGTGACTTCTCTTTTCCCACGAGTGTGTTACATACAACGACCGTTTCAGATGATCTACACAGATACTCCTTTTACTTCACTTTTGAAATCTTTTACCCAATCAGCAGACCGTTATCCTAGCACAATTTAGAGCTTCGTCGGCTTTTGCTATTTCTATGGTGTTTAACCCTAAAAGGGATACCTGGGGTCCCTTGGACCCCAGGCGCCTTTCAGAGCTCGTCTTTGATGGAACACACTTAGCGAGGTGATGAAACTGAGGCCATGAAGGTATCCCTTTTAGGGTTAATGTCATATACATAGGTTCAAACCCATATAGTGCACGGGTATTCAGCGAGACTATGCTGAGGGTAACGGGTTTGATTCCCGATCGGTCTAAGAACATTTCGAACACATTTGAACGCCCTTGGTTCAGGCAATTCTTTCCAGACCATTTAAGGGTCTGTTCATAGACCACGTAGGGTTTAAGGGGGGGTTCTGGCTTAAGTCTGCGCACCATACAAATTTTAAAGGGGGTGGTTATAATTTGGTCTACGTGGTTATGAACAGCCCCTGAGTAAAGTTTTATCTGAAACTTTGGCTAAATCATTTTACACATTGTGATTACCGACAGATATAAAACACTTAGTACTGAACGTACACAATTCGAAATTCTAGTCATGGTTAACCACATAACCAGCAAAAGTAAATCATTGCCCGATTGTGTGTTCTTCAGAAAATAAATTCTTGAATTGAATTGCATGCTTCACTAAAAATGATGCTCATCATAATTAGTATCGTTGGACTATAGCATCGACCAGCGAGAATTGCGGCCATTCAATTACCGCTCATCATCGAAGCGCAAAATCTATACGAAGCACACACATAGACCACCGTGAATATTATTATTAATTTAACATCCAGCGTCCTATTTGTATTCAATTAGCAAAAAGACAAACCGAACCCGGAGTTGCGGGCCGGCGTTGCCATCCATTCAATCTATCTGTAAACACTAGCAGCAATGCGAAATGCGATGCACACAAGCATGATTCGAAACACATGTTCCGCCTGGGAGGAAAAGCCGAACGCACACTTGATGACACTCGGTTGAAAAGGCGGTCATAATTGGTTTTTCTTCAAGGAAAAAATATTAATGACGTTTTGCAACTCCACACCGGTGTTCCCACTAACATTTTTCATATTTAAAGGATCCAAACCTAGATCTAGACCATCCATTATTTTGATTACATTATGCGTTCGATGAGCATTGCCTCAAAAAAGGTTGACTAACTGTTTGAACCGTCTGAAATATGAGGGTGGATCATGCAAGCGACATAAACAGAAATTCCAACCATATAGGAGGAGCTTAATCTGCTAATCTATGGGTATAAAGGCTGTTTTACATTGGCGTAGCTAGAATTTTTTTCTGGAGGGGGCCCAGGGGGGCCTGACTTTTAATGACTTATAAGCGGGATGGGCTCCCGATATATGCAAATCGGCATTGCAGTTTTGAGGAATCAAAATGACTGTTTTAGATTTGTTCATAGTTTCGTAAACTATATGAGTGTCAATAATTCCTCCAGGATTTTTTTCCATAGCTTGTTGCAGCGATTCCATCCAGGATTCCTCAAGAGATTCCTTCAAGAATTCACCCAGACATATCTTCGAGGATTTGTTCTGGGAAATCTTTAGTGGTTCCTCCTCTTTGAGGTTTCCTTCAGGAATTTCTCCTGAGATCCTTCAAGGTATTTCTTCAGAGATATCTACAGGGATTCCTCCATATATTCCATCCAGAATTCCGCTAGAGATTGCTCCAATAATTCCATCTGGAATGATTCGAAGTATTTTTGCAGGAATTCATTAAAAACATCTTTCAGAAAATTGTACCAGCGATTTTTTTTTAAATAATCCATGAGTTGCTTAAAACATTTGTACAAAAAATTCTTTAGGAGTCCATGCAAGTATTCTGTCAATAATTCATCCAGAAATTACTACAGACACGGATCTCTCCAGATTTTTTTCCAGGGATTCCTACAAAAATGCTTCCAGGAATTCGCAAAAAAAAGCTTTCCTGAGATTCCCTAAGGAATTCCTCATGGGGTTTCTTCAGAAATTTCTCCAAGAATTCCTGCAGGGAATCCCGCGAATTCCTTCTATAATTCTTTCTGGAACAACTTCCGGGATTATTCTTAAAATGCCTGCAAGAACTCTTCTTGGAATTTCTTCAGAAACTCCTCCAGGAATTAATCCAGGATTTCAGGATTTCCCCAGGAATTTCAGCAACTTGATCAGTACTGAGATTTCTTCAGAAACTCCTTCTGGAATTCCCTCAGAAATTGAACTTTGTATTTCTTCTGGAATTCTTCCTGGGATTCCACCGGGAATTTCTCAAGGGACTCCTCCGGGAACTACTCAAGGGATTTCTCCAAATATTCCTCTATGAATTCTTCCAGAATTCCTCTGAGAATTCCTGTATGGCAGTGATTCCCAAAGTGGGCGAAATCGCCCCCTTGGGGGCGAAAATCAGACCCAGGGGGGCGAAAATGTGTGAAATCAAAATTGGGGGGCGAAAATTTTAAAAAGGGGGCGATTTTTTCAATGATTGGAAAACATCAAAAGTATTGAATTACAAGCCGAGAATGTGAACTGAATCATAAAAACGTGACTATTAAACATAAGCATCGACTTAATTTTACAGAATTATTGGTATTTATGTGGACTCTTTGGCAAAATTGCTAGACAAGACTGCTACACGTATTTCTGAAAAGTTTGTGTGATTCTGGAAATCTAAATAAAAATATATTTGGAAACTCCTATAATGAACATTCGTGAATCGTGATTAGTTATTGTCAAAGTTATGAAAAGAACATAGTTTTTTTCGCGAATTGATGAGAAAAAATGCGTTTCAACTCGTAGGCGAACTTATTCATGGAATTTCCAAGCAAAAACATGAATATCAGATGAATTTCAGAACACTCTTCTGAAGAAATTCGTATCACAATGTTAACAAACAACTGTGTTTGAAAATATTTCAGAGAAGCTTCTCGGAGGAATTCCAAACTTTACTGAAGTTAATTTGAAAACATTCCAAAAATCTGCGTAAAATTCCATTTAAATATTCCATTTATATCCAGCCATGAATGCTGCATAGTTACTTATTTGATAATTTATTTAAAACACAGAAAGCATTCAAATTTATACGAAGCTCGTTTGTATCTGGATGTGGATTTGGAGAAACGTAACTACATTTGAAAATACACCGATATTTATTATTATTATTTTTCTTTATTACTGGGATTTTCAGCCATCGGAAACACACCGATATTTTTCTGAGTTGCACTTTTTTCACATAACATGTGATTGTAATTGTTTTCAAATTCTCCACCAGTCTTATTTGACTACTTGTGACCAAACATTGACTCTCAGTTGTTGAAAAAGTCCTTTTAAGAACAATGATAAGGCATCTGGTTGGAAATATCGAGTGTTCATATGTGTTCACAGTTCGTTCTATTTCGATTAATAAATGATCAATTAACAACGGTTTGAGAAGTAGGCATAAGTAAGTACGATTAAAATTCACTATATTTTTTTTTCAAATGCGGAAAATCAACGCATTTACAAAACAATTCTATGAAAATGAGAGTGACACAGAATTAGATAAACTGAATGGCACTGTTAGATTTGCCACAGTAGCACTTTTTAAGGTTTTAGCTAAGCACAGTCTCAGCCTTCTACTATAGATAAAATAAAATCTCACCTAGGGGGGCGAAAATATTTTTTTTAAGCTCCAAGGGGGCGATACCTCCTAAAAGTTTGGGAAACATTGCTTTACACTGTTATCACAAAAGCGCCTCTACTGGCCCTCTAGCATAAACGCAGCTGATTGTTTCCCATTGCAATGCGTAAAGTGTAGACGCAACCGATCGTGCTCAAATTTTGCACAGATACTCAGGACCCGAAATAAAACACAAGCGTTTAACTTCCATGGCACACTGGGCCAGGAACAGCAATTAGCAAGACAAAACCTCTAGCACATGGGGGTTACGTCCTATCAAGTTGGTGTCTTCGGCAAAGTTGTTGGGTTTTATCTGCGCTTCAAGTTGCACTAGAAATTTAGTTCGTAAAACCACGGCATAGGTGGCGCTGCGGTGCTAATTTCTTTGTTTCACATCCATGGCGTAGGCGTCTTAGTAAAGGTACCCAAAAAGGGTGACCTGACCTGACGATAATTGGCGGGGCATCATGTTACTGTGTATCGTTCTCAAAGTCCTCTGCAATGTGATTTTTAACCGGATACAGGAGAAGATTGACGCAACTCTCCGACGGCAGCAAGCAGGATTCCGTGCCGGACGATCCTGTGTGAACCATATTGTCATGCTCCGTATGATTCTGGAGCAAATAAATGAATTCCAAGAGTCTCTCTACCTGGTGTTCATTGATTTATGAAAAAGCTTTCGACGAATCACGGAAACATGTGGGAAGTCCTCAGGCGCAAGGGTGTCCCTGAGAAAATCATCAGCCTCATTGATGCACAATACAGAGCATTTTCGTGCAGAGTACACTCATTGCACAATTATGGGTCACTCAAGGAACAACCATTTCATAATATGAATCGTTTTTCATACAAAAACAACACTTTCATTATTTTTATTTTATATTCTCCTCTTTTAAACCCCTTTTTATTGTTTTAAATAAAAATATGCTTGTAAAATTCAATTTAGGCGGTGAAAATTACTAAAATGTTGGTGAATAATGAAAACCACAATAATGGGTCAAAATTGGCTGTGTAACAATTATGGGTCAATTTGCTGCCTATTATGGGTCACTCAAGAGAAATCGGCTCAACAGTAATGTTTTGTCTATTTTTTCAATGAATGATCACTTATTCTCGATAGATCAACTATAGTAGAATCCAATCAAACCTCTTAACGAAGCGTGTTTTCACGATTTGGAATCAATTTTTCGAAATTGGGACAAAATCTCCAACACAACCACCGATAAACGCCTAAAAGTATGCAATGCCCATGTACGCAGAACTGTCAATATTATGCTGCACAAAAAGTGACCCATAATTGTGTGATTTTCGGTGTTCTTTGGCACAATAATGAGTCACTTAAATTTTGTCTGAAATAAGCTTTAATTAGCTGCAGTCACATGAATTTCTACATTTAGAACGTAAATTATACCTTTGTTCTGGTGACAATACCATTTCGCACATGAAAATCACTAAATCTCGCTTTTACAGAGCTTACGAAAGCAGCGCACGCACTGTCCGTTATTCACAATCGAAGCGTTACTTTGACAGCTAGTTTTGCGCCGAACAAAAAAATATCGAAAATATGTATTTTTTGGTGTATTAGCCCGTGTGCGATACGTATAGTGACACAAAACAAATCAACTTATGTACGAAAAATAATAATAGCTAACAAATGCTTGCAATTAATAAGTATTTATTTATTAAAGTGAAAAGTGACTAATAATTGTGTGTGACCCATAATTGTGCAATGACTGTACTGCACATCGGTGCAAGGATGTTTTCGATCACCTGGCAATCGTTTGACTCATTTGTCCATAACTCAGTTCGGAAGCCTAATATTGAAAAGTTTCGTCCGGCGAAGTTGTAGATTAGTGTTTTTCCTATAATTATCACCAAGGACGCTATATTCTACTTACGGCGTAAAAGTCTTAGTAACACCTACTCCTACTAAACGATCGGATTTTTCTATCGTTTAGTATGAGTAGGTAGTACTAGCGCTCTATCGTCGTACATATATATATGAGAGTTAGAATATGGCTTCCTTACTGATAATTATAGGAAAAACACTAATCTATAACTTTGCCGAACACAACATTTAAGTTAGGCTTCTGAACTGAATTGTGGACAACCACCGTGGGTGCCCAGGACTGAAAGTAAAGTAAGTACAGTAAGGACCCGATTTTGTCAGCCCCTGGTAGCATTTTGGGCTGACAAAATCGGGTACCTGCCAAAATCGGGACATTTTTTAAAATAATTTTTTTTCTTTCCTGAAAAATTGTTCAGAGCACGTCAGAGAAGGAGATAGATGTGAAGGGTCTGATTTGGGTTCGTTCAAATATTACATAACGCCAATGAGGGGGGGTCCAGAGCTGTGTTACGCCTAATATAAAATTTCAAAATTTCTCTTGCAAAAATAGCTACGCGCAGGAAGGATAGCAGATAGGGTCTAAATTTGCCAAATTTTGCGTTACGTAACATTTGGACGGACCTTTTGTGGTAAAAAAATGGGTGTTAAGGGCACAGAAAAAAAAGTATTTGGTACAGTTAATATTCAGTGCTTTTTACAGAAGAACCGTTAAGTCTTTTTTTTTCTTCTTGTCATAACATCCCTACTGGAACTTAGCCTTCTCATAGCTTATAGCAATTGTGGTCTACAGAAGACAGTTGACACTGGTTAGCGCAGCTTAAATCATAACATGCAACTTTAGTTGTCAACAAGACAAGACACTCATACTGGCCGAATTGGCTACGTTTCCGCTGCCTTGCCACTTATAAAAACTAGGAAAAATTCAAACTATAAAAATCTCTGGAGAAATCTTTGGAGAATTGTTAAAGGAAATTTCTGAAGAATTTACTCAAGAAATTACGAAGCGTAACCCTCTAGACATTCCCGAAGGAATTCCGTAAGTTGTTCCTGCAAAAACCTTTACAGGAGCTCCTTAAAATCCCATACGTAATTTCTGAAGAATCCCTGCAAGAATTCCTGGAACATTCTCTGAAATATTATTGAAGGAATCCCTACTGTGATCTTTGAAGAAATCTATTTGAGAAATCCATGACCAATTGGGAAATTTATCAGATGAATCATACTTAATCTCTAGAGGTATTCTTATATGAGTAATAACTGAAGGCAATCATACAGGAGCTTTTTGAGAAATTCCTAGAAGGATCCCTTAAGGAATCCTAAGAGGAATTCTTGAAAAAAATCCCTAGGAAAATCGCTAATTTTTTTCATCAGTAGTTTGGCTCCAGGGCCACTCTTCTTTTTTGTGCCTCCCGTAGATTTAGTCCTGCACGGAGTAATTCATATAGCAATTATTGCAGAAAGATCTACAGAATTATCTGAATATATCACTAGAGGAGTTCCTGTAGAAATTACTGGACAAAGTCCTACAGGAATACCAGCAAGAATTTCTGGAGGAATCTCAGTAGGAGTTCCTGAAGAAATCCCTGGGGGTATCATAGGAAGAATGCATGAGCAATTCTTAGAGAAATATTTGATAGGTTTCTTACAGAATTTTCTAGAAAAATTTTTGGGGGAACTCCAGCAGACGCTCCTGGACTATTAATGCAGATATGTTTGGAGAAATCCCAGCCGGGTGACTTGAAAAAAAAAAATGCTAGGAAAATCTGTGAATAAGTCCACGTAGCAATTGTTGTAGGATTTAATAGAGAAACCTTTGGATACATCCCTGTAGGAGTTCATGTAGATTTTTTTTTTAGAAAAAGTCTTGCACGAACATCAGCTATTTTTTTTTTTGAGGAATCCTAGCAGGAGTTCCTGAACGAATCTCAAGAAAAGCTTCTGGAGAAATCACAAGAGGTATGCCTGAAAAAATCATAAAAAGACACATCTGAATCAATCGTTTAAACATCCCCGAATAAATTCCTTTAAAAATTTCCGACGGAATTCTCGGAGAAACACCAGTAAAAATACTTACAAGAAACCAAGCAAAAACTCTTGAAGGAATCGCAGCAAAAATTTCTGGGGGAATCCCACCTCGAATTCCTTAACGATTTCTAATGCATAAATCCCTGGAAGAATTACGACAGCATTTTTTGAATCAACCCAACCAGGAAATGTATAACACAAATCTCATAATAAATATCTGGAGCAATCCTAACAACAACAACAAAAAACCTGGAGGAATGCCAGAGATGCTGGAAAGAAAAAGTAAATGGCTTGACTTGTAATCACAACAACAGGCAGCGTTTATTGTTTGTACTGTTCCAGAGAATGTTAAGAAGAATAGTCTTTAAGCCCATATAGCCGAAGTGGTAAGCGTAGGTACAATCAGCAAAACCATGCTGAGGGTGGCGAGTTTGATTCCCAGTCAGCCCAGAATTCGTTTCATAATCGACATTTCCTTAACTACCTTGTGTATGAAATATCTTCATAACTACCACACAATATATACATACAAATGGCTGTGGGGGATCTCAGTTAAAATGGTGAAAGTTCTCATAAATTATTGCTGTGTGTATTCGAAATGCAAATATGAAATGTGGGAACACCAAATGCGGCGAGATTTTCTAACAAGTAACCCGATGTCAGCGGGAGTTTTTGCATCCTAGGCAGGCCCGGATTTAAGGGGGGGCAAAGGGGGCAAGTGCCCCGGGCCCCCCCCATGAAGGGGGCCCCCCAAGAATCCGAAATACAATTTATATTTTTCAACGAAATCATATAAAATTCACGTGAATGAGCGTTCATATTTTAACCCTAAAAGGGATACCTGGGGTCCATTGGACCCCAGGCGCCTTTCAGAGCTCGTCTTTGATGGAACACACTCAGCGAGGTGACGAAACTGAGGCCATGAAGGTATCCCTTTTAGGGTTAAACAAAGCCCCTATAGCCACAGCTGTTAAGGTGTGGATATTCAGCATGACCATACTAAGGGTGACGCGTTCAATTCCCGGTCGTTCCAAGAACTTTTCGTAAAGGAAAATCCTTGACTTCCTTAGGAAAAGAGTGTCTTCGTGTCTGCCACACGGAATGCACATACGAAATGATCATTGACAAAGGAAACTCTTTGTTAATAACAGTTCCACAGTTACTGTGGAAGTGCTCATGAAACACTAAGGTAAGAAGCAGTGTCCCAGTGAGGACGTCACACTAAAAAAAGAACTTATAATAGGGTTCCTGAAGGTATCTAAACTATGTATTTTTGGCCATTTATCTGGATTTTCTCTTAAGAATAATTCGAAATCAAAAGTTTCATAATTTTTGGTGCAGTATTTAAAAAATATGCGATTTTCTCTAAAAACCCTTGAAAGTTCTTATCGAGTGGAAACACTTTTCCGTGACTTCAAGTTGCTACAAAAACTGTCTCTTAGCAGAAGGGCAAGAAAGATTAAGCTTTTGAGTAATTGTACATCAATATAAATTTCAATAGTTTCACAAATTTATCTATTATTTCACAATGATTTTACAATTATACATACGTTTGTTGATTATGATTATATTTTGAAACAAATGCCTTATACTTATCTGCATCATTTCGCTGCTATCATGGAAAAGAGAAGATGATGAATTCTGGAGATGTTTGGGAGTTAAGGCTGGTTTTGAAAACCGAGTGTCCTGGAAACTGTAACTTTCCATATCTTTATGTTTGGTTTTACTGAAGATATTAAGATTTATTGCTACAGTTGCTCCCAAGAGACTAATCTTTGTATAATCTGAATTTTGAAATACTCGTCGATCTCGTGCAATCTCAAATAAAGTTGCTGCATGTTTTAGTAGAATTTAAACTGAACGTTAAGTTCTTAAACTTGTATAAATGTTTTCAATTCGAATGAAAGTTTAAAATATATGTGCTATCTGAACGAGATGTCATTTACGCTAGCATTTTGACATTTGTGTCAAATATCAAATTAAATGTTCGAACAATTTTCTATTTGTAGGAATTTTGGAGAAGTTCACAAATCAGAAGCTTTCAATATTAGGCCTAAAATAATACATAAGATTAGGAAAAAAAACGTAATTGTATTGTTAATTTTTTTCGAAATTTTGATTCTGGGGGCCCATTTTTTAGGGTTTGCCCCGGGCCCCCCGAGGCCTAAATCCGGCACTGATCCTAGGTGATATTAACTATGGTTGCTACGTTGCCATTGGTGACACTGCTACCGCGTTTGAAGCGCATTAGAGCACCGTTTGCATCCTGAACGCACACAGCAATACTAAGCTGAGGAGTAGGCTGTGTCCCAGTAGGAACGTTACACCAAGAAAAGAGAGAGAGAGCTGAAATGTTTTCGCAACTTAAAATAATATTGGATCAAAACATTGGCTAGCGTTGGGTGCTGAAATGACATAAATGTGTTAGTTTGTAAAAAAAGTTTAGCCGTTTTCAAAAGTTACACGAGCTTTGTTCGATTTTTCTATGACGCCTAAAGACATCAACTGCATTAACATTGATTATAAAATTGAAATGCTGAATGAAAAACACATTTATTTTTCTACTTCAAAAAAGGCTGACAAAATCGGGTCAAAAACCTGACAAAATCGGGGGTAGACAAAATCGGGGGCTGACAAAATCGGGTCCGCACTGTAGTACATCCTAGAGCTTTGGCTTCTACGCCAAAGTTGTAGAACAGGCAAAAATATGAAAAGTTGTCGAAGACACCGAAACTCTCGCTCTTAAAACTATAAAGTTACATTGAATATTGTAAATGATCGACCAAAATTTGCGCTTTTATGTAATTCGCGACGGATACTTTAGAATCTAACAGCATCAATTTGATTTCTTCAAACTTACTAAATCGCTGAGCACAAAGACTTTAAACGTTGGCATGACATACGTTGAACTTGTGGGTTTTAAGGACAGTGTTCATTACAACTCATAGAATACAACGTTGCGAGAGCGTGGAATTTCTCGAGGATGGCATTACGTGATGTGGGTGAAAAAATGTACACTAACAGGCTGCTTACCCGAGCAAAGGCGAATAGCAAAATGATAACAAGTTCTGTTACCTGATTATCATTCGTTTGATAACTGAGTTTGTTATCATTTAGGTTGAATTAAGAGCCAACATAACAAAAATGATAACTCGAATTTACTTCTCGAATATCAACATGATAAGAAGTTAAGTTATCATTGAGTTCAAGTTGATAACTTATTTTGTTATACAATATTTTGCTCAACATTGCATTGAGTTATCAACGTGAAAAATACAACTGATTAATAACTGGTTTTGTTATCAATTAGTTATCATTTAGAGCATTTGAAGATTCGCTCATCGGAAGCAGCATGAGTATACAGAGCTATTTTATCGACGAAAATAGTAAAAATCTACTTTACCGACATCATCAGCAATTGAAAAAAGTTTTTATATTATTCTCAACCCATGTTTTCTACTATTCCGCTCAGCGGGTCTCGAACCATGATCGAGTGATTGCCGGTCGCAGCCGATAGCCATTATATCAACGGAACTCAGTGAGAGTGAGAGTAATTGAAAGCAACGCTTTCGCACTACAGTCGCAAGTGGAAAGCAGAACCTATTTTTAGATTCGAGGTTCATCAGACTCTTAGTTTGGGGAACGCTTTGAAATATGCGTTTGGAAACTGATAACATATTTTGGTATCATTTAGTATTTTTACGTTACCGCGATAAACTAAAATTACACAGCGTAACAAAAAATAACTTTTAGTCTGTCTCAAGAGCAAACTTATGTGTCTCCGAAGGATTTTGGGCCGCTGAATCCGAATCCGGGCTCAGATTTGCTCTAACACGTCACAATTTTGAGCTATACCTTAATTTATAGAGCAAAATATGCGATTTTGGGCTTTTTTGACTGCAAGCCATTAAGCAACGAAATATTTTTTTTAACAATCAAAAGGTTAATTGGTCAATTAACATCTAAATTAAGGACTCATGCAAAATGTTTCATTTTACCAAATCGAATTTGATAGTTTTAAGCGATTTATGTTAGGTACGATGTTTCCCATACAAGTCACCCTCCAAAATTTGCATGCAAGTTTTCATACTAACATAAAATGCTTAAATCTATCAAATTTGATTAGGTAAAACGAAATATTTTGCAGGAGTCGTTAGTTTAGATGTTAATTGACCAATTAACCTTTTGATTGCTTAAAAAAATATTTCCAATTTTAATGGCTTGCAGTCAAAAAAGCCCAAAATCGCATATTTTGCCCTATAAATTGAGGTATAGCTCAAAATTGTGACGTGTTAGAGCAAATCTAAGCCCGGATTCGGATTCAGCGGCCCAAAATCCTTCGGAGACACATAAGTTTGCTCTTGAGACAGACAAAAAGTTATTTTTTGTTACGCTGTGTTATCTATTCACTTTTAAAATACTCCACTGCAGCCTTTTTGTAGATTTTTTCTGATCATCATCAAATACAAGTTTTTTAGGTTCCATTTCAGGACCCAAACAACTGTTTAAAATTTAGGCACGATGTTATGTCTACGTTTTGCGCATCGCGTTTGAAGTTTATATGGGATTTTACATGGGAAAACATATTTTTTTTGCATCTCTATCATGAGAAGTTCGAATTTTTCTAAAACCATATAGCCGATAATGTAAAAACATAGCCTAGGGTGTCCTGGAAAACTTTGTCGAAGACCACGAAGTGATCAGATGCCTACCGTTATGTGTCCGACAATTTTTTTGCTTTTTTCTACACCGTGCTTTTCAAATGAGCGTTGGGTACCCGGGTACCCTGTGGGCCACATAAGGGTTAAAAAAGTAATAGCATTGGCATTGCTTGCCGAAACAACATGATTTTAAGTGTAGAATTAGCTCATTGTTAAAATACACGTTAATAAAAACAAAAAAAAACAACATGATTTTGTTGCTATTGTTATTCCTTTACGTGGTAAAACTTAAACACATGCATACGGCTTGTTGTATATAACTTTATTTACAAGCATCGGATCACTTTGTGGTCTCCGACAAAGTTTTTCGGGACCCCTTAGGCTATCATTTTACATCATTGGTTAAAAAGTTTCAGACAAACTTTTTCAACTTATGACTAAGACAAGCGCCGTCAATGATCGCATAGCGTAACCTTCGCTGTTACCCGGAGGGAATAGTATCGACTGAGGGAATCTGGCAATGATATGTTGGCGGCGTGGCAGTCTTTTCACAAATCAAAAACTAATTTGTTTCTATGTCCGACGTTTCGATATATTTAACATCTGTTTCAAGGATTCTATAATTATTACAAATTTAAACATTAACGTTATATGGTCAAGGAAATTTTACAAAACTTACAGAAACTTTAGCTTTTTTGTCAGGTGGCTCTAGCTGCTGAGCAGTAGTCACAGAACATACAAACATCCGAACAAAAAACTTCCTACAAACATCATTAAAAACAATCATCATTAATATAAGGTCGATATCTTCTAAAATTATGACAATTACCGACATAAAGCACTTAATTAAAAAATTAAAAAATAACACGTATTATGCTATTATCTTTTTCGTCGCAAAAATAATTTGACCAACAGTCGTTTTGGTCTTACTTCACTGAATAATGTTGTATGCAAGTTAGCTATCAAATCCAGCTTCATAAAGTGAAGGGCCCATATAGCCGAGGCGGTAAACGCACGGGTATTCAGCATGACCATGCTGAGGGTGACGGGTTCGATTCCCGGTCGGCCCAGGATCTTTTCGTAAATGAAATTTCCTTGACTTCCTTGGGCATAGAGTATCTTCGTGCCTGCCACACGATATACACATGCAAAATGGTCATTGGCAGAGGAAGCTCTCAGTTAATAACTGTGGAAGTGCTCCATAGAACACTGAGCTGAGAAGCAGGCTTTGTCCCAGTGAGGACGTTACGCCAAGAAGAGAAGAGGAGAGAGGAAAGTGAGACGGCTCCGTACCCAATACAGTCATGGAGTAGGTCGTAAAAAGTTCATCCAGACGTTCTTTTCGTCTGCTGCTACATAATCAATCAGTGTTGAGATCACCGATAAGCAAACAGTGGTCGTATGATGATAACAATGTAGCTAGCTCACACTGCAAAAAGGTCGATACTTCATTGTCCGGCGGATTATACATTGCACACATCAGTATAACATTCCCATTGACTTGTAGTTCCAACGCTAAACACTCTGTTTTGCACAATGAGGAAATTTCTATCTTGAAATGGATACCTTCGCTAATGTAGATAGCTATACTACCTTGTAAGTCCGATCGTTGCGTACGAGGCGGTAACCAGGTATTGAAATAGCTTGGTATAGAAAGATAAAGTCATGTTTCGGAGAGAACTGCGACGGATACTTTGGAATCTAACAGCATCAATTTGATTTCTTCAAACTTACTAAATTGCACAAAGACTTTGAACGTTGGCATGACATACGTTGAACTTGTGGGTTAAAGGACAGTGTTCACCGAAGGTGGCGTGGTAACAGATCTAGTAGTACCTGCACAGGATGAAAGATTTTCAGCCCGTAACCTCCAAGAGATTGAAGAGGAGGTTAGCCGGTTGAAAAACAACAAAACCGCTGGAGCAGATCAACTACCAAGCGAGCTACTAAAATACGGTGAAGATGCACTACACTGAGTCATTACCAAGATTTGAGAGGAGGATGTATTACCGGAGGAATGGATGGAAGGTATCGTGTGTCCAATCTACAAAAAGGGCGACAAGTTGGATTGCGGGAATTATCACACGTTCACACTACTGAGCGCTGCCTACAAGGTACTCTCTCAAATTTTATGCCGCCGTCTATCACCGATTGCAAGATAGTTTGTAGGGCAATATCAGGCTGGATTTATGGGTGAACGCGCTACAACGGACCAGATGTTCGCCATCCGCCAGGTGTTGCAGAAATGCCGCGAATACAACGTGCCCACACATCACTTGTTCATCGATTTCAAATCGGCGTATGATAGAATCGATCGAGAACAGCTATGGCAGATTATGCACGAATACGGATTCCCGGATAAACTGATACGGTTGATCAAGGCGACGATGGATCGAGTGATGTGCGTAGTTCGAGTATCAGGGACACTCTCGAGTCCTTTCGACTCTCGCAGAGGGTTACGGCAAGGTGATGGTCTTTCGTGCTTGCTGTTCAACATTGCTTTAGAGGGTGTAATTAGGAGAGCGGGGATAAACACGATTTTCACGAAGTCCGTTCAGCTGCTTAGATTCGCTGATGATATTGATATTATTGCTCATAAATTTGAGACGATGGCGGAAACGTACATCGGACTAAAGAGTGAAGCCAGGCGAATCGGATTAGTCATTAATGTGTCGAAGACAAAGTACATGATGGCAAAGGGCTCCAGAGAGGAATCATCGCGCCCGCCACCCCGAATTTCTATCGACGGTGATGAAATAGAGGCGGTTGAAGAATTCGTGTACTTGGGCTCACTGGTGACCGCCGACATCGACACCAGCAGAGAAATTCAGAGACGCATTGTGGCAGGAAACCGTTCTTACTTTGGACTCCGCAGAACTCTACAATCGAATAAAGTTCGCCGTAACACGAAGTTAACTATCTACAAAACGCTGATTAGACCAGTCGTCCTCTATGGGCACGAAACATGGACCCTACGTGCAGAGGACCAACGCGCCCTTGGAGTTTTCGAACGGAAGGTGTTGCGTACCATCTAAACCGGGAGGCTACGGTGGACGGGTCACGTCATCAGGATGTCGGATAGCAACTCGACTGAAAAGGTTCTCGAGAGTCATCCGACCGGTACAAGAAGACGTGATGCGCAGCGAGCTTGGTGGGTCGACCAAGTGGAGGACGATCTGCGAACCCTACGCAGAGTGCGGGACTGAAAACAAACAGTTATGGACCGGAGAGGCCACCCAGGCCTTAGCCTGATCGAAACAAAAAAAAAAATGGTTGCCAGAACTATTAAACAATTTTATGCATTTGGAATCATTATTGAAATGATGAATTGTTCTTCATCCATTTTTGTTTGTTATTTAGTAGTGTAGCATGCTATGAGCCCCACATACCGCAATTGTAGAAGCACGTCGTAGTGACTGACCCACCTCTGTGTCTAGACTACTTGAAAGGTCTGGTACACCATCAGCAACCTGAAGGATGCGAAGAACGATACAAGTGTGAGATGATCGAGCACATCAGAAGATGTTGGACCTATCCTACCTGAAGTACATGAACTTTCTTCAGGAGATCTTAGGCCTTATCAGAGCATCGGAGTTTAAGGAGCAGAATGAGCTGAAGATGGAGATTCTCTTCGACTCGTCAACTGTACAGCCGACATAACTAGAAAGGACCCAGGGTAAACATGCTAGACCGTCTTTAACGAGGGAGCCACTTCATACTGCGAGAATCTTTGGAGCAATCAACGCGACGTTTGTCACCTTCCAGGAAGCATTGCTATTTTTTGCCAACTAAAGTTCGTTGTGACGGGAAACTTTAACGCGTCAAGGGTTGCACTGCTGTCAAGGGAGTTCACCCCTTGGAAAGTGTCTAAAATAAAATCCCCTGCCATAATAGTCCGACTCGTCTGCAAGTTCCAACGCGGATACGTTACGTAAGCGACAGTATGGAGACAGGTTCATCTTATAAAGATTCCCAACAAAAAAAGGGGGGACATCTCCATTTGACACCACTCGATATCAAATGAAATTATTTTCTCTCACCGACTGAGTTAGATCGATTGAGAATCAATTTATTCCCACTGCCAACTTTGGCATTCTAGGAATAGATATATCAAGCGCCGGATTGGCGTGTATTTCTTCAGAAAAATGTGAAAAATCAGGTCAGTGCACACTTGAAGTTGCATCGCAAAACTCGCGGGAGCTCTAACATGAGACGGATGGACTGGCGAAGCAGCCAGAAAACCGTTTGCCAGTTGCTCTTCTATCGGAAAGGGGACCCGAGCAATGTCACGTTCAACAACACTCCATCCTTCATTCCGCTAAAGCACTTCTGTACACACTTCATTCGTGTGCATGGCACTACTGGCTAAAGACGTCTCCGCCGCAACCACTCTTCCCGATGGAGACAAACAGTCTTACCAACATTCCACGTCGATCGAAATTAAGTTTGCCTTCTTCTTCCATTCTCCAATAATCGATCGAATTTATTTCCCGCATGCAAACGTGAGGTGGAAATATTTATGCGGTTCGTGTTCGTCTGCCATCCGACGAGAGCCGGCGAAAAACATGAATATATTTGCACGAATCAAACTCCCGTCCATCATGACTTTTTGCAATACCTAAGGTTGGCACTAATCGCTTTGAGCCAGAATCATATGATCCAGTCAGTCAGAGGGAGGATGTCGTTGAGCGTACGACACCGCTAGCTGGCGCCGTTGCGTGTGAAAAGAGGCGACGACTGATTGCTTGGCTTATCGATGTGGTGAACGTACGAACACGAACCATTCACCTTTCAAATCGAAATTGAAAGCTTTATTAACTACAAGATGTACTTCTTTGTGATTGTAATAAGGTTAATGTTGATGTTCTTCACCAAAATTTTCCAGACAATGCATGATTGATCGTTTAAGAAATCAAAGTTAAAACGAAGGATTCTTCACATATTATTGTGCTAATTAAGCTTACAATGTGATATAACTATGCTCTCATCTACACAGCCTAGAAAATCAGGACATTTCATGTATTTTGTCGAAAATGAGTAAAACTCATCGGATTTGTTAAGAAATTTTGGCCAAAATTATTCTAAAATAAGGATAGGTCCTGCTAAATCAGGACGGAAGGTAACCCCAACTATGTTTGATCATAGAAAATATTTAATTTACTCTATGTAGTACCATTGAAGCATCTTAAACCCAAGTATATCAAATGGTCGTTCGTCCAATATTGGCTTATGGATGTCTTGTGTGGTGGCAAAAAGGCGAAGTGAGAACGGTCCAATCAAAATTAGGCCATCTCCAAAGGATGGCGATGTCTGGAGCGTTCTCTTAAACTCCCACGTCAGCGCTCGAAGTTCTCTTTAACGTTGCCCCACTACACATTCATCTCAAACACGAAGCACTTTCTTGCACTTACCGTCTATGGGTACTCGGTTTACTAGAGGAAACTCCTGTGAACCGCAGTTCAACACACACCTCGTTGTTTCCACTTTTGGTGAATTGGGACCAAATTGTCCTTGCTCCAAGTGATCGTACAATTGCTTGTAATTTTCCATATAGGACATTTTCCACGAAATTCCCTTCCCGGGAAGAGTGGACATCTGGATATCTGGAAAGAAGTATTTCAGACGGCATCGTATGTTACACTGATGGCTGCCTTCTTTTTTTTTTTATAGAATGAGGAAATCTGTTGGTTAGCAACACCGTAGAAAAACCTCATTCTGCACTACCTGTTCTTGCTCCGCGGCACGCCCGTAAGGGATTACTTCGTAGAGGAGGGGGGGACTGTGCTTTCGCACTCTCGCTATCATCTGTCAGCCATCGCATACGGCATATCTCTAGGGGGCCAACTCGACTAACTGTTGGTCAGCCCGCCATTTCCTCTGGAGGTGGAGCACGATTGTGGATACCGTGGTCGACACGGCATTCCACTCGTCCACCCCCGTACACATCCTCTCTATAATGTTATCGGGAGTAGTATCCCAGCCGCATACCTCTAACATGCTCGACCTCTGCTCCGCAAAACGCCGGCACTCGAAGAGCACATGTTCCGCCAATTCCGCCCTGTTTGCACACTCCGGGCATGAGGGTGAGTTTGCATGCCCGAACCTGTGCAAGTACCACCTAAAGCACCCATGGCCTGACAGGAATTGTGTCAGGTGGAAGTTCACTTCGCCATGGGGTCTACACGTCCACCGGGACACGCTCGGTATGAGCCTGTGTGTCCACCTACCCTTGGTTGAAGAGTCCCAGACTCTTTGCCATTTCACCATAGACGAAGTTCTGGCGTTTCGTCGCGCACCTCTCGTACCTCTTTCATCGTAGCACTCAACATCCTCGGCCAACACCAATGCTATCGGCATCATGCCCGCTAGCACGCATACCGCGTATTTCGAGACGGTCCGGTATGCACTGGCCATCCTTAGGCACATCAGCCTATGTACACTCTCTAGTCGGTCAACATTCCTCTGCAGCTTGAGCGCGTTCGACCATGCGGCGGCGCCATACCGTAGTATGGACACCGCTACTGACGCGAGCAGCTTCCGCTTACTCGAGATAACTGCCGAACTGTTTGACATCATCCTAGATAATGCCATAACCGCTACACTCGCCCTCTTACAAGCATACTCGACATGACTACTGAAGCTCAACTTGTCGTCGACCATGACTCCAAGAAGCTTCAGTGAGCGACAGGACTCGATCGAGCACCCGCCCGTGGTGACCACTGCCTGCTGTGCAGACTGGCGGTTGTTCACCACCACCACCCCCGTCTTGTGGTGTGCGAGTGTCAGTTGCCTCGACCTCATCCAGCCCTCCACTATGTCAATCGCATGCGCTGCCGTCAATTCCACCTCTTCGAGCGACTCACCGTATACCACCAGGGTAATGTCGTCGGCGAAGCCAACCAACTTTACTCCCGGTGGTAGTGCTAGCCTCAGTACTCCATCGTATGCCGCGTTCCACAGTACCGGACCCAAGATATCCATCCTTGTGGTACCCCCGCGGTGACATTGTACTGTTTTTGGCCTTCCTCCGTATCGTAAATCAGCACCCTGTTCTGGAAGTAACTACCCAGAATACGCCTTAGGCCAGCCGGGACACCTAAGCGAGTTATGTCGCTCTCTATGGCGGCCTAGCTTACACTATTGAAGGCGTTTCTAACGTCTAGCGTTACGATCGCGCAGTACCGTATGCCTCTTCTCTTTTTCTGCAGCGCAATTTCGGCCAATCCAGTCACCGACCTAATGGCATCCACTGTCGATCTACCTTTGCGAAACACGTACTGGCTGTCTGATAGCCCCGCGTTGTCCGACCTCTCGGTATAGACCAATAACCTTCACAGAATGATCCGCTCTAGGAGTTTCCCGGCCGTGTCTAAAAGGCAAATTGGTCTATAAGCCGACGGGTCGCCTGGTGGCTTCCCGTGCTTGGGCAGTAGAACAAATTTTTGCCTTTTCCACCTCTCCGGAAACTCGCCTCTATCCAAGCATCTCTGCATAGCCGATCTGACCATGTCAGGGGTAGCTTCGATGGCCACTTTAATAGCCACCGTCGGAATGCCATCCGGGCCCGGGGCCTTGTTCAGCTTAAGTGATTTCGCAATTGCGGCTAACTCATCATTCGTCACTGGGGGAACCTCACTTGGACCAGGATGGTCTTGCGGTGTGGGTGCCCATGGTCTCACCTCGTGGTGCGGGAACAACGTTTCCACAATCCTCTGCAGCATCGCGGAAGAGCGTTCCGGTGGTGCAGATGTGCCTTTCGTTTTGCACATGACTACGCGGTATGCATCTCCCCAGGGGGTTGTGTTGGCCGTCTGACAGAGATCGTTGAAGCACGCGCACTTACGCGCCTTGATCTCTTTGTTCAGTGCCAACTTTGCCGCCCTGTATGCCACCTCTCGCTCCGCTCTCGACTCATCGGTCCGGGCTCTTTGCATCCTTCTCCTTGCCCTGTGGCAAGATGCACGGAGCTCCGCGATTTCTTGACACCACCAGTAAGATGGCTCCCTTCTCGAAGGTCGAGCAGGTGCTAGTGTATATTCTCGTGAGCTAAGGCTGTATCAGTCATACTCACTTGGTAGACACTGCACCGTTTTCAGGCCGAAATCTTTGCTCTTATGTGCGGAGTGCATTCAGCACTTCAGCAGCACCTAATGGGCAAAGTAATATACTTCTGTTCAGATCGCCAGGCTGCTTTTAAAGCACTTGTTTCGGCCAACTCCAGGTCGAAGATAGTTATCGCTTGTCGAACTCAAATCGAGGAGCTGAATTCAGCAAACGCTGTTCGCCTTGTATGGGTACCATCCATCGCTGGAAATGAATTGGCTGATGAGTTAGCTCGCTCTGGAGCATTACATGACTTTATTGGCCCTGAGCCAGCTATTCCGATATCGAAGTGTTGGATAAAGCTTCAGATTCACACCTGGGCTGTCACTCAACACAGACAATATAGGAATAGTTTGGAGTCATGTCGTCAAACCAAATTGTATAGTGCTGAGCCATCTCTACGGTTGGTGAAGTATCTAACTAATCTGTCTAAGCAGAATTGCAGCATGCTGGTCAAAGCATTGACTGGCCACTGCCGACTCAGTTATCACATGGCGAATATTCAGCAAGCTGATTCATTTGCCTGTGATAGCTGTGAATCCGATTATGGAACTTCGTAACATTTAATATGTAACTGTCCAGTTTTTGTGCAATTGCGTTTCCGAGTACTCAGTAGTAGCAGTCTGTTATAAGTTTGACGCACCCTATAGATCAACAAATTTGTCACAAACCACCAGACGGAAATCTTGATGAGCATTGCAATTTGCTGAGGAGTAAGATTGATCTTATATTGGATGGCGATTCACTGCTTATAGTTGATTGTATACAGATCTAGTGATTACTTAGGGGTAAATTTTCTAAAATCAACGGTTGGAAAATATTATTACTCAGCATCTTGCCCTTGCTATTAAGAGGAACTGTACGACATGGCAAGTCCTGCACTGGTGGTGGCTTCATATCATATCATATCATATCAATTGCGTTTCCGAGTACTCGGAAAACATATATTAAGTGAATCTGACTTCAGAAACCTGAATCTTCAGGACGTTATGTTGTTCTTGACCCGCTGTGGTAAAGAGCTATAGGCTCTCTTTACGCTTTATGCGTTATCACAGTGTCCTTCTCAGGGCGCTGTTTGAACCCATTGTGGTACGCTTATGCGTTATTACAGTGTCTTTTTCTGGATGCTATGTGAACCCATTGTGGTATGTATGCTTTTGCGTGTATGCCAATCCTTGGTTTTTGGGTTTCGGGAAAAGTAGGTTGTTGGTCTATCCAACTGGCCTAGTGGTTAAGGCGCCAATCTGGAGACAGTGGGTTCGATACCCGTTCCTGTCTTGACGATTTTCTCGGCTCCCTGGGTATAGTGTATCATAGTATACAAATTCATGCAATGGCAGGCAAAGGAAGCCCTACAATCAATAACTGTGGAAATGCTGAAAGAACATTAAGTTGAAGAGAGGCAGGTCAAGTTCCAGTGGAAACGTAGAGCCATGAAGACGAAGAAGAATGTACATTAAGAAAAACAAAAAAACAAAATTCACAAAATCGCGAAATAAAATTCAAAACATCCTAATTTCTATTTTGACTAGAATCAAACAATCGTGAATTTTACAAACCATCATTACTAGTAAAATTTTTAAAAATATATCATACATCTATACTAAGTAAATAGATTCCAGTAAGTCTGCACTGTACGATAGTGGTTTAACAGTTAGTGGGGGGCATCATGGCAAAACCTCTGTCCGCAGTTTTTTTCCCATCTTCTTACACTTCTAGCTTTCAGACAATTCGTTTTTCCAACACTCCGTAAGTGTCCGAGCAGTTAACCACCGGAACAGCCAGTCCGAGCGGGAAGCTAAATCTCGACTTTTAATTATCCTTGCCTGACATTTACACCAAATGGAGCAGGCGAAACAATTACCTTCCATTATGTTGTACCCGGCAGCATTTTCCGCTTGAACGCCACCCAAAAAGTGAACAACAATACAATATGGTGAATTATGTATATGCTCTAGATTTAGTTCACTCCGGTTGCTAGTTCCGTTTCTTAGATTCCAAGGGGCTTCCCACTTTCGGGTCTGTGAATGTTTCCTTCTTGCCTGGAGTATAAATCCCCGGCCCCGGGTGTAATTTTCTAGAGAATGGGACGAAATAACTCCGGCCTGATGTAGTGTTCCATCCCATCGCATCGCATCGGTCCCGACGTTATTCGATAGTATGTAGGGTGCGATAAATTACATGTAACCCCTTGCGTTCTTTAAGTTCTCTGCCGAGCTTGGAAGGCATGCCTTTTGCCTAATGATCGTATTTCAGTAGGGAAACTTTTTTGGCTGAGCCTTTGTGTGGTTACATCCTGCCGAAGCGATAGAGAGATTTGTGGTGCTGGTGCAAGTTTGGGAAAGAATGCTTGTGAAGAAAGTGTAGTATCCTCGAAAAAAACATCAAGACTTTATTTTTATTTTTGTGGTTAGATATTGTGGGGTATGGCACTTGCCACTTGGCAGGAAGGATCATTTCTCAGAAAGCTCTATTTTTAGGCAAATTTTTCATTGACGTCATATGATAACCCCTTTACTGATTCATTACCACCAAGCTTTCAGTATTATCAATGAAACAGGTGACAAGAAGCTGCAGGATATAGAGAGATTTTTGAGTGTATGAATGAAGCCCTGCAGCTTATGTTTACAAAAGGTAAAAGGTACTACTGGCGACATCAATACGAATGTAGCCGTCGACAGCTATCCTTCCGAAATTACACAGCCAGTGCCTGTAACGATAATCTCATGCTGGCTGAGATATTTTCCGGCAGTCGTGGTTTTGTCATGAGCATTGAGAGCAACATTTCGCGGTATTCCCAAAAAATCTTAAAATGTTAATATAGTTTATTCGATAACAAATCCGAAGGCCTGTTCATAAACAACGTAGATTTTTTCAGGCCATCTCAGACCCAAGGAAAAAAAATATTACCAAACTATTACTAGAACTGGGATAGCTGAACAAGAAACTAGTTAGCACCATACTAGCACACCTCAATCCTAGCACGGCTTAACCCTAGCACCCGCCTAGCACCCATTAGCTATTCCAGTGAAAATTAAACAAAACACATGAAAGACATAACACACATGTGGAATGTCTCAAACAAAAACATAATTGAATAAAAGGCCAGAGGCTCGTCTGAGACGGAGTTCAGTATCAGTCTATCCTAGTAGCTCCGACAATTAAGTTGTCGTTAATTTAATATCCTAAACCCTAATGTACGCACCCGAAGAAAGCAGTTGATCACAGATGATACCTGGGGGAAGATAATGTAGCGGAGGAACGCCAAAGCCACGATAGAGCGAGCGAAAACACGAGGAGCCAAAGCCATAGTCCGTCAGCGCTATTCGGCTCTCGAGAAGGAAATTAATCGCTCATGTACACGAGACAAAAGAGCGTGGGCGGACTCCCTAGCCGACGGAAGCGAGAAAACCGCAAACACCAACGACATCCCTGCTCCTCTACAATGCATTACGTCGCCTTAGTTGGACCAAGATGAATGCTACGATGCCCGTGAAAACCACGTCTGGACAGTTACTGACCGACCCGGCTGATCAGTTGAAACGCTGCAGCGCGCTGGTTCGAGCACTTTGGATACCTTTTCAAGTGTCGGCAACGCCATCTACACCTCAGAATGATCCGCCAAGGGTTCGACGCATTACCCGTGTCAACACCGAAGCTCCATCAGTGCAGGAGATAGAAACAGCCATCCGTTGCATGAAATCGAACAGGGTCCAGCGGTCGATCGCATATCAGCTGAGATGCTCAAAGCTGACTCCGTAGTATCCGCACAATTACTGCATCAATTATTCTGTAACATATGGCCGCGATATTTCCGGCCGACTGGATGCAAGGCGTCTTAGTAAAGGTACCCAAAAAGGGTGACCTGACTGTATGCGATAATTGACGGGGCATCATATTACTGTGTATCGTTCTTGAAGTCCTCTGCAAAGTGATCCTTAACCGGATACAGGAGAAGATTGACGCAACTTACCGACGGCAGCAAGCAGGATTCCGTGCCGGACGATCCTGTGTGGACCATATTTTCACGCTCCGTATCATTCTGGAGCAAATCAATGAATGCCAAGAGTCTCTCTACCTGGTGTTCATTGATTACGAAAAAGCTTTCGACCGTCTCAATCACGAAAACACGTGGGAAGCCCTCAGGCGCATTTTCGTGCAGAGTACTGCACAACGGTATTGTTGGGTACACAACTTTTCTGGAGGTAGGTTCGTTGCACTTACCTGGATTAGCAGCACCAACGACTTACCCAGAGCCACCGCCTGCACCGATGAAGGAATGCCGACAGCTGCTCTCGTTGCAGCCACCGGCCACTGGATGCCGACAACCGTGCACGCCACGGTTACCAGCCACCGATGAGGAAATGCCGACAGCTGCGCTCGTTGCAGCCACCGACGGGGACACACACTCGCTACCGACGACCGTGTTGGCCACGATCACCAGCCGACGTTGGGGAATGCCGACAGCTGCACTCGCTGCAGCTACCGACGGGGAAACACTCGCTGCCGACGACCGTGCTCGCCACGGTCACCAGCCGACGTTGGGGAATGCCGACAGCTGCACTCGTTGCAGCTACCGACGGGAAACACTCGCTGCCGACGACCGTGCTCGCCACGGTCACCAGCCGACGTTGGGGAATGCCGACAGCTGCACTCGTTGCAGCTACCGACGGGGAAACACTCGCTGCCGACGACCGTGCACACCACGGTTATCAGCCACCGCTACCAAGAACCTCCGCTCGAAGGACCACGGCTGGATTGCCGAACTCGCGCTCGATCTGCCCGCCGCCGCTTGTTTGTCGATGATAACGCGAGAGGAGGGACGCCAAAAAGGAAGGAAAATGTTTCCGAATAACTATTAGAATAACTCTTGGCATCCACTCCTTCGGTATCACAACCAATCAAGCACGGCACGGACACAGCTACTCCTCCTGATGCACCGAACGCACCGCACCACGGCTTGGTCAACGACGACGCTAAACAGGACGCAACACGTTTGCCCTCCTGGCCGCCACCGCTGACTTGGGAAGAAACGGCACACACACGACGTCGACTCGCAAGAAGCAGCGCACACACCACTGACTCGGCTTCGGTCGAAGGAAAGAAGAAACCACTGCAGCCACCACCACTGTTCGGCTCGAGTGAAAGAAAAAAACTTGCTCGCTGCTCCGTTCACGACGACGGTTTATTAATGACTGTTAGAAAATGAACAAAATGGATACAATATATAGGGTTTTCTCTTAGTGAAATTAGACGGTCATCGCTCCTCTCGCCGCGTAGTAGGCTCCGCCCATTCGGAGCACAAATAACCAGAAGCAGTCTGGCAGGAATCGCTTCGTTCGCATATAACCGGTGGTCGACAGCTGCAAGGCATTTGTTTATTCTGCACGCGCAGGGCGCGTACAGGTATTTTGTCCGATCACATCCGGATCGTTGCTGGAGTGAGGCAAGGATGTATACTATCACCGCTACTGTTCCTCATCGTAATCGACGAGATACTGGTAGGTGTGATTGACCGTGAACCAAATCGTGGATTGCTGTAGCAGCCCATTACCATGAAGCACCTATGATTTCGAATTGGCTGATGATGTTGCTGTCCTAGCTCAACGGCGTCGTGATATGTAGAGCAAGCTCGATAATCTTGCCAATCGCTCCTCAGCGGCAGGTCTTACCATAAACGTCAACAAGACCAAATCGTTGGATGTAAACACGGTCAACCCTTCTAGCTTCATGATAGCTGGACAATGAGAGGAGAATGTTGAAAGCTTACAATATCTTGGTAGCCAAATGGCGGCCGACGGCGGCACCAAGATGTCGATGCCTGCGGTATATACACTCCCGGTCAAAAGTTTGGGGTCACCCCCTCAAAAACATGTCATTTTTTTAGGCCCATATCTCCGCCAATTTGCGTCCGATTTCAAAACCCTAGGTTTAATTCAAAAGATAATAAGTCAAAGACACTTTGAACATGATTTAAAAGAAACTTTTCAAAAAAATTTGTATGTAAACTTAACCCAAAGTTGCCAAATTTTCTAAAAAATGAATATAATCGTACGGCAGTATCGCTGGAAGTTGGGTCGACCAAATTTTAAGATGAGAGCGGTAATATGACCCATTTTCTATTAGCTTTCAACTGCTTTTTACAGAACTAAGCTAAAAAATCTAGAAAAAAAAGTTATTAAGTAAATTAATCCTTGATGTCATCGAACAAAAGTTTGGGGTCATCCCTCAATATGATGTATCGGCCAAAAGTTTGGGGTCACTATCGTAAAACATGGAAAAGTGATTTGGTGATATCTTCGTCATCTATAGTTCAATTTTAATTATTTTTGGCTCATTTCAAAGATAATTAACTAAATTTACGTTTGATGTCTTTAACTTAACGTATTTAACGATTTTTGTATATAAAAATGTTATGTAAAGTTAGCACATTTTACCACGCTTCAAAAAATGAGGCAACTTTACGTTAAGTTTTAGTATGTAAATTTCAACAAATATGTGTGGTTCAATGTCTATGCAGTAAGTATCAATGTCTATGCAGTAAGTATCAAGCCAAGAAGAATTAAAATTGAATGAAAGATGGCAAAGATATCAACAAATCACTTTTCCATGTTTTAC
Organism: Aedes albopictus; assembly: GCF_035046485.1. Lineage (NCBI taxonomy): Eukaryota > Metazoa > Arthropoda > Insecta > Diptera > Culicidae > Aedes > Aedes albopictus. The sequence continues at coordinate 194,859,141 of NC_085138.1, read as the reverse complement.
GATAGTGACCCCAAACTTTTGGCCGATACATCATATTGAGGGATGACCCCAAACTTTTGGTCGATGACATCAAGGATTAATTTACTTAATAACTTTTTTTCTAGATTTTTTAGCTAAGTTCTGTAAAAAGCAGTTGAAAGCTAATAGAAAATGGGTCATATTACCGCTGATCAGTACGCTGATTAATGTACATAGAGTAAAGTGGGGCAAAAGTTCGAGTGGGGCAAGAGTTTCTTTTGAAGTTTTTGAGCTCAATTCAAATTATTTCTTCCGGGTGTCAAGGTTGTTCGAACCCTTTTTGAAAAAGAGTCTTTCACTCCAAAAATTATGAAAATTGATCAATATTTCGAGAAGTTATGACAAAATGTTGGGTTTTGATCAAAAAATTGTAACATGCGATGGCCCTTCCAACGCATGGAATGAAATTTTAATGAAATCGAATTGGATATTTTGTGTTGGGGCGTAACTAGGTATATTTTGAAGATGCTCTAGCATGTATAACTTTTTGCAAAAAAGATTTGGAAATCGTATTTTACACATAGTGGGGCAAAAGTTCGAATTGTGGGGCAAAAGTTCGAGTCATGTGGCAACTTTAGGTATAAACCTAAAATTCTGCAAAATGTACATATTATCTCTAAGTGTGATGGAACTAGTGAGAAAATTCGATTAAAGTTGAAAAAAAATGTTGTTTTATCTGAATTTGGCGGAAAACTACTAATTTTTGGTGCAGTACATTTAACCCTGATTTGGGTAAAATCCAAATCAAATTTTAAAGTGTATTCCAGTTCTAACATCAAATATTAAGTGGTTTCAGGTATTCCTATTACCAAAGTGTCAAAATAGTGTGCTACGGTTAGCGAAATTCCACAAACACTAGATTCGAACTTTTGCCCCAGTGGTGGGGCAAGAGTTCGAATAAAACACACACATACAAAAAGTGTTGTAACTCAAAATTGAAAAGACAATTGGGTTTTTAAATTAAGAAAAATGTATCGATTTTTTGATTTTATACGAAAGAGCACCTTTTTCTGAGCCACCATGATTTTTTTTCAGATTTTTAGAACTTTATTTTGGTACCTAAAATCAATTTCAAAGAGCTTTTTTGAAATCACCTTTTGACAGCTGAGTAACTGTTTGACAGCTCCACCCAGTACAAAATGCGACGAGGGGTGATTCGACAAATCGCTCCCATACAAACTTCAAAATGATTTTTAAATAGGTTCCCGGTCACCAAAATTCATGAAAATTTGGATTTTGGCTCAGTTTCGCATGCAGATTCAGAATATGTAATTATCTTAACACCGCTAAAGAAGCCAATTGCCGTAACTTTGTTTAGCAAAATTTTAGCTCATGGATGGAAGAATCACCACACGGTATTTATTTATTTTTATCTGCTTCGATTTTTTGAAATAGGTTGAATTATCAACTAAGGTCGAACTTTTGCCCCACCTTACTCTATGTATATAAGTTTGACCTTGTAAATAGTTTTGAATTTGAATTAAGTTAAGTTAATCTAAACTAGACATAAGATCAACACAACACACAATTAATTATAACCCGTCACCATATTTCTACACAACACTGTACCCATATAAATCTAAGCCCATTCCCATCCCATTAGCGGATCCGCGAATCGTTTAAGGAGACACGTAACCGCGACGGGAAGCGTTACGATTTTACGTGATCTCCGTCGGTCGTTCGTTCCGCGCTCGCGTAGAAGCATCACGTGACGCGACGGGAAGGAGCAAATCGTGCGATTTCCGTGTGTTTCCGTCGTTTTCGTGTAAGAGCAGCACAACGCGACGGGAAGGAGTAATTCGTGCGATTTTGTGTTGTTCACGTCCGGTTCGCGCAGTCAAAGTGATTCGTGGTGGTAGTTAGTGATGGCAAGTCGGAAGTTGAAGAAGTTAGCGGAGGATAAGCTGATTCTCAAGCGGGTGTTGGCAACACGAGATGTGGTGGAAGGGTTCGTGGAGGAGTACGACCATGAACGGGACGTCGGTGAAGTTGCTGTGCGATTGGAGACGCTCAACAGGACAAACAGGGAGTTCCTGCATATCCAGTCCGAGATCGAGAAGCTAGACTCAGAGGAGAACTTCGACCAACACATGACGGTGCGGAACGATTTCGAGAATCGCTTCTGCAGGTTGAAGGCCTTTCTACTCGCCAAGAAATCGACGTAGCGGAGCCAACCGCTTCTGAATTCAACAATGGCGTCATCAACCTTCGGATCGCTGCATAACGCAAGCAGTTTCCATCATCGTTTGCCGAAAATCGATCTGCCGAAATTCTCTGGAGACGAATCACGCTGGATTTCGTTTCGAGACAACTTCCTATCCATGATCCATGGGAATGTGGACATCCCAGCGGTGAACAAGTTGCAATACCTACTGCAATCGTTGGAAGGAGATGCCAAGAAGCCGTTCGAGAGTGTCGACATCCAAGCGGACAACTACGCTTCAACATGGGACGCGCTCATGAAGCGATACGACAATAAGCGGTTTTTGCGGAAGGAGTTGTTCCGACGGTTGTTCGAACTGTCATCGATGAAGCGCGAGTCAGCCCAGGAGCTGAATACTCTGGTGGATGATTTTCAACGGCACGTGAAAGCTCTGGGGAAACTCGGTGAACCAACTCAACATTGGGACACCCCGCTGACATTCATCCTCTGTAACAAGCTCGATCCCTATACATTGCGTGCCTGAGAGCAGGAAACTCGACAGAAAGACGAGGTGAAGTACGACGAACTGATCGAGTTCCTCACGCAACAAGTCCGCATGTTGAAATCAGTAGCGAGTGATCTCCAGTATCGTTCCCAAGGGCCCAGCATCAAGGTGGCCGGCCCGACTCCGAAGATATCCACCATAGTCAAGTCCATCGTCAACAGTGCTACCAATGAACCCATGTTGGATGCTTCGCCATGCCACGCCTGCTCACAGAAGCACCAGCTGTTTCAATGTCCGACGTTTGCCAACCTGTCTGTTGTGCAGCGTCGTGAGTTGATCTCACAGCGAAGTTTGTGTTGGAACTGTTTCCGACCGAACCACCAAGCGAAGGTGTGCAAATCCAAGTTTTCGTGCAGAACGTGCCACGCCAAGCATCATACGTTGCTGCACGACCAAGCAGCCCTTCCAGAGCCTATACCGAACCCTGTCGGCTTGTCGAATACCTCTACGCAGCACCCGATTCCAACCACGTCAGCGAACGTGGGGACCGATGGATTGTCGAATCCACCCCAAGTGAACCTCTCCGTTCAGTCAAGCAGAAGCACGGTCCTATTGGAAACGGTTGTCCTCTCCATCGTTGACAAGCACGGCAAGGAAATCACTGCCCGAGCACTCCTCGATTCTGCTGCGATGTCAAACTTCATCAGCAAGAAGCTGGCAAACACTCTTGCCACCCGTCAAGACATCGTTGATGTTGCAGTAGCAGGAATTGGAGAATCCACGAAGCAGATCAAGCGGCAGATCTCCGCAACGATCAAATCCCGAATCACGCCCTTCTCCACCACACTCGAATTCCTAATCATGAAGAAGCCCACAGCCAATATACCCACAATCGCCATCAATTCCGCATCGTGGAACTTGCCAAAGGTTCCGCTGGCCGATCCAAACTTTAACGTTCCGAGCATGATCGACATCATCATCGTCGGTGAATGTTACCAGGAAATCCATACAGGTAACCGTCTGTCAATCGGAGATGGTCTGCCTTTCCTGGTTGACACCCGTTTTGGATGGACAGTATCTGGAAAAACTGTCATAAATTCCTCTGTTGCTACCTGTCGACAATCGACCGGTCACTAGAAACAGCGCTTCAGAAGTTCGATGCCGTCGATCATGGCCCCACGAATTCCATCGAAGAAAAACGATGCGAAGAAATCATTGCCAATACTACCACCCGAACTCACTCCGGAAGGTACGTCGTCCGCCTTCCTCGGTCCGAAGATCCGCAAGTCACCCTCGGCAACTCTCGCACGATTACCACCCAACGCTCCAATGGCCTCGAGAGACGCCCAGAGAAAGATTCCGCCTTGAAGCAAACATGCCACGAGTTCATCGACGAATATCTCCACTTCGACCACAATGTTGTTGATAACCATCCCCAAGTGCGGGACAGGCCACTTCCACCCAAAGCTACAAGATGAATGGAAGAGAACCGAGCTCCTCATGTCACCCGACGCGGTTGTCGCAGCAAATAGTGTGTCAACGATTCAGTCAAATACCGAAGGATATTCCCGAAACCACGTCCCCGGGACTAACAACCCAGCCGATGAGCTCCCGGGCAGAGTTCAACCTACCAAACTACCAAACCAATTTCAAAGGAGGAACGGTCCAGCATGGCTCTCTGAATTCCCAAGTCAGTGGCACCACGCAAGCGTCCTAAATGAAGAATCCCCATCGACTGCCGAAGAAGCACGCAAGATTGCGCTGATTTCATCAGCATGTGAAGAAGTCCAGTTCTCCGATTATGTGTTCTCCCGCTGCTCCACGTACACCAAGTTTCGTCGAGTAGTTGCGTACTGCCTCAAGTACATCCGTTTCCTCAAGGCTGCAGTACGAAGGAAGATCCGGACGAACTTCAATCGTGGTCGTCAAAGAAGAAAACCTTCCACCCGCACAGTGTCCTCTGAGTCGCATCACGTAGCTTTACCCAGGGATAGATGGAGTCGTCCGTGTAGTCATTCCGAAGACAGCTATCGCGGAAAACATCGTACGCCCAACCGCAAAGGTAATCTTCCTCCCAATATCTACCAATGTCGACAAACCACCCGAACAGTAAGCAGAAGCTACAAAGATCGGCAGAGCAGTCCGAAACTGTCTCAACGCATATGTATATGGATTGCGAACAGGTGATTACCGTTCCAAAAACTCTACCAGTCCCTGTTCGTTCTACCGGATCTTTCTTTCGCAGAACCCGTTCGCTCTCACCACCAAATCATCTCGCCGCTCTCGTTTGAACTCCTACGCGTCTGCTGAATGGGCCAATTCAGGCAGCATCCGACGGATGAATCAACTAGCACCCGATGGTGGTCGTCATCGTCGATCCGTAAGCCGAAGTCATCCGAACTCGAAGAGAGTGTGAGAGGATCGCACCGAGAGAGAATGTTGAAACAGTGAGGCTGTTTCAAGGTGGCCGGAATGATCAGTACGCTGATTAATGTACATAGGGTACTGGTTCCCTTATTAAGCATGTGGCTCCCATTTTCATCCTACGAAAAACAAAGGATTGAAGCGTTGTTTGTTTTGTTTCTTATTTTTGTATTTTTTGTTAGGAGTGAGCACGCATGAAAACAAAAAGAACGGAATCAATCGGTGCCGTAATCGCTAGTTTTCGAATAGGATGAATATGGGAACGTGAGATTACTGATGGAACACATACCCTATGTATATAAGTTTGACCTTGTAAATAGTTTTGAATTTGAATTAAGATAAGTTAATCTAAACTAGACATAAGATCAACACAACACACAATTAATTATAACCCGTCACCATATTTCTACACAACACTGTACCCATATAAATCTAAGCCCATTCCCATCCACGAAGAAGAACACAAGAATTGTTACGCAACACCATATCCAACCTAGCAATAGTACGAAAGACAACCAAAACGATCGGTCGCGTTCTATTCTTTGACCCGTTCTTCCGCGTAATAAATCAAGTGCAGTGCAAATCAGATCAACCCAATTTCTTTCACGATCCGAACCTACATCTGCGGTGGTGGCCAACGGTGCACATTGGTCGGGCTCCATACAAAGGGGCCGCCAAAACTTAAAAAAAACGGAATTGATATTTTTAAACTTTTTTTCGCCTTATAACAAAGATAATGTATTGTAGTTTTATGATTCTTAATTAAAAGCATACCATCTTTTGTATTTCAATGACATTTTCACTGCCAAAGTGGCCTAAGTCAAAAAATTGAAAAATGAATTATTCGAAAAAAGTAAAATAATAATATTTTGAGAATGGAATATATGCTTCATGTTATCCAGCATATGAAAGCTTGTTATTGGACTGTTTGAATGCGCATATGGTGCAAAATTAATATGTCACAAAACTTTTCAAATTTTCATATATTGTACCTTAGGAATTTTGGTAATTTTTAAGTTAAAAAACGGTTCGTGTCGTCACGTGTCGCCGCAATTTCGAATAGTACATCTTAAACATCATGCTTAAAGCTGCATAAAAACGTTTAAACTTTTTGCAGAAATTTGCAGTTTTTCAATTTAGAGCTATTTAAAAAAGTCGTGTTTTTTCATATGTTTTACGTTATTTTTCCATTTTTGACTGAAATAAAATTTATCTGCCCACATTTTTCACACGTTTTGAACAAACTTGATTCAATTTGATCGAAAGATGATCATTGAATTAAATTCAAATTGATTTTCTAACAAAAAACGCAAAAAATGTAAGGTTTGCTGATTTTCCCGTTTTTGAAATTATTGAAGTTACGTAATTTTTGAATACCCCTTTTTAAACACTAAAAATACTATATAACATATCTAGACAACCTATAACTTCGATTAAACACATAAAAAGAGTTTTGGCCAAACTTTATCTTTTTCCGACCATTGTGCGGTGGCAATAATCAAATTAACCGTCGATTGAACCTATCGTGCGCGGGTGTGTAAAGTGAGAAATTTGGGAGAAACAGGTGTTGTGACGCATCTGGAAAGCGATCAGTGATTAGCCAGTGAAGAGATCCTAGAGGGATTATCATCGTTCACGTGATTTGGTGCGCCGCTATTGCTCATAGCGGAAAGTAAAACCTCCGGTGGCCGGCAACTTGAGCTCCACGCTCGAACAACCGCTCTCATCTTAAAATTTGGTCGACCCAACTTCCAGCGACACTGCCGTAAGTGTATATTCATTTTTTTAGAAAATTTGGCAACTTTGGGTTAAGTTTACATACAAAATTTTTTGAAACAGTTTCTTATTGGAAATTCGTGGACTGGGTTGATAGTGAGGTCTAGGTATTAACGAAAACAACACAGATTGTTTTATTAAAACGACTGCTTCGCAGGAGAGCTTGATTGGGAATGACTTATTTTTTCTACAACGATCGTACACGTCAAGTTATCACCGCCTACTACTTCAACACCCCCTCTCGATCGTTAGGTCATGTAGCTGCAGCGGCAAGGATTCAACGAAACGTCGGTTCACGGATGATTGCTTTTGGATCCCTCCAGTATGGTCGATAAAGCCAACTTGCGTTGCGAAACTCGGAAAGTGCATGCAGATCACAACAAACCTCGTCAATCCAGGAATTGCTTGTTGATCGTGAGTTTCTTAAGGATTCCTCTGCACCTGCATATTCTGCTTGTAGCATCTGTTTCGGTCCAGGTTCCTTTCGAATCCGATACCGTTTCTCCATATTATTTCTCTGCTGTCCGCCCGTGTCGACAACATCGTTTGCCGCATGGAATGATGATGCATCTATAGAATCAGAGAAACCAGCAGCAGAGGGTATTCCAAATCTAGTTGAACGATTTGGGAACTTACCTAGAGGCACGCGCTCCCGTTCGCTACGCCTCGTGTTTGACTCCAAGCAGTCGTCACATTTTTTCTGCGAAGGGAGCGCCTTAGGGGTTTCTTCTTTCTTGCACCTTTTCAATTGATCCATCTCATTGATTTCTCCAACCGATTGTTCACCAGAGTCTTCAATGTTGCGTTCCCGAAGAATTTTCGGAATTTCTGCTTCCCCCTCTGGATCAGTTGGCCTTTTCGGTTCTTCAAAACTTCTTCTAATTTGAGGCCGATGCTGCCGCCGATTATTTGCTTCTACCGCCCGAATTTTCAACTCCAGCTCGTAAGAACTTCCTCTCAGATGCGCTTCACCAACTACTTCATCGTTGAGCTTGAACTGCGCACGTCGTCCAGAGAATAACAGGTCAATGCAGGCTTGCGCTAACTTCCTCACTGATAGCCGGTTCACTTGCAATTCCAGAACGACGATCACATTCTTCATACGGATTTCAACGCCTCTTTTTGATGAACCGGTGAACTCTCCAATGTACTCTCCTTTCAGCAATACACCGTCTTTGGCCACATCTACAAAGATTGGATCCTTCAGCTTCCGCACATCTTTCAGATAACGCACATCGTTGATAAAATGATTGCTGCTTCCCGAGTCCACGCAAAAACGTATCGATCCAGTATCCGACGAACTTTCAGCACGAGATGCCATGAACGTAACTGCCTTTCTATTCGTCACTGAATAATTCTCACAGTCTTCAGATTCGTCCCTGCGGCAATCCTTCTTCATATGCCCTGACCGTCCGCAACGATGGCACTTACCAGCAAACTTCTTTGGCTCACGCTTCTTCCAACCTCCGAGAAATGCCGCACCAATATTCTCATTTGAATCATCTTGCCGATCCATCCGCTTTGCTTCTTCGGCCAGCAGTCGCTGTTTGACTACTTCCAACGATAGATCCTTTTCAGCAAGGTTTTCAAGGGCCGTTACCAACGCGTCGTAGCTATCCGGTAATGTCAAAAACAACTGTGCCACCAAATCATTTTCATCCATTTTGGCACCCGCAGACTTCAGTTGACGAACGAGATCATCAAATGCTTGAAAGTGGCTTCGCATCGACGAACTTTCTCTCATCCGTAGTCTTGCCAACTGCTTCCTCAACAGGGTCTGATTGGACACGGAGCGTTTGGCAAATGTGTCTTCTAAGGCCTTCCACATCGCCCAGGCTGTTTCTTTCTCACGAACCACCTCGAGGCATTCATCCGCAACAAAACTCACCAATAGCGACTTGGCCTTCCTGTCCATTTGTTCCCACTTCAGATTATCTGCTGCGCTTCCTGCCGAAACATCTTCCTTCAATACCGACGAGACTTCTGCCGCATCCAGAAACAGCTTGACCCGAAAACGCCAGTTTTCATAATTGGGTCCGGTCAGCTGCGGAATCCCTTCCTTTCCAGTGGAGCACATAACCTATTGGAAGTTCGGGGACTGGGTTGATAGTGAGGACTCGGTATTAACGAAAACAACACAGATTGTTTTATTAAAACGACTGCTTCGCAGGAGAGCTTGATTGGGAATGACTTATTTTTTCTACAACGATCGTACACGTCAAGTTATCACCGCCTACTACTTCAACATTTCTTTTAAATCATGTTCAAAGTTTCTTTGACTTATTGCTAATTTAGAGAAAACTTTCCGTTTCACGGCAGAACGAAAAGCTACCGCAGCTGTCAGACTACTGATTTTCACTGAGGTATCATCGATCTACTTTAGCGAGCCCTAGCGATGCCTTGGATAGCCTTGGAAACGACGCCGATGATCATTGTTTGTTGTTGGTTTTCAGTTCAATTCACCTTGCAAGCATGCTTTGATTTGGCCTTCAGTTTCAATGATAGGATGATTTTCAAGCCTGCGGTAGGACTTTGACAGCTGCGGTAGAACTCGGCGGCTACCGCAGAGTGGAAATTTTTCTAAAAATCCGCAATATTATCTTTTGAATGAAACCTAGGGTTTTGAAATCGGACGCAAATTGGCAGAGATATGGGCCTAAAAAAATGACATGTTTTTTAGGGGGTGACCCCAAACTTTTGAACGGGAGTGTAATTCGTGCATGGTGGCCTCACAATTGGATCTCCAATGTGGAGCTCCATCGGATAGCGACAAAAACTCGGGAGCGAAAGTGGAGGTGGATCGCAGGGGCGGAAACGGAATCTGCAAGCCAGCGTTAGACTGGAACCCAGCAGGACATCGCAGCAGAGGCAGGCCCAGACGCTCATGACGGCGCAGCCTCAACAACGAAATTTAGCAAGTCGACAGAAATTTGACCTGGCCACAGGTCAAGGCGATGGCTGGCAATCACCCAGGTCCTCAATTCGGTCCTCTGAACCACCGTGGGTGCCCAGTACTGAAAGTAGTAAGTAAGTTATGGCTCTTAAAATCAGTGCTGGAAATTTCATTTCGTCATATCTAAATTCAACCATCTACAGCTCATTAAAGAAGCTTAACCTGAGAATATGGTATATGAAAAACTTGTGCGGCTAGACTAGTTCTGCAAGAAAGTCACGGAAAAACCGCTATTTTTCGAATATTTAAGGAAAAAGTCACGGACTATCTTTGAAAGTGATTGTAAGTTACAATCGATCACCATAAGATAAGTAGACACGACACTCGCGTCGCGTTTCGTGATTGCCTACACAGGTATAGGCGTATTCTTTACTATGCGGATTCATACAATTATTTGGCAAAGAATACTTTTCCCAATTGTATTGAAATCTACTTCACGTTTAACCTTGCCCCACCTGTTTAACTTACCCATATAGGAATCTTTACTGTACATATGTTAGTAACGGTATCATCTTTACTTGTTAGATTTATTGTTGCTCCGCACACATAAACTTTTAATAATTGTATTCGCCCTCGAAATGTCGTTTCTGAAGTCGAATCAATATTTGTATTTCCTTGCCATGCCAAGGTGTACAAAAGCTCGAACGAATTTACATCATTCTGAGAGACACAAAAATTGGTTTAGGACAACACAAATAAATAAATAATCCCTCGGCTCATACCTTGGGATCAAATGCGGTGGTAACTTCTAATTAAAACAGACGAGATCCCCCGTCGCCATGCATATTACATAAGGTGATTCGACATCAGCCTCTCGCAGATTTGTGCGTTTGTTTACTCAACAATTGGGTCTAGATTCGAATCATAAATAAATAAAATCCTTTTACTAAATAAACACGCACTGCTTGGGTAATTTGCGGAAAAAGTTGCATGTGTACACCGAAGCTCAAGTGGGAACCAACATTTTACGCGTCACTTAAAACTTGGTTATCGCAGCAGTGGGCCCTGCCTTACATCAAACGAATCTTTCCGCCAAGTGACATGATGCCGGTAGAATTAATAAATGTGTAGGTACTATGTACCCACATCAGAAGCAGAGCTAACGACCGAAGGTGGTTGCAAGATAACCGTAAAATTGCTCTTTAAAATCTAATTTACCTTTTAATGAGAAATATTCCCACTTTCCGACCATTTTTCCTGCTCGTCGTCGATACCCCGGAGGCAGAGGAAACGGAAACACCGCTAAAATGACATGGATTAGATTGCGAGTCTAATTAGATCTTCGAAATTACTCTGAAACGAGGGAGAAACCCCCGAGATAATAATAGTCCGGTTCGGTGGCGGGCTACCTACATATAACCGGTCGCAGCCACAAGTCGAGTCCCTGATCTTGGAGTGGATTTTTAGAGAACAAATAGGTTTCCTTGAGTCGAAAATTTGTTGGAATCTCTCATTAGTTTACACGTTTTAAAAATGCTTTATGGTTTTGCCGTTAGAAGGTGCAACCTGCGCAGTCCACGTATTACTCCTAAATGTTTCGCTCAAATACCTTTTATCAGGCCCATGAGATATAAAAAATTTCCATTTTTTCTTTTCTGGTCAGAAGGCGTATCCTTAAACTCGAAGCTACTGAAAGGGCCCGACCTACTGACTCAGTTATTTGCCGTTTTCGCCAGTTCCCCGTGGCAATTTGTGGGGACATCAAAGATATGTTTCACCAGATCTCTATCCGTGAACAAGATCGTCCGGCGCAGTGTTTCCTTTGGCGAGACAACCCGACAAATCCTGTGCAGATTTACATTATGAATGTAGCCACCTTCGGCGCAACCTGCTCACCCGCATCTGCACAATACGTCAAATGTCGACGACTATTTGGACAGCTTTAAATGGCGCCAATGGATAACATTCTTCCCGAAGCTCAACGAAGTGAAAATTTCCCGGTGCTACTTCCGCCCAACATCGCAGATCTTCAAGTGAACACTTTCATCGATGCTATCGATGTGGCGGTATATTTTCGGCTAGTGCACGAAGGTCACATTCAATCAGCACTTGTGGGAGGCAAAAGTAAAGTTGCACCTTTAAGGACAAACGTCTTGACATCCCGCTTCAACAGTGCATGAGAACTTCAGACGCACAAATCTTAAAGGCGAACCCGGAGAAAGCAGTGGAGGACAGTTGGTACTTTTAGAAAGATAGAGGAGCGAAGGAACCCCAAAACCGTGATAGAGCGAAATAGGCGAAAACAGCGAAAACAGGCTCTCGAGAAGGAAATAGTTTATAGTTTAATAGTTTATTTTCAGAATTATGGGATCCTATTACAATACAGTATCATTAAGGACAAGGAAACAACCATAGAGTTTTTACTGAAGGATATTTAAAAGCTTAACTTTGAAACTAGAACTTAATCAATTAACTGAGATCTTAAAAATTGTACATATAGTTAGCAAGCATCTTAGATTTATAGAGATTTTTTGAAGGCGTTAAAGGTGGGCTTCATCTTGGTCTCCAGGGGAAGGCTGTTCCATACGCTGACACCATAAATTAGTACACTCCTTCTCAGTTAAGTTGAGTGTGGTGGGAGAGTTCTGCTACGCTGCATCTGGCCATGCTGTAGGTGTTGTTGGATGTAGTCTGGATGCTCCAGAAGATATCCCTTACGCATACAGCAGCAGATTCAGTAACGATAGTTGACATGCAAGTCTCGGCCAAATACGCAGTTTCTTACGGCCGCCGTAGTGTCTCGTGATCGCAGACGGTGTACGAAACGAATAGCAGATTAAAAACAACGGTGAAGTCGATCTTTCAAGGCTGCACTTAGTCCCGGGGTATAGACAACATCACAGTACGTGAAATAGGGCCCTATTACGGCTTGCACTAGCTTACGGAGTGTTTCAGCAGGTAGTACCGAAAAGAACCTTCGAAAGGTCCGAAGTGTCCCGTAAACCTTTGCGATCACGTCGTTCACCTGGTTGCACCACTTGAGATGCTTATCCATATGGAGGCCGAGGTTGATGACTCTGTCCATCGATTTCTGCGATGGGTCCAGCCACATTAGCGTGGCTCAAAATACCACATGTCAAAAAGTTCGATGGGCCCCCTTCTCATTTCGTTCAATATGACGCCACGATGCTCTGGTCAAATTTTCAGCTAAATCCGTTAACATTTGGGTGGTGCTAAACTCATTTGAATTTTGTATGGGAGTTTATATGGGAAAACATCGTTTTTAGCATTTTTCTCATGAGGGGCACTATTTTTACTTAAAACACATAACCGATTGTATTGAACTATAGTCTCACATGTACTGAAAAACTTTGTCAAAGACCGCAAAGTCATTCGAAGTTTGTAGGAAAAGATATTACACGCAGACCATCTGGTGGTGCTTAACATTTAACTTGTAAAGGAATAACAATAGCAATAAAATCTCATTGAATGGGCCAGTATTGTCTAGGCTATAGCTTTTTTCGCAAGTGTCTGATCACGTAGCGGTCTTCGACAAAGTTTTTCGGCATATCCCATGCTACATTTCTATAGGATCGATTACGTGTTTTAAGGGAAATTGGAACCCCTCAGAAGAAAACTGCAAAAAACGATGTTTTCCCATATAAACTCCCATACAAACTTCAAACAAGTTTAGCACCGCCCTAATGTTAACGGATTTAGCTGAAAATTTGACCAGAGCATCGTGGCGTCATATAGAACGAAATGAGAAGGGGGCCCATCGAACTTTTTGACATGTGGTTTTGCCATACAAGCTTGAGCCACCCTAAGCCACATAAATTTGGAACTCATCGGCGTATAGGTGGTTGTTGCAAAGAAGGGTATTTGGAAGGCTATTAATATATAGCGAGAAGAGTAAAGACCGGTCCAAAAAGTATGGACGCAGTAAAAAAAATTCTGGCGTTTCAAAACTATTGATGACTAGTTCTTTTTGAAAGCTACATCCTGTTGGTCATCCTATTTGCTCAGTATTTGTATGGCGGTTTTTGCGATTCCAACAGTGTGTTTCAAAATAAATGAACTTTCAGCGGAACATCTTTGAAAAAATGTGCACAAACGATATACAGAGTTTGAAAGGTCACTTAGGAAATGAACAAAATATGGTGAGAGTAAGTGAGAAAATCGTGCAACCAGCAATCAGCAACCACGGTGGGGATAACAAGTTTAAGCATAGGCAAACATTGGGTAAAAAATAAAAATCCTGCCAACTCTCGTTTGGATAAACAAATAATGAAGGTGTTTGAGTACAAGAAAAAACCAACACAAAGCAGGGTATGACCAAAAAAGTTACCATTTCGAATTCCAATGTTCATCGTGGCAAAGAACGTTTGAATTTTCTATCTTATAGTAAGCAGAAACAGCCAAAACAAAGCCCAAAACAAGAACCATCGATCAGGCCCAGACAACTGAAGACTAGGTGCGTCCATACTTTCTGGGGCAGTCTTTAGTGCACTCAAGCAGGACCCTTGTGGTGTGCCGTCACTTGACTCCTACGGTTAAGGAACGAATCAAGAAGGTTACAGGCTGAAGTAGAGAGTCCGAACTCTCGTTCGAGCTTCCTCCTTAGTAGACGATGGTTGACACTGTTGAAGGCAACAGAAAAGTCAACCAATCATAACCGTACAACAGTTATGATCGAAACCGGCATAGATGTCATGCATCACCTTGGTCAGAGCGGTGGTCGTACTGTAGTGTTTCCTATAACCGGACTGGTGTGTTGCGAGGAGAGAGGGGTCAGAAGCTTCGAGGTAATCAGAGATTTGATCCAAAAGGATTTTCTCGAGGATTTTGGATGCCGCCGGGAGCACGGTGATCGGTCGAAAATCTTTTGCTTCGGTTGGGTTGGTTGATTTCGGGATAGGTGTGACCACTGCTTTTTTTCAACACTGAGGAAAGGTTTCAGCATCAATTATGGCGTTGAACAGGTGCACGCACAAGCAACGGAAGAATGAACGGGAACAGCATTTCGATAAATGAAACAGGAATGTTGTCGCTTCCAATGGCGTTACTGTGTATTTCCCACATCTTTTTAGACACAGTGTCCACATCAGTATGTCGGAAGTTGAACGTCGAATGAACATGGATTGATCGTTGGTAGCGATCTTCCACTTGTTGATCAACGTAGGCGGCATGATCCGGAGACCGGAGAGAGTGGTGACCTTCGGCGAAGAACCGATTGAGCTGATTAGCATCAGTGGTCTCGTTTTCTGACGTATTCTTAGACGGGTTGTGGACTCCTTCTCGTTTCAAGTTGTGCCAAAGCGGTTTAGCTGGGAGGTCGCACGAGAAATACTGCTCAGCGTACCTCCGCTTGGCATTAAAGATCAATGTCTTCACCTTGTCTCGTAGTCTTACATATTCATTCCACTGTGCGTCACTCCTGCTTCTGTTTGGGTTGCGGGAAAAGAGCGAATACGCGAGGTTCCTAATTTTGATTGTTTGCTCAATTTCGGTCGTGATCCGTTTGTCCCTGATGGTAATGGTTTTCTCAGGGGCGTGCTGATCGAGAAGTGATTGGAGTTCGGATGTTAAGAGTTGGGATTTGACTTCGATGCTCCTAGACCGATAAAACGGATCCAAGTCTTTTGCTAGGAAATCTGCTTGAAGAGGACCGGGATCGGTTCTGCGGAAATTTCGAACCGTAGTTCGCACAGGTGTTGCAGGTGGAATATGTACATCGGCGATGAGGAACACGATTTCGTGATCGGAGATGTCGCCAGCGGGCGCCGTTCCGGCTCTTCGTACGGTGTGTGGTGAATCGGTTACCAAGAGGTCAATCGTGGTTGAGGTCCTGTCCGTGATTCGAGTAGCTGGCGTTGGGAGAACGGTAAGATTGAAAGTGCTATGAATTGCATGCAGGCTAAAAGCGTTGTAACTGTGTTGGGTACTGTTTACGTTGATGTTGTAGTCGCCAATTATGAACGTCCGATCAAAACCAAAGTCCAGTAGATCTAGTAGGGGTGGTGGGGGTAAAGTGGACAGGTGGGGTAAAATGGACAGGGTACAGTTTCATGGCTTTTATTGTTTTTTAAAATATTTCAACGATTGAAGCTTATGCCCAAGCATGAATCATTATACTTTTGCTGATCTTGAACATTAAAATCAAATAAACCTCTTAAAGATGACAAAAACTTTAAAAATCACGTGAAAAATCGGAAATGATGTAAAATCTGCTTATAATTGCTAAGGTTTTCTCGTAAGCTATTTTCAAATTATAACAAGTTTTACACCCTAAACCAATAAAGTCCACGTAGAAGAATATATTTGACTGAAAAAAAAAATTAAGTTTTGTAAAAAAAAAGTTTTTGAAATAATTTTAACAAAATCAGACCGTGGGGGTAAAATGGACAATGGGTTCAAATTTCACCAAAATTTCATATTTTTTTTTTTGCAAACTCCAGAATCATCAGCCGTCATAGCTATCGTAAGATAGTTGAAGTAAAAAGTTATAAAAAAATATTTTATATTCACAAAATATAATTTTCATCCAAAACAGTGCTTGTTTTTTACACTATTTTTACAATAATTATTTAAGTGTGTTTCAAAGTGTGTATTAAAAGTTTGAAAACAACAAAATAAAGGTATCGTATGAAATTTGATAGTTTGTATTGAAAAACATAGAAACAATATGCTGTTATATAACTTTTAACGACTTGTTTATTTTACCCCATCGATTGTCCATTTTACCCCCACCAATTTTTTTCACTCTATTTTGATGCACGATTTGGTGAAGAAAATAATCAAAGAAAACAATATTTTTTAAAGGCAACCCCTTACAAGATTTTTAGAGTATATCATTACCTTCCATGTTACTCGGAAAAGCAGATGGATTTTGCCGCATTTCCGCGGGAAACGACCAAAATGCTTAGGTTGTCCACTTTACCCCCACCACCCCTAGGATTTTTTTTCGTAATTAACGGCAAACAGTTGGTTGGCTACAGAGGGATTATACACCACTCCTACACCGATGTTGAGGTTGTTGACTTTCATTTGAACGACTAGAAATTCGAACCGTGATTAAATTGGGAGTCCAACGTCGAATGATGACTTCACTATGGGTTTAGCTTTGATTCCTTTTTTCACGTATAGTCCAAAGCCACCCAACCTTTTGCTGCCCCGTCCTCTCTTGGCTGGAAGACAATGCTGGATGAAATTATAGCTAGGAATACGAACTGGCCCTACTGGAGAAGATTGTTTCATCTTTACTTCTGTTATTCCAAACAGGTGGTATTTTTGTTTATCCAGCAGGAGTTTATTACTGTCGATTGAACATTCGAGGCCTCGAACATTCATGTGCCCAATGCGGAGACGTGATGAGGGCATGGTGGGGAGAATGGGCGATGATAGAGAGGATGTAGTCATGGGTTTAGGAAGGTGGTTGCTTACAGTGTAGCAGCAAATGATTCTTCTGTACCGTCGAAGAAGACGGAGGAATTATCGATCTCTGGAGGTGTGTCGGTTAGTAGCAGCAGATGGGCAGAATCTTCAACTCGGACGTAATGCTTTTGCCCAGGGATCCGATCAGAGAAATTGTTGTTTCGAACGTAGACGGACTGCAATACTCCTCTCTGTTTCAGGCGAAGGGCTAGGTTCCGTGTGCGAAACACGTCAATGGACAGTACCTCGTTAACCGTGAAACGGTATTCCAGGGAGAGGAAATGAAACGCTCATGTAGACGGGACAAAAGAGCGTGGGCGGACTCTCTAACCGATAAAGGCGAGAAAACCACTAACACCGCGACATCCGTCTCCTCTACAATGTGTTACGTCGCCTTATTTAGTAGGACTAAGATGAATGCTACTGAAAGACCATGAAAGACCGACCCAGCTGACCAGCTGAAACGTTGGTTCGTGCACTTTGTAAACCTCTTTCAGGAGTCGACCACGCCACCAACATCTCAGCGTGATCCGCCAGGAGTCCGACGCATTACCCGTGTCAACGCCGAAGCTCCATCATCGCAGGAGAAAGAAACAACCCTAGAACAGATTAGTAGACGCACTAAAATCCGATTTTTAATACAAACGTGAAATCTGTGTTGCTGTACGCCAGTGAAACTTGGTGTGTATCAGTGGATAATACTCGAAGGCTGCATGTTTTTATCAATAGATGCTTGCGGAATATAATTCGTGCATGGTGGCCTTACCGTTGATCTTCAACGTGGAGCTCCATGGTCGATATCATCAAATGCCGATAGCGACCACAAATTCTGGAGTGACAGCGGAGGTGAGTCGATCACACTCTACTCAGGGGCAGAAACGAAATCTGCAACCAATCGTTAGATTGAAACGCAGGAGGACATTTCAGCAGAGGCAGGCCCAGAGGCGGTGAGGTTCACTGAGGGCGAAAATGGTCTTTCGTGTAACCAGTACGCACTTCCGGAATGGAAGGTCCACCGTAGACGCTATCTTGTCGGATACAAAAGCCGCCAAGAAAGCTTAAGAGAAGGGGGATTCATTTATGTGCGGTAGTGACTCTGGATATAAGGAATGCGTTTAATAGCGCCAGCTGGTCTGCTATTGCCAATCAATGCGCTCTTGCGTCTGGGGATACCGGGGTACCTGTACAAGATTTTCGAAAGTTACTTTCAGAATCGAGTACTAGTTTAGGGGCTGTTCATAAACCACGTAGACCAAAATTTGGCCATCTCAGACCCCCTCCCCCCTCGAAGACTTTTGTCCAAACAAAAATTTTGAAATTTGTATGGAGCGTAGACTTTGTCTAGGCCCCCACCCTCCCCCTAAAAAGTCAACGTGGTTTATGAACGGCCCCTTACGACACGAGGATGAGTTGGAAGTGCTTTCACATAACCTCAGGAGTCCCGCAAGGTTCCATCCTGGGTCTGGTGTTATGGAATGTCATGTACGACGAGGTGTTGAGGTTAGAGTGCCCAGTTGGAGTGAAGATTGGGGAAGGTCCATAAATTACGTCACGCAAAAAATGCCGATTTTCAAACCCCTCTCCCCTCCTATGTCACACTTTTTTAATGAAACCTTTGAAATTTTTGAATGGGTCGTCACACTTTGTTGAACCTCCTAGAGTGACTGGAAGGGAGAGCGGCGTCATGTTCCCATTTTGACAGGTCTCCTGCTCGTTTGGAACAGGAATTTGTATGGATTTGACAGATGACCGCTGTTCCAATTTTGACATTGACGCCACTCTAAGTTAAAGCCACTCTAGAACCTCCTTCCCCCTAAAAGCGTGACGTAATTTATGGACGTTCCCTTGTGCACTATCACGTCGAAGCGATCCATCAAACACTTGGGCGTGAAGATCGCCGATAAGCTCACCTTCGGTAGCCACGTCGATTATGCCTGTAAACTAGCCTCCAAAGCTATGGCGGCACTGTCCCGGATGATGTCCAATAGCTTTGCGGTGTACGCCAGTAAGCGCAAGCTTCTGGCTGGTGTCGCTACATCCATACTTAGGTAAGGCGGCCCGGCGTGGGGCACTGCGCTAAGTACTGAATGCTACCGACGGAAGCTAGAAAATACTTACAGAAAATACAGGTTTATGTCCCATCACTGGTATGGTGCCTATCGGCATCCTTATCAGTGAGTACATGGAGTGCTTCGAAATGCGCGGCACAAGAGGCATACGCAGGACTGCCAGGATGGCCTCTATGGTCAAATGGCAGCGCGCGTGGGACAGTTCCACCAAAGGAAGGTGGACCCATAGGTTGATACCGAGGGTAGATATTTGGATTAATAGGCGCCATGGAGAAGTAACATTCCACCTGACACAGGTTCTTTCAGGCCATGGTTGCTTCTGACAGTATCTACATCGTTTGGGCATCCGGATTCTAACGAATGCACAGTGTGCAATGAATGGTGTAGAGGAAACGGCGGAAAACGTTTTGTTCGTGTGCCCGCGGTTTCGCACAGTGCGTGACCGTATGCTTGCCACATGCGGGAGGACACAACTCCGGACAATCTTTTTTTTACCATTTCGTTTATTTGTAAGGCTCACTTGCTTAATTGAAATCTCTACCGAGCCGATAATCGTTTTTTGCAACTTCTCATCGTAATAGGCCATTCTACCTCACGCAAATCTGACAGGAAAAGGCCTACTTTCCCACACCAAATTAACAGTGCTGTAATGGTTCATTACAACACTGATTTGCGTTGCGTAATGAACCATTACAGCACTGTTTTCAGTTTTGATCAACTTATTGATGCTTTCTGGACGCAGGTTTGGAAAATTGTGACAACTGCACAGTATAACCTGCTATGGTCAGACTTCCTTAATCATGGCTATGAACATCAGTGTGCAGTCTGATAAAAAAGTTTAGTGAAAAACTATCCTCAAGTGGTAATTTATGAAGGTGCAAAAAACGTTGTACTCAACTCGGTGCAGAACTCGATTTTTACAGCACTCATCGTAATTATCCAACTCGGCAAGCCTCGTTGGATAAATGTACGACTCGTGCTGTAAAAATCTTCATTCTGCACCTTGTTGCGTAAACTACTATTAACAAAGTTTTGTTATTAAAAAACTAATCACAATATTCAATGAAACGTTCTGCGGGCAACCTTCTTTTTGGGACGAGAACCAGAATTTGAGCTCGAATTTGCAAACTGCTTCCGCCATTCTTTTGCAGTCTGGTTTTCGATGGCTTCCTTAATCGCATAAGCGACCTTCTCTAATTTCTCCATATTTTCCTTACATAGAATATCCTTTTGCGGGGCTGATCCGGTTGCAGAAGCGTGTGCCTGTGTCTGCTCTGTTTCTCCAGTCTCCGAGGGGGTTTCCAGTAATTCTTCGTCCAGGACTTCGATTACTTCGTCAGCCGATACCTCCGCCAAATGTTCTTCTTCCGATGCTCTTTGGATTCCGGAGACCACTGTGGCATACGATACTACCGATGACACATGCGATTCCTCGTTTTGTTTCCTATTCCGCGATTTCCGCTGTGGGCAGCTGTCTTCTTCTGATCCTTTTGTTGTGTGGTTGTTGATCGGTTTGGCCGCTATCTGTTTCTCCGTCGAATCTTTCCGTTTTTCTAGCGTTTTGTGACGACTTAATTTCCTTAAAGTATAAAATACTCGTATATCGTGCGGTGGCTTTAAATTTCGAGTGAAGACACCACAAGAAGTTTACAAATTATACCGGTTTGACAATGAAATCGAATTCGTTGAAATGTGATGCAAACGTATATTGTAAAAAATGCGCCCTGTGTATCTACACCGAACTACGTATGTATGTCGAGTGTGGTGGTCCGTGTGGTCACTCTCTTACCACATTGGGTGTGTTGGACTGAGTAGGGAACTACTTAGATCTCTATCGTACGGATTTGTATGGCTGTGCACCGAATGTCACCCTGCTTTAAATGACTGGAAAAATACCAAGCAAGCAACGTCACCACCGCCAGTTGCATTGAACAATTCGGTTAGCACCGAGTTAGCGCAATTGAAGCTTCAAGTCTCTGCAATCATGGGCACACTTGATCGAATCATCCCAGAGGATATCTCTATCGCCTCTGCAAGCGCTATTCAACTTCATTCTACACCGATTGCAGCTCCTGCTGAAGTGATGAGCGGTACGAACATGACCTACGAAAGCGAAAATAGTCGAGCTGTCCCGAGTGCCGTGTTGGAGAACGATGCGAGTTTTGCTTTGCTACTGACAAACATTTATATCGCCACCACCGAGAATGATGTCGAGTCCATGGTTCGCAGATGTCTTGGTGTCCCTGCTGGTGATTGCATAAGCGTTATAAAGTTGGTTCCGAAAAAGGTAGACTACAGGCTGCTCAATTACATTTCGTTCAAAATCGTTTTAAATCGAAGATGTAAGGATTTGGCAATGTGTGCATCGACTTGGCCTCACGGAATCAAGTTCCGAGAATTTGTGAACCGCTTTGCCGACACCTGGAAGCCGTGATGGTCATATGAATGTTTTTAATGGTCAAGAGTGTTTGAATAATGTCAATGCTTGTTGTAAAAATGTGATTTCTCGTTTATCTAGTTATTGTGAATTCGAGTTTGCTTTGTAACGTTTTCAGATATGTGTTTTTAATTAGTAATAAATTACCAGTCTGTACAACAACCATGTTGAAGATGTTGTAATAAATAAATTTAAAATTTATCTTCGATGACCTGTTTTGTGACATGAAAAACAAGTGTCTTTCAAGCCATCATAAAACACATTGGCTCTTCGACTCGCCACATCGATTGATGGGGGGATACCATGTTCCACATCCATAAACACTTCACGCACTCCAGTACACACATGGTCGAGGCCCAAATTCACGGGAAATTTCTCCCGCACTATTCTGTCTATCTTTCCGTATTCTCCGAGAACTGATAACAGAACGCCGTCCGACAGTTCCGGCGGCAAGTCGAATATGCGAACGTACTGCATATTCATGCCCGCCACAGTCATGCACACCTCCACTGATCTTCCACTACTGTAGACAAAAGATCGCGGTTCCGCATTTTTGCTGAGCGAGTCCATCATGGCATCATGGGATGAAAACTTGATGAACAGCGATCGGTCGTTTGCTGTTTTGTACATTGTCTCCATCAGCGCCACATCCGTGTTTGATTGCTTAATGAAGCCAGCAATCTCAACCAACGACGGACGTGGGCTTGTCGCAGGGAACCGAAATTGAACGGTGTTTTCTATCATCACTTCGCCCATACCGATGATAGTTGGATGCTGCTTCCAACGCACAAAAAGCACCACCGGCCCGAGACAAGTTTGAACCACCGACAATAGATAAAATCTATAAAGCACGCGCTTCGAACAAAGCGATCCCGAACTGCAGAGCGCACGTTTGTCTCCGTCTGTACTTGACGACAGTAGCGGTCGAACTGTCCACTCCGGACAATCTTGTCCAGAGGATGTGTAGGGATGAGTTTGGCTGGAACGCCGTTTCAACGGCCATCACCCATATCTTCTGGGAGCTACAGAGGAGCTGGCGCGTGGACTCGGCGAATGGCTAGTTCATATGCGGTACTAGAGGTGGTTCAGGGGTTCGGGGTCGGCTTCGTAGCGATTAAGTGGCCGCGAAGAGGAAGTCCCGGTAGCGGTGCTGTTATGGCGTCGGTCTACTGGGTTGGATCCGAGCCCGCGGTTGGAAAGGGGTCCCCGGCAAGGGTCGGGGCAGGTGAGACCCTGCTGTCTGCAACCTTCGGGTGCATTTGATAGGGCCTGAAGGGTTGTGATACCCTTCCCTACGGGCAGGTCAGATCGGGTTGCAGATGCGCATCAGTTCTTGATGTCTGCCAAGCAGTTGGGCGCGGGCGGGGTTGACCCTGCCCGCCTTCCGAGGACAAAGGAAGTGGTGAGGACCACTCGGGAAACTGGCTGAGCGCCAGCATGTTATCGTGATGGACTCTCCAAAGCGAGTCATCGATGTTCGTTGCTGCAGGCTATGCAGCTAACCTTGAGGATGCGATGTGCACTAGCCCCTCTCTGAAGCAATACCACCATGCGGGATCTGCACTGAAAGTATTGTAACGAAACATGGCAGAATTAATAATTAATCTTTCTTTCATTCCTATTTAGCAAATAAATTTAGCTTTGTTTTTCATGTTTTCAATAATTTAAAGTGAAATCAAAATCTACCTTCCAAGTCGTCATAAAACACAACCTAGAAGCGTGCGCTCCTCATGGTCATGATTGACGTGTAAATGATGATTCAATCGAATGGTTTTTGCATTTCATTACGTTCATAATAACGAAGGAATTCAGCGAAAAATAAACAAAAATAAAGTATGCCCCTCAGAAATATACTTTTTGCTCTCGTTCAGATTCAATTGTACCACACCACCTGCGCGTTGAATACCTTCGCCTTCACAGAAGCACAAAAAGCACCTCTGCCTACGATTTCATAAAACAATGTTGCTGATTTCCCCTGTCGAATCTTGTATTAGTTTCTGTGCTTCTCCCCAGTCATCTTGGTATCCCAGGTTTTTTGACACTCGATGGTGCGAATGGCTTCCTGTAATCGTACAAAATTGTATTCATTTTCCATAAAGAAAATTGAGCTTCCATTGCTGAACGACGACGACGAAGACGACGACGGACGGGAGCGCCAACCTGGAGCATTGAAATGCATAGAAGATGACAGAGAAAAAAGAATAAAAACCCAATTATGGGAGAAAATTAGAAACGCTTTTCATGCTTCCATCGTTTTCCCCGTTCCTTCTTATGTCGTAATTTCGGTTTCGGCGAAGGAAAATCCGAGAAGCTCTCTCTCTGGGCGCAAAGTGATATCGCTTCTTGCCGTTCGCCATCGTTGAACACCTTTATTGAAACGCCAGCGACTGGAAAAAAGGTAGTGATAGTAATATACATGAAACGTAAAAGCTTTTTAACAAGAAAGAAAAGCGCCCTTCGGAAAGCTATGTAGATTACCATCAGCGGGGAAGTGATTATCATTTCCTGGGAATGGGATGGCTTCGAGAGGATCATTCGGTGTGAAATATACTGGCTAGTGGGGATACATGAGAGTCAAGTCAATTGAGTAAACAAATTAAATTGTTGGATCGCTGTGACATTGAAACGTACTTAATTTGACATTTTGCCATCACCGTTGGGGGTTTACTCATCTGCTGAGGAAATGTACCGTAAAAAGATTTTCTGGTAATTTTCGAACATTCGTTGCCTTGCTTCAACTTGAATCTTTGCACGAATCTTAACTAGTATTTTCTCAAACTAAATATCAAACTTCCTCGGGGTTGGCTTGATGAGTTTAGCTACTATACCATCCTGTACCATCGAATCGTTCATTTTTTTTTTAGCTATTCAGTGGTATCTCATCATGGACATTGTAGTCACATTGATACAAGATGTTCTATGCTCGAAATCATACGAAACTTCAGCCAAAATGGTCGATTTGATCAGCCAAGGTATCGGTAGTACATTTCGCTATTCCAGGATAGATCAGCAGTACAACCGATTTAATTTCCAACGAATTAGATATTTAAAGTTCCCCTGGTTCTCTTCTTGGTGATCAGGTCACAGGATCTACCACAACAACCAGTACTTTGTATATGTCTCCTGCTTACGAGACAGATCCAATCAGGTTCTACAAATTATGATAGTAGGTACATTCATAATTAATTTTGATGTGTGTAAGACATTTAAGATTCCGAAACTCCAGTCCAAACAGCTTCAACAAAGAGAGATGGCTCGTTTGTGGTACATTTTGATGTCTGTAAGATATTCTTTCTTCTCTGGTATCATCTGAAATCTCAGGTCATCTGAATAGATCTTCTTCTTCTTATTGGGGTAACGTCCCAACTAGATCAACGCCTGCTTTTCTGCTTGTATTCTATGAGCATTTCCACAGTTATTAACTCAGAGCTTTCTCTGCCAACTATCATTTCGCATGTGTATTCTGTTTGGTAGGCACGATGATACTAAATGCCCAAGGAAGTCAAGGAAATTTCCATTAGGTTCATGGACCGACCGGGAATCGAGACCATCACGCTCAGCATGGTCATGCTTAATATGTCCACAACACTAGACCTTTACAAATACTTTCGTGAGTGAGAAAATGGACAAATTGAAATGAAATTTGGCGAAAAATTGTTCTAATATAGTTTCTGGATAAAATGCTAACGTCTTTTAAGATGCTTGTTCTGTTATGTCAGGTAGTATAGAAATCTACTTCGTCATATGCTTTAGTGTCCGTCATATCAGACAGGAAATAGTCAATAGTTACAGATATTTGAACTTACCTTTGCCAATGGCTCATCAGATGTAAGCAAAAAGATTCATTTTCATTCATTTAGCTAAAAGTCAACTTCATTATAACACGGAATCAACAATTTGCCGCCATGATATTCGATTTGTAGCTGCAGCTCTCCAACGCTCGCCAGATCACGCTCCACCTGGTCCACCCATCCTGCTCTCTATAATCCTCGCCTTCTTGTACCAACCGGATGGTTAGCAAACACCAACTTTGCAGGGTTGTTGTCCTGCACTCTTGCAATATGCCCTGCCCACCGTATCCGTAGAGTTGTAGCCACTTTCAGGATATCGGGTTCACCATAGAATACAGCGAGCTTGTTTCTTCATCCTTCGCCGACACATAAAGTTTACCTGCACGCCTCCGAAGATCGTCCTTAGCACGCGTCACTCGAAATCTCCGCTGGCAAGTGCTTGCAGGTCTTCCTCAAGCATACATGGACCATGCGTGACCATGCGTGACCGGAGAGGACCACCGGCCTTATTACATGCGACATTTTGTGCGTGGGTGAATCTTTTTAGACCTCAGCTTCTTCTGAAGCCCTTAGTTGGCCCGAATTCCACTTATGAAGCGCCTTCGAATTTCACGACTCACGTTGTTGTCAGCCATCAGTAAGGATCCGAGGTAGACGATTTCCTCCACCACCTCGAAAGTATCCCCGTCTATCGTAACATTACTACCCAGACGGATCCGGTCGTGTTCGGTTCCGCCTGCTAGCATGCTCTTTGTTTTCAACACACTCACCAATAGTCGGACCTTTGCTGCTTCGCGTTTCAGGCGGGTGTACAGTTTTGCCTCCGTTAAAAATAATCTGGCGATAATGTCCATGTCGCCCGCAAAACACACAAATTGACCGGATTCTGAAAAAATCTTACCCCGGTTGTTGAGCCCGGCTCGCCGCATTACACCTTCCAGAGCAAGGTTAAAGAGTAGGCATGAGAGTCGATCACCTTGTCGCAGTCCCCGGCGAGATTCGAATGTACTGAATAGTTCACCCTTACGTAGTTTTGCACACCGTCCATCGTTGCTTTAATCAGTCTAGTCAGCTTCCCAGGAAAGCCGTTTTTGTCCATGATTCTCCATAGCTCTGTGTGGTCGATACTGTCGTATGCCGCTTTGAAGTCGATGAACAGGTGATGCGGACCTGGTATTCACGGCATTTCTGGAGGATTTGCCGTACGATGAAGATCTGATCCGTTGTCGATCGACCATAGATGAAGCTGGCTTGATAACTTCCCACGAACTCATTCGTTTTAGGTGACAGACGACGGAAGATGATCTGGGATAGCACTTTGTAGGCAGCATTCAAAATGGTGATCGCTCAGAAGTTCTCGCATTCCAAATGATCGCCTTTGTTGTGAATGGGACAAATTATCCCTTCCTTCCACTCCTCCGGTAGCTGTTTGGTTTCTCACATCCTGACTATCAGCCGGTGCAGACAGGTGGTCAATTTTTTGGACCCATCTTGATAAGTTCAGTTGCGAAACCATCATTTCCAGCTACTTTGTTGGTTAAGCTGGTGAATGGCATCCTTAGTTTCCCTCAACGTGAGAGTTGGCTAATTTCCGTTCTCTGTTGCAATGGCGTAGTCGTTCCCTCCGTTGTGTTTTTCCGTGACTACGTCATCTGCGCCATTCAAGTGCTCGTCGAAGTGCTTCTTACATATTTCTTTCACCTCACACCCATCCGTCAAGAGGCTCCCGTTTTCATCTCTGCATATTTCGGCTCGCGGCAAGAAGCCGTTGCGGGATGCGTTGAGCTTCTGGTAGAACTTACGTGTTTCTTGTGAACGGCACAGCAGTTCCATTTCCTCGCATTCCCCTTCTCCCAAGCGGCGCATTTTCTCCCGAAAAAGGCGGGTCTGTTGTTTCTGCTTCTGTTTGTGACGTTCCACATTCTGTCGCGTCCCATGCTGCAGCATTGCCGCCCTTGCTGCGTCCTTCTCCTCCAGAACCACCGTGCACGCCTCGTCGAGCCAATCGTTTTGTCGACTCCGTTTCACGTACCCGATGATGCTCTCGGCTGCGTCGTTGATGGCTGCTTTCACTGTACTCAAGCAGTCCTCTAGAAGGGCCACATCGAGAACACCCTCGTCGAGCACAACGCTGCCTCGAGATTCTGCGCGTATGCGGTTGAGACATCCGGTTGCTTCAGTCGCTTTAGTTTAGATCGTACCGGGGCGGCCGCCGGTACTGTACTGTACATTGTTGATAACGGAAAGTTTTGGGCGCAGTTTGACCATCACCAGTTGGTTGTCGAAGTCGATGTTGGCGCCACGATAGGTCCTGGCATCGATGATGTCGGAGAAGTGCCGTCCATCAATCAGAACGTGGTCGATTTGCGATTCCATCTGCTGTGGTGGTCTCAAGGTGTAACGGTAAGGGAGGTTGTGTTAGAAAAAGGTGCTACGTTTGGCCATATTTTTGGAGGTGAAATCAATGAGTCGTAGGCCGTTTTCGTTCGTCTGCTGGTGGGCACTAAACTTACCAATCGTCGATCTGAATTCCTCCTCCTGACCTACCTGAGCGTTTAAATCTCCTATGATGATCATGGCTTGGGCAGTGATCGTACTCGCGTTAGAGCTGCGTGTAAAATGCGTCTTTGTCGTCATTAGTGCTTCCGGAATAACCTGCACCTTCAATATATTGGCGAGTATGCGGGTGCTCCCAATGAAGTTGAGAGATCGGCAGTTCCACGAACCGTATGTCCAATCGCAAGTCCTTTTTGTTCGCCGGGGTCAATGCCGTTTGTTCGGTTCGTATTATTATGTTGCTGATTTTCCGTTACAAAGCAAAGTTGTTTTTACGGCTGGCTCGTAGGGCCTGACACTAATCCCCTATTTTCCGGAGGACCATAGTGCACAGTTGAGCATAGAGTCCTACCATAGACTAATTTCAAGACCTCGATGTACCAAAGAAAACGATCAAATTTTCGGTGACCAGTCCGGTACCCAATAAATATTCATAACCGTGTATTTTTTTCCGTGTAATTTGCCTTTTGTGTAAATTTTATTTAGCGTGCTACACTGACCTGACAGCTCTGACAGTAAGGGACTAAACATAAATTACGTAAAGTGAGTACCGAGGATTGTTCACAATCTACGAACTTGACTGCGGAAAAAATTGCGACCATGACGCCGTTGGTCCTACCCTGACACTCGGACGTTGATGAGCCGCTCTTAACATGGCGGTCAGACGTTGTTATAAGCCGCTTCTCCTGGAGAACAGACGCTCAAGTTTACAGAAGAAATTCCAATCTACTCCCCCACCCCGTTTCCGTGTCGGCCAACGACCAAAGTTCCCACCGAGGTTGGTTACCCGATCTTCCCTAAGGTTGCTCGCAGCCCGACCGGTGCCACGCGGAGGTAGGGATAGCAGTTACTGGGCAGAGGCAAGTGATCTCGAAGGGATCTGTATTGCGCGAATTACCTAGCCTTTTCCGTTCCAAATTTAACAAGCTGTCGGGAATATCGTGATTTTTGCTTGTAGCCTTACTTACCTCGATTGTCACATCAAGAGAACAAAAATCGTGTCATTAAGTTGAAACTTCTAATGTGTATAAACCCGGCTTATACTGTTTCTTTGAATCTGTTTAATTAAAAAACATCCTAAGCACGTCCTGCCTGATTATCAAACGAGAAAGAAATGTACTTACTTAATGATTATAGCACTCACCGACAGGCAGAGGTGGTAGGTACTTTCGCATCCTTGTGCAGTTCCCAGCGCAAAGTTTCCGTTCATATCATTATGTCGTTTAATTGCATCACATGGCACATTCAGTCATGAGCCGTACCATTAACTTTATCTTCAATTAGTAACTTAAGAAGAAGATTGCACGGCACAGACAACGATGCGCCGGTCGGTCGGCGGAAGCAAGCAACGAACGGGAACAAACAAGGAATGCGTTCTTCTATGAAAACTAATTAAAACCGTCGAAAGTTGTACTCTATCGGTGGGAAGCACCTCAGCAGAAGCAGCAGCAGAACGAAAATGCACATGCAATTGCGTCGTCCCTGGAGCAATTTAAGGTTCAGCAGCTCGAAACAGCAAAAACACTAATGTCAGTTTGGAAGTTTTATTTGTTTTGTTTTAGCTACATCTGTGTGATCAAGAAGCTGAGCAAAGTTTTGATTAAGAAAGTGTTCTTTTTTTTGCTTTTCTTCGGCAAACAGCATCTTTCCGGGATGTCGCCAAAAGGATCGTGTGGGAGAAGTCTATACTTTTCTGAGCAACGTATTATAAATAAATTATTGAGCTAGCCGGCATAACTTGTTGGGCGTGCTAGAAGTGCTGTATGGAACTTGAAATACATATATGAAATTTATTTCTTTGTAGAAATCTAATTTAAAAAGATTTTCTTTTTTTTGTAGCATATGGGGAATCTTAAATTAGTTTTCGAAAATTGAACGAATCGTTATGCTGAGATAAAATATAACTTTACAAACAAAATTAGTGGTATGAAGTTTATTTTGATTCTTAGCCGGATTTTGAAATTCCTTGTGATTAAGGAAAGAGACTGCAATAGGCCACTGAAAATTTACATGGGAAATACATACATACTTTCAATACTTTATCGATGAATTGCCCATCATTTGATGGCATAACCTGATTGCATCATTTTCGACCATATGTACATACATATTTTGTGCCAGTAAAGGCCTCCGCAGAGCGATAAAGTAATTATAAAGTTCTAATCTGATAAATCCAATTAAAGTTGACAAGGGTCATCGAAAGTTGCTGCTTCCTCTATAGGAATGTTAACAGTTTTCGCCATCTGTTTCGAAGTTGGTCCTTATCGGCAGCGATGGCAGAGTTGTGCTGCAAAACTAACTCGTAAATCAAATCTATCATTGTTGTCTGTCTGTGCACTCCCTCCGCCCTGACTGTGCAATATGTCACCCAATTCTGTGTGCTACAGTGAATCATACACATGACAAAACCGTCGTTTCTGCACACTATTCAAATTGTATAACTTGGCTGCCCTTTATCCGGCTTTAACAATTAAAAAATGAAATTAATGGCAACTTTAAAACAAACCCGTAATTCATCGAATTGATCACAAAAACTCTTACCCTCCGTCATCGAGTTTTAATGTTTCGTGGTCCAGATAAAAAAGCAGAACATGCAAACGTGTCAATCTATCGATTTATCTGTGCCAACTTGCTACGTGACGGATGGTAAATCACACTTCTTTTGTTGATCTACCTTCCTCTGGTTTCAGGAGTGTCAACTGAGTAGAAAAATACTGGGCTTTGGTGTGTGATGTTATTGCACCTAAAGGCATCCTGACAGCCATTCCATTGCTACATTAGTGTTCCAGCTGAAGAGTTGTTCACTATATTTATTTAAAGGCGCTCACGATTATTCTCAATAAAATATATTTTTAAAATAATAAATACGACGACCGAATTTTAATACAGATTTCGACAAAGTTGTAGCCAATAAGGAAAGTTACCTTGGAGAGCCGAAGATACTTGAACATAAATTGGAAATAGGATCAGTCTTTTTAATTGTCTCTAAACAATGGGGGGCGTACAATCTGCTCAACAGACACCCGAACGGTTCAGGTTCAGGTGGTGTGTGGTAGCAAGGAGTAGCGATGATACGCTCTTTGTGGAGTTCACCAGACAGGGTCAACTGTTCTGCAAATAACAAGAACTGATACTTGCATGGGACGTGGTTTGACCTGCTGAAGACTCCGACCCTATCAGCTAGCACCAACAGAAGTTGCTGACAGTGGGACCTCAAGCTGTCGTCTTTCCAACCGTGGACTTGGATCCAATTCAGTAGACCGACGCCACAACAGCAACGCTACCAGGACGTTTTCCCCGCGGTCTTTTGATCGCTGTAAGGCACCGGTATGACCTACGTAGCCGTAGCTCTTGTATAGCGACTAAACTAGCCATTCTCCGAGAAAACGCGCCACCTTATCTGTAGCTCCAAGACTATGAGGGCATAGTTTTTTTAATTTCTTTTTTTCATTACGGGATTTTCCACCGTAGGCCGTAGGTAATAGTGGTTTGCCCCGGAGTTTGGATATCGCATAACATGGACTCAACGCGATGATGAGAATGAAACGGATGACTGTCTGTATTTTCAGAACTTAGACTATTTAAACGATTACAAATGGTTTGATGTTTACCTACGGTGACCCAGAACAAGGCAGACAAGAATAAGCAAAGTGTGCATCAACATTTGGCGCGCAGCTGTGGTGTCGCTTATGCGCACGCATCAGCTAAACAGTTAAGGTCGTGCTTATTGTTTGATGGTCGGCCAGAATTTAAAGTAGAAAGGTTGCATTTATGGTAAAGTTATTATGTGTTTGAATAGAAAGATTTGGAATGTGCTAGGGTTGCAAGGATGATTGATTGATTGATTTAACTTTATTATAGAGACTTTCAGTTCTTGGCTGGTTGCAAGGATGAATCTTTATTTGGAATTGGTTTATGATTGTCGGGGTTTTCCTTTGGGTGATAAGGCTTTTCGAAAAATGGGAAGATATTGAAAGAATATAAATAGTGGGAAAGTATGCAAACATGCTACATAGGTCCATTTCAAGACTTGGGTGGTTTCCCCTCCTTTAGTAATAGTACCAGGCTTTGCCTCTTCCATACTTCTGGGAAAACTCACTCGTCCAGATATTTCTGCATAGTGGACCTGAACATCTCGGGAGCCTCTGCCATAGCTATTTTTAAGGCCAGTTTCGGAACTTTGTCCGGATCTGGGGCCTTACCTACGTTAAGGGACTTTGCTATCCCCGCATGTTCCACATCGGTGACCCTCTCCTCATCGCCAGCCCTAGTCTCCGGATGTCCTACGAAAGGAGGCCAAGGACTAAGATCATGACGCGGAAAAAGCCACTCGATGATCCCCTCCTACATCTCTGGAGATTGCTCTGTGGGAGCCATTACACCTCTCGTCTTGGCCATCACGAACCAGTAGGTATCATCCCACGGATTCACATTGGAACCAGGCTTGATAATTTCGCAACATGCTCTAGAGCGGTGTTTTGCTTTTGCCTCGTCGCGAAGGAGCGAACCAACCCCAAACAGAGAGGCAATAAAATTTGAGCGAGGAAGAGGGGAACGAAAAAAGAGCCGATGATTATTTCGGGTTTTTGAGTGCGATTTTCGCCTCGAGAGTCTTTCTTTGTATGGGAGTGGAACTCGCGAGAGCTTTTTGAGTGTGAGTGGACGGGAGAAACACAACAAGCAATTATGAGTGTTGGACAAACTCCTCGCTGCGCGGCAAGCTCGCGCTCGCTGCTGTTGAGGATTTGCGTTGTGATTTCTGAGTTTTATTTTCACTCCTCAGAAAATCGCCGAAATCGCTTCCTCATTTTCTCGCGAGGGAGCTTCTGTCAAGCCTGATTGGAACTGTTACAGAGACCCTCAAAGCAGGCCTTTTTGCTTGCTCTTATCGCAGTCTTTAGTGCGACTTTTGCAGCGGCGAACATCACCCGCCGTTCGTTTAACTCTTCCTCAGATTGTGCTCGCTGCATCCGCCGCCTAGCCCGTAGCCTAGGCAGGCGTGGCGCAGGTCCGCAATCGTGTCGGTCCACCAGTAAACCGGTGGTCTCCCATGTCTAGAGTGGACTCGCCTAGGCATGGTCGCATCGCGCGCACGCGAGAGTACCGTTTCCAGCTCGTCGTCGCCTTAGCCAAGTTGGTTTTGCTCATGGCGGAGTGCCTCCCTAACTACCCCTTCGTCGATGTATTATGTCTTCCACTTGCGAGGACTTGGCCTTGGCCTAGTCGCCTCTTCCTCTATCCGCTGCCTGTTGGTTTTGTAGTCGATACTGTAGTGAACCGCCAGGTGATCGCTGTGAG
The DNA here is from genome assembly GCF_035046485.1 of Aedes albopictus. Taxonomy (NCBI): domain Eukaryota; kingdom Metazoa; phylum Arthropoda; class Insecta; order Diptera; family Culicidae; genus Aedes; species Aedes albopictus. The sequence continues at coordinate 194,825,797 of NC_085138.1, read as the reverse complement.
TGTAGCTATCGTCTACCTTCTAGTTCGAACTACTTGTTAGGCCAGGACTACAAAAGGTAACGTCAATAATTGACTCCGCACCGTACCAATATTATCCAGGTCGACATCCAGCAAGGCCATTTGGACCCATCCGCGATCCTATTGCCGTTACCGGCGTGTACTGCGTATGGGTCCGCTATGATATGACTGCGATATCCGTCTCCCACACAGAAACTGCCTGGCAAAGCAGTTGCTGGGCTGCGTCACAATGGTTCAGGTTCAACTGTGTCCCCTGCACTGTGATTTGTCAGCTGTGGCAGTGCTAAAGCCCGTACGCCTCGGATCTCTCGTTGGATGATTGTTATTCGTAGATTACGCACGGAAAAAAAATCCATTCCCAAGACCATGAATATGACTCATAGTTTCCCAATATTTTTATGATTTTATGTTATAAATATACACCATGATTAAATTTTATGATCTTATGATTGATTTCACCATAACGCTATGCACCCGTTATTGTTTTGGCTTTCGACGACCAAAAATGGAAAATATAATCATGAAGCTATGATTAAATAAGCTGGGATCATGAGTAGCATTCATGAAGCCAAGAATAATTTTCATAAACCTGGATGCAGATCCTGATGCTTTACCACCAGATTCATAAAATTATGGTTTGGTGAGGTAGAACCATGCATAGAATTCATGGAATCAAAAAATACTTTTATGATTCCGTCGTCGTCGGACCTATATGCTTCTCAGTCAAATTCATAAAATCATGGTTAAGGGAGATGGAACCATGCATAGAATTCATGGAATTAAGAGTTACTTTTATGATTCCGTCGTCGTCGGACCTCAATGTTTCTCAGTCAAATTCATAAAATCATGGTTGAGGGAAATGGAACCATGCATAGAATTCATGGAATTAAGAATTACTTTTATGATTCCGTCGTCGTCGGTCCCAAATGCTTTTAATTAGATTAATAAAACGATGCAAGCTAAAATCATAAGAAAATAAAATACGTGATATCAGAGCCCATTTCTATGATTTTGGGACCTATCCATCATCCTTTTTTCTATGAGCAAGCATCACTTTTTAGTTGGCCTCTTGTTAGTGAAGATATGTAATGTTCAAATATAAAAGAGAACAACAATGATCGAACTCACCGGATAATCATATTTAGCTGGTTTATTATTTTTGTCTTTGGCACCTACATCCAACAGGCTAAGGATGCCCTCCAAACCACATCAATTGTTCACTAGTTCACATCACTTGCTGAGTCTCCGAACTCGTCAAACGATGGATAAACCAAAAAAATAGAGAGAATTACCGAAAATTAACGCGCGATTCTCACTTTGCTTCACTCTCCGTACATAAACTCGGAGCTACGACGGATGGCACAACGAAAACGCGAACTAGGCACTGTTTACTTTTTGCGCGTTTACTTTTTAGTCAATCAACTCCCAACAACCTGCCGAATCTTACGGGCACACTGTTTCGATGTTCCATTTCCTCATATATGCACATTTATTACTCTAACCAAATAAAAACTTTGCAAAAATAGCAGGTTCAACTTTTTCCACATGTCTGTGCTAGACGACCGCGCGATTTATATAATTGCATATGGCAGATAAATGTAACGCTAGGAAGCGACCATGAATATAATTTATGAAAATGCTTGTTTCTATTCATATTTCTGGCCAACTCATTCATGATATTATGAATTTTAATTATGATATTATGAGTTGGCAGACATCATAAGAACATGATTTTTTATTCATGATTAGGGGAATGGATTTTTTTCCGTGCGGTACAAATCAAATGCTTGGGTGGACATGCAGCCTTGTGCCTTGTGATTTTCACCAGCACATCACCCACACAGATTGCTCCTGTCGGGGCTCTCACGGTCTCATGACTTGTGTCCTGGTTCCAGACACCTGGAGCAAGCTTCCGGTGACTCGTGCATGGTTAGCTGGTATCATGGCAAGCCCACCTTGAGCTTTCTTACTTTAACGGACTTATTAGCGTCCGTCACAGGTAGATGTACCAAGGCTACCTGTGTCCCTGCCTGGCCCTTCCTTAGCCAAATGGATGCGGTGGCCACCTGAACTTCGCAGTGCCGTGTCGAGCTCTTCTGCATCAGTGATATTATTTAGGTTCTTCATCTTCAGAGTCGTCTCCACTGTAAGAGCCCTCACTTCTACCCCTTCGCCAAGGACCTGTTTCGCCAAATTTTTGTAGGTGGCGGCCTTGCGCTCTTCTTCGCGCTCCAGCTCTAGGATCATTTCACCCGCACGTCGGCTTCCAGATCCACGAGCTTGGCATCGCTTCGCATCGCCTTTCGAAACGCTCTCGTACTCGAGCGTCTTTGTTCGGTTTTGATGACGAGCGCGTCGCCTTTCTCGCGCTTGGCATCTACTCTTTTAGTGGAGCAGACCTGGTGTGATGGTTAGAACACTTGACTATCACGCCGAGGACCTGGGATCGAATCCCACTCCCGACATACTCACAAAATGTGGGTTCTTCTTTCGGAAGGGAAGTAAAAACGTGGGTCCCGAGATGAACTAGCCTAGGGTTAAAAATCTCGTTAATACAGACAAAAAAAAATCTACTCTTTTACGCCTTCTAGGTTTGGAGTCCCTGATGTTCTCAACCTGCGGTTATTTATTTTCCTCTTCCGCTCGACTTTCATCCAAAGGGGGTCCCCCTTGGTTCACCCTACTCTGTGGTTGCTGAGGGCCTAACAACGGTCGCAACCCCGCCAGACAGCTCCTCACCTGATGGCTGCCTCGCCCGCTTCTGCGAGTGCTTATCACAAACAGTCGCATCCGCCACAATATTTGGACTTTCTGCGAAAGCGAAGGCCCCCGTCTGGGCAGACTTCGTAACCTTTACTTTCGCCGGTTCCGCAACTGCTGTAGTTTTCACGAGTCTCACGTGATCCTGCTTGGCATCGTCCATCGACTTACGAAGTCGCAACAGGGCTGTTTTCAGGTCCTTACTGATGTTGGACTTCGAGGGCGCAAAGTCGATGATCTTGCCAAGTTGCTCCTCAATCATTTCATCGCGGACAGCCCTTCGCGCTTTTGGTTGATGGCCCTCGCTCCGCCCAATATCTCCCTCGGCAGGTTAGCCGGGAAATGGATCGGAGCTCCCACGCTGGAGCTGAGTGCGCAGCATCCCGCTCCTGACTGATCGCTTCTCCTTAACGGAGATCTAGCCAACCCACTTCTTGCGAAGGGGTTAGCCTCGCCACTACCACTAGCTCCTGATTGATTTGCTTTATTTGAATTGTTCTTCATGCTTAATCCCACGAGTTGCACGGAAAAGGAGTCCATCCACGCCAGAGCCCTTCATTAATGCGGAAAGGTACCCCACAGACTCCGTTAATGATCGAGCATCTTTTCCACCCCCTCGATCACTCATTCCTCGGCACGGGTCGCTTGACACCTTGAATTTAGGTTAGCAGTCCTATTCTTAGCCGGTGACTCCGTGGCTGACTTGCAAGCGGAAGGGGGGGGTCTCGTCAAGCCCCGGGACTATAATCCATGCTGCCACAAAATAGTTTAGTGGGTTGAGGATGTAGCCCTGTCTCCTTCGTTCGCTGTTGGAGGTGGTCCCCAACCCCATACTACTTGAATTTCTAGCTCGGATGTCTGATCCTCTAATGGTTTAGAGAAGAAGATACCAAAAGTTCTAAAATACTTAATTAGGTTTTGGTAGTTTTTTTCGCCTCTTCGTACATATGGACATGCTCCAATTTGCAGTGATCCAGTCCATGATAATCTCTCTGGTTTTGATAAAAGCATTCTTGATGATTGATGCATACCCTCACGATGATACTGTGCATCAATTTATTTGATTTACAAACGTATGATGTTTTTTTTTTTTTTTTTTTCCTTCTAAACCATAGGGGGATAATCTGCTCAACAGACACCCTAACAGAAGGTTAGGGTAGTGTAGGTCTGACAGGCTGTCTTCTACAACAAAAGTAAAATCCAGGACTACTCTCTCCTCGTACCCACTAAACCATTCCTATGGTCGCCAAACCCTACGTCTCTCCGGAACCACCAAGAAGGTATTGCTTCAGAGAGGGGCTAGTGCACATTGCACCCACAAGGTTAGCTGCGTAGCCTGCAGCAACGAACATCGATGACTCGCTTTGGAGAGTCCATCACGGTAGCATGCTGGCGCTTAGCCAGTTTCCCGAGTGGTCCTCGCCACTCCCTTTGTCCTCGGAAGGCGGGCAGGGTCAACCCCGCCCGCGCCCTACTGCTGAGCGGACATCAAGAACTGATGCCCACGTGCAACCCGATCTGACCTGCCCGCAAAGGAAGGGTATCACTACCCTTCAGGCCCTATCAGATGCACCCGTAGATTGCAGACAGCAGGATCTCACCTACCCCGACCCTTGCCGGGGACCCCTTTCCAACCGCGGGCTCGGATCCAACCCAGTAGACCGACGCCACGACAGCACCGCTACCGGGACTTCCTCTCCGCGGCCACTTAATCGTTGTAAGGGTCGATCTCGACCGCAGGGCACCGGTATGACCTACGAAGCCGACTCCGAACCCCTGGACCACCTCTTGTACTGCATCTGGACTAGCCATTCTCCGAGTCCACGCGCCACCTCCTCTGTAGCTCCCAGACGATGTGGGTAATAGCCGTTGAAACGGCGTTCCAGCCAAACTCATCCCTACACATCCTCTGGACCAAGTTGTCCGGAGTTGTGTCTTCCCCGCATGTGGCAAGCATGCGGTCACGCATTGTGCGAAAACGCGGGCACACGAACAAAACGTGTTCCGCCGTTTCCTCTAAACCATTGCACACTGGGCATTCGGGAGAATCCGCATGCCCGAAACGGTGTAGATACTGTCGGAAGCAACCATGACCTGTAAGGACCTGTGTCAGGTGGAATGTGACTTCCCCATGGCGCCTATTAATCCAACTATCTACCCTCGGTATCAACCTATAGGTCCACCTTCCTTTGGTGGAGCTGTCCCACGCGCGCTGCCATTTGACCATAGAGGCCATCCTGACAGTCCTGCGTATGCCTCTTGTGCCGCGCATTTCGAAGCACTCCATGTCCTCACTGATAAGAATGCTGATAGGCACCATACCAGTAATGACGCAGAGAGCGTCGTGTGACACGGTACGGTACGCGCTCGCAACCCTCAGGCACATAAGCCTGTAAGTACTTTCCAGCTTCCGTCGGTAGCATTTAGTACTTAGCGCGGTGCCCCACGCCGGGCCGCCATACCTAAGTATGGATGTAGCAACACTAGCCAGAAGCTTGCGCTTACTGGCGTACACCGCAGAGCTATTGGACATCATCCGGGACAGTGCCGCAATAGCTGTGGAGGCTCTTTTACAGGCATAATCGACGTGGCTACCGAAAGTAAGCTTATCGTCGATTATCACGCCCAAGTGTTTGACGGAGCGCTTTGACAGGATAGTACAGTCTCCTACACTGATCTCCGTCTGCTGCTCCGACTTCAGGTTGTTAACAACCGTCACCTCTGTCTTGTGGTGAGCCAGCTCCAGTTTCCTGGACCGCATCCACGCCTCCACAACCTTGATCGAGTGGTTGGTAGTCAACTTTACCTCCTCGATCGTTTCACCGTAGACTTCGAGCGTAATGTCGTCGGCAAATTCGACAATCACCACTCCCACTGGATACTCTAACCTCAACACCTCGTCGTACATGACATTCCAGAACACCGGACCCAGGATGGAACCTTGCGGGATTCCTGAGGTTATGTGAAAGCACTTCCGACCCACCTCCGTGTCGTAGACTAGTACACGATTCTGAAAGTAACTTCCGAGAATCTTGTACAGGTACTCCGGTATCCCCAGACGCAAGAGCGTATCGGCAATAGCAGACCAGCTGGCGCTATTAAACGCATTCCTTACATCCAGAGTCACTACCGCGCAAAAGCGAATTCCCCTCCTCTTAGGCTCGAGTGCTTTCTCGGCGGTTTTTGTAACCGACAAGATAGCGTCTACGGTGGACCTCCCCTTCCGGAAGCCGTACTGGTTACTCGAAAGACCATTTTCGCCCTCGGTGAACCGCAACATTCTATTGAGGATGATCTTTTCGAGCACCTTCCCCGCCGTGTCAATCAAGCATATTGGTCTATATGCCGACGGGTCTCCGGGTGGTTTCCCCGCCTTTGGCAATAGTACCAGGCTCTGCCTCTTCCAAGCTTCTGGGAAAACTCCCTCGTCCAGGCATTTCTGCATAGCAGACCTGAACATCTCGGGAGCCTCTGCAATAGCTACTTTTAAGGCCAGGTTCGGAACTCCGTCCGGACCTGGGGCCTTACCTACGCTAAGGGACTTAGCTATCCCCGCAAGTTCCACATCGGTGACCCTCTCCTCATCGCCAGCCCCAGTCCCCGGCTGTCCTACGAAAGGAGGCCAAGGACTAGGATCATGACGCGGAAAAATTCCTCCAATGATCCCCTCCAACATCTCTGGAGATTGCTCTGTAGGAGCCATCACACCTCTCGTCTTGGCCATAACGATCCTGTAGGCGTCACCCCACGGGTTCGTATTGGCACTCTGACAGAGACCCTCAAAGCAGGCCTTTTTGCTTGCTCTTATCTCGGTCTTAAGCGCGGCTTTTGCAGCGGCGAACACCACCCGCCGTTCGTTTCGCTCTTCCTCTGATCGTGCTCGCTGCATCCGCCGCCTAGCCCTTAGGCAGGCGCGGCGCAGGTCCGCAATCGCGTCGGTCCACCAGTAAGCCGGTGGCCTCCCATTTCTAGGGTGGACTCGCCTAGGCATGGTCGCATCACACGCACGTGAGAGCACCGCTACCAGCTCGTCGCCGTCTAAACCGATTAAGTTTCGCTCACGGCGGAGCGCCTCCCTAAATACCCCTTCGTCGAAGTATGATGTCTTCCACCTGCGAGGGCTTGGCCTTGACCTAGCCGCCTCTTCTTCTATCCGCTGTCTGCTGTTATTGTAGTCGATACTGTAGCGAACCGCCAGGTGGTCGCTGTGAGTGTAGCCATCATCTACTCTCCAGTTCGAACTACTTGTTAGGCCAGGACTGCAAAAGGTCACGTCAATAATTGACTCCGCTCCATTCCGACTAAAGGTACTCTTGGTACCGACATTAGCCAAGTCGACATCTAAAATGGCCAGTGTTTCTAGCAGGATCTGACCCCGCTGGTTCGTGAAACGGCTTCCCCATTCCACGGCCCAGGCATTAAAGTCGCCCGCTATTACCACCGGCCTTCGCCCTGTTAGCACGGTCGTTAAGCGGTCCAGCATTTGCGTGAACTGCTCGATCGGCCACCGCGGAGGCGCATAACAGCTACAGAAGAAGACCCCGTTTACTTTGGCGACCACGAAGCCCTCATAGGTAGTAGACACCAACTCCTGAACGGGGTATTTACCCGTCGTCCATATCGCCGCCATTTTTCTGGTCCCATCCGCGACCCAGTTGCCGTTGCCGGCGGGTACTCGGTATGGGTCCGATATGATGGCGATATCCGTCTCCCACTCAGAAACTGCCTGACAAAGCAGTTGCTGAGCCGCATCACAGTGGTTCAGGTTCAGCTGCGTTACCTGCACTGTGATTTGTTGTTCACTGCGGCTTTCTTGAAGGCCGGGCACCTTGGACCACCCATCGGATGTCTGTTGTTCGAGGATTTCCCGGTACAGATCATGCAGATGGGCGGACTCGTGCAGCTTTGGGCCTTATGACCTTCAGCGCCGCATCGCCTGCACAGTTTGCGCCTGTCGGGGCCTTTGCAGTCCCACGACTTGTGTCCTGGTTCCAGACACCTGAAGCAAACCTCTGGTGGCTCGTGGAATGTCAGGTGACATACACACCAACCCACCTTTATGCTCCCTACTTTAACGGACTTTTTGACGTCCGCCACAGGTAGCTGAACCAAAGCTACCTGTGTCCCTGCTGGCCCTTTCCGTAGCTTAACGGCTGCGGCGGCCACCTGCACATCGCACTGTTGCCGCAGTGCCGTGACGAGCTCTTCCACTTCGGTGATCTCATCGATGTCCTTGACCTTCAGAGTCGCCTCATGTGTCAAAGCCCTCACCTGCACACCCTCACCAAGGACCTCTTCTGCCAGCCTCTTATAGGCGGCGCCCTTGTGCTCCTTCTGGCGCTTCAGCTCCAGGATCATCTCGCCCGTACGAGTACGTCTAATACTGCGTACGTCGGCTCCAAGACCCTCAAGCTTGGCGTCGCTTCGCATCATCTTCAAGACGTCCGAGTACTTGGACTGTTCCGTCTTGATGACGATAGCGTCGCCTTTCTCGCGCTTGGCACCTGCCCTCCTACGCCTTGGCTTGGCGTCCTGCGCTACTACCTGCGGATTCGCCTTCTTCTTCTTCCGCTCTACCTTCGTCCAAGGGGGGTCCTCCCCTTGGATCGCCCTACTCTGTGGCTGTTGAGGGCCCACTAGCGGTCGCAACCCCTTGTTCCCATCGTTCCGGGACGGGCCAGCCTTTTCAGGCCCACCCTTCCCAGCTTTCCGGGAACCCTGGCTGGGGTCCGACCTTCCGGCATTATTACCGACTTGCGGGGTAATGATTCGCCTGGCCTTGCGGGCACCGCCAGACAGCTCCTCGCCTGACGGTTGCCTCGCCCGCTTCTGCGATTGCTTGCCCCGTTTGTCGCGAGCAGTCGCTTCCGCCTTATTTGGACTTCCTGCGAAGGAGAAGGCCTCCGTTTGGGTAAACTTCGGCACTTTCTCATTTGCAGGCTCCGCTGCTGCAGCAGTCAGCAACGCGAGTGCCGCGTGCTCCTGCTTGGCATCGTCGATCGACGCCCTAAGTCGAAGCAAGGCCGTTTTCAGGTCCTTGCTTATGTTCGACTTAGTGGACGCAAAGTCGATGATTTTGCCAAGCTGCTGCTCAGCCACCTCTATTGCGGACCGTCCTTTGGATCCTCGGTTGACGGCCCTCAACAACCACGCTCCGTCCATAACCTCCACCGGCTGGCTTGCCGGGAAGTGGACTGGAGCACCCACGCTTGAGCTGCGTACGCAACTCCCAGCGCCTATCTCCTCACTTCTCCTTGTCGGAGATCTCATCAAGCCGCTTCTTGCGAAGGGGTTGATCCCACCACTACTTCCACCTGAATTTTGATTGCTTGATTTGTTTGATTTCATGATTAATCCCACGAGTCGCACGGGAAAGAATGTCCACCACGCCAGAGCCCTGCATTAACGCGGTAAGGGACAGCTTACTGTGGGGGGTGCCCAGGTACCCCACAGGCTCCGTTAAAGATCGAGCATCTTTTTCACCCCCTCGATCACTCATTCCTCAGCACGGGTCGCTTGACACCTTGAATTGGGGTTAGTAGTCCTATTCTTAGCCGGCGACTACGCGGCTGACTCGCAAGCGGGGGGGTGCGTCAGGCCCCAGGACTTTCGTCCCTGCTGCCCCAACCGTATGATGTTTAAACGCATCCTTCTGTTATAACATCGTAATTATGGCGAACAATTGGTAACGGAACCAAGTTGATTATCATGAGAAATTAAAAATATTGAAATGCGCGAGGAATGAGCCTACCGGCGCGGCGTGAGGAACTGAACAACACAAATAATATTGACATTTGGCATCAGAAGTGCTTGCTGGAAGAACTTTTAATTTATTCATATTTTGTTATCCGAAATAAATCAATTTGACATTCACCCCTTATGCAGACATTCCAGTTGGAAGCTGAGCTCGCAGCTGTTGGCCTAGGCGCTCCAGAGCACCGTGTAGCACGTGGCAACGTTTAGCGATTGAGTTGTTGAATTTTCCACCACTTAATTTGGGGCAAAAGTTTTCCTTTGATTTTATAGCCCATAGACGAGAAACAAACATCCATGTATATTTGCTTTACTTTGCCAACGCACTTTCCGTGTCAAGTGCCAGAGTTTTTCGCTTTCGGCTCCGTTTGTTTCCGGTTGTTCTTTGACGAATGTTTCGAAGCCTTCGGGGCTCATCGCTCTGCTGTTAGGGCTGCTGTGGCTGTGAGTGTTAAATAGATTCGCGGCGGGAGATAATAGATACAGCCTGAGCCAGCCAGCCAGCCGGTCGTGGTGCTCGTCAGCTACTGCCGCCGTTGCGAGATCCAGGCTCCATGCTCGAGGACGAGTTCCGATGATTGAGGGCCCATAAATAGCAGGATTTACTTCTCTTTTGCGATTCGCTTTTTTACGCTGTTCATCTACGAAAACTTGATAAGGGTACTGTTGGGGATTCGTTGATGCATAAAAAGGAAGTTGCTTTTATGTCGGCTGCGGTCAGGTCGGTGAAATGGGTATTAGAATGGTGATCAGCAAAGGCCAGTCAGTGGAAGAAGGGAATGAATCTGGATGCTGGAAATGAAAATCAATGAGTTAGACTTAAATAAAATCGAGCGTGACAGTTTCCCGCAGAACAATGAAAGGTGAATGTTTAAAATTTTCTCGTTTAAGGAATTTGATGGAAAAGAAAATAACTGCTTTCTTTTAATCAAACAAACTAAATTTTGGGAAATTTATATAGGTAACAACTTTTTAGTTATTTTCAACTACAATTTCAGAAATAGCTAGTGTAGGTAAAGGGGGTGATTTAGAATTGGATATGAAATTAGAGGATAATATCTGGAAGTATTAAGCTACTCTAGGTTCCTATTTTTTCCATTCAGCAAAATCTTGTCGAAAACGCTTGGTAGTTTCAGTTACAAAAAGAGTATATGCAGACCCCCTCAACTTCCATTAATTTCTGGAAACACAAATGTAGCGCGATCAGTAAACTTACGGAGGAATATTAAATTAAATAGTGGTTGAAGCATGCCTTGCTTTTGGTGGTTGCTAACTCAACAGATTTGTTTTCAGTTGTCAAGTGTATGTGCTATGTGCTATGTGAGGAAATGAAAGGTTGGTAACTTAACATAATTTAATATAAATAATTTAGTATTGAAAGCTATATTCAATTATTTATTTTAGGAATATACTAAAAGTTCTATCTACGAAAACAGTGAGGCCACGGTTTTAAACTGCGGGCGCAGAGTTGCTGTACTTGCTGTAGGGAGTTGAAATCTGATCGACCAGGAACAATACGGCGGACAATTTGGAGCATCCTGACACACAATGCGGAAGAAACCTGGGAGCGGTGCCAGAGCATCTGTGCATTTAATTTTGCCACCCGTAGTTAGTTGTTACGTCATAGCATATGACGGACGAGTCATCTGCGACAGTAGAGAAACCCAGAACGGTGCAAGACCTGGGAAGTTAAAATCTAAAATACTATTAATGTTTTTTTTTACTTATTCGTTTATTTGGAAGGCTCGGGCGCCACATGGGCATAACTGAGCCGAAATCTTTTGTTTTTACAATGATTTTAAATTTTACAATTTATTACTGCCTTAAAACTATGTTAGTTTGGGAAGCCGAAGTACTCGCGGCTGTTTCGAGGTTAAGGATTGAAGAAAAAAAATGGGAAGGACGGATTTATGGGTTTAAAACTAAATTATTTGATAACTTATACTAAAACTTTGATGGGACAAATTGTCCATATCTGTAACGGAACCAAAAAGAAAGGACTTTATCGGTAGAAAACGACAAGAAGAGGACAAACGGAAGGGGGTGACGACAGACAGGGGCGAACAACAAAACCAAAAGGCGGACAACGAAAACAAGGAACGTACTACATCAAACTCTGACATCAACACGTTTCAAAAACTGGTAAATCAGGTTCATGTATTCCAAATCAAGTCCTGCCAACACTTCTCTAACGGGTTTCTGTTGTTTTCCTCGGACCCGGAGAATTTCATGCAGCTCAGATCTGACCTCACGATACTCATTGCATCCCCACACGACATGTTCGATATCCTGGTAAGCCACGCCACAGACACAGAGATTGCTTTCTGAGAGCCCAATACGGAAGGTGTGTGCGCTCAACAAATAGTGGTTGGACATCAGCCGACACATCGCACGAATGAAATCGCGGCCTAAATCCAACCCTTTGAACCATGGCTTCTTCGACACCTGTGGAATGATGGAGTGCAACCATCTACCCATCTCTCCATCTCTCCATTTGTGTTGCCAGCTGATCAAGTTCTCCTGACGGGCCATTGCAAAAAAAATCGTCGAAGGCGATTTGACGCTCGTAAATATCGCCTTCGCTAGCGCCCACCTTAGCCAGAGAGTCCGCTTTCTCATTGCCCGGGATTGAGCAATGTGAAGGGACCCAAGCTATGGTGATGATGCATGAGCGTTTGGACAAAGCACTCAAGACTTGGCGTATTCCTTTCAGGAAGTACGCTGAGTGCTTCATCGGTTTCATTGATCGAACAGCCTCCAGAGAGCTTAGACTGTCGGTAAAAATGAAGTAGTGCTCAGGTGGAAGAGTGCGAATGTACTCTAAGGTGTAGTATATAGCCGCGAGCTCAGCAATGTATACCGAACATGGTTTTTGAAGCATGAAGGTGGCGCTATGAAATTCATTGTAGACACCGAATCCAGTCGAATCATTGGTTTTGGAACCATCTGTGAAGAACTGTCTGGCCCCGCTAACATGCCCGAACTTACTTGCAAAAATTTGTGGAATACATATGGTACGAAAAGATTCCGGTATACCGGTGATCTCATCCTTCATAGAGAGATCAAAATCCACAGAGGAGCTGTCGAAGTCTGAGAAGTTGTCACGATTAGTGTTAACTGGAGATGGGCTTACCTCCAGCGTCATGTACCAGTAGTACACACTCATAAAACGAGTTTGAGGGTTCTGTTCGAGCAGCTTTTCGAAATTTTCTATGACCAATGGATTCACAACCTCGCATCGGATGAGGAACCGGAACGACAACTCCGCAAAGCGGTCTGTCAGAGGCTGTACACCAGCAAGTACCTCTAAACTCATTGTCACGGTGCTTCATTTACCGTTATTATAAAAAAAAAATAGACCATCAAAACCTGAAACGCCATTCTCTTTCTTAATCATTCCTACACCTCTGGGCAAATTTTTAAAAAAATCGTTAGACGAAATTTTGAGTTACGCCCTTTTAAAGGGCCTAACCCCTAAAAAATCAGAGTTTCTATAGAAAAACATCATATTTCGTAACAGAAGCATGTTTCTGCCATCAAAATTTGAAACGCCAATCTCTTTCTTTATCATTTCTACACCTCTGAACAAATTTTTAAAATAATCGTTAGGCGAACTTTTGAGTTACGCCCTATTAAAGGGCCTAACCCCTAAAAAATGAGGGTTTCTATAGAAAAACATCATATTTCATAACAGAAGCATGTTTCTGCCATCAACATTTGAAACGCCAATCTCTTTCTTTATCATTTCTTCACCTCTGGACAAATTTTTAAAATAATCGTTAGGCAAACTTTTGAGTTACGACCTTTTAAAGGGCCTAACCCCTAAAAAATGAGGGTTTCTATAGAAAAACTTCATATTTCATGACAGAAGCATGTTTCTGCCATCAAAATTTGAAACGCCAATCTCTTTCTTTATCATTTCTACACCTCTGGACAAATTTTTAAAATAATCGTTAGGCGAATTTTTGAGTTACGTCCTTTTAAAGGGCCTAACCCCTAAAAAATGAGGGTTTCTATAGAAAAACATCATATTTCATAACAGAAGCATGTTTCTGCCAACAAAATTTGAAACGCCAGTCTCTTTCTTTATTATTTCTACACCTCTGGACAAATCTTTAAAATAATCGTTAGACGAAATTTTGAGTTACGCCCTTTTAAAGGGCCTAACCCCTAAAAAATCTGAGTTTCTATAGGAAAACATCATATTTCATAACAGAAACATGTTTCTGCCAACAAAATTTGAAACGCCAATCTCTTTCTTTATCATTCCTTCACCTCTGGATAAATTTTTGAAATAATCGTTAGCCGAAATTTTGAGTTACGCCCTTTTAAAGGGCCTTACTCCTAAAAAAAATTGGGGTTTCTATAGAATACCATCATATTTCATAACAGAAGTATGCTTCAAAGTCCAAAATAATGAACAGTATCATTAATAATGCTACAATTTGATACTATGCACTAATATTGAATGCATTGTGTATAAAAATTAGCCATAACGCCAGTATAAGTGAAGTATTCTTTAACCTGTAGGATACGGACGTTGTTGGCTTCATTTACTATTATAGCCAGAACAATATACAATGAAAAACATAAACGACAGTTCATTTACTTTTTCATTTATATAGTTAATGTACACCCATAAACTGAATTTCAAAAATAATGTTGGTCAAATTCTCCAGTTACGCCAGTTACAGTTAGTTATAAAACTAAGTTTTATAATAATTCTACTATAAGTACTTATGACCTAAGTACTTATAGTAGAATTATTATAAAACTTAGTTTCATTTGATCACGTTTATTCTTCGGTAACGTAGTTTAGAAGTTAAATATAGAACTATCATTACAATTGATCATCTCAATCCTTAGTTTTGTATGTTTATTAGTCGAAAACAGCATTCACCAATAAATCTAACGAATGGGATAGGCACATGCCATCGCTTGTTTTGTCTTTAAAAAAGCAATACAAAAAACTTACGTCCCACGCTATGAATGGCAGTTGATACAAACATGATTGCTTCCTACATGTTTGAAAATACTTCCCTTATATTAGCGTAATGGCCAATTTGTATACAAACATCAATACAAATAGCCAATATTAGCGCATAGTATCAAATTGTAGCATTATTAATGATACGTTTTATTATTTGGGACTTCAAGGCATGCTTTTGTTATGAAATATGATGTTTTTCCATAGAAACCCTCATTTTTTAGGGGTTAGGCCCTTTAAAAGGGCGTAACTCAAAAGTTCGCCTAACGATTATTTTAAAAATTTGTCCAGAAGTGAAGAAATGATAAAGAAAGAGATTGGCGTTTCAAATTTTGATGGCAGAAACATGCTTCTGTTATGAAATATGATGTTTTTCTATAGAAACCCTCATTTTTTAGGGGATAGGCCCTTTAATAGGGCGTAACTCAAAAGTTCGCCTAACGATTATTTTAAAAATTTGTCCAGAGGTGTAGAAATGATAAAGAAAGAGATTGGCGTTTCAAATTTTGATGGCAGAAACATGCTTCTGTTACGAAATATGATGTTTTTCTATAGAAACTCTGATTTTTTAGGGGTTAGGCCCTTTAAAAGGGCGTAACTCAAAATTTCGTCTAACGATTTTTTTAAAAATTTGCCCAGAGGTGTAGGAATGATGAAGAAAGAGAATGGCGTTTCAGGTTTTGATGGTCTATTTTTTTGATAATAACGGTAAATGAAGCACCGTGATTGTGTGAGTCGAGTTCATGCAACCTAACGCGATCCGAAGCTTCAGCAAGTGTGTTTTCGCCGCGGATTGAAAACAGAAGCTATCGTATTCTAAAACCGATAGAAAGATTGTTTGGTACAGCCTGATCAGATCTTCCGGATGTACTCCCCACCATGTTCCGGTAATGGTTCGCATAAAGTTGATTCGTTTTTGGCATTTCTGTATCAGATACACAATATGCTTCCCCCAGGTGCATTTGGAATCGAACCAGACGCCGAGGTATTGTGAAGACATGCTATGAGTGATTGTCTTACCCATCAGAACAAGCGGAAACTTAGCCGGTTTGTGTTTTTTAGAAAAGACAACCATCTCAGTTTTCTCCGGAGAGAACTCGATACCCAGCTTGAGAGCCCAAGTAGACAAATTGTCCAAAGTATCCTGTAGTGGTGTAGTGTAGACAGTCGTTCGTACCTTTGCCTCTGCGGAAACCAAACTGTGTATCTGACAACATGCCATTCGATTCAATCCATTTGTCCAGTCGAAAGAGAATCATCTTCTCCAACACCTTCCGTAGACAAGACAACATCGCGATTGGACGATACGAATCATGATCCGACGCGGGTTTCCCGGGTTTTTGAACAGCTATCACCCTCACTTGTCTCCAGTCATCCGGAACGATGTTGTTATCCAGGAACTGATTGAACAAGTTCAACAAGCGCCTCTTAGCGACGTCGGGGAGGTTTTTAAGCAAGTTGAACTTGATTCGATCCATTCCTGGAGCGGAATTGTTACATGAAAGAAGAGCAAGTGAGAATTCAACCATCGAAAACGGCCTATCCATGTCGTCCCTATCCACGGAAACATCCCGAATTATTCGCTCCACGGGTATGGAATCTGGACAAACTTTTTTTGCGAACTTGAGAATCCACCGAGGAGAGCTTTCTCGATCCTCGTTGACCGACGACGCGTTACGCATTCTTCTACCGACGTTCCAAAGAGTTCTCATCGAAGTCTCGCGCGACAAACCCTCGACGAACCGACGCCAGTAACCGCTTTTCTTCGCCTTGATCAAGTTCTTGAACTTGCTTTCAAGGAAAGCGTACCGCTGAAAGTTTTCGACCGAACCGCGTTTCCGAAACTCTTTGAACGCCGCGGATTTCTCGCGGTAGATTTCTGAACACTTACTATCCCACCACGGATTGGGGGGTTTCCTGCGAACCGACGGACCTGGCACTGGTCGACGTTGTGCCTGAAGCGCGCTACTGATGATCAGTTCTGATAGAAACTGATACTCTTCCCGCGGTGGAAGGACTTCTACCGATTGCTCACCGTCGATAATTGCTTCTGCGTACTTCTCCCAGTCAATGTGCTTGGTGAGATCGTAGGCGATGTCGATAGATGGAGGTTGATGTGACCCATTGGAAATAGAAACAAACAACAGTCGGCAGATGATCACTACCATGGCGATCCTGGATAACCTTCCATGTACACTCCAGCGATAGTGAGCTCGAACAGATTGAGAGGTCTAATCGGCTGTTTCTAGGGCTGCCATCTTGAGCTGGAGGTGCCACTCGTGTAACTTCTCCGGTATTCAAAATTGTCATGTTGAAGTCGTCGCAGAGGTTATGTATCAACGTTGAACGGCTGTCATCGTACTGTTCTCCCCAGCCTGTACCATGGGAGTTGAAATCTCCCATGAGCAGCCGAGGCTCGGGCATAACCGAGCAGATGTGGGCGAGATCCCTGCGAGATATCACAGTTCTCGGAGGAAGATATATGGAGGCAACACTGAGGGTTTTACCTCGGATAGTCACCTCACATGCGACGGCTTCGATGCCTGTCATCGGATGAAAATCGACTCTGTAAAATGAGTGCTGCTTCTTAATCCCTAGAAGCACCCCTCCGTACGAGTCGGATCGATCAAGGCGAATGATATTATAATCGGGAAAAGGTAAGGTTACATCAGCCATGTTTCGGATAGTGCAAAAACATCGCATTGTAAATTGTTAACTAAAAATTTAAAAACGTCTAATTTCGGTGTAATACTACGACAGTTCCAATGTAGAACCGAAATCGTATCTTCGACCTCGGTGGTTAAATTAGCCATCGAAAGATACGATTGTCGCCCCTCTTTTAGATGTCCTTTTACAATGTTCTTCACGGAATCTGAAGCATTGAAGAAGCTGAGGATGATGTCTACGATGCCAGAGAGCGTAAACAATGGCGCACCATGAGGATGCTCCTGGTGCTCCGAATGCTGTCTTTCCGGTTGAGAATTCGAAAAACGTGGGACATCTGGGATTTTAGATGTTCCCGGGAGTGATGGAAAGTCTCGTTCGTCCTGGATTTTGAATCCCGGAGGGGAACGTTTTGTGACTTTCTTACCACTCTTGAAATTTGTCATGGTGGGTTGGGGGTCGCTGCTAGGCAGATTCCGAGGTTTTTTGGTGGGTTTCTGGACCCTTGGTAATCCTAGGCTACTCTATCAGCTACAACTTTGCCGAAGACCGCATTCAAATCGGACGTCTCATTAATTAGTTACCGATTTTTATCCAGAATCGAAATCTTTACTCATGATGGTTAAACTATTCGGTGGGCATCACTGCATTTTGCAGTGAAACATAGTAGCCATGATTTCAGTGTGCTATCTTTGGCGCCATATGCAGCAATGTTGCCTGCTGGCAAGCTGGAGGATCACTATTGAAGTTTGCCCAGTTGGATAAAAATCGATAACTAATTAATGAGGCGTCCGTTTTGAATGTAGTCTTCGGCAAAGTTGGAGCTGATAGAGTAACCTAGAATTACCAAGGGTCGACTAACCGACTAAGGCACTTGGGGAAATGCTGCGGTTGATTGAATGAAAAACATCGTTTTCTCATAGTAATTCCCATACAAAATTTGACGGGCTTGTGCAGTCTCAATTTTCAACCAAATGAGCTCAAATTTTGGGAGAAGGCATAGAATCTGGTTAGGAATCGAATAAACGGTGTGGAGCAAAAACGATTTTTTGAACCACGCTACTATGCATACTCCAAAATCATAACTGTATTGAAGGAATTAACCGCCACTTGCATCCATTTGAAATCCTTCCATCGACCGTGATCCTGGATCTTCTGCAATAACCAAGCATCATCTGGTTGCGAGTGATTGGCACCATTGCCTGCAGCCATACAAAGCACGAACTGGCGTTTAATAACTGTACTAACCTTTTTTAAATGCAAAACCTGCCTTGTAACAATCGTGTTCAGTCATTTGAATCTCCCTTAGGGTCTGTGTCAATTGGGGAATTGAAATTAATTTTTACTTAAAGCGCTGTTTGCAGATCAGATGGAATTTCTCAGCCTATCTTGATGCATGGGAAATTCCTTGCCTGAATCGCTCAAGAAAACGGGTTTTCTTCGATCGCAGTATGCAGTAGCGAAGAAATGGCAGTCACCGAAGAAAGTTTCTGTCAGGAATCACTCAAGAAGTTTCTTGAGCGATTCCTTTCGAACTCGAAACTGCGCTTAAACTTGACAGTTCGATAATTATTTCCCCTCCAAGAAATCATCCGAATGTCAAATTTAATTTTTTCGTGGTACAATAGGGTCCTAAAATTAATGACGAAATCTCGCTTATATTGAATAATACGATCAAGCATGGTATTCTAATCGGAATTGTACTTTACTCGAACTTGAAAAACAAAGGAATAATGAGAAAATTCGAAATAAGTAAAATGGTAAATAGTTCTACTTTGACATTTGAGGTCAACCTTGTGTGACTGAGCTCGACATTTTTCGCACTGGGATTTCAAAAATGTTCCTATCTGACATACACGGTGAAAAAAATCACTCAAAGTATGTGTTATAAACTAGGGACGAGACAAAAGGCTAAAAAAATAAAAATTATATATTTTCAACTATGGTTAATAAAAACGTCAAAAAATGAGTAAATATGTACTCTTGAACCATATATTGTGGTTTAAAACAATAATCCCGATAGGACTTTAGGAGCCTATTCAAATTTGGGTGTTTTCTATCAAGTAGGCGTTTGCCACCCACCGCACATATTTGTTTATGTTTTCCTTCAAATTCGTTCGACAGTGTCTCGAGTAAAGCACGCAAACGAGAAAATGTTTTCTCAAGCAGAATTTTTGATTGTTGGGCTTTTGACTATTTATTTTTTCCTGTACAAGTGCCGCGATGATAACTCCGAGTCGTTGAAAGTGTGTTTGTTTTCGTCCAATCTGGTAGTTTATGTGATATTTCATTTATGTGAAAGTAGATTTTCAATCATTTGGTATTTCCAGGAACCCGGTATATGCAAATACGCTGTCAGTGCTCCATCTACTTTGAAGACGAAAATTTTAAATCAGGATCCCACAGCCATCAAAAAGAACCTGCGCGTGTCAGTGCAGGTGTTCCGCAATAAGTGATAAGTTTGATGCCTCATAAGCGTTCGGGATGGGATCGAGAAATAGAGCTCTCCGTGTTCTTGTACTGGATCGCAGCTGGTACTAGTTATCGGGTCGCAGGAGTAAGCTTTGACATACCACGGGCAACAGTAAAGCGAATTTGCCATAAAATGTTGGCTTTTGTGTTGGATGTCCTGATGATGCAAGTAATAAAATATCCAAATGCGGATGAATTGGTGGAAATTGCAAGAGGATTTTGCAGTCGGGCAAATTCGGGTATATTTGAACGTGCTTTCGGAGCGATCGACGGATCACATGTAAAAATTAAATGCCCACGATCACTACACGATCAAAATATTAATCGAAAACTAGACTACTCAATCCAGTGCCAGGCGGTATGTGATTCCAAACACAAATTCCTCGATATATGTGTGGGATACCCGGGATCACTGCATGACACAAGAGTTATGTACAACAGCCCTCTGTATTATTGGCGACTGTATCCACCACTGGGATATTACTTGCTCGGTGATAGTGAATATCCTTGCAGCAGTCATCCGATTGCTATAATTACACCTTCAAAGAAACAGGCCGTCAACGTCTAACTCCAATGCAAAGAAAATTCAACAACCTCCACAGCAAAGCCCGAAACATTGTGGAGTGTGCATTTGGGCAGATGAAAAATCGGTGGAGGATCATTTTTTACAAGACTCTGGAGCTACGTATTGACAATTGCGTGAGGGTCATCGTAGCATATTGCGTGCTCCACAATATTTGCATTGATGAAAACGACAAAATGGAGGCAGAAAGCATCACTGAAGACCATGAACAGCTTGAAGGCAAAGCAGCGGCTTTTCAAGAGGGCGAGTTTCAACCTGTAAGAGACACCGGAGAAGGAATTGCTTTTCGTCTGCAGCTTCTACAACAAATCATGGGCCCACGAATGGAAGATTGATTTTAAATTTGAAAGTACTATACAATATGTGCAACAAGAGAAAATAAGTATATAATAAATAGCTACCAATAACTAGTACATAAGTGACCCGATTTTGTCAGCCCCATTTCAAAACATAATATTTTTTGCTTCCCTCGAAAACCTAAGGGACCATTCATAAACCACGTAGACTTGTTGGGGGGAGGGGGGGGTCTGGCCAAAGTCCACGCTCCATACAAATTTCAAAATTTTTGTATGGACGAAAGTCTACGAGGGGGAAGGGGGGGGGGTCTGAAATGGCCAAAATTTGGTCTACGTGGCTTATGAACAGCCCCTAAGCAAGTTTTCAAACTTTTTATTCCCCTATATTCTGCATCTCAGCTGTAGTTTGATGATAAACATGAATGAATTGATTAAATTTTGACCGTAAGATAACGAAAGCAAAAAGTTTGTCGCAAAATGGGGCTGACAAAATCGGGTCCTTACTGTATAGCTATTTTAGTATTTTTGTATTAAATTGAGAAGTTCTTAAGAAAGAACATCTGTCTCAAGCCCCCATTTAATATTATTTTTAAATATTATATGAGTGAAGGCTCATATTCCCGATTGGGTAAGCGCATTGGCATTTAACATGACCATGCTGAAGGGCTGAAGGTGACGGGTTTGTTTCTATTTTATTCCAGGATCTTCATATTGGAAATTTTCTTGACTTTCTTGGGTCTGCCATACGATATACGAATTTAAAATGATCATTGACAGAGAAAGTTCTCAAACAACTGTGGAGCTAAGCTGTAATGTAGGTTTTATAAAAGGCAATCTAGCATGAATCTGAAAATCTATCGAATTCCTTCATAATAGGTATAAACAGTTCCTGAAAACTAACCAAAGTTACTAGGGCACAACTGGGATTCATGTGGTCTATCACAAACAAACAGACGTAACAATCTTCAAAGGAATTGCTCCATGTAGCAATAACGAATCGTGCAAATTCTCTCAAGGCCTGAGAGTCTTTAGGAATACCTCTATAGTGTACTCAAGCTCCAGAGGAATTCTTGAGGAGTTCATTTATAGTTCCCTTGTCCATAAGCATTTAAAGAAGTCTATGAAAGTCAGCTGTAAATGAAAAGGAATCATACTGAAGTTACTGAAGAACTTGAAGCCTTTCCAAAGTAACTAAGAGACTACCGTCTACCCCCGTTGGTTTGAACGACACCTCATGTTTGAACGATGTGCAGATAAGCAGGGGTCAAATTAAAAAGTGTTCAAATTAGATGCGGTCAAACCAATGGGGGTAGACGGTATTCAAATCTCCGTCGATTAATCAAAATTTCTGAAGATCTACCAAAGTTACTGAGGATCTACCAAAGCCCCTATGGTTCAGAATAGTATTCTACTTAAACAAATTAATTTGTTTTTTTTTATTGTGCATCCCATATATCTACAAAAAAATAACAAAGGAAACAGATTCTTTTCGTAAGTATATAGTTGAAATAATAAGTGAAATAGAAAACATTTTACTGTTTTTATTTATTGAGAAAAATTTTTGTCCAGGCAAGTGTGAGGAAGGTTATAACATGAATGATGAAACTTTTTGTCCAGGCAAGTGTGAGATAGGTTATTACTATTAAAACATTATCATTCAAAAATGTTTTAGTTACATCAATCTAATCCAGCTTTAACATAAGTGTAATTAAAAACGTATTTGAAAGGTTGTACACTTTGTACAAATCAAACA
This sequence comes from Aedes albopictus, assembly GCF_035046485.1. Classification (NCBI taxonomy): domain Eukaryota; kingdom Metazoa; phylum Arthropoda; class Insecta; order Diptera; family Culicidae; genus Aedes; species Aedes albopictus. The sequence continues at coordinate 194,803,511 of NC_085138.1, read as the reverse complement.
TCAGTATCGGAATCGGAGGAGCTTGAATCGAAGTCAGCCACATCTACGTTTTGCGATTCAGCTATTCTTTTCAGTAAGAACTTTTTTCCTTCTTTCAGCCTAGTTTGGTGTTTGAAAGGAATCGCTCAAGAAACTTCTTGACTGATTTCTGGCAGAAACTTTCCACGGTGACTGTCATTTGAACTGTCATTTCTTCGCAACTGCGTACTGCAATCTAAGAAAAACGGTTTCTTGGGCGATTCAGGCAAGGAATTTCCCATACATCAAGATAGGCCGAAAAATTCCTTCTGAACTGCAAACAGCCCTTTCAGAAACAAAAGAATTCGATTGCTTTACGAAAAACTCGAACATGTCTTGCTGACTGTATCGGCTTCGCTTTCTCCGTCCTCGGTCTGCATATCCTTCCGGTGGACTAGAGGCTGGAGGTATCATCTCGGGACTTGAAACATAAGCTCCATCTGAAGGTCCAGCTTCAACGGATCCGGATGGTCCAGCTTCCATCTCTTGTCCATCGTCCTGGCGGCTTGGTTCAATTGGAATATTGTTGGCATTTTCAACAATAATACGACAATTGTTGACCACCAGGGGAGGGTTTATGGTGTGCTGGGTCGACATAAATTCGTGTATTTTCCCGAAATGCTCCCAATCTTCCGCCAGCTCCTCTCCGTTTTCGGTTGTTCCACCGGTCGGCGGAGTGATGAGTAACTTGAAAGAAAAAAATGTGAATCGAATTTGGTTTAGGAACCTTTCATTCAACATGATTTCCGATAGCCTAATAGCAAACTTTGCACTTCCAGTCTAGTTGGTTTTACCCGCTGGAGTCCAGATTTTAGTTATGTTTGCCGTTCTAGAACAACGGTGTTAGTTCTGGGACACGGCTCAACTAGCAGTAAATAAATGTTCTTCCAGCAGAATGTCACGGAGCACGCCAAATAAAATCATCATCCTAGCTCCAGGCCGCTTTTTTATCATAATATTTTGCAGTAAAAAGGTGGTTGCAGGCCACTCGAGCAGAAATCAGTCGATGTATTTGTTGTGCGGTCACTGTCGAAATAAAAAAAAAATGCTGTGAATAATGCCACAACGAAAGTGCTTGATTATGCTACTCACTTTTCTTTGCTCTGGATTTCTGTTCCTGTTCCATATCACAGGGAATATCTGGTCGGGGCACAGGGAAAAACTGGTCACGAACGGAACACGAAAAAAAGCTGGACACGGGCAGAGCTCGAGTGAAAACCGCGGGACAAAAGTGCACACGAGGAGCAGTGTTGTTGTTCACCGACGAGAACGAAAAAAGAACTCGAAGAGAAACGTCAAAATGGCGGAAAATAAACAACCCACCCGGCTCGGCATGAAATTATCAACCTGTCAAAAATAAGTCTCCTCCGGAGCAGACTTATTTTTGACAGATTGAAAATGAAGGGGAAATAATTATCGAATTGTCAAGTTTAAGTGAAAATTAATTTCAATTCCCCAATTGACACAGACCCTTAGAATCCACATCGACTAATTCAAAATAAATCAATTGTCATTTGCTTCGAGAAAAATCCTAGTACATATGCTGTGTAAAATATTGCTTTGTAGTTCTAAATTGTTCCCCTACGTGTCAGCACAATCACTAAAAAAGACATGCTTCCTATGATTTATATGGGGACCCCACTCACATGGCCATCTTGTTAATCGGATATCTTTGGTCTAGGTCTAGTTGGAAAATATTACACAAATGAAGTCAATATGTAATTCCAAATCTGTCCCTACTCCATAGTTGCCTGGGGTCCGAATGGACCTCAGCCTCCGGTCATTGTAAAAGTGCATGCTTCGTAATGACCGTTCATCACTGCATCGTCTTCAACCTATGACGGTGAGCTCGGCGGTATGCTGCGTTTAGGATGGTTCTGCACCTATCTTTATATTAAGGGGATATTCACTAAACAGCGTAAACCGATTAAACTGATTAAACGTCGCGATCTCCAAGGCAATCTTTGATTAAATATTTCGTTCGCAAAATCATGAAACATTTCAAATAAGCAGAAAATCATGACTTACGCAGTAATTTAATCTGTTCAGTGAGTACCCCTATTATTTCGCACATAAAAAACACAAAATCACTTCAACACAACCAAATTAACAAATCAATCACTTACAGGGTTAGTACGGATTGAATAACACGGACTACGGATTAAGCACTGATTTACCTCTCCTCTTCTTCTTCTTTGCGTAATGTCCCCACTGACTGGGACAAATCCCGTTTCTCAACGTTTTCCACAGTTATTAACTGAGAGCTTCCTCTGCCAATGACCATTTTACTTTATGCTCAAGAAAGTCAAGGAAATTTCCATTATGAAAAGTTCTTGGACCGACCGGGAATCGAACTCGTCATCCCCAGCATGGTCATGCTGGATACCCCTTACAACCTTTACAGCTGTGGCTTTTGGCCCTTTTTACGCTTTTAAACATTTAATCATTATGTTTGCAGCTAGGTTAGAAGATTCAAATTTTACCCACAAATATATTTACGTTTCATCTAACTAACCAGAAACATCACATTCCTTGGCTAACACAGTCCGTAGGGACAATTGTTTAGAAAGAAACCGCAATGAAAAACTCATGTACTCTTCTGTGTTTCCTGAATCGATGCCAGCAGGAATCGTTTCCGCAAAGTTGATGTTGTTCTACCACGAAAATCAATGGTCTGTTATTGAAAGCGATAGAGAAGTGATTTCCGTTTACTCCACAAGACAGCAACTCCGATTACCCAATCCAAATTGTCAAAAGTAGGTACACCGAACGACACACAGATCGTCGAATCAGAGCAGCAGCGTATATCGAGCAATTCAGTCGGTACAGATGTGTTGTACTGCTCGTTAACGAAGTATTTACCAAAAGCATCTTTGCTCCCCTGCTTGGAGCAGACGGCTGGCGACCGACAGATGCTAAAGGGAAACAAGATGCTCTTTGGACCAGGACGACTTGCTCCCCCGGTAAGAATGGGAGGAAGCCACATTCAAGCGTAACGAAAATTGTACAATTTCTAGCCAGCGAACAAACAACCGACGTCGAAGAGAGTAAAGATAACTTTCTGTAATCAGGATAAATGCCACAAATTCAAGCTTGCAATCAAAGTGCATTGGAGATGCAATGTGCTCCCAGATTCCACTTACCTTGGCTGACGAGGAGCGAAGGCACTGCAAAGGAATGAGGACAAGGAAAAACGCTGTTGGAAAATCTGTGGAAAGCAAGCATATATCCGGGTGCTGGCTATGTCGGGACAGCTATCAAGTTGCATGGGAGCGCAGAGAGTTCATTGTATGTGTGTGAGATGCGTTTTCTGCACTTGGATGATTTCACAGACGAGGAAATCTGTTTGCAAGTGGAAACAAAAGCAAACAAGAAAAGGGCGTAGATGCTTGGCATAGAAGGTCCCTCCCCTCTGCGAAAATACGTCTCAGGGGCGTCTACTTCCTCAATTGCAATAAAATTGAAAGATAACATAAACTTATAAAAGTTATGCTTAAGATATGCTTAAGATTTTGAACCCGCAAGAGCTGTGATAAACCATAAAATTGTTATTGCTGTTCTTTGGCATGCATCACCAGACAGAGCTCTTTTTTTGGATACCAGCATGCGAAGCCAATCTACGTCTACTGGGTGAAATTTCATCCTACCTCCAAAAGACTTTCTCTCTGTGGTTACACATCTGCGTTATGCAGAATGGGAAACCGGCAAAAGGAATGGAATTTCCGCCCAAGGAAGTCCAACATAGCAGCATAAGTGTCTTGCAAAATGCGAGCACAATATACGATACTGTTTCACTTAACACTTGGCACAGGCACTTGTATATGGGGTGAAACATATTCGTTTTCACTCTTGTTCGGAAATTTTCGATTATCGATACCATTGAATTCTTTGAAGTGCAATAAATTCCACTCTTTCTCGTTGGCACGTGTGGGCAGCCAAAGAGGGGTGAAATAACAAATGGTGGTAAGTTTATTGTTGCTTTTATGTAAAACCCGTCGATGAATTGGTAGACGACAGAAGGAAAGTTCTTTTCTGGATACGGGGAATGTAGCAATGTGGTAATAGTAGTTTACGGAACAAGGTGCAGAATTAAGATTTTTACAGCACGAGTCGTACATTTATCCAACGAGGCTTGCCGAGTTGGATAATTACAACGAGTGCTGTAAAAATCGAGTTCTGCACCGAGTTGAGTACAACGTTTTTTGCAATTTCATAATTACCACTTGAGGATAGTTTTTAACAAAACTTTTCCATCAAACTGCACACTGATGTTCATAGCAATGTACACAGAAAAAAATATGTAATTAAAATTCAGCGAGATACCATGCACATATAGGGAATGCTAGAATTAGTGCACTTTTTCATGAGACATAATGTAAAATTACATTACCATCGTGTAAATTTCCGCCATCCATCGCGTAAACCATCATGGGCACCAACCGGTTACGCGACTATTGGCGGAAATTTACACGAACGTAATGTAATTTTACATGATATCTCATGTAAATATGCACTAACTCTAGCATTCCCTTTATGTGCATGATTTTTCGCTGAATTTTACATGAATATTTTTTCTGTGTATAAGAAAGTCTGATCATAGCAGGTTATACTGTGCAGTTGTCACAATTTTTCAAAACTGCTTCCAGCACGCGGAAATATAAATTGTACACACAAACACAATTAAATTCTAGTTCAAATCAACCGATTTTTCAGTTTACTATAGCGACAAACTGATTTCTAGTTTAAACTGAACTGTTCTATTGTTTGATAATACAAATATTTTCATTTGTCGAAATTTTTGACAGTTTGTTAAAACAAACAGAGATATGGTATTTTCAACATGAAATAATGGATTGATTCAAACGACTGCACTTTTGCCACTAACAAACCCGGAATGTGATTGTGTTGGTGACGGCAGCAACTGCGGCAGCTCGAGCGGATGGGGAGGAGAACGACTAAAAAAAGACAAAAAAGGTGAAACCGATCAACTTTTTGTGGATGCTGTCGTGAGTACCTGCGCGTTATCCATCACGGCCAAAGCTGCACTTGGAAGTTGGCGCGATGGATTTGCTGCACCTTCTTCGTTGTGGCGATGTTGGGGTAAGCATTTTATAGATAGGCTGACCAGATTTGTCCCGTTTAAATACGGGACACATTTCGGAAACTCAATAAAAAGAAAATCAATGTCCAAAAACAGAACTGCATGTTATAAATAATGCTATTTCAGCTACAAAGAACGAATAATTGAGTCAAAAACGTTAACTATGCTCCAATGACGAGTGTTTGAAAATTTGGTTGTCCCGTTAAATACGGGACGGATGGTCAGCCTATTTATAGATGTGTGAGTGCTTTCGAACCATGTTTATGGTTTTTATTTTGTTGAAACAAATGAAATTTTCGACATTATATGAAATGATGGTAATCGGTTGTTTTTATCGATAAACTCTAAATGAAAACAATTAAAAATAACTTTGGAATAAGTAAATTCTCAGTTTAAAAATCAACCATGCGTTATATTGTTTTAAACAAGCGCCATTTTTCTGCGTGAGGAAACATCAAGAAGAAGATCAAAGCTGAAAACAGTGCTGTAATGGTTCATTACGCAACGCAAATCAGTGCTGTAATGAATCATTACAGCACTAATAATTTGGTGTCGGAAAGTAGGCCTTTTCCTGGCAGATTTGCGTGAGGTAAACAGCCTATTACGATGAGAGATTGCAAAAAAAATGGTTTATCTGAGAAAGTGTTTGAACGGAATTATCATTCACAGTGTACAGGTATACCTCGATTTAGTGGACCCTCGATTATATAGACCCTCGATTTTATGTTCTTCGATTTTATGTACAGTTTACCTCGATTTTATGTACATTTTTTTAATAGTATTTTTTTTAAATATTCAATCAATTTAAATCTTGCAGTTTGTATCCTGATGACTTATAATGCAGGGGTTTTCAGCCTTTTGACTCGCGGAGCACTTCATATCAATAAATTGTTTTGTGGAGTACCCATAATAGCGGCAAAGCATACCTCATGACCTACTTAGTTTTATATATTTACCTTAATCTCATACTTCCCTTTTTGATTTCATTTTATTTTATAACTATCTCTAGCTATTGTAGATGATCACGATGAGCGGAGTAATATGGGACAATTTTCTGGTGATAGTTTTTACAGATCCCTGAGCAATGACAGCAATTTTGGCAGATGCATGCAAACTGATCATTCGCCAGACTCAAAGTTTTCTAACAAACTTTTTTCAACATATGACTTTCTCATCGAGAATTGTATTAAATTCCTGATGTTTATGGTAGATGCCTGCTGATTGAATTCCAAAATTTGTAGCAAATTCCATAAAAAGGTCATTGTAATGCTTCGGTAGATTACTGACAAGATGTGTGATAAATTATTTTTAGTGCTGTCATAGTAGAATCCGAACTAGTTAGTCGAGGTTCCCCGATTTCAGTGTCCCTTCACGTGTACATTCCCAAGGATGAATTCCTGGAGGAATCTTTGAGGGAGCCGCTTGAGAAATTCCTGAAGGAACTGCTGGAACAACTTCTGAAAGAATCCATGGAACAACTTTTGAATAAATTCATGCCGAAATTTCTGAAATAATTCTAGTAATATTGAAGATGTCTCTAAAGATATTTCCTTAAGTATCGCTGAAGAAATTTCAGAAGGTATTTAAAAAAAAATCTTTAGAAGGCATTTCTGGGAAAATGCATAGAGGAATACCCGGCGGAATTTCTGATGAAATCTCTGTGTCAATTTCTACAGAAATCTCTGCAAGAATGTCTTCCAGCCTTTCCATAGCAATCCTCTGCAAAGAAGTCTGCAAAATATGAAGAAAAAGTTCTGAAGTAATCCTCGAAGCATTTTTTAGAAGAATTCATAAAGCAATCCTTGGAGATAGTTCTTTCGAAGGCTCCTGAAAAATTTTGAAGGAGTTTTGAATTTCTGATTCTCAATGTATTCGCGAATCATATTCTAAAAAAAATCATGGAGAATTTTTGAGAAGGTTCATGGACGGTTTTTCTAGATGAAAGCTTTGAAATAAATCTGAAGTAATCTCTTTTAAAGAAATCTGAAGAAATTCGTGGATGAATTTCTGGAACAATCTATGCAAGGTTTTTTGAATCCATGCAATTCTTTTGGAAGCTATCCGTGCAAGACTTTTTAAAGGAGCTTTTGGAGTAATTTCTAAATGACATTCTACTTAAAGTCTAAAGGAATCCCTAGAGTTTTCGTAAAACCATTTTTGACTGAAAATCCTTAGGATTTTCTGGATGATTTTTGAAGTTAATCTACGAGCAGTTTCCAAAGATTCTCCTTAAGAATCCCTGGAAGATTATTTCAGGAACTCGTGTAAGATTTCTTAAATTAATCTTGGGATGGATCTCAGCAAGGGTCCATGTAAGAATTGTCAAAAAATCTGTGGAAGTTTTTTCAAAGTAATTCTTGGAGAAATTTAAAAATAAATCTATGGGGAAAATCTAAAGATATTTTTGAAAAATTTATTAGTTGAATTAAAAAAAAAGCCAAAATTTGTGAAGGAACCCCCAGGGTAGTTTCTATAGAATTCACTGCAGAAAATTCCTGAATGGATCTTACTTTTTTTGGAGTCCCAGGAGGTTTTTCTGACAGAAATTCAGATTCAAAAAAATCCCTGGAGTAATTTCTAAAGCAAACCCCGGAGAAAGTTTTGGATTAAATCTTTGGGGATCGTTTGAGAGAAGGCTTAAAGGAGTTTCCGATTGATTCATCGGAAAAAAATCTGAAAAAGTCTCGAAAAAGAAGGAAATTTCTGCAAAGGAAGAATTTCTACACAAAAAAAATCATACACAACTCTTTCTGAAACTTCTGGAGAAATCCCTAATGGAATTTCTGAAGAAATTTGAAGTTGCTGTAGGATTTTTTTGGTGAAATCCTTGAACGAATTTTCAAAGTAACCACAGTTCTAATTTTTGGAGGAATCATTTTCTGAAAAATTGTTTATTAAACTTTTATTAAAGGAATCTCTGTAGAAATTTCTGATTGAATGTCTAAAGAAATTTCTAAAGAAATCTCTGAACGCATTTTTTGTATGACTTTCTTCAGGAATTTCTGCTCAAGTTTATGGATATTTTTTGGAAAAAAAAAGTGGAGGAAATTCAGAAGGCGACAGAGCAGATAGCGGTACAAACCAACACTACTCATACAGAAAAATCGATCGGCAAATACAGGACAACCAGTTACCACGCTCTATCAAGTGCTTGTCACGAATCTCTAAACTTCTGAAGAATCTCCTTGCGGAATTTCAGATGGGATCCCTGGAGGAATTAATGAAGCAATTCATGAAGAAATTCCAGGGAGACATTTTCAATGGAATTCCTGAATAAAATTCTGAACTTTTTCATTTTTTGGGACATTTATGCAACAAAGTTATTGTGCATGTCCATTGCTCAAAATATTGGCATTCGAATCAACCATACACAGTTGGAGACGAAAGATTTCGATGGTAACACAATAGCAAGAATGTAGTTTATTCGTTATTTAGCGAGAATTACTAATACATGCCAAAAACTCCGACCCGAGCAGAAGGGAATAGCAACAGCATAATAAAATGTGTTATTTTGGAAAAATAACTGAGTAGCGGAAAGAGTTATTTTCATGTTATTTACATAACATATCCTGTTATAAACTTGTCAGTCATAAGCGGCAAAATAACAAATATTATAACAAAAAAACAGCTTATTTTGAAAATATTTCAATAACAAATTTTGATATGAATACGTTATTGATAACAATCTGAAAACAAAATTTGCTTTTTTTTGTTGCGGATAGGAACTCCTCCAAAGTCCCATATGCATTCAATGGGATACGCAACAATAGGATCTATTGTTAAATATTTCATTCATAATTGGAACGCTATTGTTGTCGCAAGCGATTTCTTATCGAAAACAGAGAGAAACAATAGTTCTCGTTTATTTTCCACTTACGATGACAAACTACCGTTGTTTTGAAACCTTTTATTAGGTGGTTCATTGTTTATAAGATTAATTTACATTATTACCTCATTGATTGACACATTTATCCTAGTTAATCTAAGTGGACTCGATGCAGTGAAATCAATAAAATTAAAATGTCTAAAAATAATCAATGGAGTTCTTAATGACTTATTTTTTTACATTTTTGTCGAAAATGTGTTGTTCGTCGTTGAATTCCACCAGTTGATCCAAAATGTTTCATAAAATGGCTAACACTCTATTACACTTTCTATTTTCGTATTCATACCCAACAAAAAAAACAGGTATACTTTTCAAAGTGCTTATAAAACAAAAGGCTGATAAGTTGGCACTGTAACGTAATGTCAGTAAGAAGAGGAACTGATGACAAAATAATATTTTCTCTTACAGTTCCTCACGGAATGCTGTGAACAACGAAAATCTCGAGTGGTGTAGTTTTGATTGCAAAGCTAGTTATGAATAATATTAATGATCAAATATTTGTACTAGTCTCAATGACACAATAATAACTAAACTTGTGCTACAACAAAACATGTTATTGAAAGGTAATATAAAGAAAATATACCAAGAGCACGATCATAACAAAATAAGATTGCCCAACAGAACATGTTATGGAACGGTGATGACTTAATAAGTTAATAATAACAAACCGAGATATAAAAACAGGTTTTGTGATTCCGTTGTTATTATTTTGATATTTTCCTCTGCTCGGGGAGCCTTTTATCGAAAACTCAATTTTCATGCTATTTTTATATGTTTTGGTACATTTTGGTACAAAATTTAAATAAAAAAAAAATAAAAATTTTTGCTTCGATTTTATGTAAAATTCGATTTTTAAAAAAATGAAATGTCCACTAAATCGAGGTATACCTGTATACATTAAATTAAAAGAATAGGACAGCTGTCAAGAATAATATTTATAAAGCGATGCATTACATGTAAAGCAGCACCCAATTCTATCGTAACGCTGAAATCGACATGTTTTGAAATCTCCTCCAAAATGCGCTACTTTTGTATGAAAACCCTAACATATATGGATGGGGTTCAACGTTTGGTCATACTCTAGCCCCGCCCCCTCTCCAAGCAGCGTTTATCAAACCATGGGTCGTGACCTACTAGACATAGTAATAAAGTTTCCTTTAACTAAATCCAATTATATCAAGGCCTTTTCAAAATATTTCAATTACTCTCCTTGTGGAATCGACAGAATTTTTAACAGAGGTGTCTCTGTAATTATATCTTAGTATTTCAGGCCAAACATTTCTGAAGGTTTCCCTCTCTTTCAATAATATCTTAGCTGTTTATTTGAATTATGATTGTCTCCTTGCAAAGAACGATGTTCAAAACAATCGTCTTTCGATTTGTACTGCAAAAGTAGTCAAAATTTGGTCACACCATTTTTTTCATAATTTTAGACTGCGTACACCAAAACAGCTAATTTTTGGACCAGTAATGGTCCATTATATATAGCTTATACCATAAAATTTTCATCAAAATCCATTAAGTATTGGTTGATATGTAGATAAAACCAACGACCTGCCTTTTTAAAATTTTGTACAAAGCGCTCCATAGAAAATTTTCGCCAATTTAAGGACAGTAAAGCACAATTTTTAGTGGAGCGGACCTGGTGTGATGGTTAGAACACTTGACTATCACGCCGAGGACCTGGGATCGAATCCCACTCCCGACAAACTCACAAAATGTGAGTTCTTCCTTCGGAAGGGAAGTAAAGCGTGGGTCCCGAGATGAACTACCCTAGGACTAAAAATCTCGTTAATACAGATAAAAAAAGCTCAATTTTGATTATAGAACTACCAATACTGCTCCGGTTCTTATGAAAATTTTACAGTATAGTACTACACTAAAACCCCAATTTACGCTCACTTCTTTTGCGCCAAACTCAATTTGCGCCCCCCGATTTACGCACTAATTCCCAAATAACGCTCCCCCCATTTACGCACTAATTCCCAAATAGCGCTCCCCCAATTTACGCTCTATAAGCGTAAATTGGGGTTTTAGGTATTCGGGAACAAGTAACATGTGATACATATGATACATAGAGGGTTAGGGTAGAGGGTAGGGTAGATGGTTAGGGTAGAGGGTAATGTTAGATGGTAGGGTAGAAGATAGGGTAGAGGGTAGGGTAAAAGGCAAGGTAGAGGGTAGGGTAGAGGATTAGGGTAGAAGGTAGGATAGAGAGTTGGGTAGAGGATTAAGGTAGAGGGTTGGGTAGAGGGTAGGGTAGAAGGTAGGGTAAGTAGAAGGTAGGGTTGAGGGTAGATGATTAGCGTAGAAGGAAGGGTAGAGGGTTAGGGTAGAGGGCAGGGTAGAGACTATGATAGAGGGTTAGGGTAGAGGGTAGGGTAGATGATTAGGGTAGGGGGTGGGTAGAAGGTATGGTGAAAAGTTATGTTAGAGGGTAGGGTAGAAGTAGAAGGTAGGGTAGAGGGTAGGGCAAAAGGTAGGGTAGAGGGTAGGGTAGAGGGTTAGGATAGAAGATAGGATATAAGGTAGGGTAAAGGGTACGGTAGAGAGGGTAGAGTAAAAGAAAAGAGGGTAGGGTAAAAGGTAGGTTAGAGGGTTAGGGTAGAAGGTAGGGTAGAAGTTAGGGTAGAGGGTAGACGAGAAGGTAGGGTAAAGGGTAGGGTTGATGATTATCGTAGAGGGTAGGGTAGAGGCTTATTGTAGAGGATGGAGTAGAGAATAGGATAGAGGGTTTGAGTAGAGGGTAGGGTTGAGGGTTAGGGTAGAGGGTTAAAGTAGAGAATATGGTAGAGGGTTAGGGTAGAGGGTAGGGTAGAGGGGAGGGTAGAGGATAGGATGGAGAGTTAGGGAAGGATGACATGAGATGAAAGATGAGAGATGAGAGATGAGAGATGAGAGATGAGAGATGAGAGATAAGAGATGAGAGAAGAGAGATGAGAGATGAGAGATGAGAGATGAGAGATGAGAGATGAGAGATGAGAGATGAGAGATGAGAGATGAGAGATGAGAGATGAGAGATGAGAGATGAGAGATGAGAGATGAGAGATGAGAGATGAGAGATGAGAGATGAGAGATGAGAGATGAGAGATGAGAGATGAGAGATGAGAGATGAGAGATGAGATGAGAGATGAGAGATGAGAGATGAGAGATGAGAGATGAGAGATGAGAGATGAGAGATGAGAGATGAGAGATGAGAGATGAGAGATGAGAGATGAGAGATGAGAGATGAGAGATGAGAGATGAGAGATGAGAGATGAGAGATGAGAGATGAGAGATGAGAGATGAGAGATGAGAGATGAGAGATGAGAGATGAGAGATGAGAGATGAGAGATGAGAGATGAGAGATGAGAGATGAGAGATGAGAGATGAGAGATGAGAGATGAGAGATGAGAGATGAGAGATGAGGATGAGAGATGAGAGATGAGAGATGAGAGAAGAGAGATGAGAGATGAGAGATGAGAGATGAGAGATGAGAGATGAGAGATGAGAGATGAGAGATGAGAGATGAGAGATGAGAGATGAGAGATGAGAGATGAGAGATGAGAGATGAGAGATGAGAGATGAGAGATGAGAGATGAGAGATGAGAGATGAGAGATGAGAGATGAGAGATGAGAGATGAGAGATGAGAGATGAGAGATGAGAGATGAGAGATTAGAGATGAGAGATGAGAGATGAGAGATGAGAGATGAGAGATGAGAGATGAGAGATGAGATGAGAGATGAGATGAGAGATGAGATGAGAGATGAGATGAGAGATGAGATGAGAGATGAGATGAGAGATGAGATGAGAGATGGGAGATGAGATGAGATGAGACATGAGATGAGACATGAGATGAGAGATGACATGAGAGATGAGATGAGAGATGAGATGAGAGATGAGATGAGAGATGAGAGGAGAGGTGAGATGAGAGATGAGATGAGAGATGAGATGAGAGATGAGATGAGAGATGAGATGAGAGATGAGATGAGAGATGAGATAAGAGATGAGATGAGAGATGAGAGGAGAGGTGAGATGAGAGATGAGATGAGAGATGAGATGAGAGATAAGATGAGAGATGAGATGAGAGATAAGATGAGAGATGAGATGAGAGATGAGATGAGTGATGAGATGAGAGATGAGATGAGAGATAAGATGAGAGATTAGATGAGAGATGAGATGAGAGATGAGATGAGAGATGAGATGAGAGATGAGATGTGAGATGAGATGAGAGATGAGATGAGAGATGAGATGAGAGATGAGATGAGAGATGAGATGAGAGATGAGATGAGAGATGAGATGAGATGAGAGATGAGATGAGATGAGAGATGAGATGAGATGAGAGATGAGATGAGAGATGAGATGAGAGATGAGATGAGAGATGAGATGAGAGATGAGATGAGAGATGAGATGAGAGATGAGATGAGAGATGAGATGAGAGATGAGATGAGAGATGAGATGAGAGATGAGATGAGAGATGAGATGAGAGATGAGATGAGAGATGAGATGAGAGATGAGATGAGAGATGAGATGAGAGATGAGATGAGAGATGAGATGAGAGATGAGATGAGAGATGAGATGAGAGATGAGATGAGAGATGAGATGAGAGATGAGATGAGAGATGAGATGAGAGATGAGATGAGAGATGAGATGAGAGATGAGATGAGAGGTGAGATGAGAGATGAGATGAGAGATGAGATGAGAGATGAGATGAGAGATGAGATGAGAGGTGAGATGAGAGATAAGATACAGTGGTTCTCAAACTGGGGTCACGGGCCATGCTGTTTTAGCAAGAACCTTAAGGCCGAGGAGAAAGAGTGATTATGCATCTCAAGGGGTATTTATTACAATGCTCTGGTGTTGTAAACATCAGGGGTTTACAAACTGGAGTTACGGGCCATGCGAATTGCTCAAGAATCTTAAAGGCGATGAGAAAGTGAAATCGGCTTTTCAAATTATGCATCTCAAGCAGCATTATACATTGGGTTCCGGGTCATTTTGCCGAATGCCGTTTGGTCAAACTCCATTTGGCCGAAAAGGTTGTTTGGCCGAATGCCGTTTGGCAGAAAAAATGCATAATGAAATAAAGTGACCATGGCATTGTTTCCCGTTTCAGTATATCTCTAAAGAACAGCCCAGAATTCAAAGAACGAAAAAGCTTTGATACAGTAAAACCTCCATGAGTCGATATTGAAGGGACCATCGACTCAAGGAAATATCGAGTAGTGGAACAAAAATCATTTGGGAAGCTTTTTGAGGGGACCATCATAGTAAACCAGAAATTATTTTTCAGTATGGAAAAATTTACCTCCATGAGTCGATATCGAGTCAAGGAACATCGACTCATGGAGGTTCGCCTGTATAATATCGATAGTTAAAACGCCAACTAATCAATGAAAACCAATACTAGAAAAAATAGCCTATGATTAAAAGAAGGAAATACTTCTGATGGTCATATTGGCAGTTAGAATGTCAAAAACTTCCTCTGAATTATTTTGATCATGATTCGGCCAAACGGAATTCGGAAAAACGACCCTATCGGCCAGATGGCATTTGGCCAAACGAACTTAAACTTAAACTTTGCTCTTCTTCCTAGCACTTTCGGTTCATGAGATATTCACGTGGCCCGTGACCATAGATTGGAATCCACAAAATTTTCAACATACAGTAAAACCTCCATGAGTCGATATTGAAGGGACCATCGACTCAAGAAAATATCGAGAAGTGGAACAAAAATCCTTTGGGAAGCTTTTTGAGGGGACCATCATACCCAGTAACCCAGTAGTAACCCAGAAGTTATTTTTCAGTATGGAAAAATTTACCTCCATGAGTCGATATCGAGTTAAGGAACATCGACTCATGGAGGTTCGACTGTATCTATATTAGTGATTGATCCTTAAGATGATCAATCCGTAAAACATTTGCTCTTCTCCCTAGCACTTTCGGTTCTTGAGATATTCACGTAGCCCGTGACCATAGATTGGAAACCACTGATTTTTCAACATATCCATATTAGAGATACTGATTCTTGAGATAACCAATCCGTAACACATTTACTCTTCTTCCTAGCACTTTCAGTTCTTGAGATATTCACGTGGCCCGTGACCATAGATTGGAAACCACTGATTTTTCAACATATCTTTATCAGAGATACTGATCCTTGAGATGATCAATCCGAAAAACATTTGCTCTTCTTCCTAGCACTTCCGGTTCTTGAGATATTCACGTGGCCCGTGCCCATAGATTGGAAACCACTGATTTTTCAATATATCTATATCAGAGATACTGATCCTTGAGATGATCAATCCGTAAAATGTTTGCTCTTCTTCCTAGCACTTTCGGTTCTTGAGATATTCACGTGGCCCGTGACCATAGATTGGAAACCACTGATTTTTCAATATATCTATATCAGAGATACTGATCCTTGAGATGATCAATCCGAAAAACATTTGCTCTTCTTCCTAGCACTTTCGGTTCTTGAGATATTCACGTGGCCCGTGACCATAGGTTGGAAACCACTGATTTTTCAATATATCTATATCAGAGATACTGATCCTTGAGATGATCAATCCGAAAAACATTTGCTCTTCTTCCTAGCACTTCCGGTTCTTGAGATATTCACGTGGCCCGTGACCATAGATTGGAAACCACTGATTTTTCAATATATCTATATCAGAGTTACTGATCCTTGAGATGATCAATCCGTAAAACGTTTGCTCTTCTTCCTAGCACTTTCGGTTCTTGAGATATTCACGTGGCCCGTGACCATAGATTGGAAACCACTGATTTTTCAATATATCTATATCAGAGTTACTGATCCTTGAGATGATCAATCCGAAAAACATTTGCTCTTCTTCCTAGCACTTCCGGTTCTTGAGATATTCACGTGGCCCGTGACCATAGGTTGGAAACCACTGATTGTTGCAATACAGGTACATTATGATAAGTACATACTCCCTGAAGTGCAGAATGCAAAAAAAAACCTTTTCACTTTATCCTCACACCTTTGATTCTTGAGAAATTCGCTTGGCCCGTGACCGTAGGTTGGGAACCACTGAAATTAGCAAAACTGCTAAATTATTAATTGTAATTGAATAACTTATAACCTTTTCATAGGTTAGGAACTTTGTGATTTCGAACTTCACAAACTAATTATAAAACTGAAAAAAACACTCCCCCGATTTACGCACTAATTCCCAAATAGCGCTCCCCCGATTTACGCACTAATTCCCAAATAGCGCTCCCCCCAAGTTACGCTCCCCCAATTTACGCTCCCCCCGTTTTGAGCGTAAATTGGGGTTTTAGTGTATTATAAAAATATGTTTTTAGTTAAATTTTGGGTCATTTTGTATGAATACTTTCAAAGTTGTAGCAGTTTGAATATGAAAAAAAAATTGACCGGGTGTCACTTAAGAAAATTTAACTTTGTAACGGCTAGATAAAATTTAATAAAAATTTTACACAACATTTTAACATGCATTCTTTACAAACAGATTTTTTTTTTTCATTGAAATCTGTTAACTTTTTCTGGCTATATAAATAAAACAGTAAAAATGTGTTCTTATTTTTGAATCCTCTTTGTACAATACTTTAAAATTGCAGATCTCAAAATTCAACAATATTTCCGCAAATACTAAACCGATTTTGATGAAAATTGTATGGTATAAGCTGTTCACAATGTACCTTTACTGGTCCAAAAATCAGCTATTTTGGTGTTCGCAGTCTAAAGTTATGAATAAAATTGTATGATCAAAATTTGACCGTACCACCCTTTAGGTAGAACACTCAATATGACAGAGCAACTTGTCAAATGCTGGGACGTCCAATATGAGATGGCCAGGAGAATGATTAGGCAAACTTGCGGTGTGGTTTTGATAAAAAAAGACACGGACACCGTCTTCAGCCATCGGCTGTACAGACTGAACGAAAATTAACACTAGACAACGGACACACAGAGCATGCACCAGTGGATAAGGAGAAGAAACGTTTCTCACGAAAAGTTTCATCGTCCGGAGCGGGAATCGAACCCTCACCCTATAGCATGGTGCGATTATGAGCTTGGTGACTCAAACCGCACGACCACGAGGCTCCACGAATTGTTATTATAAAATTTTGCAGTTACTCGTTATAGTTATATTTTTTTGCAAGTAATTAGTGAAACGAGGTAATCTAACTGCTAACACTTCAAGTTATCACCTTTAACAATAAATGAATTTCTTTAAAGATATGCTGAACTAGACTTCGGTATATTTGCTAACTATAACTGAACTGCGTTGGAGATCGTTTGTAAAAACATATAATCGTAAGTTCGATCAAATAATCATAATTGAATTGAGATCCTAATTTATCTACATGCAGTAGAATCAGGTTTGCCGCTAGAAGTTTGGAACCATACACCATAAAGGGACGTAGATAGGAGGCATTAGAGCACGAAAGAACTAAACGTAAGTTGAGTGTGGCCCCAATTGAATTGTGACTAATGAGGTGGAATTTCATGAATTTTTTAATGTGCCTAATAAATATTAAGCAATCGGAATCTGGTGCCCTCCTTTCACTACTCTTGATAGTTGACCGGTGAGTCAATAGTCTGTATTCTGAAATGGGTTCTGGTACTACGAAATTACTATGACAATGTTGAGGAATCTAGGTATCAATATGCTTGCAGCTTGGAATTATTTTATCTGTATTATCGAGAGTTTTAGTCTTAGTTTAGCTAGTTCATCTCGAAATCCACGCTTCACTTCCCTTCCGAAGAAAGAACTCATATTTTGTGAACTAGTCGGTAGTGGGATTCGATCTCAGATCCCAGCGTGATAGAGCTTGGATTTTTAATTACATTTACAAAATTGTGCAAAGTTCAGCAGTTAGATCAGAGCAATTCTTTGTTTTATTTTTTATTTCAGTTAAGATACTACCGTTTTTTTAAAAGCTATTCTTCAAATACATCTCCACAATCAAAAATTCGTTGATTCTTAAAAACGTCTATTCATTACTCTGAGACTGCATATAACTGTATTTTCTCAAATGGATTCATCAAAGCTCGACTAAATTATATCAAAACAAAACTTAACACCATACTACGCTTGAATTCCTTATTAACGGATATGCCACCGAAGGCGACTTAATCAACGCTGAAACGCCAGTTAATTATCGAACTTTGATTCACGCAACGTAAACTAATATCAGAGTCAAACAATTCAACAGAACCAGGTTCCACACAGTAGCGCTTTATTTCATCTCACGCTTGGCCAGCGCCTCCGATCGATTTTCATGAATTCCCTCCACAACTCCATCCGCCATCCATCAGGCAAGGCAACTGTGGCTTGGCTTGCCACTATAATACACAGCAGAGTCGGAAAATTCGCAATCCACAACCAACCAACCAAGGATGACTGTGCATGCTTAATTTGTGTGTGTCACCTCTCTTGTTCGCCTTTTCGTCAATTTTATGCTTGCGCTGAACGAATGCGAACATCTGGTCTGTTGAAGCGCGTTCAACCCAGGAATCCAGCCAGATATTGTCTCACGATCTCTCTTGCAATCTGTGATAGAAGATGGCATAAAATTCGAGAGAGTACTTTGTAGACAGCGCTAAATAGTGTGAGTGCGCGGTAGTTCCCGCATTCCCACTTGTCGCCCTTTTTGTAGATGGAACACACGATACCCTCCATCCATTGCTTCGGTTATACACCTTGTCCTTTTTTTACGTCCATGCTTGGCTGAGCGACAAAAAAATCTACCGCTAAGACAATGAGCAAACTCAACAGTTTTATATTTTTTAAAACAACTTCGTGATTGGGAGAAGTGTACAAAAATATAAAAATATGTATTTTGATCATTATTTTGTCGGTAGATTTTTTTTTTCGCTAAGCCAATAGTGGACGTAAATCAAGGTTTAGGTGTACTTCCTTCTATCAAATCTTAGTAATGACGCAGTGTAGTGCTCTCACCAGTGCTTCTCCATCGTATTTTAGTAGTTCGCTTGCTAGTTGTTCTGCTCCAGCGGCTTTGTTGTTTTTCAACTGGGCAACATCCTTTTTTATCTCTCTGATGTCAGGGGCCGAAAGTCTTTCATTCTCCACACGTACCCTCAAATCTGTTAGGGTATCGCGCTACTTGGGCGGTGGTTTTCTTCGTCTGTTATTTTCGTCTGTTTTCCACTGTAACTCGGTCAATTTTGAACCGATTGACTTGAAATTTTGTACACGGGTAGATACTATACCTATCTCACCGCATTCCAAGAATTGTGTCAATTGGTTCAAGATTGACTGAGTTATAGTGGAAAACAGACGAATATAGAAGCCACCGCCCAAGTAGCGCGATTCCCTACCACACCACCTTCGGAGCTTGCAACGTCGCCATTAAGGTGCTCAGCGTAGTGCTGTCATTTCTCGATTACCTCACGAGAAGATTCCCGTGATTGTCTCGGCACATGTCGGCTTGTGGCACAAAGCCTCTACGCGGGCAGTTCAGCTTCTCGTAGAACTTGCGTGTGTGCTTAGCGCGGTACAGCTCTTCCATCGCTACGCGATCTCGTTCTTCCTACTGGCACTTCTTCATCCGGAAGACTGAGTTCTGCCTGTTCCGCGCCTGTCTGTAACGTGCCTCATTCGCTCTCATACGGTGTTGCAGCATTCTCGCCCATGCTTCATTCTCGTAAAACTTCAGTATGTCCTTAGCGCGGTACCTAGCCTCTACGCGGGCGGTTCAGCTTCTCGTAGAACTTGCGTGTGTGCTTAGCGCGGTACAGCTTTTCTATCGCTTCGTGATCTCATTCTTTCTGCTGGCACTTCTTTCCCCGGAAGACTGAGTCTGTTCTGCGCTTGTCTCGTACAGTGTTGCAACATTCTCGTCCATGCTGGCGTTTTTCTGGTTTTTCAACTGCTCACATTCATTGTTGTATCATTCGTTTCTGTGATCCGGAGTTGCGGAGCCAAGGTACTTCCTATGGCGGATCGGATGTTCCTCCAACCAGCTTTAAGTGTAGCAGCGCCAAGCTGCTCTTCCGTTGGTGAGGCCACTGCTAACTGCTGGGCGTAGTCTTCAGCCACTTCTACGTTGCGCAGCCACTCAATGTTGAGTCGCGGCGTTCGACTTCGACGGGTGGTAACCAAGGTGGTAACAGCCTCGAAAGTTTTTAGCGCATGCATACAGTGACTAGGTAATGATCCGAATATATATTCGCATTGCGGTATGTGCGGACATGGGTTATTTTTATTCTTCAATCACTTAACCTAATTTACAGCTCGTTTTGTCCACTAGAACACTGCGTGAGCGATTCCGATTGGCACTTACATTTTGTGCAGTGACTAAATGTATTCTATTCTTATTCTACTATATCCAACTGGTTTCCTTTGCACTGCTGTCGCGTTTCTACCCTCTCCATGTCAGAATGATGAGAACGAGGATGTTGATGTGTGGCTCTTGTTCCTTTTCCAGTTCGATTGGGGGTTCATTCAGAGTTGCCTTTAGCCGATACCCAGATTTCCAAGTCCGTTGGAGCATATGCTCTGAAGAGGGTCAGGTGCCTGGTCAGGTGCTGGCATCGTACCCATGACCATTCACTTATGAAGTTAATGTGTAGCCACTACGCTACGGGCCCCGGCACACATTATTGGTTATATCCGAGAAGAAATTATCGTTGTCGATTTGGAATTCTGTGTAATCGGCGGGTGATCTCCAGAAGGTTTTATGGATATCTTTGTGGGGGAAGAAAGTGCTTCGGACTACCATACAACAAGAAGCTGCAAAGTTTATCGTTCGATACGGTGTGCAGGCTGTTTCGTCCGATTACTGGTCTGTACATTTCCTCCCTTACTACCTGCGTGTTCATGTCACCGATAACGATTTTCACTTCACGCAGCGAGCAACCATCGTATGTTTGCTCAAACTGCCCGTAGAACGCTTCTTTCTCGTCATCAGGTCTCCCTTCGTGTGGACAGTGCTCGTTGATAATACTGTAGTTGATGAAACGGTGATTAACTCTCAACATGCACATTGCACATTCTTGCGTTGATCGGCTGCCACCCGATCACACGTTGTCGTATCTTGCTCTACACTATAAATCATGTTCCCTATGGAGCGGACCTGGTGTGATGGTTAGAACACGTGACTATCACGCTGAGGACCTGGGATCGAATCCCACTCCCGACAAACCCGCAAAATGTGAGTTCTTCCTCCGGAAGGGAAGAAAAGCGTGGGTCCCGAGATGAACTAGCCTAGGGCTAAAAATCTCGTTAATACAGATAAAAAAAAACATGTTCCAGTTCATTAGTGGTGCCGCAGCTTTGGTAGAAGGTAGCCGCTCGATACCCACTGTTCCAAACTTTCTGTCCTGCTCAACAAAGTTCCTGCAGTGCCATGATGTCGAATTCAATGTTCCAAGTTTGCAATCGTGGGCTGCGAAACGGTGAGTCGATATGGAGGTCCAATATAGCTCTGGTCCTCACAAGTTCCTACCTCATGCTTCCACGGGTCAAGCGATGACAAAGACCGCCAGCTAAGAGTTTAGCTGGTAGTGCAGCCTGGGCACTACTATCCGTCTGACTTCAGCTAGATTGAGGAGGTACGATCCGAGTGTCTGTTCATCAAGGAGGTGCGGCTCAAACAGCGTCTGTTCTGGCATCCAGCGGCTGAGTAAGAAACGCTGCACCTCGCCCAGCTAGATCCAAGGTGGTAGCCCCATCAGCGTGGTCGTCCCAGTGTTGGTTGGGACGTTAAACAGAACTGGCACGATGGCCCTCTGGCGAGACAGGAGTGTTGGCGTAGGCCCAATAAGCCACCCGTAAAAATCCCCATTGCGAATAACATAGGAGAAAATACGACTCGATACAATCGGCAAAGACCCACGCGACGAAATAAGGACTACGATTGGAAACTTGGAACATGGAATTGCAAGTCACTAGGTTTCGCAGGATGTGACAGGATAATCTACGACGAACTACATCCCCGCAACTTCGACATCGTGGTGTTGCAGGAACTTTGTTGGACTGGACAGAAAGTGTGGAAAAGCAGGCATCGAGCGGCTACCTTCTACCAAAGCTGTGGCACCACCAATGAACTGGAAACAGGATTTATAGTGTTGGGCAAGATGCGACAACGTGTGATCGGGTGGCAGCCGATCAACGCAAGGATGTGCATGTTGAGAGTTAAGGGCCGTTTCTTCAACTACAGCATCATCAACGTCCACTGCCCACACGAAGCGAGACCCGATGACGAGAAAGAAGTGTTCTACGCGCAGTTAGAGAAAACATCCGATGGTTGCTCGCCGCGTGATGTGAAAATCGTTGTCGGCGACATGAACGCGCAGGTAGGAAGGGAGGAAATGTACAGACCGGTAATCGGGCGAAACAGCCTGCACGCCGTATCGAATGATAACGGCCAGCGATGCGTAAACTTTGCAGCCTCCCGTGGTATGGTAGTCCGAAGCACCTTCTTCCCCCGCAAAGATATCCACAAAGCCACCTGGAGATCACCCGACCAACAAACAGAAAACCAAATCGACCACGTTCTAATCGACGGTAAATTCTTCTCAGATATAACCAACGTCCGCACATACCGCAGTGCGAATATAGATTCGGATCACTACTTAGTCGCTGTATGCATGCGCTCAAAACTTTCGACAGTTATCACCACGCGTCGAAGTCGAACGCCGCGGCTCAATATCGAGCAACTTCGTAACGTAGAAGTGGCTCAAGACTACGCGCAGCAGTTAGCAGTGGCCCTACCAACGGAAGAGCAGCTTGGCGCAGCTACACTTGAAGATGGCTGGAGGGACATCCGATCCGCCATAGGTAGTACCTCGGCTACAGCACTAGGCTTCGCGACTCCGAATCACAGAAACGACTGGTACGACGGCGAATGTGAACAGTTGAAAAACGAGAAGAATGCAGCATGGGCGAGAATGCTGCAACACCGTACGAGAGCGAATGAGGCACGTTACAAACAGGCGCGGAACAGGCAGAACTCAGTCTTCCGGATGAAGAAGCGCCAGCAGGAAGAACGAGATCGCGAAGCGATGGAAGAGCTGTACCGCGCTAAGGACACACGAAAGTTCTACGAGAAGCTGAACCGCTCGCGCAGAGGCTTTGTGCCACAAGCCGACATGTGCCGAGATAATCACGGGAATATTCTCACGAGCGAGCGTGAGGTGGTCGAGAGGTGGCGGCAGCATTACGATGAGCACCTCAATGGCGACGTTGCAAGTACCGAAGGTGGCGTGGTAATAGATCTAGGAGTATGTGCACAGGACGAAAGACTTCCGGCCCCTGACCTTCAAGAGATTGAGGAGGAGGTTGGCCGGTTGAAAAACAACAAGGCCGCTGGAGCAGATCAACTACCAAGCGAGCTTCTAAAATACGGTGGAGAAGCACTGGTGAGAGCACTACACTGGGTCATTACCAAGATTTGGGAGGAGGAAGTATTACCGGAGGAATGGATGGAAGGTATCGTGTGTCCCATCTACAAAAAGGGCGACAAGTTGGATTGCGGGAACTACCGCGCGATCACACTACTGAGCGCTGCCTACAAGATACTCTCTCAAATTTTATGCCGCCGTCTATCACCGATTGCAAGAGAGTTCGTGGGGCAATATCAGGCTGGATTTATGGGTGAACGCGCTACAACGGACCAGATGTTCGCCATCCGCCAGGTGTTGCAGAAATGCCGCGAATACAACGTGCCCACACATCACTTGTTCATCGATTTCAAATCGGCGTATGATACAATCGATCGAGAACAGCTATGGCAGATTATGCACGAATACGGATTCCCGGATAAACTGATACGGTTGATCAAGGCGACGATGGATCGAGTGATGTGCGTAGTTCGAGTATCAGGGACACTCTCGAGTCCCTTCGAATCTCGCAGAGGGTTACGGCAAGGTGATGGTCTTTCGTGCTTGCTGTTCAACATTGCTTTGGAGGGTGTAATAAGAAGAGCGGGGATAAACACGAGTGGGACGATTTTCACGAAGTCCGTTCAGCTGCTTGGTTTCGCCGATGATATTGATATTATTGCTCGTAAATTTGAGACGATGGCGGAAACGTACATCCGACTAAAGAGTGAAGCCAGGCGAATCGGATTAGTCATTAATGTGTCGAAGACAAAGTACATGATGGCAAAGGGCTCCAGGGAGGAATCACCGCGCCCGCCCCCCCGAATTCATATCGACGGTGATGAAATCGAGGCGGTTGAAGAATTCGTGTACTTGGGCTCACTGGTGACCGACGACAACGACACCAGCAGAGAAATTCAGAGGCGCATTGTGGCAGGAAATCGTGCTTACTTTGGACTCCGCAGAACTCTACGATCGAACAAAGTTCGCCGTAACACGAAGTTAACCATCTACAAAACGTTGATTAGACCGGTCGTCCTCTATGGGCACGAAACATGGACCCTACGTGCAGAGGACCAACGCGCCCTTGGAGTTTTCGAACGGAAGGTGTTGCGTACCATCTACGGCGGAGTGCAGATGGAAGACGGGACTTGGAGAAGGCGAATGAACCACGAGCTGCATCAGCTGCTGAGAGAACCAACCATCGTCCATACCGCGAAAATCGGGAGGCTACGGTGGGCGGGTCACGTCATCAGGATGTCGGATAGCAACCCGACTAAAATGGTTCTCGAGAGTCATCCGACCGGTACAAGAAGACGTGGTGCGCAGCGAGCTAGGTGGGTCGACCAAGTGGAGGACGATCTGCGGACCCTACGCAGAGTGCGGAACTGGAGGCAAACAGCCATGGACCGAGTGGAATGGAGGCGGCTACTATGTACAGCAGAGGCCACCCCGGCCTTAGCCTGACCGGTAAGGTAAGTAAACGTTCTAATCGACGGTAAGTTCTTCTCGGATATAACCAATGTCCGCACATACCGCAGTGCAAATATAGATTCGGATCACTACTTAGTCGCTGTATGCATGCGCTCAAAACTTTCGACAGGAGGTTGGCCGGTTGAAAAACAACAAAGCCGCTGGAGCAGATCAACTACCAAGCGAGCTTTTAAAATACGGTAGAGAAGCACTGGTGAGAGCACTGGGTCATTACCAAGATTTGGGAGGAGGAAGTATTACCGGAGGAATGGATGGAAGGTATCGTGTGTCCCATCTACAAAAAGGGCGACAAGTTGGATTGCGGAAACTACCGCGCGATCACACTACTGAGCGCTGCCTACAAGATACTCTCCCAAATTTTATGCCGCCATCTATCACCGATTGCAAGAGAGTTCGTGGGGCCATATCAGGCTGGATTCATGGGTGAACGCGCTACAACGGACCAGATGTTCGCCATCCGCCAGGTGTTGCAGAAATGCCGCGAATACAACGTGCCCACACATCACTTGTTCATCGATTTCAAATCGGCGTATGATACAATCGATCGAGAACAGCTATGGCAGATTATGCACGAATACGGATTCCCGGATAAACTGATACGGTTGATCAAGGCGACGATGGATCGAGTGATGTGCGTAGTTCGAGTATCAGGGACACTCTCGAGTCCCTTCGAATCTCGCAGAGGGTTACGGCAAGGTGATGGTCTTTCGTGCTTGCTGTTCAACATTGCTTTGGAGGGTGTAATAAGAAGAGCGGGGATAAACACGAGTGGGACGATTTTCACGAAGTCCGTTCAGCTGCTTGGTTCCGCCGATGATATTGATATTATTGCTCGTAAATTTGAGACGATGGCGGAAACGTACATCCGACTAAAGAGTGAAGCCAGGCGAATCGGATTAGTCATTAATGTGTCGAAGACAAAGTACATGATGGCAAAGATGGACCCTACGTGCAGAGTACCAACGCGCCCTTGGAGTTTTCGAACGGAAGGTGTTGCGTACCATCTACGGCGGAGTGCAGATGGAAGACGGGACTTGGAGAAGGCGAATGAACCAGGAGCTGCATCAGCTGCTGGGAGAACCAACCATCGTCCAAACCGCGAAAATTGGGAGGCTACGGTGGGCGGGTCACGTCATCAGGATGTCGGATAGCAACCCGACTAAAATGGTTCTCGAGAGTTATCCGACCGGTACAAGAAGACGTGGAGCGCAGCGAGCTAGGTGGGTCGACCAAGTGGAGGACGATCTGCGGACCCTACGCAGAGTGCGGAACTGGAGACAAACAGCTATGGACCGAGTGGAATGGAGGCGGCTACTATGTACAGCAGATGCCACCCCGGCCTTAGCCTGACCGGTAAGGTAAGTAACCTCTCGACCACCTCACGCTCGCTCGAGAGAAGATTCCCGTGATTGTCTCGGCACATGTCGGCTTGTGGCACAAAGCCTCTACGCGAGCGGTTCAGCTTCTCGTAGAACTTCCGTATGTCCTTAGCGCGGTACAGCTTTTCTATCGCTTGTTTTCTTCCTGCTGGCGCTTCTTTCTCCGGAAGACTGAGAACTGTTTGTTCTGCGCTTGTCTCGTACAGTATTGCAACATTCTCGCCCATGATGGCTTTCTTCTCGTTTTTCAACTGCTCACATTCATCGTCGTATCATTCGTTTCTGTGATCCGGAGTCGCGGAGCCAATGTTCCACAGCTTTTGTAGAAGGAAGCCGCTCGATACCCACTGATCCAAACTTTCTGTCCTGTCCAGCAAAGTTCCTGCAGCTCCACGATGTCGAATTCAATGTTCCATGTTTGCAAACGTTCAGTGTCGGATATAACAACAAGACCACCAGCCATTTTTTATACAAAATGGACAAGTTTGATGATGTGATGCTCGGTTTCTAGTGAACCGATTTGGCTGAAATTTTGACAGTCTCCATGGAGTTACGTGAATTTTGATTTGTATTTAATTGATTGAGTTCTGTTCAGTACATCAAAAGTTACAGATATACGAAACGTCAAAATAATAGGACCACTTTCAGATTGCCATTACCAAAGGATATATCATAGTATCTGATGCTTGATGATTAATATACTAGTACTAAAATTAAGAATGCCGTTCATACTTTGGGACATTTTTATTGAATTGACCTCAAATAACCAAATAACTCTAATAACTCAATCAATTTAATACAAATCCAAATTCCCGTAAATTCATGTCGGCTGTCAAAATTTCAGCCAAATCGGATTACTAGAAACAGAGTACCATATCGATAAACTTGGCCATTTTGTATGAAATAAGACCACTGGTCTTATTGTTTTTTTTTCGACACTGTACGTAGTCCTTTTTACATAGGGTGGGTCTTGGCCGATTGTATCGAGTCGCATTTTCTCCTATGTTATTCGTAATGGTGATCTTTGGTGGTGGCTTATTGAGCTTACACCAACACTTTTGTCTCACTGGAGGGCCATCGTGCAAGTTCTGTTTAGCGTCCCAACTGAGACTGACTTAGACGACCATGCTGGGGGGTGGGTCTACAAACTTGGATTTGGCTGGGCGTGATGCAATATTTCTTACTCAGCCGCTAGATGCCAGAACAGACGCTGTTTGACGTACCTCCTTAATCTAGTTGAAGTCAGAAGGACACCAGTGCCCAGGCTGACTTCCAGCTAAGCACACAACATGTTGTCGTCTTTGTCATCGATGGACCCGTGAAAGCATGCGGTAGGAACTGGTGAGGACCAAATTTATCAAAACCATCATGCGTTAAAAATCTTTTTATTTTAGCCAGTGGAAGAATGTTGCAACATCTTAAATGTTATTTCGAACTGTCAAAAGCCACACTGCGGAGACACAAATAATGTTCAAAGTGAAATTCATTGGAGTAGTGTTTTCACCTGTGTGAAAATTCGTATGTGCTCTCAGCGTGGCACTACGGTGCGGTACAGTTCGAAATGGCATTTGGGATATTTAAACATCCTTTTATCAGTTAAAATAAAGGGAATTCCAATTCTTGGTGGCGTCGATCATAAACCTCATTATACGTATAAACTGGTTGTCTGGGTAGTTGATAATAGTGAAAGTGTTCATATAATAACTCCACTTGGCCGCCTGTAGCCCGTCGTTGCGAAAAGATAGCACTGGTTTGTAGAAACCTTTACCATAAATAGCAGCTGAAAGCTCACAACAAAGCAACAGGCACAACTTGTACATGGAATGGCAACATCGGGGAGAATGTTACTAGGAACACAGCTCAGCTGGATTTGACTTCCGTCAGCATTTTCGGGCGTAAATTCTTTCATTTCCAAGAGCGTGACAGGAAAACATGTTTACAATGTTGCCCGACTTATCCCCCTGAATGGGATTTTATGTTGACAATCCTTCAACAAGGGGGTTTCTCGAATTCACACGGCTCAAACCCTTACGCCGGCTGGATTGCACTGGAAATGTTTTAAATTCTGAGGAAATCTTCGCTGTGGTTTGGGTACCGAAAGTCTCCAGATAGAGAATAGTGGAAAGCAAACAATATTGACAATATCCAGACGCAACACAAATCACTTCCATTTATCCGTGATGGCAAAAAAGCAGATTTCAGTTACTACAATGTCTACACACAATGATGAATCGCTCCAGGGAACCTGAATTTATCCATCAATTACCGCGTCCTACTTGTTTTGTTCTTCCATCTGGTTCGCGCGAGTTGATTTTCGGATTCTTAGATTTGCATCAAAAGCCCCGAGGCCTCCGCTGACTTCCGTCTGAAGCTTGAGTGGCGCCCGAAGGCAACATTGATAATGGCCTGTCAGAAACAGTGAAATTTAAATTAATTATAACGGACCCGAACTCACCGAGGAGAAGTGCTTCGGCCAACTCCCCACAGGTCACAACAGAAGAACGGTGAAGCAGAACACGGCCAGCCGTGCAGATTCAGGCGTCGCCAGCCAGTCTCCATGGTTCACTTATCGCGTTTCATAATTTTAATTAAAAGACATCAAGAGCAGAGCGGAAAAGATTTTAATGTTATCAAAACATATTTGAATTTCATTAAACTCGGCTCTTCAATTATTTTGCTAATGAATCTTGTCGCGAGTTCTATCATGTTTGGTTTTGCATGTTTCTGCTTCTGCGGAACCTGTGGATTTCATCGGGATAAACGACATCCAGGCGAAGCCGAAGCAAACAATTCCCGCTTTTTTTTCTCTTCCTTCAAGCGCTGGGAGCTTGTCAAACAAAAAATATAAAATTTCCATAACGATCGCCACCAGTTGGGGAAAACAAATTGAAATTATATGCAAAAAAGTTGCTGAAAAGCTTAGACATTTTAATGTTTCGTGAAAATAGGATCCGGATGAACGAGTCTAGGCCTCGATTTTGAATGGTTGTTCGTTCGTTGACACAAATGTGGAGTAGTGGAAGTGGCCCCGAATTTTGGACATGATTTTTGTGATAATATTGGAAAAAACTAAAGCTTAAATCTGACACAACCAAATTTAAAGTGTAGAATCAGTTTCAAGTAAAAATATACGGTAAACAAAGGTGAAGTAAAAAAATATTCGCCACGCAAAACAAGAAAAGCTACCAAAAATTGAGATATACCTTCTCTACCAATTTATGTATTAAAACGTACAGAAAATGTGATAAATCATAATCCATTCGTTGTATTAAGATGCGCTACACGGTTCCATAGCTTCCATACCACTACACACAAACACCTCCATTCAAACCCGAGAAGTTGAACCGGGTTGCGTCTAAAAATAACTTTCGCTTCGCTGCTGAGCTTCGCGTCCTATTGTCTACATGGAATTTTCCACTTGCAAACAGCAACCAGCTTTTCAGTGCACAATGGGTCTAGAGTCGTATTTACGAAGGCAAAAATGTTTCTGCCAAGTTCTGTCATTTCTTTTTTTTTTTCATTATTGTGAAATGATTACGGTTAATCAAGTGTGGCTTATCCAAAAATCTGCTGATTAATTATTCTTTATACAATATCAGAATGTTTTACAAAGTTATAGCAAATTTACAAAAATAAAACATTCGATTGATTTGATTGATTTGTCTTTATTCAAGAGACTTTCAGCCCTTGGATAAAACATTCGAATCATTAGAACTTTTCGAAAAGTTTTCAATAAATTGCAACTTTTTTGCCTATGGTCTTATTTTAGTCGAGTCCAACGATACATGAAGACCAATACATTAGTCACAAACTTTCAAAATTTAATTTAATTCGGTTCGCTTAGTCCCAAGGTACAGTAATTTGATAAACGAAAGTCAAAAACTAGTTCTTCGTTTAATTGCAATATCTCTGAATCAAGTGAACCGAATGAAATGCGACATTGCACAATTATGACTAATACATAGCTCTTTGAAAAACCTTTGACTTGACTTAGACATGTTCAAAGAAAACAAACTTACAGCTTGTTGATTACTTCACGAAAAAATATCAATCATTTGAATGATTTTGAAAATGTGTAACTAGTGCCGCCTAGTGGACCATTAACTGTAAGCCCTTGACTCACTTAACAACGTTGTCGAAGACACCAACTTTCTAAGTGGTGAGAGTCCTGAGATATATGAAATTTAGAATTTGCCGTTTATTGGTGGAATTTCTAATTAAACGATCCATCACCATCCATCATGGCATCGCAAATAAAATTATTAGAAAGCAGAATTTTGAATCAGTTTAACCAGACGAGCCACCCTAACATAACAATAATAGGGAATAGGGTCAACAATTGAAAATAAACTTTCTAAAACACAATATGTGTCTAAAAACTGAAGCATAAACAGTTTTGTCTTCGCAAATACGGCTCTGGACCCATTGTGCAGTGTGGCGGCTGTATTACTCCCATCACCAAGCCACGTTTGTGTTGATCATGATGGCTTTCAGCCTCTTGTTTATTCATGTGCAGTTATAGCCGTGCTGGTTAGAGCGCAGGATACTGTGTATCACCGTGATTGTGTCTCGGTTCGATTCCCGCCGCCCATATTTCTTTTTAAATATGTATTATTGTATTGGTATTTGATGCCACCGCTGCTGCCATGATCAGTCTAAAAATAGAACAAATAATGAGAAACCAGTGCGACAGAGCACACGCACACATGCGAAATTTTCCTTTTCCAGATTCTAGGAAGCCAATACAATTTTTGGTATACTGCCACCTACCATTTTTTGTATTTGCAAGGCCCTAATACAATATTTGTATATGTTTCATACCCAATTGTATTAGAATCTGCCAATCTCAGGTTGCGTGCATGATATGTATTCCGAATAATCGCATAGCACTGCAAAAAAGGTTCACCCAGATAGGGTAGTGGATGTTAGAAAAATATCAAAAAAATAGAGAAATTGTTTTCGCTTTTAATGAAACACACGGAAAAGCACAAAAAAAAACAAGAAAATGACAAATTTGTAGTCCAGCTTCGAAGAGGTATTATATTTTACAAATGAACATTTAGTTTATGTAAATGTAGTTGAGGCCTTGTTAGGACTTGAAATACACTGTTGTTAAGCTCGGTGGAGCGTTAATATTTACTTAAATAGACTGGCCCAAATACAATAAATGTCGGAAATTTCCACGGGGCACCCTCTGGAATCATGTGTTTGGATGAGAAGAACAATTTGTGAAAGATTGAGCTCAATCGCTTAAAATTAAATTCCGGGTAAAATTCCGGTTTTTTTTCACAATTACCGAATCCCAACCGTTATGCCTGGTTTAGAAAGTTCAATTCAAACAAGCATCTGACTTGCAAACTTCTCAAAGATGTTCAATCCAATGGAATGATATGTTTAGACTGTGCAAATGATTTGAATGCTCTTGAATGCATCTCAGTTGAAGCAAGTGTTTACATTACACAGCGTAACAAAAATTAACTTTTGGTCTGTCTCAAGAGCAAACTTATGTGTCTCTGACAGATTTTGGGCCGCTGAATCCGAATCCGGGCTCAGATTTGCTCCATCACGTCACAATTTTGAGCTATACCTCAATTTATAGGGCAAAATATGCTATTTTGGGCTTTTTTGACTGCGAGCCATTAAGCGTGGAAATGTTTTTATTAAGCAAACAAAAGGTAAAATGGTCAATTCACATCTAAATTACCGACTCATGCAAAATATTTCGTTTTACCAAATCAAATTTGAAAGATTTAAGCGATTTATGTTAGGTACGATATTTCCCATACAAGTTACCCTCCAAAAGTTGCATGCAAGTTTACATACTAACATAAAATGCTTAAATCTATCAAATTTGATTTGGTAAAACGAAATATTTTGCATGAGTCGTTAATTTAGATGTGAATTGAGCATTTTACTTTTTGATTGCTTGAAAAAAATGTTCCCATGCTTAATGGCTTGCAGTCAAAAAAGCCAAAAATCGCACATTTTGCCCTATAATTTGAGGTATAGCTCAAAATTGTGACGTGCTGGAGCAAATCTGAGCCCGGATTCGGATTCAGTGGCCCAAAATCTGTCAGAGACACATAAGTTTGCTCTTGAGACAAAAAAATGTTGCGCTGTGATTCAACTCGCAGCAAACTGAATTGATTTCATCTTGCTTGACAGATGACCTGAATTGGGTTCTTTAGGGGTATGCAGATTATTTCAAAATCGGAATCTTCGTCCAAAAATTAGTTGAAATCCAAAATTTTAAAATTTAATCATTTTTAAAATGCATTTCAAGTTTGGGGATTTTTTTTTATTCGGGGCCAACTGTCTTTTTATCGATATCCACGGAAATTAAAACTGTTTTGTTTATTTCAGCGAAGACTGTATCACACGCCTATTTGAAATCGATGAACAAGTGATGTGTGGGCACGTTGTGTTCGCGGCATTTCTGCATCACCTGGTGGATGGCGTACATCTGGTCCGTTGTAGCGCGTTCACCCATGAATCCAGCCTGATATTGCCACACGAACTCTCTTGCAATCGGTGATAGACGGCGGCATAAAATTTGAGAGAGTATCTTGTAGGCAGCGCTCTGTAGTGTGATCGCGCAATAGTTCCCGCATTCCAACTTGTCGCCTTTTTGTGGATAGGACACACGATACTTTCAATCCATTCCTCCGGTAATACTTCCTCCTCCCGAATCTTGGTAATGACCCAGTGTAGTGCTATCGCCAGTGCTTCTCCACCGTATTTTAGAAGCTTGCTTGGTAGTTGATCTTCTCCAGCGGCTTTGTTGTTTTTCATCCGGCCAAGCTCCTCCTCAATCTCTTGGAGATCAGAGGACGGAAGTCTTTCGTCCTGTGCACATACTCCTAGATCTGTTACCACGCCACCTTCGAAACTTGTAACGTCGCCATTGAGGGGCTCATCGTAATGCTGCCGCCACCTCTCGACCACCTCACGCTCGCTCGTGAGAATATTCCCGTGATTATCTCGGCACATGTCGGCTTGTGGCACGAAGCCTCTGCGCGAGCGGTTCAGTTTCTCGTAGAACTTTCGTGCGTCCTTAGCGCGGTACAGCTCTTTCATTGCTTCGCCATCTCGTTCTTCCTGCTGGCGCTTCTTCATCCGGAAAACTGAGTTCTGCCTGTACCGCGCCTCATTCGCTCTCGTACGGTGTTGCAACATTCTCGCCCATGCTGCATTCTTCTCGTTTTTCAACTGTTCACATTCGCTGTCGTACCAGTCGTTTCTATGATACGGAGTCGCGAAGCCTAGTGCTGTAGCCGAAGTACTACCTATAATTCCACCACATAAAGAATACATTTTAAAATTTTAAGTTTGAAGATGCTTAGATTATTTTGAAGCGGTTTAAATGGTATCATTAAAAAAATAGAACAATGACTTGTTCCTTCACTCTGCTACGTTGAAAATTTAACGAAAAATTCAACGGTTTCGATAGAAACAGGGGTGTCCATTTCACCCCGTGTGTTCATTATGCCCCAAACCCCATGAAAGAGATGTTCATGAACCACGTAGACCCACGTAGGCCGTCTCAGACACCCCCTCCCCCTCCCCCTCGTATTCTTTTGTCCATACACACATTTTGAAATTTGTGTGGAGCGTAGACCTCGGCCAGAAACCCCCCCCCCCTTTTCGCAAAAAGTCTACTTGGTTCATGCACGGACCCTTAATACTTTTGAAAATACACTTATAGCACAATTATGGGTCACTCAAGGAACAGTCATTTTATAATATGAATCGTTTTACATACAAAAATAACACTTTCATTATTTTTATTTTATATTCTCTTCATTAAAACTCCTTTTTATTGTTTTATATAAAAATTTGCTTGTAAAATTCACTTTAGACGGTGAAAATTACTAAAATGTTGATGAATAATGAAATCCACAATAATGGGTCAAAATTGGCTGTGTAACAATTATGGGTCAATTTGTTGCCTATTATGGGTCACTCAAGAGGAATCGGCTCAACAATTATGTTTTGTCTATTTTTTTCAACGAATGTTCACTTATTCTCGATAGATCAACTGTAGTAGAATCTAAAACTGGTCTCAAACCTCTTAACAAAGCGTGTTTTCACGATTTGGAATCAATTTTTCAAAATTGGGACAAAATCTTCAACACAACCACCGATAAACGCCTAAAAGTATGCAATGCCCATGTACACAGAACTGTCAATATTATGCTGCACAAAAAAGTGACCCATAATTGTGTGATTTTCGGTGTTCCTTGGCACAATAATGAGTCACTTAAATTTTGCTTGAAATAAGCTTTAATTAGCTGCAGTCACATGAATTTCTACATTCAGAGCGTTAATTTTACCTTCATTCTGGTGACGATACCATTTTGTACTTGAAAATCACTGAAGCTCGCTTTTACAGAGCTTACGGAAGCAGCCCACGCATTTTCCGATATTCACAATCAAGGCGTTACTTTGACAGATGATTTAGCGCCGAACAAAAAATATCGAAAATATGTATGTTTGGACGTATAAGCCCGCGCGCGATACGTATAGTGACACATAACAAATCAACTTATAAACGAAAAATGATAATGGCTAAAAAAAGTTTGCAATTAATAAGTATTTATCTATTGAAGTGAAAAGTGACTAATAATTGTGTGTGACCCATAATTGTGCAATGACTGTAGCTAAAGATGAGAAAATAAAAACGACAGATTGTGCCAGGGAAAACAACAACTGATCTTTATGATTTAAGAGAATCAATTTACAAATCCAAACGAACGCAAAGTCTGATTGCAATAGACTCCTGCCGAAGACCACAAAATAACAAATGTAAACCCTGTAAAATTACAATATGTTATATCATCCAATTACTGCCACTGTGGTGATTGCGGCCACTGGCTGCCACGGCGAGAAGAAGGATGGTGTATAAAAATCTCGTGAACATTTTCCCCGTTCGCTGTCGTCCCGTTCAACAAGGTTTATCAAATGGGGTTCGCTCGTCATTCTTCCGGCGGCACCAGCAGGACTGGGTTCACGGTTCAGAGAGATAAAAAAGGGACGTGCATATCTGTGACGATACATCATGTCGGTACGTGTCTGGGCTGATAACATCGTAACTCTTCTGGAAAATGATAAAAGATCGTGAGGAGCTCGTACATGTATCACACTAGATAATAAGGTTTATCCGTTGAACCGTACCGGGAGGAGAACAGCACCAGAGGAATGCGAGAAAACACATTCACGTGTTCACGCATAATGCCATTGTTGAACCGATCTGTCTCCCCCAGCCGAGAGGGTATGAACTAGCAATAATGTCATCCGATGCCGAGGTATGAAATATCTTGCCTCCAACCGCAAAACTAAGCATAATAATGATGATGCTTCAAATTCTGAAGGATAACGTGAAATGTGTTTATCTCATCCTTTAACAACAGTGTCTACACACAACTTCGTTCCCGTAACAATCTTTACGGCGATGGTGATGATCATCATCGTTGTCGTCGTCATCCTGGTGATGATGGCTTTCCACTTTTCAGTTTGAATTGTGTCGAACCACAAATATGATACAAAATTGATGCTCGACCGTTGTCGTCGTCGTCGTCGTCGTCGTCGTCGTCGTCGCAAGAGAAGTGATGCTTGTTGTTTTTGTGATTGAAGAGGAGTCGCAGTAGTGTTTCATTGAAGGCTGCTGCCTAGATGAGTGGAGATAGCTATCCTGAGAAATGATGGAAAAGGCCCCGTATCAAAAGTTTTGAGCACGTCCGTTTTATGGGAATTGAGACAATGCTTGCCATTGTGCTACCTAGTTAGAAGTGACAGTGCAAAAGAGCCGTGGCCTATGACACGTAGTTTTGTGAAAGTAAGGTGGTGTGAGGGGGGACGAGATCTGTTCACTTCAAGAAAAGTTTCTGCGTCTCTCTGGTTTGGAAATGAAATGAATGATTTGGCAGATTTCTATCAATCCTGCTTCCAATAAATACGTTTATTTGCTGCACAAAATGTTTTATTTGAACAAGTTCTTCATATATTGTGTGTACTATTCAAACAATGAACAAATTTATGCAGAACTTAAGCATAAGCTAACTGGCCAAGTAACTAATAAGCATGCTGTCATGCATATGTAAGACCTATGTTGCCGACTTCCGAACCTGGCACCACCCTCTGTACTACTAAAACGATATGGTCAGTTCCCGATAAAACGGTTTTCCAGCCTAATACATCTCTGTACATCCTCTGGATAAGATTGTCCGGAGTCGCATCTTTTAAACGGCTTATATTAGATGGTATCAGCAATCATGCCCTGAAAGAACCTGAATGAGGAGGAATGTGACCACTTTCCAGCGTAATATCGTCAGTGATGCCATAGGTAGCCATCGGAAATTTGATTCTCAACACATGACATTACATAACATCGGACCCAGGATGGAACCCCATAGTGGAACTCCTGATATTATATGAAAGAATGTATGACCCCATCTGTGTCATATATTAGTGTTCGATTCTGAAAATAGCTTCCGAAGATCATTAGCTTTTGACCAGCAATTCCTATCTCTATTTCCTCGTGGCACCGGCCGGACTGTGAGCAACTTTTTGGGAAGATCGGGAAATCTACCCCAGTGCGAACTTTGGTCGTTTGCTGACTGTGAAGAGTTGCGTGGATGTGTTTGCTTGTGAGCATGTGTTCTCCAGGATGATCGACTCACAACAACGTCTGTTCCCCATCGGAAGCACCCGCATACTCACCCATCTACTTAAGGACCAAGGGTTCGAAAACTTTGGAACAGCTTGCAGAAGCGCGGAATCGGTCAATGGTCGATCGACAAAAGAATGTGTAGGTTGAGGATCATAGAGAAAAACTTGTAGTTAGAAGACACAGAATGTTGCTAATTGACAAATTGAGGGATGAATTTTTGAAAAAAATCGCGTTCTAGTGGGATTCGAACCCACGACCCCGTATTCGCTAGACCGGTGCTTTAACCAACTAAGCCACAGAACAGGTGATAATTCTGCGGAATAGAAAGCCAAACTGAACCCGAGCGACATACCAGCTAATCTGGTAAATGCCAGTAAAGGGCAACATATATCAGTGTACCCTACCTTGCGTCATCGGCGCAGTTGGTCGTGGAGCGTGTGACCGTGCCGAGCTCTCGACGCATACTGAATTAGACACCAGCAAACAGACTGCTTGGTGGCTAGGTATGCGGAGTGCGAGAGTAAGTCTCGGCTTCAAATAAAAATAATACGCTCTCACTTGTAGTTATTGGACACAAACGAGGCTGTGTTGTGGATTGACATCTAAGCCGAAAGAGAGATAGATGGTTCTTGAAAAAGTGAATGTTCATGGTGAGGGCTCGGGTTCAGTTTGGCTTTCTATTCCGCAGAATTATCACCTGTTCTGTGGCTTAGTTGGTTAAAGCACCGGTCTAGCGAATACGAGGTCGTCGGTTCGAATCCCACTAGAACGCGATTTTTTTCAAAAAATCATCCCTCAATTTGTCAATTAGCAACATTCTGTGTCTTCTAACTACAAGTTTTTCTGTATGTTTATGACATACCAGCTAATCTGGTAAATGCCAGTAAAGGGCAACATATATCAGTGAGGATCATAGGCCTTAATCTTCAACACTCAGGAAGTATTTACGATGGCAAGGACGTATTCTACGCGCAGCTCGATCGCAAATACAATTGCTGCCATGATGATCATCATAGGAGACTTAAACGATCAGGTAGGCCAGGAGCAGAAATTCAGACCGACGATTGGGAAGCTCAGCACCCACAACTGACGAACGAAAACGACTACGACTCATCGATTTTGCAAAGAACATGGCCATCCGTAGCACGTTCTTTAAACACCGTTTATTTCATGGATACAGATGCAAAACCAGCGTTCGATTGCCAACGATCCATGATTGTTTTAAAAGCGAAAAGCCACGCAACGTTTAGGCTTTACCCTCAAAATAGCCAAACATTTTCGACCAACATTGTCTCAAGACGTTATGTTGCTTGCTTGTACGTCCAATTCTGGAAAATGCCTATGTTATATGGTTTCCGCATGAGGTTTCATGGTGGTTACGGATAGTAAGAGTTCAGAAACGTTTAGTTCCAATGGCGTTGCGAAGTTTACCATGGCGAGACCCAGTTAACCTACCGCCATATCCGGCGAGATGTCAATTGCTTGGTTTGGGGACACACTAGAACGTCGGCGAAAAATCCAGCAGACTGTGTTATCGCAAAACCTATGAATGGGTAAATTGATTCTCCAGAGCTGCGAGCGATGATCAACTTCCGAATTCCTAGTAGAGAGCTACGATACTCAACCCTGCTTGTGCATAGATTCCACTGAACCTTGTATGGCTACAATGAGCCCATCGCCGCATGTATTCGGACATTTAGCATTGTGGAAGATCTGTTCGAGTTTGACGAGCCGTCCAATCGTTTTGTCAACAGAATTTGAACGATCTGTTTTACTTTATTACAGTGATAGACATTCGTTTAGCCGAGACCAAAAAAGTGTCAGGAAACTCATACAAAAGATTTTATGATAAAACTTTTTTATTTTTAGGATTTTTCTGGCTTTTCAGTCCGATTGTGAGATCAAAAACAATCTTATGTTCTCTTAGTAAGAGAACATAAGATTGTTTTTGATCTCACAATCGGACTGAAAAGCCAGAAAAATCCTAAAAATACACCAAGAACAGTCGTAACCAATTGGTAAAACTTTTTTATCGTATTGATAGTATATCTAGAATGTTTTATAAAAATGTGATACATCACACTTACATATACACTGAAACAAAAACGAGGGTAAAAACCCTTCAAATGTCAATTTTTGCCTAGACATTCGTTTAGCCGAGGTAAGAGGTAAGAGCAAATAGCTCACTGGAAGCATTGAACGCGTCCGTGTCTTAAAAAAAAAAATGAAAGATTGGGTTTCAATAGTTTTTTTTTTGCAATTTCGTGAGTATATTTCGAGGATATACTCTAAGGCATTTAGTTTTTGACGTGTTAGGAAGATAATTGACCTTAAAAGTTTATTTATTTGTGAAATTCAGAGAAATATTATAAAAAAATGTCCCGATAAGGAGAAGCGACGATAAACAAATTTATTTAAGAAAAATGATTTCTGTAAACACTCAAACGTAAGCTAGATTAGCAGTTTTGAAAATATGGCACAGAATTATTGTTAGAAATGTTCAAATTATTGCATAAAATGTCATGATAAAATTAAGTATACTAGTTTTTTTGTTGTTTAAACTTTAAAATGGGATTGATAAAAGTTAAAATAAATAGTTCTGCATTGAAATAAAGACGTGCCCTAATGCCTGTGGAGTATACCTGTTTGATACTAGCATTACTAAATGGGTTAGAAGACTGCTAAGTGAAAGAACTGCAAGTAGTGTCAGAATATTTGTACCCTGTTTATTTAAAAGCAGATGCTCATACAAAAATGCAAGATATGGTCAAACAATTGGCTTATTTCATTTAATCTGAAGAAATGTATTATAAATGAGTCTTAGTTGTGAACCACATTCATTTTTAACATGATTTATTAGAAAAGAATGTCTAAATTATGAAACAAGTAGTGAATGCTATTTAGAAATTTGAATACTTTCGGTGCCATTTCTCGAAATATGAGCCGTCCAATGTATGTTATTTCAGCCAGAATACAGTCTGGAAGATATTGGGAGCTATTAGAAGACGTAATAGTAGCAAACGCTGTGATTTATGCAAGTGAAACCATAATATTTCATCAAAGCAATACTTAAATACCGTCGTGCGGGGCTACTTTTGAAATGCGGGGCTACTTTGGACACTTTTGAATATGGATTTTTTTTAATTCAAAATATGGTTCAAATCTGTTTGATGTCTTAGGAACTATTATAAAGCAATAGTTTTCCCTTCATTTGGTTGAAATTATTTT
Organism: Aedes albopictus; assembly: GCF_035046485.1. NCBI lineage: Eukaryota > Metazoa > Arthropoda > Insecta > Diptera > Culicidae > Aedes > Aedes albopictus. The sequence continues at coordinate 194,763,421 of NC_085138.1, read as the reverse complement.
TCAAACAGACCGTTTATTGCTTGTTAGGACGCGAAAAAACATCGAATAAACCAATATAATATACATAACGTATCAGAACATTTGGTCTGTAGGCATTGTTTCTACAGTTCATAAATTTCAAAGGGTTGATCAATTCATTCAAAATGTATCAACGTAGCATATACAATCGAATATTTGTATAGTTATACGTTATAAATGACCGTTTCGCCCAAATAAAGGATTGATGGTCCCTTTTTTCAGTCTATCTATATAGCAATATCACGCTGCTCATAATACCAAAGGTAGCACAGAACCATCTTAAAACGCATATTTTTATTGAAATTATGTATGATACAGTATACTACAGTATTGGTACAATGTAGTTTTCCAAATAACCCTGGAATTTGAAATGCAGTTTTGTTATAGATAAAAATGTCCAAAGTAGCCCCCATCCGGTTCTATATGACATGTGTCCAATTGGTGTATGAACAACTTTTTTGTTTATTGATGGATTTAGCTAAAATTTTGCATACATCCTACATACATACTCACAATTATTGTGTATAAAAATTGCGGAAATTCATTCACTAGTCTGGGAGTTATTGTCATAAAGTTGAATAACCATGAAAAAGTGTATAAAGAAGCCCCGCACGACGGTACGTGATTTTTTTTATGGTTTGCGTTATTTTTTTCTGTTAAAAACATTGTTTTTCGTAAATTTTCAACCTGCTTTGGTCATGAAACTTTCATTGCATTCATTTGAAACACTTCCGATAAAAATAATTACATCAAATCTCAATTTAGAAACATTTACAATATTATGACCTATTTATATGAAATGTATGCAAAATTAATATGGCAATACTTCCAAAAACGACCTAATTCATGATTTTCAAGTCGATCTATAATGCAGGTCACCATACAAAATGACTTTGTTGGATATTTTTCGAAATTTGTTAGTTTTTTATTATGGAATTCTAAAAAATGTTCAATTCGGCTAAACGAATGTCTAGGCAAAAATGACATTTAAAGGGTTTTTACCCTCGTTTTTGTTTCAGTGTATATGTAAGTGTGATGTATCACATTTTTATAAAACAGTACTAGATAGATATACTATCACTACGATAAAAAAGTTTTATCATAAAATCTTTTGTATGAGTTTCCAGACACTTTTTTGAAAATTTTTTAGCCTCGGCTAAACGAATGTCTATCACTGTATTAGATTGATTGGGTATTGTAAAGACTGTAACGTAACAAAAGTTGTTTATGTTTAAGATTAGGTTAAGCTTATGTTTGTTTTATGTATTTTTAACAGTTTAGGTCCGATGAGCTCAATTAGCCCTTATGTGGCCGACAGGGTACCCAGGTACCCAGCGCCCATTTAAAAAGCACGGTGTAGAAAAAAGCAAAAAATTTGTCGGACACATAACGGTTAAATAATAAATAAATAGAGAGCTTCAGCACAGAATTCCAAATCGACCACGTACTGATCGATCGATGGCACTTCTCCGACATTATCGTCGTAAAGACCTATCGTGACTATGATCACTACCGAATGATGGTTAAACTGCGTTTAAAACTCTCAATAATCAACAATGTATGGTACCTACCGACAAAGGTGGAGTGCGAGGAACTTATATTTCTGTGTCGTTCTTAAGAATGACGGATTTTCTACCAGAAGCTCAACGCATCCCGCAACGGCTTTGTGCTGGTATTCGAAGTGTGCTGGGATGTTTGCTCATGCACAGAAATGGCGACAAGGAAGGAGTTTTGCGTAACTTCGGCAAAAGACGGAGGGGTGCCTAGTATATGGAAATTCGGTAATGGGGGAAACCCCCAAAACCCTAGTGTTGTAGTATTTACTGCCTATGATCGCATATCAGTTCCATATTTGCTGGGTTTCCTATTCATATGGGACAGTTACGCGATTATAGGCAGTTTACGACGGCGCACGTCCTGAAGGGCCACAGCCAGTATTGGAAATCTATCCGGGCCTGAATATTTACCTACGCAAAAGGGTTTTGCAATCCCCGCAGTACGTGTTCACTGCAGTCTTTGACTTGCCCATAGCTGCAGCTCTCCAACCATGGAAGCATTCTACATTTGCCTGTTTCAGGTGTCTGGAACCAGGACACAAGTCATGGGACTGCAAAGGGGGAGGCTATGTAGAAGATGTGGCGCCAAAGGCCATAAGGCACAACGCTGCACCTTCCCTTTGTATGATTTGTACCGGGAAATCCGTGAACAGCAGGCATCCAAGGTCCAAGGTGCTCGGCCGTCAGGAAAGCCGCAGTGAACTAATCACAGTGCAGGTAACGCAGCCCAACCTGAACCACTGTCAGGAGGCGGTTTCTGAGCGGGGGACGGATATCGCCATCATAGTGGACCCATACCGAGTTCTCGTCGGCAACGGCAATTGTGTCACGGATGGGTCCAGAAAAAATGGCGGCGATATGGACGACGGATAAATACCCTGTCCAGGAGTTGGTGTCTATTACCTATGAGTGCTTCGTGGTCGCCAAAGTAAACAGGGTCATCTTCTGTAGCTGTTATGCGTCTCCACGGTGGCCGATCGAGCAGTTCACGCAGATGCTGAACTGTATGATGACCGTGCAAACAAGACGAAGGCCGGTAGTAATAGCGGGTGACTTTAATGCCTGGGCCGTAGAGTGGGGAAGCCGTTTCATGAACCAGCGGGTCAGATCCTGCTAGAGACACTGGATGTCGACTTGGCTAATGTCGGTATCAAGAGTACCTATCTTTAGTTGGAACGGTGCGGAGTCGATTATTGACGTTACTCTACAGTATCGACTACAACAACAGTAGGCAACGGGTAAAGGAAGAGGCGGCTAAGCTAAGGCCAAGCCCTCGAAGGCCGCAGTCATCATACTTCAATGAAGGGGTATTTAGGGGTTTAGACGGCGCGAGCTGATAGCGGTACTCTTACGTGCGTGCGATGCGACCATGCCTTGCCGATTGCGGACCTGCGCCGCGCCTGCCTACGAGCTAGGCGGTGGATGCAGTGAGCATAATCTGAAGAAGAGCGTAACGAACGAGTGGTGATGTTCGCCGCTGCAAAATTCACGTTGAAGACCGTGTGAAGGGCAAGCAAAACGGTCTGCTTTGAGGGTCTCTGCCAGAGTGCCAATGCAAATCCGTGGGGTGGGATGATGCCTACAGAATCGTGATGGCCAAGACGAGAGGTGTAATGGCTCACAGAGCTTTTTCCAGAGACGGGCTTTTTCCGCGTCCTGATCCTAGTCCTTGGCCTCCTTTCGTAAGACAGCTGGGGACAGGGGCTGGCGATGGGGAGAGGGTCAGCGATAGTGCACCAGCGAAAAGAAAGCGGATTCGCTACTGTGCATTAGTGACTCTGGATGTAAGGAACGCGATCAATAGTGCCAGTTGGGCGGCTATTGCCGATGCGCTCTTGCCTCTGGGGATATCCGGGTACCTGTACAAGATTCTCGGAAGTTACTTCCAGAATCGAGTAATAGTTTATGATACGGAGGTGAGTCGGAAGCAGAGATGCCAGATTATTATATCAAAAATCTGTATCAATACAGATTTTCTTTATCGTCGTATTTGAGAGTATAGCAGACACCGAGAGTCCTAGATTTCAATAGAAACTCATAAAAATTACTGCTTTTTGACAGTTTTTTTTTATTTTTATTGGTATTTTTTATTAACATGTGTGAAAATGCACAAATTTTGTGGCTCACCACAAAACAGAGGTCGGAGCAGCAAGCGGTGATCAGTGTAGCCGATTGCACTATCATGCCAGGATGCCATGTCGGCTCTAGGAGGAGAACGTGCTTCTAGAGCCAACCTACTGACTATCATGTGAAAGCGCTCCGTCAAACATTTGGGCGTGATGATCGACGATAAGCTCATCTTCGGTAGCCACGTTGATTACGCCTGTAAAATAGCCTTCACAGCTATAGTGGCACTGTTCCGGATGATGTCCAATAGCTCTGCGGTGTACGTCAATAAGCACAAGCTTCTGGCTAGTGTCGCTACGTCCATACAAAGGTACTGCGCTACGTACCGAAAGCTACCGTGGTAAGCTGGAAAGTACTTATAGGCTGATGTGCCTGAGGGTTGCAAGCGCGTACCGTACCGTTTCACACGACGCGTATGGTGCCTATCAGCATCCTTATCAGGGAGGACATGGAGTGCTTCGAAATGCGCGGCACAAGAGGCATACGCAGGATGGCCTCCATGGTCAAATGGCAGCGCGCGTGGGACAGTTTCACCAAAGGTAGTTGGCACAAAACTCCGGACAATCTTGTCCAGAGGATATGTAGGGATGAGTTTAGCTGGAATGCCGTTTCAACGGCTATTACCCAAATCGTCTTAGAGCTACAGAGGAGGTGGCGCGTGGACTCGGAGAATGGCTATTTCAGATGCGATACAAGAGGTGGTTCCGAGTCGGCTTCGTAGGTCGTACCGGTGCCCCGCGGTCGAAATCGACCCCTACTGCGATTAAGTGGATGCGGAGAGGAAGTCCTGGTAGCGTTGCTGTCGTGACGTCCGTCTACTGGGTTGGATCCGAGCCCGCGGTTGGAAAGGGGTTCCGGTAAGGGCCAGGGCAGGTGGAGATCCTATTGGCAGCAACCTTCTGATGCAGCTGATAGGGCCTGAAGGGTAATGATACCCTTGCCATCAGCAGGTCAGATCTAGTTGCACGTAGGCATCAGTTCTTGATGCTTGCAAAACAGGTGAGGGCTGGCATGGGGTTGACCCTGCCCGCTTTCCAAGGACAAAGGGAATGGTGAGGATCACTCGAGAAACTGGCTAAGCGCCAGTATGCTATCGTGATTTTTTTTCCTTCTAAACCATAGGGGGACAATCTGCTCAACAGACACCCTAACAGAAGGTTAGGGTAGTGTAGGTCTGACAGGCCGTCTTCTACAACAAAAGTAAAATCCAGGACTACTCTCTCCTCGTACCCACTAAACCATTCCTATGGTCGCCAAACCCTACGTCTCTCCGGAACCACCAAGAAGATATTGCTTCAGAGAGGGGCTAGTGCACATCGCACCCACAAGGTTAGCTGCGTAGCCTGCAGCAACGAACATCGATGACTCGCTTTGGAGAGTCCATCACGGTAGCATGCTGGCGCTTAGCCAGTTTCCAGAGTGGTCCTCGCCACTCCCTTTGTCCTCGGAAGGCGGGCATGGTCAACCCCGCCCGCGCCCTACTGCTGAACGGACATCAAGAACTGATGCCCACGTGCAACCCGATCTGACCTGCCCGTAAGGAAGGGTATCACTACCCCCTATCAGATGCACCCGTAGGTTGCAGACAGCAGGATCTCACCTACCCCGACCCTTGCCGGGGACCCCTTTCCAACCGCGGGCTCGGATCCAACCCAGTAGACTGACGCCACGACAGCACCGCTATCGGGACTTCCTCTCCGCGGCCACCTAATCGCTGTAAGGGTCGATCTCGACCGCAGGGCACCGGTATGACCTACGAAGCCGACTCCGAACCCCTGGACCACCTCTTGTACTGCATCTGGACTAGCCACTCTCCGAGTCCACGCGCCACCTCCTCTGTAGTTCCCAGACGATATGGGTGATAGCCGTTGAAACGGCGTTCCAGCCAAACTCATCCCTACACATCCTCTGGACCAAGTTGTCCGGGTTTGTGTCCTCCCCACATGTGGCAAGCATGCGGTCACGCATTGTGCGAAAACGCGGGCACACGAACAAAACGTGTTCCGCCGTTTCCTCTAAACCATTGCACACTGGGCATTCGGAGGAATCCGCATGCCCTAAACGGTGTAGATACTGTCGGAAGCAACCATGACCTGTAAGGACCTGTGTCAGGTGTAATGTAACTTCCCCATGGCGCCTATTAATCCAACTATCTACCCTCGGTATCAACCTATGGGTCCACCTTCCTTTGGTGGAACTGTCCCACGCGCGCTGCCATTTGACCATAGAGGCCATCCTGGTAGTCCTGCGTATGCCTCTTGTGCCGCGCATTTCGAAGCACTCCATGTCCTCACTGATAAGAATGCTGATAGGCACCATACCAGTAATGACGCAGAGAGCGTCGTGTGACACGGTACGGTACGCGCTCGCAACCCTCAGGCACATAAGCCTGTAAGTACTTTCCAGCTTCCGTCGGTAGCATTTAGTACTTAGCGCGGTGCCCCACGCCGGGCCGCCATACCTAAGTATGGATGTAGCAACACTAGCCAGAAGCTTGCGCTTACTGGCGTACACCGCAGAGCTATTGGACATCATCCGGGACAGTGCCGCAATAGCTGTGGAGGCTCTTTTACAGGCATAATCGACGTGGCTACCGAAGGTAAGCTTATCGTCGATCATCACGCCCAAGTGTTTGACGGAGGGCTTTGACAGGATAGTACACTCTCCTACACTGATCTCCGTCTGCTGCTCAGACTTCAGGTTGTTAACAACCGTCACCTCTGTCTTGTGGTGAGCCAGCTCCAGTTTCCTGGACCGCATCCACGCCTCCACAACCTTAATCGAGTGGTTGATAGTCAACTTTACCTCCTCGATCGTTTCACCGTAGACTTCGAGCGTAATGTCGTCGGCAAATTCGACAATCACCACTCCCACTGGATACTCTAACCTCAACACCTCGTCGTACATGACATTCCAGAACACCGGACCCAGGATGGAACCTTGCGGGATTCCTGAGGTTATGTGAAAGCACTTCCGACCCACCTCCGTGTCGTAGACTAGTACACGATTCTGAAAGTAACTTCCGAGAATCTTGTACAGGTACTCCGGTATCCCCAGACGCAAGAGCGCATCGGCAATAGCAGACCAGCTGGCGCTATTAAACGCATTCCTTACATCCAGAGTCACTACCGCGCAAAAGCGAATTCCCCTCCTCTTAGGCTCGAGTGCTTTCTCGGCGGTTTTTGTAACCGACAAGATAGCGTCTACGGTGGACCTTCCCTTCCGGAAGCCGTACTGGTTACTCGAAAGACCATTTTCGCCCTCGGTGAACCGCAACATTCTATTGAGGATGATCTTTTCGAGCACCTTCCCCGCCGTGTCAATCAAGCATATTGGTCTATATGCCGACGAGTCTCCGGGTGGTTTCCCCGCCTTTGGCAATAGTACCAGGCTCTGCCTCTTCCAAGCTTCTGGGAAAACTCCCTCGTCCAGGCATTTCTGCATAGCAGACCTGAACATCTCGGGAGCCTCTGCAATGGCTACTTTTAAGGCCAGGTTCGGAACTCCGTCCGGACCTGGGGCCTTACCTACGCTAAGGGACTTAGCTATCCCCACAAGTTCCACATCGGTGACCCTCTCCTCATCGCCAGCCCCAGTCCCCGGCTGTCCTACGAAAGGAGGCCAAGGATTAGGATCATGACGCGGAAAAAGTCCTCCAATGATCCCCTCCAACATCTCTGGAGATTGCTCTGTAGGAGCCATCATACCTCTCGTCTTGGTGTATGTAGGCGTCACCCCACGGGTTCGTATTGGCACTCTGACAGAGACCCTCAAAGCAGGCCTTTTTGCTTGCTCTTATCTCGGTCTTAACCCAAGCAACCAAAAGTTCGGATTATACTTGAAGAGCGAACTCAGAAGTTCAAATTTAGATCAATTCTGGCTTCATCGAACTTGATTCTATAAAAAGTTACACATGTATTGTTTATGAACTTGGAAGTACATGTACATGCTTTTGATTTCTCTCCAAATCGAAATTGAAGTCGAAAAAAGGTTCAGGAAGAACTTACTTTGAACTTTAGAGCAGAGTTCAATTAAATTTAAATCGAACTCATGTTGGATTTTTGCGTGCCTCCAGAGTTCAAATTTGGTTCAATTAGACATATAACACCAACTTCAAATGTTCCGCTCCGAACTTGTTTTGAACTTACTGCTTAAAATTCGAATAAACATTAACCATACCAAAAGTGAACTTCTCTTGAACTTCGGAGAAAGCGGAGCTCGGGAGAAGTTCTCATTCAATTAAATCACTCGAAAATCGAGCTCATCGGCCGCATCTTGCGTGAATTTTGCAAGTACACTTTATTTCACTATTATATTTCATCGGTACCTACCTGCAATGAACGAAAAGAATCCGTAATATGTAGCTAAAAGACTGCTCCCGTCTCGGCTCCCGTAGGGGACAACAATTCCGCAGGAGTTTATTTTCTCGGCTGCGAATAAACCCTTCCAGCTTTGCTTCTCGACGATCTTTCTCACTTCTTGCGTCCGCGCGATGATAATCTACGCAATCACGGTCATTAAAAACTGATAAACTGGTGCCGACGACCGAATTTGGCATTAATTTATTACTTTGCACTGTTACCAGTTGCCAACCAAACTGAACAAACTGAAAATGTAAAACTGTGCAAGTTCACAAGAAGTTCCACATAAACTTCTTTTGAACTTCGTCGTTTATTCGTTTTCAAAAATGTTCACGCAGACAACTTCAAGTTCAGGAAAAGTTCAAATGCGAACCTGTTTGAGCTCAATAAATGAAATCAGCGCTTTGACTAAAATCTCTCAGTGCTCAACAACGCAAACATGGAGCATTGGTAAGGCGCCGGCTTTCAACGAGGAAAACCCGAGTTCAAGTCTCATAGTAAGTAAAATACATAAAAAGGTAACTCAAGAAATTGATCAATTAGGATTCCACAGGTACTAATATCTCTTTAGTAATTCATCACTTTTGAGGGCAAATTTATTTTATTTAAATTTCATCGAAGCTTATTTTTGAGCTGAATAGCATTCCGTACAGCGGCACAAGTGAACTTTTTGTGAACTCAGGTTCGGTTAATTACTTAAAAAGTTGGCTGTATAGAATGCTATTCGTATTCCACCGAATAGCTGATTAAGCCCAAACATGCCGTTTTATTTGAACTTTTGGTTGCTTGGGTAAGCGCGGCTTTTGCAGCGGCGAACACCACCTGCCGTTCGTTTCGCTCTTCCTCTGATCGTGCTCGCTGCATCCGCCGCCTAGCCCGTAGGCAGGCGCGGCGCAGGTCCGCAATCGCGTCGGTCCACCAGTAAGCTGGTGGCCTCCCTAATAAACCAACACTATACACGGACCGTAATGTAGACGGTTCAACAATACCGCATACTGTTCGAACTGTATCCCGAATGGGTGGTTAAGCAAATCTTATGGTTATCGTTTATGCGGGCTCCCATTTCTAGGGTGGACTCGCCTAGGCATGGTCGCATCACACGCACGTGAGAGCACCGCTACCAGCTCGTCACCGTCTAAACCGATTAAGTTTCGCTCACGGCGGAGCGCCTCTCTAACTACCCCTTCGTCGAAGTATGATGTCTTCCACCTGCGAGGGCTTGGCCTTGGCCTAGCCGCCTCTTCTTCTATCCGCTGTCTGCTGTTGTTGTAGTCGATATTGTAGCGAACCGCCAGGTGGTCGCTGTGAGTGTAGCCATTATCTACTCTCCAGTTCAAACTACTTGTTAGGCCAGGACTACAAAAGGTCACGTCAATAATTGACTCCGCTCCGTTTCGACTAAAGGTACTCTTGGTACCGACATTAGCCAAGTCGACATCTAAGATGGCCAGTGTTTCTAGCAGGATCTGACCCCGCTGGTTCGTGAAACGGCATCCCCATTCCACGGCCCAGGCATTGAAGCCCAGTATTTACCCGTCGTCCATATCGCCGCCATTTTTCTGGTCCCATCTGAGACCCAGTTGCCGTTGCCGGCGGGTACTCGGTATGGATCCGAAATGATGGCGATATCCGTCTCCCACTCAGAAACCGCCTGACAAAGCAGTTGCTGAGCCGCATCACAGTGGTTCAGGTTCAGCTGCGTTACCTGCACTGTGATTTGTTGTTCACTGCGGCTTTCTTAAAGGCCGGGCACCCTGGACCACCCATCGGATGTCTGTTTTTCGAGGTTTTCCCGGTACAGATCATGCAGATGGGCGGACTCGTGCAGCTTTGGGCCTTATGACCTTCAGCGCCGCATAGCCTACACAGTTTGCGCCTGTCGGGGCCTTTACAGTCCCACGACTTGTGTCCTGGTTCCAGACACCTGAAGCAAACCTCTGGTGGCTCGTGGAATGTCAGGTGACATACACACCAGCCCACCTTTATACTCCCTACTTTAACGGACTTTTTAACATTCGCCACAGGTAGCTGAACCAAAGCTATCTGTGTCCCTGCTGGCCCTCTCCGTAGCTTAACAGCTGCGGCGGCCACCTGCACATCGCACTGTTGCCGCAGTGCCGTGACGAGCTCTTCCACTTCGGTGATCTCGTCAATGTCTTTGACCTTCAGAGTCGCCTCATGTGTCAGAGCCCTCACCTGCACACCCTCACCAAGGACCTCTTCTGCCAGCCTCTTGTAGGTGGCGCCCCTGTGTTCCTTCTGGCGCTTCAGCTCCAGGATCATCTCGCCCGTACGAGAACGTCTAATACTGCGCACGTCGGCTCCAAGACCCTCAAGCTTGGCGTCGCTTCGCATCGTCTTCAAGACGTCCGAGTACTTAGACTGTTCCGTCTTAATGACGATTGCGTCGCCTTTCTCGCGCCTGGCACCTGCCCTCCTACGCCTTGGCTTGGCGTCCTGCACTTCTACCTGCGGATTCACCTTCTTCTTCCTCTTCCGCTCTACCTTTGTCCAAGGAGGGTCCTCTCCTTGGATCGCCCTGCTCTGTGGCTGCTGAGGGCCCACCAATGGTCGCAACCCCTTGTTCCCATCGTTCCGGGACGGGCCAGCCTTTTCAGGCCCACCCTTCCCAGCTTTCCGGGAACCCTGGCTGGGGTCCGACTTTCCGGCATTACCACCGGCTGCTATCGTGATGAACTCTCCAAAGCGAGTCATCGATGTTCGTTGCTGCAGGCTACGCAGCTACCCTTGAGGGTGCGATATGTGCACTAGCCCCTCTCTGAAGCAATGCCTTTTTGGTGGATCCGGATACACAAAGGGTTTAACAACCATAGCAATGTGGTTTTTCTTAGAGAATTTCGGTTTGCAGTCTGATAAATTGCGTTGATTAATTGTTTATCATCGCCGACGTTTCGGTCCGGCTATTGGACCATCTTCAGGGCTCGATACGCTAATCAACAAGTTACACAATTTTGTTCAAATTTAAAACTGTCGAGTTGAAAAGGGTCACGCTGTCTGGTACACGTTTGGGCCATTCTTTCCGATCGGATTTGGGAAATCCCTAGCTGGCGCACGGGTACTATCTACCGGTGCAGATGGTCGCCTCTACTCAATAGCCGGACCGAAACGTCGGCGATGATAAACAATTAATTAATCAACGCAATTTATCAGAATGCAAGCCGAAATTCTCTTGGAAAAATCAACATTCATCCAGTCGAATCCTATAATCATAGCAATGTGTTTAGTGGGTCGAGGAGAGAGAAGTCCCGGCTTTTACTTTTGTTGTAGAGAACAGACTTAACCCCATACTACCCGGGCCTTGTTCGGGTGTATATATTGAGCAGATTTCCCCCCTATGGTTGAGAAGAAAAACGCGTTGGCAATGATACTCATGTCGTTAGCGAAACAAACAAATTGGTCCGATCGGTTGAAAATCGTACTCCAGCTGCCACACCCGGCTGTCCGCATGCCGCCTTGTAGCACAATTTTGAACAACAGGGAGATAGTTCATCACCCTGTTGTAGTCCCGAAAAGATTTTGAAAGTGTCTGAAATCTTCACAAAAGTTTGAACATCATATCGTTGCTATTACCAATTTTGAAGCTTTCCGAGAAAGTTATATGTTTTGTGAATTTCAGAAGAAAGAATTGCTAAAGTAATATTCTGAAGAGAATTCGGCAATGGTTGACGGCTTCACGGATGGCCACGAGCTGGAGGCTGCACACAGGAGAGGACCCCGAGACCTCAAATGTTCAGGGAAATTGGAGGCACAGCGCCTGAAACCGATGAAGGTTAAACTCTCATCAGGACCCATATAGCCGAAACGGTAAACGCGTGGGCATTCAGCAAATTTAAGCTGAAGTTGGCGGATTCAATTCGCGGTATACAAATGCAAAATGGACATTTGGCAGAGAAAGATCATAGTTGATAACAATTGTAAGTGCTCATAGAACACCAAACTCAGAGGCAGGCTTTGTCCCAGTGGGAACGTGACATCAAAAAGAAAAGAGCAGGAGCTCTACTATACACTCGACACTACTTGAAATCAGAGCTGTTACTCGTCAAGGACATTCACAGTATGATTTTGCCCCTGTGTGTTTACCTTCTTAGTACCTATAGTATGGAACGCAGATGCATACCTACCAGTCAACATAATAGTCCGACAAAAGCAAGCTTTCGCTGTTACAACTACGACTTAAAGTGTGATAAACTCAAATGATCCATCGGAATTAACCATTATTAGGTATTGCTTTCTTGACTCCGAAGCACTGAGTGATAAAAGCTATCTCTAATTCTCCAATCTATTTTATGATTGGTTCACCACAGAATGTGCAAATGCAATTTGCACATGAATAGTTGAGAGATGCTACAATTGATAGATTCAGGCGTATCGATTTTCCATTAAAAACAATTTCATTCTGCTCGGTCGGTTACTGCTGCTATCGTTGGCTGCTGCCAGTTTAACTACGTCTGTCGAGCAAGCTACGTCCTGCTGAGTGCCGAAGCTGATGCTGTGAAACCCGTGGTCGTCGTGTGTTGAAATGTCTGCCTCGGAATCTGGGTCAATTGATTCTGATCCTGTCAACATGGACGCGGCTATAGCATAAGCTACCTTCAGCATTATGTTTGCGTCTGGAGAGATACGATGATATGTATTATAGTATTGATACATGCTTACAGCATCACTGGTACAGTCGTATACGTAGGTAGTTAGTTTGAACTGTCGTGTGAATATTTGATTATATGCCCGTAGTTTGTGTTTTCACTGCGATATGATGGCGTGGAGACGTTCGTTCGATAATCTATTTTTGATGGTAAATCACATTGTGCTGTGTAGCGAGTACATATTAGTAGTATTGTTTGAAATCTGATTCTATTGTTGGAGTAAAATAACCATTGGAAATCGTTGAAGATTAAGGATTTGACAGGTAGGTTGAACCTAAGATTATTGGATAACAGTTTTAGGGGAAACATATCCTCCTTTATAGACTTGATCTTGGTAATGCAGAAAAAAAATGTTGGAGTCTTAATCCTGCATGGCTGCTTTTTTAGCGCTAGAACGATGTATTCGTTCAATACATGGCCTACTTGCCTAATTTCACCTTCTATAAAAATTTTCACTCTTGTTCGCTACCTAGCGATTTCTATCATATCTATCATTTCATTATCCACTTTGATCTCTACTCCCTTATACTTATGAGTAGAAAGAGACCGATATAGCCACAAAATCTCAAGTTTTTAATAGAATACGGTCGATAAATCAGAATATGCTAGGACAAGCAGTAAGACATTGTTAAAGAACTGTTTGATAATAAAGGTACTTACACCAACACATTGAAAGCGTAAGAAAACCACGTTTTTGGTAGAAAATACTTAATGTTCGGTCGGTTCAATTTTTGAATAGATTGTAAGTTTCTCCCAGGATTTTCTCAGAGATGTCTATGAATTTTATCGGGAAATTTCTGAGACCGAAAGAAAGTGGAGAATGGCCCGGAAACCTCTAGTCTAGAAGCACCTCTCCCTGGAAAACATCAGAAAAAGCACCTTGAGAAGCAGAATCTCTTGGAGAATATTAGAATAAGTTGTGGAGAACCTATGGTATTATTCCAGTAATAATACGGTAAGGAATTCTTATGTAAATCTTTTGAAAAAGTCGGGGAAGAACTCTAGAAAATGCGTGGAGGTAGCCTTGAAGGAACTCTAGAAGAAATCCACGGTAAGAACTTTATAATCGTAGGTTCCAATTTAGAAGCTCGATGGCTCCTCCACTAGTATCCAACCTGCCAGTAGTTTCTGAATCCCAAATCCAACTCTGGATAAACGCACTCACAGCCTTGGTGGTGTAATCACAGTTGTCAGCGAAATGCGCAGGTCAACTGCTCATATATCACACGTAGTGGGTACTCACATCTCTAGATTGAGTTTAAATAAGGGCGAAAGTAACATGATCGATTTCTCTTCATCGACTCTCCCTTCTGCAAATTAAAGTGACAAGATGCGAATGCAATCGAACTTTTTTACACTTAGACGCTAGATTGCATCGCAACCTAGCGATTTATGACCATAAAGTGCAATAATACTTGCATCTTGTCACTTTAATTTGAAGAAGAGAGAGTCGATGAAGAGAACTCACTCATGTTACTTTCGCCCTTATTTAAACTCAATCTAGATCTGCACTTATTGACAGTGGTTTGAACCAATGTGCGACTGGTGCCAACTGTCACGAAACGATCGGGTGTCAATCTTCGGTCAGATTCGGACTTTGGACAGGCAAATTAGCATATTCAAGGTGAAGGTTTGTCTTTTCCCACCAGTGACCGCCAAAAAAGCCAGTAATGCGCGGCGTTACTGGTTAGGGTCAAAGACAAATTGAATTCTTCAGATCCCAATGGTGAATGTTGCCGAAGACCGCAACTCATTTCGACTCACGAGATAGAAGTTATTAATCAATATTCATCCATGCATGCTTGAACAGAAGACCACAGCTCGACCGACACGCTTGACACGCAATCATAGTACACTAAATTCTGTTTTTACGCGATGGATGCGTTCGCGCAAAAAAAGATCGTGTAGAAAAAGTTCGCGTAACTTCGAGAATTCGCGCAAAAAAAATCCAAAGGAAATTTTTTTTACGCGATTTGCCCTCCGCAAATGACCAAAATCGCGTAAAAAAAAGTCGCGTAACTTCGAGAAAATCGCGTAAAAAAAGTCGTGCAAAATAAAATCGCGTAAAAAAAAGTCGTGTAAAAAAAGAATTTAGTGTATGCGTGTAAGCTTCTTGCACACCTTGCAGAGCATCGTGTATAAAGATGCGCATGCGAGTGAGAATTTTTTCAATAACTTTTTTGCCGATTGTCGAAATAAGTTCCGGTCTTCGGAAACATTCATCATTGAGACTTGAAGAATTCAATGTGACTTTGATCCTATGACTTTATCTATGTGTGAATGCTCTACAACGCGGAGAACTTATTTTGAAAATTCTCCATAGTAATTCCCATACAAACCTATTTTGCTCTTGGGCCACCATTAAATCACCACCGAAATGGCTGAAAATTTGACAGGACTCTAGTTTTGCACCAAGGATTGTAATGAACATATGGGAGCTTTGAATTTTCAACATGTTGAAACCTGAACTACCCTAATATACACTCATTGTACAATTATGGGTCACTCAAGCAACAATCATTTCATAATATGAATCGTTTTTCATACAAAAATAACACTTTCATTATTTTTTTTATATAAGAATCTGCTTGTAAAATTCACTTTAAGCGGTGAAAATTACAAAAATGTTGGTGAAAACCACAATAATGGGTCAAAATTGGCTGTGTAACAATTATGGGTCACTCAAGAGGAATCGGCCCAACAATAATGTTTTGTCTATTCTTCAATGAATGATCACTTATTCTCGATAGATCAACTATAGTAGAATCTAAAACTGGTCTCAAACCTCTTAACGAAGCGTTTTATCACGATTTTTCAAAACTGGGACAAAATCTCCAACACAACCACCAATAAACGCCTAAAAGTATGCAATGTCCATGTACGTAACCTTTTATCTGGTGACGATACCGTTTCGCACTTGAAAATCACTAAAACTCGCTTTTACAGAGCTTACGAAAGCAGCGCACGCATTTTCCGATATTCACAATCGAAGCGTTACTTTGACAGATGGTTTTGCGCCGAACAAAAAAATATTGAAAATATGTATGTTTTGACGTATAAGTCCGTGTGCGATACAGCGACACAAAACAAATCAACTTATGATCGAAAAATGATGATGGCTAACAAAAGCTTGCAATTAATTAGTATTTATTTGTGACGTATAAGTGGAAAGTGACTAATAATTGTGTGTGACGCATAATTGTGCAATGAGTGTACTTGGCTCATGCATGGATCGAGCAGGGTTTCGAACTACTTGGGCATCCGCGTCAATTCCCGGCACCTCACAGCAAAACAAATCAAATTATCACTTGCCGCATATTTTCCAAACGCACTTCCGTAGGTAATCATCTCCCGCAACATTTCCGCAACGGAATCCACAGGCATTTACTATTAAACTATTTACTATTAAACGTAGAGGGCACTTCGTCAGCACAAAGATGGGTGCCGAAGTGATTTCCCATTTGATTTTGATGGAAGTTCGGCACTGATGCCGAGAATTGGCGCTGGACTAGGTGCAGTAAACTCGTTCAAAATCAACTTTTCCGGCAGAAAATCTTCACAACAATCACTGTTAACAACAAGTTCACGCAATAAGGTATCTGATTCAGATGGAAGAAGTTGGCGGCAACGGTCGTAGCGATGTAAATTTAGGTATGCACAATTTTGTTTACCTGTAGTGCCAGGAATGGGGTCGAAAACCCTATATTTGAGATCTCGCGACTGTTTATAATGGGACCGTACGGGAGATAACTCGAGGTTTCACAGGTGTTATGATATGAAACCGCATGGAACATTTATAGCGGAAGTAACTGAAGCTAAGTGGAAGCAGTACAGCGATGAAGTTGAGACGAAATGGAACCTCCCTCACTGCTGCGCAGCTGTTGACGGGAAACACATTTCAATTCATTGCCTTCCGAATCCTGGATCGCTGTACTTCGACTATAAAAAGTAGCACTCTATCGTACTCATGGCAATGTGCGACGTAAATGATTATCAATTTTGTTGGAAATCGGAGTTTTCGACAAGGATTTTTTCTCCAGATCTATGCGTCGGACCTTACTTCGGAAGTGGTGCGCTGTACAGTATTCCAGGTCCGCTGTACAGCGTATCACTTTCGAAGATAGCTCCTACGCATAGATTTGCTAGTCGAAAGTTTTGGGCTTCAACTACACGGAGAATTCAATTCTGTTGCTGTAGACGTTAAGGGCCGTTTCTTCAACTACAGCATCATCAACGTCCACTGCCCACACGAAGGGAGACCCGATGACGAGAAAGAAGCGTTCTACGCGCAGTTAGAGCAAACATACGATGGTTGCTCGCCGCGTGACGTGAAAATCGTTGTCGGCGACATGAACGCGTAGGTAGGAAGGGAGGAAATGTACAGACCGGTAATCGGGCGAAACAGCCTGCACGCCGTATCGAATGATAACGGCCAGCGATGCGTAAACTTTGCAGCCTCCCGTGGTATGGTAGTCCGAAGCACCTTCTTTCCCCGCAAAGATATCCACAAAGCCACCTGGAGATCACCCGACCACCAAACAGAAAACCAAATCGACCACGTTCTAATCGACGGTAAATTCTTCTCGGATATAACCAACGTCCGCACATACCGCAGTGCGAATATAGATTCGGATCACTACTTAGTCGCTGTATGCATGCGCTCAAAACTTTCGACTGTTATCACCACGCGTCGAAGTCGAACGCCGCGGCTCAACATCGAGCAACTTCGTAACGTAGAAGTGGCTCAAGACTACGCGCAGCAGTTAGCAGTGGCCCTACCAACGGAAGAGCAGCTTGGCGCAGCTACACTTGAAGATGGCTGGAGGGACATACGATCCGCCATAGGTAGTACCTCGGCTACAGCACTAGGCTTCGTGACTCCGAATCACAGAAACGACTGGTACGACGGCGAATGTGAACAGTTGAAAAACGAGAAGAATGCAGCATGGGCGAGAATGCTGCAACACCGTACGAGAGCGAATGAGGCACGTTACAAACAGGCGCGGAACAGGCAGAACTCAGTCTTCCGGATGAAGAAGCGCCAGCAGGAAGAACGAGATCGCGAAGCGATGGAAGAGCTGTACCGCGCTAAGGACACACGAAAGTTCTACGAGAAGCTGAACCGCTCGCGCAGAGGCTTTGTGCCACAAGCCGACATGTGCCGAGATAATCACGGGAATATTCTCACGAGCGAGCGTGAGGTGGTCGAGAGGTGGCGGCAGCATTACGATGAGCACCTCAATGGCGACGTTGCAAGTACCGAAGGTGGCGTGGTAACAGATCTAGGAGTATGTGCACAGGACGAAAGACTTCCGGCCCCTGACCTTCAAGAGGTTGAGGAGGAGGTTGGCCGGTTGAAAAACAACAAAGCCGCTGGAGCAGATCAGCTACCAAGCGAGCTTCTAAAATACGGTGGAGAAGCACTGGTAAGAGCACTACACTGGGTCATTACCAAGATTTGGGAGGAGGAAGTATTACCGGAGGAATGAATGGAAGGTATCGTGTGTCCCATCTACAAAAAGGGCGACAAGTTGGATTGCGGGAACTACCGCGCGATCACACTACTGAGCGCTGCCTACAAGATACTCTCTCAAATTTTATGCCGCCGTCTATCACCGATTGCAAGAGAGTTCGTGGGGCAATATCAGGCTGGATTTATGGGCGAACGCGCTACAACGGACCAGATGTTTGCCATCCGCCAGGTGTTGCAGAAATGCCGCGAACACAACGTGCCCACACACCACTTGTTCATCGATTTCAAATCGGCGTATGATACAATCGATCGAGAACAGCTATGGCAGATTATGCACGAATACGGATTCCCGGATAAACTGATACGGTTGATCAAGGCGACGATGGATCGAGTGATGTGCGTAGTTCGAGTATCAGGGACACTCTCGAGTCCCTTCGAATCTCGCAGAGGGTTACGGCAAGGTGATGGTCTTTCGTGCTTGCTGTTCAACATTGCTTTGGAGGGTGTAATAAGAAGAGCGGGGATAAACACGAGTGGGACGATTTTCACGAAGTCCGTTCAGCTGCTTGGTTTCGCCGATGATATTGATATTATTGCTCGTAAATTTGAGACGATGGCGGAAACGTACATCCGACTAAAGAGGGAAGCCAGGCGAATCGGATTAGTCATTAATGTGTCGAAGACAAAGTACATGATGGCAAAGGGCTCCAGGGAGGAATCACCGCGCCCGCCACCCCGAATTTATATCGACGGTGATGAAATCGAGGCGGTTGAAGAATTCGTGTACTTGGGCTCACTGGTGACCGACGACAACGACACCAGCAGAGAAATTCAGAGGCGCATTGTGGCAGGAAATCGTGCCTACTTTGGACTCCGCAGAACTCTACGATCGAATAAAGTTCGCCGTAACACGAAGTTAACCATCTACAAAACGTTGATTAGACCGGTCGTCCTCTATGGGCACGAAACATGGACCCTACGTGCAGAGGACCAACGCGCCCTTGGAGTTTTCGAACGGAAGGTGTTGCGTACCATCTACGGCGGAGTGCAGATGGAAGACGGGACCTGGAGAAGGCGAATGAACCACGAGCTGCATCAGCTGCTGGGAGAACCAACCATCGTCCATACCGCGAAAATCGGGAGGCTACGGTGGGCGGGTCACGTCATCAGGATGTCGGATAGCAACCCGACTAAAATGGTTCTCGAGAGTCATCCGACCGGTACAAGACGACGTGGAGCGCAGCGAGCTAGGTGGGTCGACCAAGTGGAGGACGATCTGCGGACCCTACGCAGAGTGCGGAACTGGAGACAAACAGCCATGGACCGAGTGGAATGGAGGCGGCTACTATGTACAGCAGAGGCCACCCCGGCCTTAGCCTGACCGAATGAATGAATGTATGCTGTAGACGTTAGTGCATACGGTGAAAAGGCTGACAGCAGCGTATTTAGCTCAAGCGAATTTGGCAGTCGTTTGCTACAGGGACGATTGGGACTCCAACAAGCAACACCACTACTTGATGGACCGTGCATGCCATACTTCATCGTCGGAGACGCTGCATTTCCATTGAAAACAAACCTTATGCGATCATATCCAGGGCGAAATTTGCCAGCAATGCAAGAGCACTTCAATTACCGACTGTCCCGTGCAAGGCAAGTAATTGAAAAAACATTTCTAGACCAATATTTGAAAAGGGCGTAACAGCCATTTCAAATTTCTACTTCTCCCGTCTCTCCTAGGCTTACCCCCCATTATTCATGACATCTTTTACCAGTAATAGATAGATCTGACTCCCCTCTATCTGTTAACTGGAAAAGTTTGCATAAAAATATTGAAATACGCCCAGGAGGGACGGAACAAGTGAGAATTTGCAATGGTTGTTCCGCCCTTTTCAAATGTTAGTCTAGATTTGGTATCTTAGTATCTTAGTAATAATTTTGTTAAGGCCACGAACGAACAACAGTATAATTCGCCGGGACATGATGGTCAAATAAGACGCCGTGGAAAAATTATTGTCCATGGAGAATGGCACTCAACTAAGGAGCCTCTTATTGCAGGGTGCGAACTGGAAGCGTAACTACAATAACCCATCGCAACAGCGAAGATCTAAACATGCCGAAAGTGGTGGTATTGTTGCCAGCGTTGCGATGAAGAAGTATTGCAAATGTCGAGGAGCCTCTAGTAAACGATTCTAAATGCAAAAGAAAACTTGTCTTTGAGCATAAATTGCAATTTAAGAAAATCGAATTTCTAACCCTCGAATGATCGCGCTGCTATATTTTGTACAACACGTTGAAAAAAAATCTCGTTTTTGCCTTTCTCGTACACTAAGTGTACTGGCAAGGCTATATGTTCACTCCAAAAATGACTTTTTGATAGAAGCCCCGGAGGGTCGAGTCACATATACTAATCAAATCAGCTCGACGAATTGAGGTGATGTCTGTGTGTGTGTGTGTAGTGCATGTGTGAGTGTGTACAAAAAACTCACATCACTTTTTGGCAGTAAACTTCATCCGATTTCAATGACGCGGAATCTGGTCCCATTGTTTCCTATTGAAAATGGTTCGGATCGGTCCAGCCCTTCCGGAGATATGGCCATTTAGGTGTTCCGGAGGTTCTATAACATTTACCCGAAAACCATTTACCCGAAAGACATTTACCCGAATGACATTTACCCGAACGTCATTTACCCAAATGCGACAAATACCCGAATGCGACAAATACCCGAATGCGACATTTACCCGAATGCGACATTTACCCGAAAAAAAATGTGTACTTGATCCCCATATGATTTGTCAATAATAAATATGTTATGGCCCGGTATTATATAGCAGGCTTTGGTTAGACCTAATAATCATCAGACTGAGTGATCATCAAGCACTCTGGTACAGGACCAGGGATGGCAAAAATACTTTTTTCTCTTTTCCGTTCATCGATACTGGCAGTAAATAAAAACAAAACAACAGCAGCACCAATACCATCAGACGCCGCGCCGACGGCAGTCAAGCAGACGCTTGATGGTTTTCGCTTCCCCACGAAAATATTTATGAGCAGTCATGCTGAGGCGGGTGATTGCGAAAAATGTCAAATATTTTCAACTGCTAATAACTCACTTGTTTTAATAAATAATTTAAATCGATTTGCACAAATAGCTAGAGCACACTCCTAGCTTTGTGATGCATGTAAAGAAGTTTGTCTAGAAGCGGTTTGAAATGCAGAAAAATGCGAAAACGGGAGAGACAGAAATTTTTGTCGTCGTTGTGCTCGAGTACTGGCGCTCTCGCGCTTGGAAACCGTTTCGAGGAAGAAGGCTGCAGGAAAAAAAATGTTATGACATTTATTTTTCGAACAGTTTGAGTTTGGCTGGGCCTATGATGTTCGTGTAGAAAAATGTCAAATGTACAGCCGGTAACCGTTTTTTCCAGTACATTTCTCATCCCTGTACAGGACTAACTGGCTGTCACAATGCTATTTTAATCAAAGGATTTTTGTTGATATTCTGTTCTCTTACGGCTCCATCCAATTAGCCCGAACGCCAATCCGAATCAATCAGGAGGTCGTCCAAAAAATGCAAAATTAGCTACTTATATACACGATCACAAACTGGCAGCAATACCGCAAGTATTATCCACTTCTTCTAAGATTTGCCTGCTTTTTAAAATAGGCTGTTCTTTCGAATTTACATTGTTCACTCGTAAACTGTTGATGAGTTGGTCGGCTGGTACTGGCTAAACTGGTAATTTCTCCATATAATGTATTAAATTCTTTCCATAAGAGGCTACTTTTGCGAGTTGGAGTTGAAATGTTATTTAGTTTGTTGCGGACGAACCACTAACTCCATAGCAGACCCGTGAATCCATCTTTCTATCTATATTAGCCTGGTACACGGTTTATATGGGAAAATACAAAAAATGGAAAAACTCTAACTCCTGTATACTTTCTGAGTTCCTATTTGGTCCCATATCAACTGTGCAAAATTTCAGATCGATCGGGAAAACTATATTTTAGCGCCCGCCATTCTTAGTTTTTCATACGAATTACTATGGGGAAATTTTACATCTGCAAAGAAAAATCGCTAGGAGTCACCCCAAGATCCTAAAAAATAAGTCGATGAATGATTTCTGTAGAAAACTTCACGAGGAACCAGACCTCCGAAGACCGCAAACCGATGCGACGTTCGTGGAAAAAGTTATTAAGCCTCACCCGATTGATAAAATGACGAGATTTTATTATTTATTGTTATTCCTTACATGTTAAACAGCATTGGCATACCTTTCGGTTTTCAGTTAATAACTTTTTTCACATACCTTAGATCGCTTTGCGGTCTTTGAACGGTTGGTTCCTCGTAAAATTTCCAACAGAATTCATTCATCGATTTATTTTTAGGGGTTAATGGGCAACCCGTGGTGATTTTTCTTTGAAAAAGTGATTTTCCCCATAGTAAATCGTATGAAAACTTAAAATGGCTGGCGCTAAAATATAGTTTCTCCGATCGAGCTGAAATTTTGCACAGTTGATATGGGACCAAAAAGGAACTCAAAAAGTGTACAGGAGTAAAATGTCTTTCGGTGTCCCACTCTAATCTATATCCTTTAGGGAGCTATTATACATATCTATCGGGGTGATGACCCATTCGGGGAAATGGCTTTTGGAATAATGTCCTATTCGAGGTTATGATGGCATTCGGGGTAAGGGGGTAGAGTTTCTTTAACAGACATAGTATCACTGTGTTGTTTGGTGGCCAAACTATTACCTATCCTTCGGAGAATTTCCCTTCTTCTCTTTAAAGGCTGTTCTTTCGAGTTGCACTGCTGCATATTTTGTAGGCGTTCGAACTACTAACTGCACAACAAACATTGTTGCTGTACAATAGAAGAATAAGTCAATCATAAGCTTAATTTTTGTAATTTTGATTGAATAAGCTGTTATTCAGCTACCATTATTGTTAGTTGGGATGCATATAAGTTTTGTCCTTGTTTCGATTATATGATGTTCTTTTAAATTACACTCTTACATGATTGAGTGATGGATTCCAAGTCTACATCTAAGATTTTTTCCTTCTTCTAATAATGGGATGTTCTGTTTTTTGAACAATCTGCAAACTTTTCTGTCAAATATTATTTTCTAATGATATTTTGATTTTCCGAGGGCTGTTTCTAATCGTTTCGAACTTATGACACCTTGGCCTACAAACAGAGATTTCCCCTTCTTTAAATCATAAACTGTTCTTTGCTTATCAAAAGAACAGCATATGAATCAGAGAAGGGTTAATATCTAGAGTGAACGCTAACAGCGTTAACATAACAAATGTAAGCTGCAGTTATGAGTTTTATTCAAGCATATGCCCTGTGAATTCCTATCGCGGATCATTTCAGGGAAAATTTGATAAAATGGGTTCTTGAGGAATATCAAAATGCTTTCCTGATCCACAATACAAAATAATACATGCACTTTTTAAATAGAACAAAATAAGTAATTTTTATTCACAAAATCATAATTTGTGCATAGTAATAAACTATTCGGGTAAATGTCGCATTCGGGTAAATGTCGCATTCGGGTAAGTGTTGCATTCGGGTAAATGTCGCGTTCGGGTAAATGTCGCATTCGGGTATTTGGCATTCGGGTATATGTTACATTCGGGTAAATGGTTTTCGGGTAAATGTCTTTCGGGTAAATGGTTTTCGGGTAAATGTTATAGAATCGTTCCGGAACGTTACCCAAGGAAGGGACCAGATATGAAAATGCATCAAACCTATGCATGCGACACATCAAACCACGGCATTTTCAATAACCTGATCAGCGGTAAGCAGAAAAATAGTCTAAGCCCATATCTGAACCGGTAGTGTTCGGAACCGGTTCTGGGCGTCCCGCTGGAAGTGGTCAAATATAAAATTGAACCAAACCCATGCATGCGACACATCAAACCACGGCATTTTCGATGACCTGATGGACAATGAGCGGGAAAACCATCTCAGACCATATCTGAACCGGTAGTGTTCCGAAATCGGTTCTAGTCGTCCCGCTGGAAGTGGCCAAATATACAATTGAACCAAACCCATGCATGCGACACATCAAACCACGGCATTTTCGATAACCTGATGAGCGGTAAGCAGGAAAATAGTCTCAGATCATATCTGAACCGGTAGTGTTCCGAAACCGGTTCTAGACGTCCCGCTGGAAGTGGTCAAATATACAATTGAACCAAACCCATGCATGCGGCACATCAAACCACGGAATTTGCGATGATCTGATGGATTATGAGCAGGAAAATCATCTCAGACAATATCTGAACCAGTAATGTTTCGGAACCGGTTCCGGGGTTCCCGCCGAAGTGCAGGGTGTCTACTCAATTATGAAAATGAAATTCCCTGATATTTCCAGGATTTTTCCAGGTTTTTGAAAATAATTCCAGGTTTAACAAATCGACTAAACTAAACATGTTTTCAGATTTCTAGAAATTCGTGGAAACGCAACTTTCAGAATATTTTAATTCTTTTCTCCACAACAAATTTGAACGATTACATTACTTCAAAACATCGTTTTACCAAAAGTATACGAACACACATTGTTACAGATGGGCTACATTCAAAATTAATAGAAAAAAAAAGTAATTCAATAGTTTTGGTTGCCAATAGTTTCACTCTCTAAACAAGTAATTGACAATCATGTTCCAAAACTATTGCATTATGTCCATCGAATATAGTTTCTCTCGAGTTCGTCAAAATATGTGGAGCTCAGAAGCAACTATGGGAAAGAGAGAGTTGAACATTCTTTCAAACATTTTTAAGAATCATTTATGAGTTGTTCTAAAAACGTTTCAGAAATGGTTAGAAAAATATTTAAAAATTCTTCCAGCAGTCATCTAGTTAACATTAACAATAGTAATAGTTAACAATTAACATCGAACCCGCCAGAAGTTTCAATTGTTCAATAATATTCTGCAGGAGTTTCAGGAACTACGCTCAAAATGTATCTTTAAGTTCCTTCAGGTATTTTCCAACAGCTGCAGGCGATTGCGAATTTGTTAGGCAAACCTCAATAAAATCTGCAAGACAGTTAGCTCATTCACATGGAAATAAAGAAAAATAGCTCAATCAACTTAAGTCACTAAGCCAATATTTAACGCTGCAATAGATTGAAAGATTTGAGAATTCAAAATTCTAACAATAAAAGCATGTCGACTCAGTTTTCCGAAATAGGTAAAACATAAAATAGGAGAGTGCTGTGAAAAAAGTACTGATAAATAATATTTAACGTGCGGGTAGTTAATAGCGGCGCAGCCGAAATTTTTATTCGCTTTGAGGCATTTCTAACTGAAAATTTGTATTAAAATGATAAACACAAAAAATCCCTGATGATCAACAGAATTCCCTGAGAATTCCAGGATTTTTCCAGGTCGAGTAAAATTCCCTGATAATTCCAGGTTTTCCAGGTTTTTCCAGGTAGTAGACACCCTGAAGTGGTCAAATCTGAAAGAGAAACAAACCCGTACATGCGTAACATCAAATAGCGGCTTCTTAGATTACCTAGTAAACGCCCAGCAAGTGTTTCAGAATCAGTTTTGAGTGGCCGGAAGAGGCCAAATGTAAAATTAAACCAAATCCAGGCATGTGACACATTAAATCGTGGCTTTTGCGATAACCTGATGAACAGTTAGCTAGAAAAAGCCTTAGGTCACACTAAAGACAACTGGTAGTGTTCTGGAATTGGTTCCGAGAGTCCCGTCGAAATTGTCAAACCCTACATGTGATACCTTCAATTTGCAGCGTTTTGGTTAACCTATGAGCAGTTAACAAGACGATAATGTCAGACCATATCTGGTTCAGCTGGTAGTTACCCGGAATCAGATCTGGGTAGTAAAATGTAAAATTTAACCAAACCCATGGATGCTGTACATCAAATCACGACCAGTCTTGTAAACATTCAACACTTTTTACTACCTTCATTTCGTTGCCGCAGTCGGGTGTCAGCTTGCTTTGTTACATTCGTGCGCTACCGTTATCTCTTACCTACACACAACACGAGCAGTAGTACGAAGATCAATAAACATAAGAAAGAGTCAAATCAATGTCATCTGACACGATGACATGTGTCTAATTCTAGCATTACGCATAGATTTTCCGCCAATTCCGATTATGAATGTTAATATTAGTTTATTCTTGCATGTTGCATTGAATACGACACACAGATGGGCAACATAGCTCTTATTATGGAAGAAGACAGGAATAACAAAAGCCGAACCGTCTCCCGAAGACGCTATCGTGGTGAAGTGCATTCGTTTGACATTTTTGTTTCGAGCAGTAGTTTGATTGCTTGTGTTGTGAATGTCAGAGACAAAGGAGGCCGAATATCGCCAAAAAGGTTCAAATGACTGTGATCTCTAACAAGACTGATCACGACTTATTGACAACCTGTAGGAAAAATAGGGTCAAACCACATTAGATTCCCGGTAGTGTTGCGGGATCAGCTGTGGCTTCGAAAGTGATTAAAAGTAAAAGTGAATCAAACCCATACATGCGATATATCAAATCGCGGTGATTAGCTAAAGGTGAAGAATTAGCGATAAAATAATCTCAGACCATAATTGGGACAACCGGTAGTGTCATGGACAGGTGCATAAACCTAAATATCCCACACACTCCGATATTAAAATTTAATTCAAATGAAAAAAGTGCATTTCACCCCACACTCCCATTAGAACAACTGCCCAGGTGCTTGAATTTCAATTTACGCCAATATCAATGCCCATCGTAACTAACGCGCAAAATTTCGGCAGCTAGAAAAATAGCATCATACATTACTGACCTGGTTTTATGAATCATCGCTAATGTGACGACGAACGGATGGTCGGCCGGGGCAACGATCGCGTAGCGATACGTTGTTCATGATCGTACACGTTGGGTCCGGTTGGTATGGTACAGTTTTGATTACGCTTGGTTGGGTTGACGACGATAACGATGATGATGGTAATGATGATAATGACGAGTAGGATTGGTAGAGTACTAGGTTTTGGACTTTGAGTAGGTATTTACTTTTGGTAGGGTTTTGGATACGCCCAAGTTGGTTCGGGCATTGTTAGGAAGTATCGTGACTATTTCGGCAAAACGAGAGTGATGGTTGGAGTTTTAGACACGCCCAAGCTGGTTCGGGTATTGCTAGGAAATTTAGGCTATAAATACGGAGGCTTTGGCTTCAGTCGGGGTCAATTATTGAGGATCAGTTGTCGGGAGTTCGGTGACAACGTTAACGCAGGCAGCATATCGGATAAGTCTTGAGATCCCATGTGGGAAACCTCTAGATACTGTCCTAAGGCTGTAGGTAGAACTTAGTAGTCGGGTCAAGAAGAAGCTAGAAGTGTCTCTAGATTGTTAAACTTAGTAGTTCGGTGAAGAAATACAGAAAATGATATAAGAAAATAGTGATATAAGAAAAAGTGAATCGTTGTAATATAAGATAAGTAATGGTTTGTGATACTTCAATATAGTTTATTAAAAAGATGTCGTCGGACTGTAATGAAATGAAAGATATCACATTCCGTGTAGTGTTTAATGCAGCCCCTGGACGGTACAGGGCGCTTCACAGGGATTGGATCATTCATTTGCAAAGATTTACATTCACTTGATACTATCTCAGTTCAGAAGCATTCTATCAAAAAACTATGTATGGAGAATTGAACCTTGTAGTTTTATCTGAAAGTTCGCCGAATAACATTAGGGTCGCACACGCATACTTAATTCGTGAAGGAGCTGTGAAGGCAACTCTCCACGGCGTGAATGTAAATTACATTCACGCCGTGGAGAGTTGCGTTTGCTTCCTTCTGTTGGCTTTATTATTGACGCTACGCTAGTACAATGTTCTACAAAGTTGCAGGTAAAACAAAAATGAAAAAGTGCTTCATACATTAATTTTTGCTACGATGTTTCTGAAGCGAGTTATTTGCAAGTGAATGTAAATGATTGCAAATGAACGATCCCATCCTTGGTCATGGAATCAGATCCGGATATCGCACCGGAAATTACCAAATATAAATATGAACCAAACCCATACATACGACACACCAGATCGCAGATTTTTTAATAATCTAAAATAGCCTTAGATCACATTAGAGACTAGCTGTTGTGTAGCAGAACCAACGTTCATGTGAAAAATTAATTCGTGGCTTTGTTTAATGGCCTGATAAACGTTAGGTATGAACAACAGTGACGAATAGGTCCAAGTTCTCATATATGAAAGAGAACAAAATACATATAGACAAAACTAAAGCGATCTCATCAAATCGTACCATTCCAGATTCCTAAGGTGTAAACTTATAGCAGGATGGGTCAACGTTGAATGGAAAAATAAGAATTTGATCGCGTCAACAGAAGATGGCGGCTGTTTTAAGGAATTTTGAGCTCTAAAATTATGTAAAATAAATTCTTGCATTATGGGCATATTTTGTATGGAAAGATGACCATAATTCAAAATTTGTAATCAGAAAACCCAAGCTGTGCGTTGTTTCACAAGGTCTGCAATATGACTATAGTTTGAATGGGGAAGAATGCCGGTCTTCGTCCAAAACCAGAAAATCATAAATGACATGTCAAAATTCAATATGGCGACTATTTTATGTAATTTTAGGTGCAGAGTCCAAAAATGAATACCAGAACATCCAAGATGGTGTCTCAATGTTCAAGATGGCGGTTAGTTTAGCTGGGGTAGATATCCGGAGTCATAAAATGATGACCGGAAAATCTAAAATGACGTTTCAAAATTTTGCGGCTTAATGACACTTGTTTGGTTTGAATTTTGGATCGTTGTCTTATATTTTCTGAATATTGGATGTTATGCTAATATAAAATGTATCCATATTGAGTAGATTTAGCAAGCAGTTTTCATTTTGTTTTTATGTCAATGTCATCAACATGTCGCTTGAGTTTTGTTGAAAGGAGAAAGGCACCACCACCGCTAGGTGGATTAATTAGGGTTTTTGTATTCAGCAATAACGTGATGCTGGCTGTGATGGCTAACCGCGCGAGTTACGAAAGATTAATAAGACAAAGAAAAGGTAGTATTGATTGATGCATAAATTGAATATTTTTATTGTTTTACCAAGCAGTGTACTTATTTTCATATAGATTTCTGAGTCCTTCCGATTTGTAATTGATGATAATTGAACTCTAAATTTTCTACAATTTGGGACCATTTGAGCTGGAGGATCTATTTTGGGCACTTGCTGCTATAACTCAGTCAACTTTGAACCGATTTACTTATTTTTTGGGACACGATAAGATACGTACAGTATCTATCCAGGTTCAAAAATTCAAGTCAATTGTTTTGAAATTGACTGAGTTATAGCAGCGAATGCCCAAAATAGGTCCTCCTGCCCAAATGGTCCCAGACCCTTAGTTTACACTGTGGAAAAAAACGATACTCAGCCATCCAAAGGGGTGAGGATTTGTAGCATACGCTTATTTAGTAATATCCTTATTTCAGTGCAATATTAAATAACAGCTCAACTTACATGCTACATACATTGCCAGGTAGATGAACATGTTAAAAGAGAAGAACAACGATTGTAGGGTTCAGCTTCTGTCGTTCCTCCTAGGAGTACTTCCAACCATTCATGTTAACATTTTCCAGGAACAAATAGCGGAAAGCAAGAACGATAAAAATTCGCCTGTTCCGTCCTTTTCACATATTGGTCTAGAACTATTCATTCATATCAACAATTGTGAAAAATTCGCTTCTCTTTGTACATTCGACCAATTGTTTTTCTTGACAAATGATGCCTCATTTTGTCGAATAGCTTGCTATTTAATCAACTCATCATTTTCATTAAAGATCCCTTGTTACCCTGCCGAATCAATGCGACGCCTATACACTTTAAAACGCTTCAATGGTTTCCCGAATCCTTGCAAAATGCACGATTGATTCGGTTCCATTTAAAGGATCATTTGCTTCCAACGTGGCTTTAATTATAGCCTCTTTCGATCCAAAAACACGACTTCGGACAAGAAGTAAATTATTCTGCAACTTTCCCGAAGAGGATACGTGACGTGCCTGGCAATGTCTCTTTCTGCTTGGCTCAGGATTCCATCTTCATCAGCTCAACCCTAATTCATCACTTCGCCATGGCAACACGTATACCCAGTACCTTACCTACCCGGGTTGCGGAGACCGCACTACCTACCGAACGGCACTGGCGATGCGGAACTTCCCAGGTTGAGAGCGCTCGGTGCTTTGCGGAGAACATGAACACAATCTATCGCTTGGCAGTTGCAGTGGTTACAGGAAGAAGTATGGTTTCCAACAATGTGGTGACTGGTGGGTACTTGCAGCAGGAGGGAAAAATATAGAAGGTTGCCAATGACGCCACTAACATTGGCAACGAAAGTGTACCTCCCTACTAGGTACAGTGACGAGAGAAACGATTTGGTAGCTTGCAAGTGCACACGCCAAGGCGGGTGAAAATAGCTCATGGGCAGGGTTGAAGGGGTACTATTTTCGGAAATCCAGATGAATGGAAAGTTAGCTTTTGTATTCTGCTGGTAATTATATTGCCGTTTTATATGGTTTCTAGCTCAAAGCATACATACCAGTGTTACAATAGAACTGAATCCACCCTTAAAAAATGTCATAGAGTTCACACGATTGTTTTGTAAAGACATTACGTAGATTAAAACTACACAAATAACAGCCCATCTGAGAAGCGTTTTCATTAAAATCAAATTTGAATGTAACTTATTTAGCAATAAATACAAATCGTTGAAATTTTAATCGTTTGCCAACCCCTTCAAACAATCTACTCTTGAACTTCAATTCGCTCTTTGATCTAAATTTTGCTTTGAATCTCTTAGTGAAACGTGTTTTTACAAATTGTGATCAATTCTGTTACTTGGGTCATAAAATTCCACAAACTGATAAACGCCTAAAGGTATGTACTGCCCATGTAGCTTGTTGATGTTTAAACTGTTGTTAGAACTTTGTAAAAATTGTAATTAATAAATTCCCGTATACAAATCAATACGGTATGCTTCACATTAATTCATTTATTTAGTTCAGCATCAAATTCATGGTAACACTAAATCAACAATTTGCAGCTATAATACTCGATTTGCAGTTGCAACTCCCCCACGTCGATCACGCCCAACGCTCGCCAGGTCACGCTCCACCTGGTCCGCCCATCGTGTTCTCTGCGCTTCACGCCTTCTTGTACCAACCGTACAAGCTAACCGGATGGTTAGCAAACACCAACTTTGCAGGGTTGTTGTCCGGCATTCTTACAACATGCCTTGCCCACCGTATCCGTCCAGCTTTAGCCTCTTTCGGGATGTTGGGTTCACCGTAGAGTGCAGCGAGCTCGAGGTTCATCCTTCGCCGCCACACGCCGTTCTCCTGCACGCCGCTGAAGATCGTCCCTTGCTAAGAACGTCGCTCGAAAACTCCGAGTACTTGTAGGTCTTCCTCGCCGTTGGCAGAAAGAATACTTGCCGACATTGAACAAGACACCGAAGTGGATTGTGGATGAACGGCAAGTATCAGTTGGAGATTTAGTGTTCGTGGCAGACTTCGAGAGACGCAGCTCATGGGAACGAGGCTTGGCGTAGACAGTGTTCCGAGGAAATGATGGCAGAATTCGATCCGTAGCGGTGCAGACAAGCAAGGGCGAGAAGATAAGACCGGTTGCAAGAAATAAGTACCATCAGAAGTAAACTCGTCCTGTCCCTAATGGAAAAAGCCACTGGGTTTACGAGTTAGGGGATGTTGACTTCGGAAATCACAGGTCACGAAAGGGTCACATCAGAGAACATAACCAGTAGGCAAGATAGTGAATGCACTCTATTGTTTTTGTAGCAACATAAGTAGCATCTACAAAGATGCCGTGCACTGTGTGACGGAGAAGAAATACCGTGAATTGATCACTTTTCGTAGCTTTTTACGGTTTTTTTTAAATACTAAACGATATAGTTAAATTCAATGCTTTAAATCAAGTACGACCATGGTTTTCACCAGTCAACGGGGGTAAAAATTCTACTGCAAATCATTTAATTACAAAAAATATGATTTGAAATAATAAATCAAAGATTCTAATTTCGGTGTGAAATTGATCAGTCAGTTTGTTTTTATAAGTGCTGAAAATATTTTTTCCTCCTAAATTGACCACCCCGGAATGCGAAAAGCTATGTAAAATTTTTACAAGTTACCTAAATTTTTAATTAATTAAGTTTGAAACTTAATAAATCTTAAGAAAACGCCTGAAAGTATGCAATTTCCATACTAAATATGTTATAACTTCCGGAAAAGTACAATTTTATGCACAAATTTCAATATTTATAGAACTTTTGATGATGAAATCGGGTTTAGTGAATACTTGGCAGCTAGAAACATTCATTCGAATATTCATAATATGTGCGATACAGCTACGGTAACAAAAGTTTGATAGTGTCTTTGAAGTTCGCCTGACAGGCAATGTCGGAAAATATTGCATTTTATACCGAAATTTGTGACTAATTGGCTGTAAAACATGTAAACTCATCATTCAATAACTCTTGAGCCAGATGAGGAACATTTTTTTATAAATTGTTTCAAGTTTAAATCGTTATTTTTAACAAATAAAAATGGGCTTCTCGTCGATCAATTTCACCCCACTGATCAACTTCACCCAAAATCACGGTAGTTGTTTTTGTTGGCTACTGCTGCCTATCGTATGCTTTGTTTGATGCTTGATGAAAGTCTTTTTTGTAATTGTGTATAAAACCTGGAGGTAGATATTTGTAAGCGTTATTTTTGAAGGGAAAACTAGATTGCAAGTTGTCTGTTGATATTATTTGTGCCGTTATTTAATGAAAACATAATTTCAGTTGTGTTTTTCTTTATCCACGAAGATACTCGGAATCGTTTTTAAATTCGCATCCGAAGGAGTGCGAACAAACAGTTTGGTTTCGCTCAACTTCCTTCAAATTGTTCGCCGTCGAAACAGCTTGCGAGAATTGAGCTTTATTCGGTTTTATCAACAGTATGTTGGTCAAAGTGTCCTCAGCTAGTTGGGTACGAAGATTGCTTAACACAAGTCTATCAATGCCCTTTCCATCGAAATCTGATTGCAAGGTGTCGATAAAGCAACTATGGCCATCACTTACAACTCTGGGTGGGTTGTTTTTCTACGCAACCAATGAACCCACACGCCACACCCACCGCCGTGACTCCAAATTAAGTGATTGGAACTACTGCAGGAATTTTGTGTCGCTAGGTTCGTCATCCGTGTTAACGGAACCACCAAACATCTCTGTTAGGTATTCATCAGAATCGTCGTTATTTTCGGATCCCGTGGATAATTCGTTTCCAATGTTGGAACCTGAAGATGGCGTGTGTAGTTGACGAATTTGCTGCCATATTTCATTAATGTACCTCTAAGAGTGGAACAAAAAGAGCACAAAAACCTCACTGATTGCCATCAGCCAGAATATGTAGAAGTCGAGCAACGATACATGTTCAGCTTACATTTTCTTTGTACAGATGTACAGGGGCTTGAATGCTTCGTAATAGTTGTCGATAAAAATCCAGTGTTCAATCAGATCTGTAAGTATTTAAAGACTCATTAAGATGAATTTAAGCTTAATTTATGATAGTTTGTAGTATAGACCATATCATGAAAAACATATAAATTGTGATGCTCTTCTTTGAGTCAGTCAGTGTCGATAAGATACACATTTTTTTTCCTTTCTTCGGCACAGCCTTTGTCTCTGGATCAAAACTGAACCTGGTCTCATTACCATTGGAAATATTAACGTGATAGTGAGCACCTTGCTCAGCACTGAAATAATGCAGCTTAATTATCATCATTTTACCGTATTCTTTCCAAAGATTCTTCCATAGATGACTTCAATGGATGAACCCCAAAACTACTACTGGGATTCTCCCGGGTATTTCTGCTGGTTTCCATCCATCCTTTTGTGATTTCTCCAGGAATTACTCCAAAGATTCCTCCAGAGATTTTTTCCAAGCATGCCTTACAGAATTTCTCGTAGAATTTCTCTGGGTATTATTATTCCTCAAATAATGCCTCATGAGATTCATTCAGAGATTTTTGACAAGCTTACTCCAGGAGTTTCTGTGGTGATTTCTGCATAAACTCCTACTGGGATATCTACAGCATTTACTATCACGATTACTCCAAGAAGTCCTCTATAAATCCCTGCTGGGATTCCTTCTAGAATTCTTCCAGAAATTCCTCATGTGATTTTTTCAGAAATTCTTCCAGAAATTCGTCTAAGAATTTCTCTAGAGATTTTTGCAAATATTCCTTCAGGAATTCCTCTGTAGATTTCAACAGGGATTTTTCTAGAAATTTATCTAGAGTTTCGTCCAGAGATTCCTCCAGGGATTGCTCCGAGCATTTTACCAGGAATTTCTTCAAGAACTTCTCCTTATAGTCCTCCAAAAATTCCGGGATTCCTCCGGATATTCCTGCTGGGATTGCTCCAGGAATTTCTGTGTGGATTTTCCTTCTGGGATTTCGCCAGAAATTCCTCTTCAAAAACTTCTGCTATAATTCCTTCTTCTTTGACTTTTTCGATTTTTTTCCAGGAGTTTCTGCAGAGGTTTTATCTAGGGATTCCTCAAAAAATATTCTTTTGGGATTCATCTAGTAATATCTGCTGAGATTCCTAAAGCAATTTCTGCTCCTGAAATTCCTTCAAGGATTTTTTTGGAAAGTTCACTATTTACACATATTTAGCGTTACCACAATAGTTTTGTTAATACAATGACGATTTGTTTAGATTTATTATTATTTTAGTTCTAGTGGATTTTCAAATGATGTTTTGGTGTAGTGTGAAGTGAAGTTTATAAAAAAATATCTTTCATATATGCTTTGAATAACTGTGAATAACTGTCAAGTTAGTGTACTGGAAGAATTTTTGATGGTATGCTATGAGATAATTTTCTAGTAATTTCCCAACAAATATCAAAATAGATTCTCACAGACGTCTTTTTTATTTTAAATAACTTTAAAACTTGTCCAGGGTATAGATTTAAAATATATTGGAAGAACTCCTAAAGCAATTTCTAGATAGACATACCAAAAAATAAGGGTAAATCTCAAGTTTCTCAAACGATGCCATTGATTGTACTCCAAGAAATTGCTAAGAAATGTCATTGAGAATTAAACGATCTTCACTAAAGCTAATTATTTAAAGCTGGTTCAGAAATGATGTCAGAAGTTTTATTTTAATTGCCTGCTAGAAGAATTTGTTTTATCTCTCAATTTCAAAATGTTTTGTACTATTGGTTAATCAGAAAATTTATCATTTTTTTTTATTTATCATTTTTGAATGCTATGCCTTCTGCCAAGATGCTTTGAATACAGGTGTTCTACTGAACTTTAATTGAATACTTTTTTGCGGAATGAGTAATATCAGAATTAAATTGAGCATTCTGTAAAAAAATAGCGCCCGACATTGCATCCAGAATTTTTTGAATTGACCCAAAATATTCACCAGAACATCATAAATTGCTACAGCAATAATTGAAAATGTCAGGACTGCCTCCATGGCAAGAGTCTTCTTTAAGAGTTGAAATTTTCTTTGTTATTTAGGATGTATTCTTAAAATTCCAACAAATGTTGTTCGAAAGCTAAGCAAAGAATTCTACGAGAAATATTCCAAAACAATTCTCTATAACTTCTACAAGGGTCTCATTCAATATTTTGTCAAAAATAAACTACCAAACTCTTTAAAAGGAGGCGTAGCTTGGCGTAGTTCACTTGTTGAATGATAAAGCAAAACAATTTCCGAAGGAATCCTTCTAGGTATTTTCGGAGGAATCTCTCGAGGAATTCATGGAGGAATGCTCCTGTAGCATTTTTGGGAGAGTATCTAGATCATTGCCAGAAGATATTTCTAAGGAGTCTCTAGAAGAATTCATGTAGGGATACCTGAGAAATTCCCTTAACAATCCCTGGAGGCATATCAGGAGAATTCCAAAATGAATTTCTGGAAGAGATCCATAACAAATTTTAAGAGGAATCCCTAGAGAAAACCTCTGGAGAAATTCCTTGAAGAAATCACAGGAAGTGTTATAGCAGGATTTGTTAAGGAGGAATTTATGGCGGAATTCTAGAAGAAAAGGCCCAGCAGGAACACCTGGAGGAATCCCAGGCATGCTTGAAGGAAAACAAGGGAAAACCTGGATAATTTTTTTTGAAGAATGCTTGGAGCAATCCATGGAGAAATCTTTTGACGAAGCTCTAGATACATTTCTAGAGGAATCCCTGTTGAAACCTCTAAACGAATCTCTGAAGGATTACCTGCATGAATCTCTGGAGCAATCCTTCGATGAGTTCCTGGAAGAAATCCTGAAGGAGTCACAGGAGGAAATTCTGGAGGAATTCTAAAAGGGATTCCAACAGGAGTTATAACAACAGTAGGTAATAAGAAACGTTGATATTTTTACAGAAATTTCTGGCGAAAATTGGCAAGGTCTTTTAATCTTAAGGTTGTTGGATCTGATTTCAAAGAACTTTCTTTGGCTCCAAAATTTAGTATTTTATTATTAAGATATTTTAACATTGTTAATTATCAGGGTGAAATATCGGTCTGTGAATCGGTAGGCACGTCGAAAATCGGTAGGACTACCGAGAAATCGGTAGGTCGGGTCACCCTGTGTCAAAGTGACCTGAGAATTGACACATCTTGCAATGAAGAATAGAATAGTACCGTTGTTGTATACCAACAAGTTCAAGCTTCTGGATATGACTCATATGGTTCATTTGTTATCTTTTCGCTGCTTATGTTTTACGGCCTGAAACCAGAGCACTAACCTAGAGAACCAAACCTAGGGTAAATTGCAAATTGTTGTACGGCTAAAAACTCGTCATTTATTGCACACCTCATAATAAAAGCATGGAGTGTGCAACATTTGAAGATTTTATCATTACAATTTATCTACTCATCACATTTCTGTTGGTGATCATCTCTACATCTTCTGGATAGTTAAACGCAACGGTCGCTGACATCTTGTTCCGCAAAGCAGCACACAAGTTCAACCCTGCAGATTGCATCAAACCGAACGCCACCAGGAATAAGAATTTTCATCCTTTTTCCTGTACTTCCTTAGGGTGAAAATATCACGTTCGGGGCTATTGATGCATTCTTTGAGTGAGACACAGTTTTTTTTCCCCGATGTGCTTTTTCTTGTTATTAGACAAGCTATTGTCAGTTCACAAATTTTTGTTCCTTTCGTTTTCCACTTGTGGGCACCCCTACCACTCGGTTGACGAAAGATTTTTGCGGATAGCAAATGAATGGCACAATCCATGGCGCGTGGCGAATGAAATTCTTGCAACGAGATTGTGTGTATAAAGCCGCTTTCAGTGGACAATTGAGACGAAACAGGGGGAGTATTGTCAGGTTTTTGAATTTTGTGTAGTAGAGCGAGTTAAGATGCTAAAATAAAAGTTCCTCAATAACTCAACCCTATAGGGTAGATTAGTAAGCAATGCTATGTTACAGAAAAAAAAACTAGATTGAGTTTTAATAAGGGTGAAAGTAACATGATCGATTTTTCTTCTTCGACTCTCTCCTCTTTGAAATTGAAATTACAAGATGCAGGTTCGTTTGTACTTAGACGCAAGATAACATCAAGCAAAGATTAGCATTCTGTGACTAAAAAGTGTAACGATCGTGTTACGCCATTTTTCAAACACAAACTATAAATGTGCAATGGCGATTTCAACTGGGATACTGATCAACTTTTTCAAGTTTGGCTTCCTCTTTCAAGACAAGTATCGTTTACTACTCCGTCGTTTCGATCGTTTTGTTGTGGTATTTTCAACAATACATACAATGCCACAACAAAATGACCGGAACGTCGGAATAGTATAAAATACTTGACCTAATGACTAAGAAAGCCAAGCCCAAAGAAATCTATACATATGCTATTTCTTCAAATATATTACATAGCTTTCAAATTTTCAGGACCTCCTCTCTTGCTGTTCCGCTTTTATTTCGATAAGGGAGGTGACGACAGACTGGCGATAGCGGGTGCCAAGTATTAGAAACGATGACCTAGAATTTGTCTAATTTCTTAGATGGGCTCTCATATTTTCATGAAATCTCATAGCTATTGTTTTGTTTACATACATATTTTTTTAGCTTCAAGATCTACGAAAGTTGCACACCAAAAGCTGATATTATTTTAATTCAAACTGTTACCCATCAATATCAGAAGGCCGGCTCCAGAGGCACGTTATCCTCCATTTGGGACATTTGTGCCATCAATAACGGTACCGTATAACGGGGTATCATTGATCAGCGGGGTAACATTGATCGGCTTGACCGATCTCATGAAATGTTCAAACAAGCATTTTACATTAAATCTGTTTCTGCTATCGAATGGTATATCGTAATCTGCTATTATTTAGCTATTAAATGACATGTA
Source organism: Aedes albopictus (assembly GCF_035046485.1). Taxonomy (NCBI): domain Eukaryota; kingdom Metazoa; phylum Arthropoda; class Insecta; order Diptera; family Culicidae; genus Aedes; species Aedes albopictus. The sequence continues at coordinate 194,724,803 of NC_085138.1, read as the reverse complement.
ATTCTTGAAAATTGAATTTCATGAACTTTGAAATAAATCGATTTTCAATAGCTGTGTTTCGTAGCGCAATGAGATGCATTGTCAAACATCCATGCATGGCATGAATACTAGATACAATATGAGATTCGAAATCACTGTATTATTTCAATATGATATCCTAGAGTTGGATTTAATGAACGAAACTTTTATGAAAATGCTCTTTTTCAATAAAATATACGATTTATTGAAAGTAGGCTATCAATTTCTTAAGTCATTGCCTACCTTTAGGCGTTATTCGCGGTTTGAAGGATTTTAATCCTAAAATAACTCAAAAAGTACATAACTTATAACAATTTGGACAACATATTCGAAATCAGCGACCCCGAATTCAGTAAGTAAGGGTATTTTCAACACAAACGAACATTGTTAACTTAGGTGATCAATGTTACCCCAAATCAACAATATAAAAAATTAGATTAAAAAGCCTATTTAAACATGTTTAAAAGTTTTACAATACTTTTTCGAGTAGCTTAACACATAATCAGAGAGTCAGTACTTATTTTAAACATATAAAACATGTAACATTCACTTTAATAAGAGAATTGTTCAAGAAAGATCGAAATTTCTGATCAATGTTACCCCGGATTACGGTACCTACGCAAAAGCAACTTATCTATTGCCGTATTTATCTATTGTTGCAAAGTTTCGTGTCAATCAAAACAGTACTATCAAAGCCCTCCCATCAAAAGTTGCTAAAGCACCGGCTGAGCTGATAGGCTGCTCGGCTCGCTCATTCCAACGGTTCTGTAGTGAAATTTGTTTCGAGTCTTGCCTGTCGCCGTAAAACCACCTCTCAACGGTATCGGTTGCAATGTAGCTCTGTGACTTTTGGCATTGTTTCAAACTTGGTACAATTTTCCACTTGGTGGTATATAATGAATGCCAACTTTTCCGTGAGCAAACTAAACGTATGAAAACTAACATTATTTGAATTAGTTTGAAATCCATGTACTTCAGTGTGGAAAGTTTGATCTTTTGATTATTACTCACTTTCACCTGGTTAGTGCTACCAGATGGCTTTTTTAACGACATGGTGCTAGTTTCGATGGTAAGATAAACATTGCCATAAAGTATTTTCTTTTGCGCTTAGCTTTGTAACAATCCTATCCGTTCTATGTTATCATTATAATCTTTACTATCGAGATTTTCAGCCAGGACCATCCGTTCTCTAAAAGCAATTGACAAAGTCGATGCGTTGCGATAAGGGGGGTAAATGCAACATATTCAATCGACCACAGATATTTCAAGTGTTCTTCAAATGCAGATAAATTACCTTGGATTAAAAATGTACTTTTCGTCCTATCAGTAGAATCAAATCTAGAAAAGTGTTGAAGATTCATTACAAATTAAGCCCTTAACGTTAATAAACAACATAGACTTAAATTTGATCATTGAGACCCTCTTCTTTTCCTCGAATAAATTATAAATAAAAAAACGTTAAAAAAAAAGCTCGCCTGATATACATAAACCAACGTGGTGCTGGTAGCGGTGTCCTATTTCTGGATGATTAGGGATTTTTACTTACTCAAGCATTATTTTGCACTGATTTTTTTTTTAATGTCTACAAAATATTCATAAGAAATTATAGTTGAGCTCTTTTGGAAATTACGAACTCTATTGAGGACTAACCTAGAATTTCTTGGTTCCTGTATGAGTTCTTTTTAAATTATCTTTCAATACTATTCACTGGAGGAATTCCTCCAGAAATTCTTGGAATAATAAAAAAAAAAAAATATCGGTAATTCTTGAGAAATTTTTGGGTACTCCCTGAAAAGATGATTGAAGGATTTCTGAAATTTCCGAAGAAGTTCCTGAATGAATTTTTGAGGAGAACATGATAGAAATTTCTGAAGAAATCCCGGAGCAATCCCTGGAAGATTTCTTAAATAAATCGCTGAAGAAACACCTGAATGAATCCCTGGAGCAATTCTTACAGGAATGCCTGGAGGAAGCCCTGTAGAATCCCTGGAGGAATTCCCGGCGGGACCTCAGGAAGAATTTCTTGGAGTCTTCCTGGAGGAATTCCTACCTGTATAAATTATGGGAGAAATACCTAGAGAAATATCTGAAGAGATCTCGTGAGGAAATCTTAGAAGAAATCTTTGAATAATTTAGAGGATTCCTTGGAGTAAATTCTGGAGAAATTTCTGGAGGAAATCTGGGAGGAAACCGTAGATATACATTTCAGAAGAAATATCTTCTAGAATTTCTAGAAGAAACCTTAGAAACATTTCAGAAGGAATCCTGGAGGAATGCCTGGAGAAACTTCTGAATAAATTCCTGGCGTATTTAATTCCTAGAAGAATTCTTGGATGAGACCCAACAGGAATTCCTGCAGAAATCTCTTGAGAAATTTTGGGAGAAAAATCCCATCAGAAATTCCAAGAGGATTTCCTGGAAGAACCCTTGGAGGAATTTCTGGAAGATTCTCTGGAGGAATCTCTGGGGATATCCCTGGAGAAATTTGTGAAGAAAATTCTTTAGGAATCCTTGAAGGAATTCCTGTACAAATCTCTGGAGGAATTCTTCTGGAGGAATGCCTGGAGGAATCCCTGAAAAATTCCTGAAAGTGTTCCTGGAGAATCTCCCGGAAGTATCTCTGAAGAAACTCCTAGAGAATTTCCTGAAAAAATCCTGGAGGAATTACTGACATAGTTTCTGGAGGATGTCCAGGAACAATTCCTGGAGGAGTTCCTGTAGAAACTCCTGGGGTATTTTTTGGAGGCATTTCTGGAGAAGTTCCTGGCGAAATTCCTAGATAAAATTATAGAGAAATTCCTGAAGGACTTCCTAGAGTTATTTCTGTGGGAATTGCTTTAGATCTCTAGAGGAATTCTTGAATGAACTACTGGATGAATTTCTAGAGGAATCTCCAGAGGAATTGTGAGAGATTTCTATTTCTGTTATTTTTCTATTTCTGAAAAAAAAATCCTTTGATAAATTTTTGGAGGAAATGCTAGTAGAATTTCTGAAGGAATTCCTGGAGAAATCCTTGAACTAATTCCTGAAGGAATCTCTGGGGGAATCCATGGAGAAATTTGTGAAGAAATCCCTGGAGGAATTTCTAAAGGAATTCCTGAAGCAATACCTGGAGATATTCCTGGAGAATTTCTTGGACGAATTTCCGAAGAAATCTCTAGAGGATTTGCTGGAAGAATCCTTAGAGGAACTTCTGAAGAATTCCGTGGAGGAATCTTCGAAGGATTTCCTGGAAGAATTCCCTGGAGAAATCCCTGGAGTATTCCCTGAAGGAATTCATGGAGAAATCTCAGGAGAAACTACTGGAGAAATGCCTGGAAGAATCCCTGAAGAATTCCTGAGGGTATACCTGAAGAATATCCTGGAGAAATTTCTGAAAAAAATCCCCAGAAGATTTTCGAGAAGAAATCCTGGAGAAATTGCTAACATAATTTCTGAAGGATGTCCAGGAGTAATTCCTGGATCAATTCCTAGAGAAATTGCTAGAGGATTTCCTGAAAAAGTTGTTGGGGTAATTCCTGGAGGATTTTTTTTTTAATTTTTATTTCTGTGCATTTTCACTACAGTATGACCCATAAAAAAAATGCGACATTCCATTGTTTAGCAGTATTTGATGATTTTTAATGAAATAATCCCAATGAATTAAACTTTTTTGGATTAGGATACAATAAGGAGGTCATTGTCACACAGGATCTCTAAAATTTTTGTCAAAATATTCATTGGTTACGTATATGGGATACCTTATAATTGTTAACAATTTCTAAATAAAATCAAGTTTTCCTATAATTTTCATAGCAAAATGAACTAAGATAAAAACTTTTAAACACATGGAAACCATGAAGAAATATGTACTCTTTAATACGCCCATGTTTGAAAAATATTTTACAAATAATTTCAAATGTTTAGGAAACAAAAACTAAAAAAAGTGCTACATATTAAAAACCGTATTTAAGATAAATAATAAAAACTTAACACTGTTAGAACATTTTTCAAAACATTTTTTTGTCGATGAAGGCATATATACCTACCTTTATGATAGGTACAAATACTATGTACTTAAAAACAATTTCATGCTTAAAACATAATATGTTCTAAAAATTATCATTTGTCAAATAATTCAATTTTCACAAAATGTCTCTTAATTTATAAGTTAATATTTTTTTCGTACTTGTCCGACGAACCAACCAACTCCTGAAGACCTTATCCAGCCATAAAAGTACTATTTTGAAAATAAAGTTTGATTGAATGTGATTGAAAGCAATTGAAAGAAAATTATATCCTTAAAAACGGCCTCTGGCGCGTGGACGATTTCGACATCCATATGTTCAACGTTATATTTCCGAAGGTATTTGCATGGAATCAGCCTATGTTCCTTTGCCATTATAAGATTAGTGGCTCTACTATACTATCCAATAGATACATGCGAGGTTAATCAGTTCGAAGTAGGGGAACGATGACTTTGAAAACTGTCGCATTTTTTTTTATGGGTCATACTGTATTGCTAATTCTACACTATTTCCTGAAACAGTTTCTGGAGAAATTCCTGAATAAAAGCCTGGAGGAATTCCTGGAGGTTTTCCTTTGGGAATTGCAGGAGGAATCCTTGAAGGAATTCCTGGAGGAATTCTCGCAACAATTACTGAATAAATTTCTGGGGGAATCTCCAGAGGAATTCTGGAAGAAGTTTTTGAAAAAATCCCTTGAGAAATTCCTGGATGAATTTCTAGAGTAATTTCTGGATGAATTCCTGGAGGAATCCTCGAAAGAATTTCTGAAGGAATCCCTGGAAAATCCTTGGTAAAATTCGCGAAGAAATCCCTGGAAAAAATCTCTAAAGAAATTCCTGGAGAAATGTTTAGCGGAATTCCTTGAGGAATCCCTGCAGCAATTCTTGGTGGAAAATCTGGAAGAATACTTGGAGGAATTCCTGAAAAAAAAATCTAGAACGTATTCCTAGAGAAAATCCTTAGAAGAACTTTTAAAAGATTCTTTGGAGAAATTCCTGGATGAATTGTTGACATAAATTATAATGGAATTCCTTTATTGATTCCTGGTGAATTTCTTGGAGAAATTCCTGGAGGAGACCCTGGAGAAATTCCTGGATGAATTTCTGGAGGTATCTCAGGATGAATTCCTGAAGCAATCCCAGGAGAAACTCCTGGAGGAGTCCCTGGAGCAATTTCTGGAGAAATGCCTGGTGGGATTCCTGGAGAAATCGCTGAAAAAAATTCCTGGATAAGTCTCTACAAGAATCCAAGGAGGAATTCCTGGAAGACTGCCTGCCTAGGAGAATTCCTGGTGGAATCCTTGGAAGATTCCCTGAAGTAATTCCAGAAGAAATCTTTGGAGGGATTCCTGTAGGAATCTCTGGAAAAACATCCTTGAATATTTACTGGTTAAATTTATGTAGAAGAAAGAATCACGGAAGCAATTACTGGAGGTATCTCTGGAGGAAGTCCTGAAGGAATGCATTGAGGAAACTCTGCCACAAAAGTTCAGCCTATTGGACGCAGTGGCTTAATTTCCCCAACAGGGGAGGAAAAAAGTTGGAGGGGTTGTATACTAGACACGACCGCAAGTCTGACGTTGAATAACGTCCGTTTATGCATTAGTTTCGATTATTGAATGCTGTATTAACATTGATGACTGTGATGTGAAATTTTGGTTTGGTTTAGTTTGATTGTGGACGGCAATTGATAGTGGAGTTTATTATTTATCATTATGTTCGATCCGATTCATTCCTTATGAACTTTGCCGTTCAATTTGAATAGGTCGTAAATTTGCTGGGATTCCTATACAGATACGACCTATTCAAATTGAACGTCAGAACTACTTAAACCTGTGTACTAGCCCAGCACTAGGTTTTCTTGGTTCACCATTTATGGGCAGCCCAGGTACTGGTAGTCGTAACTAGTTTCTCTTTCATTAAACTATGTTGTTGCTCTCGAAATACAGTGAGTCAATTTGCAGAACAATTTCAGCGGGCCAACTGTAGTTTGCTAGACCTTTGAATTTCTTTGGATGCTATCAGGTAATTATTTTGCGAAGAAAATTGATGCAGATTTCAAATCCTCTCGCACAATTTCTCTGCTTTTGCAGGTTTATATCGTCCCCTTAATGCTAGAACTAGGTAACTCGAAATTTGACGTTTTTGAGTTGAATATACCATTATATCGAGCTTTTTGAGCTCTATAACATATCCGAAAACCAATGAAATATGATTATAAACGACGAAAATATTCACCATTTTCAAAACTAGGTAACTCAGTGTAGAATACAGGAACTGAGTGCTATAACTAGGTAACTAAGAAAATCATATCTATTTCAAACCGCACAGGTTAAAAGCTATCGGACGCTTGGACGTGGAAATGTAACTAGTCATTCTATTGTTAGTAGATTGAAAATCTACTACTGTTTTTCATTTTAGGCCTAAGAACTTAAAAAAGTTGGAGGGGTTGTATACTAGACACGACCGCAAGTCTGACGTTGAATAACGTCCGTTTATGCATTAGTTTCGGTTATTGAGTGCTGTAATTAACATTGATAAAGACTGTGATGCGAAATTTTGATTTGGTTTAGTTTTATTGTAGACGGCGATTTATAGTGGAGTATGTTATATGGGTTCATTCATATATTACGTAATGCAAAATTTGGCAGTTTTCGACCCCCTCCCTCCCCCACATAACAACTTCTATATGGGATATTTTGAAATTTTGTATGAAGCGTAACACAGCTCGAGACCTCCCTCCCCCTCAGTGTTGTGTAATATTTGAACGGACCCTATGAATTCGATAATTAACCCTTGAGTGGAATTTTCGGTGGCCCTGAAAAGAACTGTTGGTTTGATTGGAGATGGTGATTGGTCAATCTTGTTGTTAATGAAGATTGATTTGTCGCCATGTCATGCATCTTGATGCCGATGAAGGTTTGTGGAACAATCTCAGAAGATTGGTTGGAATCGGTTGGTGTTACTGTTTTGAAAAATCTGCAATCTATATATATAAAAATGAATTTCTGTCTGTCTGTCTGTCTGTCTGTCTGTCTGTCTGTCTGTCTGTCTGACCGCTATGGATTCGGAAACTACTGAACCAATCGACTTCAAATTTTGTATGTAGGGGGGTTTGGGACCGGGGAAGGTTCTTAGCCTGGTGTGAGACCTCTCCGGTATCTGAAACGGGGGGTTTCCATACAGATGACTTCGCGGGCGGCGTCCCTATAGAGCTGCATGTCAAAAAACACAGTAGGCAGGCAGTACGACGTTTGCCGGGACAGCTAGTTATTATATAAAAAGAAAATAGGGTTAAGTACTGTTCCTTTTAATTCCACTAAAAATTTGCATACTTTGACAGATACGTATTTCGACCTCAACTGTAAGGTCATCTTCAGTGTCTTGTACTTGACTCGACTTCACCATCATGCAATTATTATTAGTAGATAATCAAGATAAATCCGACAAACTACATGGTTAACTCATAAATACTGTCAGCATCGGTCGGTGGAGGAAGCACCGCATAGCATCACTAGGTTTCATACCTCACATTTCGAGGAAATGCCAAATCCTCGAATAATCCTCTTTGAGTTGTTGCTTGAGCCGTGTTTGACGCCAGATTGGTGCAGATTTCAGATCCTCTCGCACAATATCTCTGCTTTTGCAGGTTTTTGAAATTTTGAATGGACGCTACAAGATTTGACCTGCGTAGTAGTTGGTTTTAACATATTTTCATAAACGAATTTGTCAAAACTATTTAATAATCATTACCTTTAACAGAATTGTCTTGGTAACCGTTCATTTTATAAGAATTAAAACCTATGCAATCCAACAGATCATTCAAAAATGCAAATCATCAAGCTTTTGCTGATGGTGGACTAAATTTACCAAAACTTAATTAAATAACTAATAATTTTTAGATATCATCGTTCAGTTTTCTTCTGGATTGTGTGGTAAAAATGGGCATAGAAGTGTTCAATTTTTGCGGAGACAACACACATTGAAATTTGGCTGGGAAATATCAAGGATGCTACAGAATCTAATATATTTCCACTACTCCGTTTGCAAAGTTTATGCTATGGTTTTGGACTTAGCCGGTTTTGACACATTTGTGACCTGCCGCGTCGTCTAAGAAAGTTATTCGGGTCACTCTTGTGGGGAACATTTTTGAAGCCCTTAGAAGGGCTGTTTAATTTTATTTGTTGTACAATAATCGTTCAATTATTACATGAGATGTAAATCGGTAGCTATGCCAACCAAACCCAGAACGGCATCGGTGGCGTTGACTCCGATGGGGTTTTGCGATGGAGATGCTGCGCAAACTCGGGACAAAAGAAAGCCCTCGTTGTGGCCGCGCACCAGTTTGAACTGGCTGATTGCTCCACTGGCGCCGCGTACAACGATGCGAAGGAGAGCGTAACAGCCGACAACCACCGCGCTCGGCTTGCCAAAGCATACTGATGGAAAACGCAAACGGAGAAACTGGCTAGCTCTCCTTCGACGCGATCCCCTCGAGAGGTCCAGAAAGAATGATGGAAGATGAGAAGAAGCAGTTTGCTTTTATACGGCACAATGGCCTGGCTTCCCCTCTCGAACGTGATTGGTTAAATGTGAGGGGAGTAAAATTCAACGATGCCATACAAATTCATCTGCAATAATTTATTATAGCGGAGAATTAAAATATACTAAAATGATTATTATTAGCCATTTCCAAATCAGTATGTAGGCTTGGGATTAACCAATATTATAAGGTTTAGTAAGGAATGACAATTTCTAAAGATTACAGATATTTGAAATTCTTAAATTATTATTGAAATTTGGCAACGCTGGTTAACAGTTTTCATTTTCCAGCAAACCTGCCATATTTCAAAGTTGTAGAAATTTCAAGCAGATTTATGATGCGCGATAAGTTTAGGCTTTTGTTACCGTATCTTGAATTTAGAATAGATTCTACATCAAGCGGTTAAAATATACCCAGTTGTTGCCATGCGCATCCGCTACCGCACTGGGAAAATGCGAATGAGCCACGGCTGCTTCTAGGTTGCTGGCGGTGCTCTCGAAGTAGGTTTCAAAATGTTTGCAGGAATTCGAATCAACTCTTACGTGGAATTTAGAATTGTAGCCCTAATCAGGGCTGTTTAATTTTGATTTCACAAAACCAAACCGCGTTGCTGCCGTGTCGTCGGCGCCCATCCGCTTCCGAACTGGGGAAATGATAAATTATTCCACCACCGCCGCTGCTGCTCCGTTGTCGTCGGTGCGTCCGTCCGTCTAGCGCGGTCGACAGCGTGAGAATGTGCTGTGAGAAGAGAATGCTGAGCGAAAATGCAAACCGAGCTGTGCTCCTCCGTCTCTGATCCGGTAAACGAGCTGCCGCGCGCGAAGAGGCACCGACCATCGCGCTCGGCTTGCCAAAGAACACTAAATGAAAACGCAAACGGAGCAAACTGCACAGCTCTCTGCCGATGCGTTCCCCTCGAGGTGTTGATGAAGAATGAAGGAAGAGGAGAAGAAGATTATCTTTTATACTGCTCGGCGGTCGACGGAAAAATCCAAAACTGTGCTCGAACGTGATTGGCTGGATAAAACATGGGTTCACTTTTCTCAAATTTTCAATAGTCTACTATTGAAAATCAATATTTACCTAGCATGGATTCGACGCGTAAATAAATTTCTGATAGATTCATGCAAAAAGATTGAAAATCCATCAATAATTGACAAAGTTATTAGCGGTCAAAACCTAACCACTTTTCGTTACATGCTCAAATTTACTGTTTTCTGAATTGTACCCCCATATCTTGCCGAACGACGTTATTCAACGTCAAAAATTTACTTGTATTGAATTAGCTAAAAACTGTGATTGTTTGTAGAAGATTATTTTATGAACATTTTAAGGTGTCATGAGGTGATAGCAGGCATCCTAGCCAAATCAGTAATTACACGTTAATTTCAATATGAGAATCCTTTTAAATTTCCATACTACAACAAGAAAACTGAAAAGAATGATATTAATAGTGGTAAAAACTAGGTATCTCAGATTATTTATGTTGCATTTTGAGTGCTATAACTAGGTAACTCGACCATTTTTTAACCATTTATTGTTTTTATCAAACGTTTAAGCTAAAATAGTTCAAAACTTTTTCTTGTAGCAGAAAGAGTAGAAGCTGAATAAGCAATCAAAGGCAAAAAATAATTATTTCACAGGCTCCATACCTTTGGAACAACTGCATGAAAAATTGTAAAATTTTCAAAGCCGTTTTTCTCGAAACTATGATTTTCGAGTTACCTAGTTCTAGCATTAAGGAGCAACTTCAAAGAATACCAATATGGCTGCCACAATGGCCGGCTTGGACCCCTACTCACGTTTTTAAGAGCACAAATCTTAAAAATTCGTAAACAAATGCGCTCGATTTGGAAAAGCTGCCTCCTTTTACAAGTGAGCAAAGCCAGGCTAATCAAGTGCGGCATGATTCGATGCTTCGTTCGTCAGATTTGTGCCTCTAAAGTTTGTATGCAAAATTGCAATGGGATTTCTTGATGTTTCACCTTAAGGGGACGATATATAGAAATTTAGAATGGACGCGACAAAACTTGTTCCGCGTAGTAGTTGGTTTTAAAATGTTTCCATAAACGAATTTTTCAAAACCATTTAAAAATCTTCACCTATAACAGAATTGTCTTGGTAACCGTTCATTTTATAAGAGTTTAAACAGATGCAATCCAACAGATCATTCAAAAATGCAAATCATTAGGCTTTTGCTAATTGGTGGACTGGAATTACCAATATGTAATTATATAACTAAGAATTCCTAGATATCATACAGTTTTCTTCTAGATTGTGTGGCAAAAATGGGTATAGAAATGTTTAATTTTTGCGGACCAACACACATTAAAATTTGGCTGTGAAATATAAAGGATGCTACAACAATCTAATATATTTCCACTATTCCGCTTGCAAAGTTTATGCTACGGTTTTAAGACTTAGTCGGTTTTGACATATTTGTGACCCGACGCGTCGTCTAAGAAAATTATTTGATTCACTCTTGTGAGGAACATTTTTGGAGCCCTTAGAAAGGCTATTTAATTTTATTTGTTGTACAATAATCGTTCAATTGTTGCATCAGGTGAAAATCGGTAGCTATGCCAACCAAATCCAGGACGGCATCGGTGGAGTTGATTCCGCTGGGGGTTTTGCGATGGCGATGCTGCACAAACTCGGGGCAAAAGAAAGCCCTCGTTGTTGCCGTGCACCAGTTTGAACTGGCTGATTGCTCCAGTGGCGCCGCGTACAACGATACGAAAGAGAGCGTAACACCCGACAACCACCGCGCTCGGCTTGCCAAAGCATACTGATAGAAAACGCAAACGGAGAAACTGGCTAGCTCTCCATCTATGTGATCCCCTCGACGGGTCAAGAAAGAATGATGGAAGATGAGAAGAAGCAGTTTGCTTTTATACGGAACAATGGCCTGGCTTCCCTTCTCGAACGTGATTGGTTAAATGTGAGGGGAGAAAAATTCAACGATGCCATACAAATTTATCTGCAATAATTTATTATAGCGGAGTATTAAAATGTATTAAAATGATTATTATTAGCCATTTCCAAATCAATATGTAGGCTTAGGATTAATCAATATTATAATGTTAATGGGCCCATATTGCCGAGGCGGTAAACGCACGGGTATTCAGCATGACCATGCTGAGGGTGACTAGTGATGTCGCAAATTAATCGATTATCCCAATTAATCGATTAATCGTTCAACTAATCGATTAAATTTTAATCGAGTAGCGCCTTATTCGATTATTCCGATAATCGATTATTTGTTTCGATTATTTCATCGATTATTAAAAAACGTGGTACACAGAAACAGTCGTCATACTCTGCTCGCTTCCCGTCGATCATCTTTTCAACACTAGTTTGTGTTATGGGATAAAAAAAAGAACAGGGGCTTGGGACCCTAGAAGTGCCATAGTGAAGGAATTTTTGAAAAATATTGGAACGGGGCTTCACAGTTTATGACCATGGGAACTTGGGGTGTTCAATTGATATGTTGATTAGAACGTGCATATATTTAGGCGCTTTCGAATGCTCAAAGCTTTTTAAAATAACATTTGTAGAGTTTTCTTACAAATCTCAATGTTGTCTGGATCAAGCAGCGCCAAAGTTTTGATTATGTTTTTTCCAATGCATTGCCACTTGTTCTTGGTAAATCAATCATAATAGAATCTAAATCTGGGTTTGAACCTCTTAACAAAGCGTAGTTTTACGAAATAGAATCAATTCCGTAAATTGGAACAAGATTACACCAATAAACGCCTAAACGTATGTAATTCCATTGCAGAAACATGTCCCGTAAACAATCTGCTCTACATCAACGTTCTGACTATTTTTTTCAATAAAAGGCCACTTATTTTCGGTAAATCGATCATAGTAGATTCCAAATCTGGCCTTGACTCTCTTAATGAAGCGTGTTTTTATGAATTGGAATCAATTTTGTAAATTGAGTCAGAAATCTCCATACACCGATAAACGCCTTAAAGTAGGCAATGCCCATGTAAATTCAAGTAGATTGAAAGATAGAACTGTTGTGTTAAAAATTTGTATAAAAAACTTCGAAAACAACTTAAATAAAGGAAACTTATTATGCGTAGCATATAATCATATGTTAATGTACCGTAAAAAAAATATTTTTCATAAATACCGTAATCCGGGGTAACATTGATCAAAATTTACGATTTTCTTTAGTAGTTCTCTTGTAGAAGCAAACGTTACATGTTTCGTTTGTGTTGAAAACGCCCTTATTAACTAAATTCGGGGTCCCTGATTTCGAATATGTTGTCCAAATTCTTACAGCTTACCTACTTTTAAAGTTATTTTAGGATTAAAATCCTATAAACCAAGAATAACGCCTAAAGGTAGGCAATTACTTAGGTAGACTAATCTTAATAAATCGTCTATTTAATTGAATAGGAGCACTTTCAGTTTGTTTCAGTTTTGTTGATGAAATTTAACTCTGACATGTCATGTTTAGTTAATACAATGATTTCGAACCTCAAATGTAGGGGGATTAGGAGCATAATGGACATCCGGGGCGAAATGGACACCCCTGTTTTTGCCGAAACCGTTTAGTTTTATGTAAAACTTTTAACGCATAAGTGTAAGGAACAAGTCATTGTTCTATTTTTCAAAAGTACCATTTACATTCCTTCAAAATAACCAAAATATCATTGAAATTGAAGTACCGTAATCCGGGGTATCATTGATCAGCGGGGTAACATTGATCGGCTTGACCCACCTCATGAAATGTTCAAACAAGCATTTTACATTGAATCAGGTCCTGCTATTGAATGGTATATCGTAATCAGCTATCATTCAGCTATAAAATGACATGCAATTTATGAAAGTTGAATTTCATAAACATTGAATTAAATCGATTTTTCCATAACTGTGTTTCGTAACGCATTGAGATACATTGTCAAACATTCATGCTTGGCGTGAATACTAGATACAATATGAGGTTCGAAATCACCGTAGTACTTCAATATGATATCCTAGAGTTAGATTTAATAAACGAAACCTTTATGAAAATGCTATTTTTCAGTAAAATATACGATTTATTAAAAGTCGGCTATCAATTCCTTAAGCCATTGCCTACCTTTAGGCGTTATTCGTGGTTTAGAGGGTTTTATTCCTAAAATAACTTAAAAAGTATATAATTTGTAAGAATTTGGACAACATATTCGAAATAAGCGACCCCGAATTTAGTAAGTAAGGGTATTTTCAACACAAATGAACATTGATCACTGACATGATCAATGTTACCCCAAATCAACAAAATCAAAAAATAGATTAAAAAAAATATTTAAACATGTTTTAAAGTTTTACAATACTTTTTCGAGTAACTTAACACATACTCAGAGGGCCAGTACTTGTTTTAAAAATATAAAACATGTAACGTTTGCTTTACCAAGAGAATTATTCAAGAAAGATAGAAAATTCTGATCAATGTTACCCCGGATTACGGTATGTTTCTCATGTGGTGGATTTCTTATAATTACGAAGCAGCAGCAAATAAGGTATTGCGAGTGTTTGAGTGTGTCCACCATAAAAACAAGTGAAATGTTAGCTTATCTACATGTATACGCAGATTTAGCAATGGATGAAGTATTATATTTTTGTTGTAGTCGATTCGGGGCGAAACACTGGCAATTATGAATGGATGTACGCGCGTTGCATACTGTTAGGCGTTTTAAAGAGTTTGGAAAAAATCAATCCGATTATTTTAGCCTAAAATTTATTTAATTAATTTTGATGTTATGTAAACTCGTCTAAGATGGCGTATCATCTGGTATGGATCTCCGTAGGCAAATTACTTAACTGGTCGATATGATCAAAGATGCAGCATAAAATATGCAGGGTTGTTCATTATGCCCCGATGGGTGTCCATTTCGCCCCGTAACTTTCCTGCCAGCCCCAAAAAACACACGGGTTACAATTCATCATTTCTTCACAATAATGACATTCTACCTGCTATAAATGATTGAAATACATAGGAAACAAGTTAAAGCTGTAAGCCAACTGATAATATGTTAAGATTTTGTCTGTTATACAGGCCTAACATACTCATTTGCTTAGGGTGTCCATTATGCCCCTAATCCCCCTATATTGGAATTTTCACAAAATTTTAACAACAGCTTGAAATTAAATACCAGAGTATTGCATACTGTTAGGCGTTTATCAGGGTACGGAGGTTTCTGTTCTGTTCCAATTTACAAAATTGAATTCAATTTGTAAAAAAAATGCTTCGTTAAGAGATTCAAAGCCAAATTTGGATTCTATTATGATTTTTTTACCGGAAACAAACGGCAATAACCATCATTTAACACAATTAATGGCTTATTAGCTAATTTTCCAAACGTGTCCGTCCTACCCGCTCTACCGGTCCGTTTCAACCGCACAGTTGAAAAACATATAACTCTGGAGATCACTTTTTGATTACCGTAAAATGGGGTATCTTTGATAATGCGGGTAACTTTGATAGTTCGACAGGCATGGTATAGTTTACCTTATAACTATGATTCCTTCAACCAGTTAAGAAAAAGGCAAACATAGATCAATACTATACATATGAAAGTCCATCTTAAACGTATTTTCATTAAAACCGAGTTTATATTTAACTTTTTGAGCAAAAAATAAAAATTGTGGATATTTTTGCCATCTGTCAACCCTTTCAAACAACCTGCTGTACAACTTTGTTTCGACTATTTTTTCAATAAATGACCTCTTGTTCTCGGTAGATCCAACACAGTAGATTCCAAATCTGGCCTTCAATCTCTTAACGAAGTGTGTTTTTACAAACTGGAATCAATTTTGTAAATTGGGACATAAATCTCCATATACCAATAAACGCCTAAAAGTATGCAATGCCCTTGTAATTTCATGCAGTTAAATCTGTTATGTACAAAATTTGTTTATAAAACATTCAGAAACACCCCCAAAAATGAAAATATATTACGAATAACATGTAATCATATTATAAATTACCGATAAACATATATTTTTACAAAGATAATGATTTTTGATAGCTAAACTCAATGTGTTTTTCACTCAGTACTCCACAAACTCGTTTGTCCATGTAGAATTTAGTGAAAAAAATCCCTATTTTGCTATAACAATTCAATCTAATATATTCCACAAGTCTTCGCTCATCATGTTCATGCTCTCAAGATTTCAATCTGTGTTGATTTTTTGGGATTTGATGTGTTTTTCTGGGCACTATCAAAGTTACCCCAAAATGAAAATCTGGTTCTCGCTCATATGAAAATCTAAAAATCATCTAAAATATTTCAAATTATCGGATCTTTCAATTGCAATTGATAACCGATATCCCAGTACTTGTTTTAAAAATATAAAACTAGGGGAAATACTGTTACATAGGAAAATAATGAGAAATTTTGCTGAAAAACTATCAAAGTTACCCCGTTTTACGGTACCCTAAAAGTCACGGAAAATCCAATTTAATTGTAAAATCGGTTTCCACACTGTAAAGTACCTTAGTTTAAGTATATTTTATAGGAATAAAATTTAAATTAACGGATTGTTAAACTGTCAAAATTGAGTGTTTCCTAAGCATAAAAATAAGCTATAAAAATACAAACAGAACAGCAGATTACTGCAGTCACCACGTTGCGAAACAATATCATTCACAAATGTTATCATAGCATATTCACGTTGTTCTTTAAAGTTTGTTGATTATCATACAACACGATTCATAAGAAGGCAGTGGAAAAGTTGTCCATCTCAGTTTACGTAGAGCAAATAGCAAGAATTTCTTTTGCACCGATTCTATGCATTCTTCATAAGTTTTCATATGAGGACCAAACAATACTACAATATTCAAGAATCGATCTCACATAAGAAATGTATAATGTTTTGATAGTGTATGGATCGTGAAAGTTGATAGGTACCTACTACTAAATCGCCCTATAAACCCCAGCATGTTGGTATCTTTAATGCAGCCAAAACATAGCGGATCGCTGTACCACCGATGAACCGTGCAAATGTTTAAGAAAATACTATAATAAAAATAATCGATTATCAGGAATAATCGATTAATTATAGCCGATTAATCGAATCGATAATCGCCATGGCAAAACATAATCGATTACCGATTAATCGATTATTTGAAATTTTGCGACATCACTACAGGGTGACGGGTTCGATTCCCGGTCGGTCCAGGATCTTTTCGTAAAGGAAATTTCCTTGACTTCCTTGGGCATAGAGTATCTTCGTGCCTGCCACACGATATACACATGCAAAATGGTCATTGGCAGAGGAAGCTCTCAGTTAATAACTGTGGAAGTGCTCATAGAACACTAAGCTGAGAAGCAGGCTTTGTCCCAGTGAGGACGTTACGCCAAGAAGGGAGAGAGAGAGAATGTTTAGTAAAGATTGACAGTATATAGTACAAAAGTCATGTATTTTCGACCAAAATTTCTAAAGATTACAGATATTTGAAATTCTAAAATTCTTATTGGAATTTGGCAACGCTGGTTACCATATTCATTTTCCAGCAAACCTGTCATTTTTCAAAGTTGAAAAAATTTTAAGCAGATTTATTATGCGCGCATAAGTTTATGTTTTTGATCACCGTATCTTGAATTTAGAATAGATTCGACATCATGCGGTTAAAATATTCCCAGTTGTTGCCATGCCCATTCGCTACCGCACTGGGAAAATGCTAATAAGCCACCGCCGCTGCTGCTAGGTTGCTGGCGGTGCTTGTACCGCGTTCGGCGGTGCTCTCGAAGTAGGTTTCAAGATGTTTGAACTTGCGTTTCTTCAATTTCTAGTGGAATTCGAATCAACTCTTACGTGGAATTTAAAATTGTAGTCCTAATAAGGGCTGTTTAATTTTGATTTCACAAAACCAAACCGCGTTGCTGCCGTGTCGTCGGCGCCCATCCGCTTCCGAACTTGGGAAATGATAAATTATTCCACCACCGCCGCTGCTGCTCGGTTGTCGTCGGTGCGCCCGTCCGTTTACCGCGGTCGACAGCGTGAGAATGTGCTGTGAGATTGCTGAGCGAAAATGCAAACCGAGCTGTGCTCCTCCCCTCCGTCTCTGATCCGGTGAACGGCTCTGCTCGAGCTGCCGCGCGCGAAGACGCACCGCACCGACCACCGCGCTCGGCTTGCCAAAGAACACTAATGTCGAATTCGTTTATTCCCGACGGTGCACTGCACCGGTGTAGCAATTGACACCGGAAAAACGAACGATTTTGGTGCAATTTGTTGACAGCTTTTGATGGTATTAGTAAGAGCGCGTGAGAGCGTCAATGAAACCAATAAAGGATATCAAAAATAAACATAATCAATGTTTTCATGATTTCTGTGATGAACAAAATTATTTTTTATTTATTTTTATTTTTTACTTTCTATATCCAATTTAACAATTTTAAAAGTTTTCAGTAATCCACTTGTATTTACATGATAAACTTGTAATGATAAATGTTACAATGTTAGAGGCACTTCAATAGAAAAAGTTTAGCTACAACGTTAAAAGGAAAATAAATAAAAGCCTTTTAAAACACAAAGTTATTGAAATGCAACTCATATTAAAAACGCTTTAACCATCCTTTAGTGGCATTTGTTTGACTTTCAATGTAATTCAAAAATTCAATATTTGTTGTAAGAAAACAAAATAGAACTTACGGTTTTTGAAACTGTTTGTACCTACAAAATGTTACTTCAGTAATATTTCAGTCCAATTTGAATTAATAGATTTTTATTCTATTCTGGGCTTATCAAAAATGTATTACGTCAATTTCTTTCATAATTAATAGATCACCATGCGATTGAAAATTCTAATGATTAATATTATTAAAAGTAATCCACATATTTGCGATTATCAAAAAATAGTGAAGGAAAAAATATACGTTGAATCAACTCTTTGAAATTTCATGTTACCGATAAATTTTGAAAATTCCTCAGAAGTTGAAAGCGTGATAATCATCGATCAAGTTTAAATAATTTTTAAACGCACAGATTCGCAGTTTGGAAATTGAAACATCTCAAAATAAACGAATATCCAAGAAAACTCTGGAGCTCGATTTGAATAGGTCGTATGTGCTTTTGTCGATATAAAATTCGATCAGTATATTTTAGTAATAGTAGTGATATGGATGATATTTCTGTGGATTTTAATGATAAAACCGAAAGCCTGTTTTGTAAGGAATGGGTTGTATGTATAAATTTTGTTGAATTTCAACAGTTTCCGCTATAAGAAGCGAATCCAACTGATCGAGTTTTATATCGACGAAAGCACATACGACCTATTCAAATCGAGCTCCAGAACTGTTTGCCTCATGCCGAAGAGAAAATCATTATTCCTACCAAAACAAAACCACGATACAAGTTCAGCGATATGCATGTATTGGTAAAACTAGCTTTGTACCTGCTACACCGCGCTCAAACTGGGTGTAGCATTTTCTTGCACCGGTGCCAATCGGGTGTCAAAACAGAACAGTACCTGCGAATAAACGAACGGTTTCGGTGCAAGTTTGCTACACCCGGTGGCAAAGCGGTGCAGGCGGTGCAAATAAACGAATTCGACATAAAACGCAAACGGAGCAAACTGCACAGCTCTCTGCCAATGCGTTCCCTTCGAGGTGTTGATGAAGAATGAAGGAAGAGGGGAAGAAGAAATAGCTTTTATACTGCCAGGCGCTCGACGGAAAAGTCCAAAACTGCGCTCGAACGTGATTGGCTGGATAAAACATGGGTTCACTTTTCCTAAATTTTCAATAGTTTGCTGTTGAAAATCAATAGTTGTTATTAATTAACATAATTGCTGGAAATATTTGCGTCTGATCGGTGCTAAAATTTTTAAAATTCGTTCATAAATGACTGAGTTATTAGCGTTCAAAAGCTGACCACTTTTCGTGACGCGGCCGATTTTTGGTTTTTCTGAAGTTACACCCCTATATGTTGCCGAAGGACGTTATTCAACGTCAAAAGTTTTGTTAAAAACTATCCTCAAGGGTAATTTATGAAATTGCAAAAAACGTTGTACGCAACTCGTTGCAGAACTCGATTTTTCCAGCACTCGTCGTAATTATCCAACTCGGCAAGCCTCGTTGGATAAATGTACGACTCGTGCTGTAAAAATCGTCATTCTGCACCTTGTTGCGTAAACTACTATTACCTATAGCAGAATTGTCTTGGTAACCGTTCATTTTATAAGAATTTAAACAGATGCAATCCAACAGATCATTCAAAAATGCAAATCATTAAGCTTTTGTTAATTGGTGGACTGGAATTACCAATATGTAATTATATAACTTAGAATTTCTAGATATCATACAGTTTTCTTCTAGATTGTGTGGCAAAAATGGGCATAGAAATGTTTAATTTTTGCGGATACAACACACATTACAATTTGGTTGGGAAATATAAAGGATGCTACAACAATCTAATATATTTCCACTATTTCGCTTGCAAAGTTTATGCTACGGTTTTAAGACTTAGTCGGTTTTGACATATTTGTGACCCGACGCGTCGTCCAAGAAAATTATTCGATTCACTCTTGTGAGGAACACTTAGAAAGGCTGTTTAATTTTATTGGTTGTATAATAATCGTTCAATTGTAGCATGAGGTGAAAATCGGTAGCTATGCCAACCAAATCCAGAACGGCATCGGTGGCAAAAGAAAGCCCTCGTTGTTGCCGCGCACCAGTTTGAACTGGCTGATTGCTCCACTGGCGCCGCGTACAACGATACGAAGGAGAGCGTAACAGCCGACAACCACCGCGCTCGACTTGCCAAAGCATACTGATGGAAAACGCAAACGGAGAAACTGGCTATCTCTCCTTCTATGTGATCCCATCGACGGGTCAAGAAAGAATGATGGAAGATGAGAAGAAGCAGTTTGCTTTTGTACGGCACAATGGCCTGGCTTCCCCTCTCGAACGTGAGGGGAGTAAAATTCAACGATGCCATACAAATTTATCTGCAATAATTTATTATAGCGGAGTATTAAAATATACTAAAATGATTATTATTAGCCATTTCCAAATCAGTATGTAGGCTTAGGATTAACCAATATAATAATGTTTAGTAAAGATTGACAGTATATAGTATAAAAGTCATGTATTTTTGACCAAAATTACTAAAGATTACAGATATTTGAAATTCTAAAATTCTTATTGAAATTTGGCAACGCTGGTTAACAATTTCATTTTCCGACAAACCTGCCATTTTTCAAAGTTGAAGAAATTTTAAGCCATTTTATTATGCGCGCATAAGTTTATGCTTTTGTCACCGTATCTTGAATTTAGAATAGATTCGACATCAAGCGGTTAAAATATTCCCAGTTGTTGCCATGCCCATTCGCTACCGCACTTAGAAAATGCTAATTAGCCACCACCGCTGCTGCTAGGTTGCTAGCGGTGCTTGTACCGCGTTCGGCGGTGCTCTCGAAATAGGTTTCAAGATTAATCCTAGTGGAATTCTAATCAACTCTTACGTGGAATTTAAAATTGTAGCCCTTATAAGGGCTGTTTAATTTTGATTTCACATAGCCAAACCACGTTGCTGCCGTGTCGTCGGCGCCCATCCGCTTCCGAACTGGGGAAATGATTAATTATTCCACCACCGCCGCTGCTGCTTGGTTGTCGTCGGCGCGTCCGCCCGTCCACCGCAATCGACAGCGTGAAAATGTGCTGTGAGAATGTTGGGCGAAAATACGAACCGAGCTGTGCTCCTTCGTCTCTGATCCGGCGAACGACTCCGCTCGAGCTGACGCGCGCGAAGACGCACCGCACCGACCACCGCGCTCGGCTTGCCAAAGAACACTAAATGAAAACGCAAACTGCACAGCTCTCTGCCGATGCGTTCCCCTCGAGGTGTCGATGAAGAATGAAGGAAGAGGGGAAGAAGAAATAGCTTTTATACTGCCAGGCGCTCGATGGAAAAGTCCAAAACTGCGCTCGAACGTGATTGGCTGAATAAAACATGGGTTCACTTTTCCTAAATTTTCAATAGTTCGCTGTTGAAAATCAATAGTTGTTATTAATTGACATAATTGCTGGAAATATTTGCGTCTGATCGGTGCTAAAATTTTTAAAATTCGTTCATAAATGACTGAGTTATTAGCGTTCAAAAGCTGACCACTTTTCGTGACGCGGCCGATTTTTGGTTTTTCTGAAGTTACACCCCTATATGTTGCCGAAGGACGTTATTCAACGTCAAAAAAACCCTGGAGGATTTCTTGGAGAAATCTCTGAAAAAGATCTTGTAGGAATTCTTTGAGGGATCCCTGGAAAATATCATAGAGGAATGCCTGTAGGAATTCCTGGATTAATCTCCAGAGGAACTCCTGGAAAAAATCCTAGATGAATTCCTGCAGAAATTCGTATATGAATTTCTTGAGGAATTCGTAGAAGAATACTAGGAACAATTCCTGATGAAATCGCAGATGGAATTTTTGGAGAAATTCTAGAGGAATCCATAGAAGAGTTCCCGACGAAATTCCAGAAGGAATTCCGGAAGCAATTTCAAGAGGTATTCCTAAGGTTATCCCTAAACAGTTCCTAAAAGAAGTACCGTAATTTTGGGTGAAATTTGTCACTTTTCGCAGTTTTTGGCGAACAGTTTTTGAATACTTATCGATATGGTTAAATTCACTGCTTTAAAACAAGTACGATTATGATTTTCATCAGGCAATGAGGTTGAATATTCTACTGCAAATCATTTTATAAAAAAAAATATTATTTGAAATAAAAAATCAAAAAATAGCTTTCGGGATGAAATTGATCAGTCAGTGATATGTAGTAAATGTTGTTGTAAGTGTTGAACATATTTTTTTCCACCTGAATGCCTGAAAACCTAGAATGCAAAAAAGCTATGTTAAACTTTTACAAATTTACTAAATTTTTAATTATTTAAGTTTAAAGTTCAATAAATCCTAAGAAAACACCTGAAAGTATGCAATTTCCGTACTAAATATGTACCGTAAAATGGGGTAACTTTGATAGTTTTTCAGCGAATTTTCTCAATATTTTTACATGTAACAGTATTTCCCCGAGTTTTATATTTTTAAAACAAGTACTGGGGTATCAGTTATCAATTGGAATTACAAGATTCGATAATCTGAAATATTTTGGATAACTTTTAGTTTTTCATATAACCGAAAATCAGATTTTCATTTTGGGGTAACTTTGATAATGCCCTAAAAACACATCAAATCGCAAAAAATAATCACACATTGAAATCTTAGGAGAATGAGCATGATGAGAGAAGGCTTGTGGAATATATTAGATAGAATTTTTATATCACAACATTGATTTTTTACTTAATTCTACATATAAAAATGAGTTTGTGGAGTATTGAGTGCAAAACACAATAAATTTAGCTATCAAAAATCATTATCTTTGTAATAATAAATGCTTAACGATACATCAACATGTTATTCATGGTTAGTTTGCTTTTTTGGGTAGTTTTTTAATGTTTTATTAACAAATTTTTAACAACACATATTTCTCTACATGAAATTACAAGGACATTGCATACTTGTAGGCGTTTATCAATATATGGAGATTAATATCCCAATTTACAAAATTGCTTCCATTTCGTTAAAACACACTTCGTTAAGAGATTCAAGGCCGGATTTGGAATCTACTATGATGAATCTATCGAGAATAAGCGTCCATTCATTGAAAAAATAGTTGTAACGAAGTCGTATAGCAGATTGTTTGAAGGGGTTAATAAATGGCAAAAATATCAACAATTTTTATTTTTTGTCCAAAAAGTTGTATATAAACTAGATTTTAATGAAAATACGTGTAAGATGAACTTTCATATGTATAGAATTGATTTACGTTTACCTTTTTCTTAACTGGTTGAAGGAATCATAGCTATAAGATAAATTACACAATGCCTGCCGAACTATCAAAGTTACCCGCATTATCAAAGATACCCCGTTTTACGGTAGTAACTTCCGAAAAAGTACAATTTGATGCATAAATTTAAATATTTATAGAACTTTTGATGACGAAATTTTGTTCAGCGAATACTTGGCAGCTAAAAACATTCATTCGAACATTCAAAATATGTGTGATACAGCTACAGCAGGGGTTCCCAACCTATTTGAGGTGGCGACCCCCTTTAAGAATTGTCGAAACATTTGGGGCCCAATGATTTTTTTTGGAAAAAAATTTGAATTAAGTGAACGAAACCAATTTTTTTTGGTACAGTGACGTAGCCAGAAATTTACTGTGGAAGGGTTTTTCGACGATCAATGATACGTTTTTTTATTCGACACTTACATTTCGTGAACAATGATGTCATGTACATTCAATTTGAGTTATAGCTGAAAAATAGCGGCGCAGCCGAAAATTTTTTCATCTGAAGGCGTTTTATACTGAAAATTTGTGCCTAAAATTGTCGCTTTTGGTGGTGACGGTATACAAAATTACCAATTGGTATAATTTGAACAAAATAGAATAAAAAGTTAACAAGTTTTTGGTAACATCGCGGTCCCCTTGGACTGGCTTCACGGCCCCCAGGGGGCCGCGGACCACCGGTTGGGAACCCGTGAGCTACAGTAACAAAAGTTTGAAAGTGTCTTTGAAGTACGCCCAACACACAGTTTCAGAAAATATTGAGTTTTTTTTACAGAAATATGTGACTAATTGGCTGTTAAACATGTAAACTCATCATTCAATAACTCTTAAGCCAGATAATGGACATTTTTTACAAATTGTTTCAATTTTAAGGCGTTATTTTTCACAAATAAATTGGCCCTCACTTTGATCAATTTCACCCCACTGATAATTTTACCCGAAATCATGGTACTGAGTTAATTTCTGAAGGAGTTCTTGTTTCTGAGAGAATCGTTGAAGGAGAATCGTTGAAGGAATATTTAAAATAAGTTGCTCAAGAAAGAATCACATAAGGAATTCCCGAGTTAAGCCCTGCAGAAATTCTTGGAGGAATCCATGGAGAAATCCCTGGAGGATATCCTGGAGAAATGCCTGTAGGGATTAATGGAGGAACCCCTCGAGGCATTTCTGAAGAAATGCCTGAATGAATTTTTAGAGGAATCCCTGCATAAATTCTCGGAGGAATCCCTGGAATAATTCCTGGAGCAATCTATAAAAAATCTGAATAGGAATCCCTTGAGAAATTCATCGCAGGAAGAATCCCTGAAGAAATTGCAGATGGAACCGTTGGAGAAATCCTGACGTAATTCTTAGAAGAGAACGTGGAGGAACTCCTTGAGGAATCCCTGTAACAGTTCATGAAGGAATCCCTGCAGGAGTTCCTGAAGAAACCACAGGAGGAATCCCAGAAGCAATTCATAGAGGCATTCCTAAAGAAATGCCTAAACAGTCCCTAGGGAAAGTAAAGGATTAATTCCTGAATTAATTCCTGAAAGAATTCAAGAGAAACTTCCGAAGGAATTCTTAAAAGTGTTCCTGGGGTATTTTTAAAATAATGCCTGGAGTTGTTCCTGACAGAAACCATTCCCGGGTGAATCCCTGGGGGAATTCCTGGAGAAATTCATTCAACAATCCCGGTAGCAATCCTATGAGGAATTCCTTTGGAAATCCTAGGAAAGCTTACTTAACCCTCGAGCGATCGCGCTGTTGTATTTTGTACAACACGTTGAAAAAAAATATCGCTTTTTGTATTTAGCATTAACGTGGTGGTCAACCGCGCGAGTTACGGAAGGTTAACAAATTTCGAGAAGAATTTCGGTAGGAAAAAATATGAAGGAATCCATCTTTGCAATAATTTTTGGACTAATTATTGTTGGAATCTTCGGATGGACTCCCATTTTTTTTTGGGAATCCCTGGAGAAATTCTTGGAGGAATCCTCGAAAAAAGCACTAGAACAATCACTGGAGGAATCTCTATAGATATATCAGGAGAAATAAGCGGACGAATATCTTAAAAAAATTCTAGAGTAATCCATAATGGAATCACTGAAGGATAAAATCCAGGAGGAATTCGTCTTGCAGAAGTAGGTATCTGTAAAAATTTCTGAAGGAATCGTGGGAGGAATTCTCGAAGCATTTCTTGGAACAAACCCTGAAACAATCACTATCGGAACCCTGCAAGATGCCCAATTCCCCATGGAAGAATTCACGAAGAAAAAAATCCTGGAAAGTCCTAAATTTTCGCTACCGTAACCGTTTCCGGCATATCCGGAAAATGTATTCCATGAATAAACAACACAAAATTTACCCATTCAGCCAAGCTTATGTAAAATTCTATGATAAGATTGAAGTGGTTCTCTTGGCGAAATACTTGGCGAAATTTCCTGTGGCTCTCTAGTAAAAACCCGATTTAATCCACCTATGGTGAACAGAACCCTTCTTACACTTATTAAAACTATTGTTGTATTATTTGTATTTAACATATTTATTTTGTGTGATGGACCAAAAGTTCTTGAAAATATTGTGTATTTGGCATCTAGTGGATTGGTTTCCAAAATAGCATCAAGGATCATGGACTAAACTACCAGAAATGCCAGACACCTTCTAGAATCTTGTGTGAAATTAAAAAAAAAATAGCTTACCTATTCTGGAATATTGCATCTTTTGTTAACTGCCAAAAGATCTTGAATCGATTAACAAATGGATAAGCAAATCAGCAAGATAGACTTTGTCTAATATCTCTTAATCAGTCGAATAAATTAGCTCCAAAGTACTTGATATTCATGATTATGGTGTAAAAAGGACAAAAATAATATATCTACTATGCTAATAAGTTTTGGAATTAGCTAGTTATTTTGGCTGTCCAGTTCTTGCATTTTTTCCACAATACATAAATTCAAAGCTTTCATTTAACATATTGTTAGTTTTGATAGAATTCCTGTTTATTTGTAATTTGTTATTTATAATTTTATTGAAAACAATTACCTGCTAGTATACACTTTATATGAGGTCAGCATTATTGATTGAACAATAATTTCCCATAGACTGGTCAAAAGCTCATGCAAGATAACAAACGAATATAATAATTAAAAAAATGAATTTATTGAAATACTCTTCGAAAGATATCTCAGTAACCAAATGTCCAATCCAAATAAAATTTCAGAGCCTTTTACAAGGATACTGTAGCTTTCATTTGGTGCTAAGAGAACCCAAATCGGTTGACAGACGGCTGAGATATTTATTGTGATACACTTGGTCAAAAATCTCTCAAAAGGTTAACCTGTATTACTCACAAGTACTCTTTGAAAGATATCTCGAAAACCAACTGTCCACTCCTAATAAAATTGTATAGGGTTCTACTAGGATGTTATAGCTTTCATTTGGTGCCAGGAGAACCGAAATCGGTTGACAGACGGTTGAGATATTTATTATGATACATTTGGTCAAAAATCTCAAAAAGTTTAGTTGAATAAATCCTAAGTACACTTCGAAAGATATCTCTGTAACAAAATATCCAATCCTAATAAAATTTCTGAGCAATCTACTAGGATGTTGTAGTTTTCATTTGTTGCCAAAAGAACAAAAATCGATTGACACACGGCTGAGATATTTAGTATGATACACTTTGTTAAAAGTCTCAAAAAGTTTAGTTGTAGAACTTCTAAGTACTCTTCGAAAGATATCTCGGTAACCAAATGTCCAATCGAAATAAAATTTCTGGGCGATCTACTAGGATGCTGTAGCTTTCATTTGGTGCCAAGAAAATCTAAATCGATTGACAAACGGCCGAAATATTTATTATGATAAACTTGGTCAAAAATCTTAAAAAGTTTAGATGTATGACTCATAAGTACTCTTCGAGAGATATCTCGGTAACCAAACGTCCAATCGAAAAAAAATTCAATAGCGTTCTACTAGGATGTAGTAGCATTCATTTGCTTCCAAGAGAACTCAAATCGGTTGACAGACGGCTGAGAAACGTGCGTGACTTTTTTTTGTAACGCACATACACACACACACACACACACACACACACACACACACACACACACACACACACACACACACACACACACACACACACACACACACACACACACACACACACACACACACACACACACACACACACACACACACACACACACACACACACACACACACACACACACACACACACACACACACACACACACACACACACACACACACACACACACATATATGTATATATATATACAGACATTTACTCAGTTCGTCGAGCTGAGTTCATTGGTATATGAGACTCGGCCCTCCGGGCCTCGGATCGAAAGACGGTTTTTCGAGCGATATTTATACCCTTCTTATGGGTGTAAGAAGGGTAAAAAGGCTTTTCCTACATACATTCCGTGATATTTTTGCTACTGTTTATTAAGCTCAAATATTACAAAGAGATATTAGCTTCTATGTATTTGATGCACTTGCATTTTCATGTAGAGCTAACTTGGGAAACCAGATTTGGCCATAAAAATAGCTTTTCCTACATACATTCCGTGATGTTTTTGCTACTGTTTATCAAGCTCAAATATTACAAAGAGATAGTAGCTTTTATGTATTTGATGCACTTGCATTTTCATGTAGAGCTAACTTGGGAAACCAGATTTGGTCATAAAAAAAGCTTTTCCTACATACATTCCGTGATATTTTTGCTACTGTTTATTAAGCTCAAATATTACAAAGAGATAGTAGCTTTTATGTATTTGATGCAGTTGCATTTTCATGTAGAGCTAACTTGAGAAACCAGATTTGGTCATAATGTATTTGATGCAATTGCATTTTCATGCAGAGCTCCTTGAGAAACCAGATTTGGTCATAAAAAAAAGCTTTTCCTACATACATTCCGTGATGTTTTTGCTACTGTTTATCAAGCTCAAATATTACAAAGAGATAGTAGCTTTTATGTATTTGATGCAATTGCATTTTCATGTATAACTAACTTGTGTAACCAAATATGATCATAAAAAATCTGTTGACAAACGGCTGAGAAATGTATTATGATACATTTTATCAAAAATCTCTCAAAAGCGTAAATTTCATTACTCCTTAGTACTCGTGGAAAGTTATCTCGGAAACAAAATGTCCAAACGGCATGAAATTTAATAGCATACTACTTGGATGCTGTAGCTTTCATTTGATGCTGAGAGAACTCAAATCGATTGACACACGGCTGATTCATTTATTATGAAGCATTTTGTCAAAGACCAATTAAAAAGTTAAGTTGTATTACTCCAAAGTACTCCCCGAAAGATATCTCGGTTACAAAATGTCCAATCGGAATGAAATTCAAAAGCGTTCTTCTAGGGTGCAGTAGCTTTCGTTTCGAGCCTTAAGAACCCGATTCGGTTGATAGACGGCTGAGAAATTTATGGTGATACACTTTGTCAAAAATATCTAAAATAATTAAGTTGTACTACTCCCTAGCACTCTTTGAAAGATATCTCGGTAACCGAACGTCCAATCAAAATAAAATTCAATAGCGTTCTACTAGGATGTAGTAGCTTTCGTTTGGGGCCTTAAGAACCCAAATCGGTTGATAGACGGCTGAGAAATTTATGGTGATACACTTTGTCAAAAATATTTAAAATAATTAAGTTGTACTACTCCCTAGCACTCTTTGAAAGATATCTCGGTAACCGAACGTCCAATCAAAATAAAATTCAATAGCGTTCTACTAGGATGTAGTAGCTTTCATTTGCTTCCAAGAGAACTCAAATCGGTCAACAGACGGCTGAGAACCGTGAGTGACATTTTTTTGTAACATACATACACACACACACATACACACACACATACACACACACGCACATACAGACATTTGCTCAATTCGTCGAGCTGAGTTGAATGGTATATGTGACTCGGCCCTGCGGGCCTCGGATCGAAAGTCGGTTTTCCAAGCGGTATTTATACCCTTCTTATGGGTGTAAGAAGGGTAAAAAGGCTTTTCCTACATACATTCCGTGATGTTTTTGCTACTGTTTATCAAGCTCAAATATTAAAAAGAGATAGTAGCTTTTATGTATTTGATGCAATTGCATTTTCATGCAGAGCTCCTTGAGAAACCAGATTTGGTCATAAAAAAGGCTTTTCCTACATACATTCCGTGATATTTTTGCTACTGTTTATTAAGCTCAAATATTACAAAGAGATAGTAGCTTTTATATATTTGATGCAATTGCATTTTCATGCAGAGCTCCTTGAGAAACCAAATTTGATCATAAAAAAAGGCTTTTCCTACATACATCCCGTGATATTTTTTCTGCTGTTTATTAAGCTCAAATATTACAAAGAGATAGTAGCTTTTATGTATTTGATGCAATTGCATTTTCATGTATAACTAACTTGTGTAACCAAATATGATCATAAAAAATCTGTTGACAAACGGCTGAGAAATGTATTATGATACATTTTATCAAAAATCTCTCAAAAGCGTAAATTTCATTACTCCTTAGTACTCGTGGAAAGATATCTCGGAAACAAAATGTCCAAACGGCATGAAATTTAATAGCATACTACTTGGATGCTGTAGTTTTCATTTGATGCTGAGAGAACTCAAATCGATTGACACACGGCTGATTCATTTATTATGAAGCATTTTGTCAAAGACCTCTTAAAAAGTTAAGTTGTATTACTCCAAAGTACTCCCCGAAAGATATCTCGGTTACAAAATGTCCAATCGGAATGAAATTCAAAAGCGTTCTTCTAGGGTGCAGTAGCTTTTGTTTCGAGCCTTAAGAACCCGATTCGGTTGATAGACGGCTGAGAAATTTATGGTGATACACTTTGTCAAAAATATCTAAAATAATTAAGTTGTACTACTCCCTAGCACTCTTTGAAAGATATCTCGGTAACCGAACGTCCAATCAAAATAAAATTCAATAGCGTTCTACAAGGATGTAGTAGCTTTCGTTTGGGGCCTTAAGAACCCAAATCGGTTGATAGACGGCTGAGAAATTTATGGTGATACACTTTGTCAAAAATATTTAAAATAATTAAGTTGTACTACTCCCTAGCACTCTTTGAAAGATATCTCGGTAACCGAACGTCCAATCAAAATAAAATTCAATAGCGTTCTACTAGGATGTAGTAGCTTTCATTTGCTTCCAAGAGAACTCAAATCGGTCAACAGACGGCTGAGAACCGTGAGTGACATTTTTTTGTAACATACATACACACACACACATACACACACACATACACACACACGCACATACAGACATTTGCTCAATTCGTCGAGCTGAGTTGATTGGTATATGTGACTCGGCCCTGCGGGCCTCGGATCGAAAGTCGGTTTTCCAAGCGGTATTTATACCCTTCTTATGGGTGTAAGAAGGGTAAAAAGGTTTGATAATTATGGATAAAAACCATAATTATTAGGATACTTTATTTTTTCAGATATTTTTTTCTGAAACTCTGAGTTATTGATAATCATTGAGTTGACTCGGTTTTGAAAAATTAATCTGGTGGCCAGGGGGTGGGGGTGGGGGAACGCCCCTAATGGCTACGCCCATGGATGTATGTTTCTACAAAAATTAATAAGCATGTACACTCCCGTTCAAAAGTTTGGGGTCACCCCCTCAAAAACATGTCATTTTTTTAGGAACATATCTCCGCCAATTTACGTCCGATTTCAAAACTCTAGGTTTCATTCAAAAGATAATAAGTCAAAGAAACTTTGAACATGATTTAAAAGAAACTTTTTCAAAAAAAATTCTATTAGCTTTCAACTGCTTTTTACAGAACTTAGCTAAAAAATCTAGAAAAAAAGTTATTAAGTAAATTAATCCTTGATGTCATCGACCAAATGTTTGGGGTCACCCCTCAAAAGGATGTATCGGCCAAAAGTTTGGGGTCACTATCGTAAAACATGGAAAAGTGATTTGTTGATATCTTTGTCATCTTTCATTCAATTTTAATTCTTCTTGGCTTATTTGAAACAAAGTGAATGATACATACTGCATAGACATTGAACCACACATATTTGTTGAAATTTACATACTAAAACTTAACGTAAAGTTGCCTCATTTTTTGAAGCGTGGTAAAATGTGCTAACTTTACATAACATTTTTATATACAAAAATCGTTAAATGCGTTAAGTTGAAGACATCAAACGTAAATTTAGTTAATTATCTTGAAATGAGCCAAAAATAATTAAAATTGAACTATAGATGACGAAGATATCACCAAATCACTTTTCCATGTTTTACGAAAGTGACCCCACACTTTTGGCGGATACATCATTTTGAGGGGTGACCCCAAACTTTTGGTCGATGACATCAAGGATTAATTTACTTAATAACTTTTTTTCTAGATTTTTTAGCTAAGTTCTGTAAAAAAGCAGTTGAAAGCTAATAGAAAATGGGTCATATTACCGCTCTCATCTTAAAATTTGGTCGACCCAACTTCCAGCGACACTGCCGTAAGTTTATATTCATTTTTTAGAAAATTTGGCAACTTTGGGTTAAGTTTACATACAAATTTTGTTGAAAAAGTTTCTTTTAAATCATATTCAAAGTTTCTTTGACTTATTACCTTTTGAATGAAACCTAGGGTTTTGAAATCGGACGCAAATTGGCGGAGATATGGGCCTAAAAAAATGTCATGTTTTTGAGGGGGTGACCCCAAACTTTTGAACGGGAGTGTATGTACCCAAGACTTAAGTAAAACACTCCCCTTTCCAACGAAATGCATAAGTGATTTAGGGGCAGCCCCTTACCACAGACATCAGTCAATGGCTTTGGAGTATTAGACATGGGTAACTCACTCGCGAATCGATTCAAAGAATCGATTCGCGAAACCGAGTGAGTGAACCACGATTCTTTTCAAAAGAGTGACGATTCACTTATGTTCATAATGATTCCAAGGAGTTACCAAAAAGAGTTAGATTGACAGCGCTCTTAATGAAGATTCTTTATCTATTGATCATTTTTTTCATTCTAATATTGTGTGGCCGGCTCGCATGAGCGAATCGATTCTTTGAATAAATGAAGAAAAATCTGTGTATCCTGCATTTTACTAACATCATGCACAGGCGTTTGTGTATATCGTCAACGACCGTGCCAGCATACCAGATTTTCTGGAAAACTAAGCAGGAATGTACGAAAAGGAGTCGGCTCACATCGAAAATCGACATTTTTCTTCAAATCTCGGAAATGAGTTACTGAATCGATCAAAAGAGTCGACTCTTTTTTGAGAGTGAATCGGAGGCGATTCACTCTCAAAATTGAATCAGTTTTCCCATCTCTATGGAGTATAGATTGCAATATGAGAAAAAGCTGTCTATCAATCTGGCCTCGTTAAGACATATCTCTTGAATGAATATAATTGAAAACAATTATAGAGTTGGATTGGTTCTTCTGCTGCGCTGCCAAAGCTAGACTGAAAACAAAATATTTTTATTCCATTTAATAAGGATTAGTGATAGAACATTGTACCCCAGTATAATTTTCTTCCTGAGTGGGGTTCAATTTCAATGCATGGGAGTGGAAGCTCCAGTAAAATATTATGTCCTTGGCGTCTATTGAAAAACGCTATTTCTGGCGAAGCTGGCGTTTGAGCATAGCTATTTAGTACTACAGTTGGAGGAAATGCCAATGCAGAACTTGTAGCTTCCGGGAAGGTAAGTCTAGTTTCCTGGAGTATAGAGGGCTGGCGTCAGGCATTGCGAGAGAGCCATAAAACGTCAAGTACCGAGAAATTCGAAAAAGAAGAATGTGAACCGATACCAATGCCGACGACTACACCAACGAAAAGAGACTCACAATATTTGCGGCTTTCTTGCTTTCATCGGCTAGGGAGTCCGCCCACAATCTGCTATCCCGCCTACATGAGCGCTTCACTTCCTTCGCGAGAGCCGAATAGCGCTGACGGGCTACGGCTTTGGCTCCTCGTGTTTTCGCTCGCTCTATCGCGGCTTTGGCGTTCCTTCGCTCCTCTATGTTCCTCCAGGTAGGTCATCTGTGATCCACTGCTTTCTCCGGGTGCGTAGCTCACCTAAACTATTCCCGCCGGTGGCGATGAAGGAGTTCTTGATGGCGCTCCATTGATCTCCTACACGGAGAAACAAAAGAACCCAAAAGTGAGTTCATTCCACCCAACTTCGAGGTTGTGTGTGGGAAGCCAATTTTGAGTTGGTGGATATGATGTTGGGGTAGGTAGTTTGCATTTAGGCGTATACGGCCGAAGTACCTAGAGTCGAAGTTCTTTTTACTCAACCATCAGTTTAAATTACTCAACTTTCGGTACTATGTCACTTACTCAATTTTGGCTTCCCGCATCGAACTCTCAAAGTTGGGTTGTTTTGCTATTTACTCTCTGACAACAATAAAGGGAGCGAATGAAAGGGGATGAAAAAAAGAACTCAAAAGTAAGTTTTAAAATACTCAATTTTGGGTTTTCTTGTTTTTCAGTGTACGTTTCCACTTGCTGAAATATCCGCAGCACGGTTCTCTAACTCCTCGACAAAGGACCTTTTCATCGCAGCGTCTCCCAGTCGGCGTGTGTTGAACCGACGCCCGATTTTCCCCTCCTGTCGATGAATCCTAGCAATGCGCAGTCGGATCTCGCCGATTAGGAGATCATGGTCGGACGCAGTGTCGGCACTACGTT
The DNA here is from genome assembly GCF_035046485.1 of Aedes albopictus. Lineage (NCBI taxonomy): Eukaryota > Metazoa > Arthropoda > Insecta > Diptera > Culicidae > Aedes > Aedes albopictus. Next base: position 194,690,710 of record NC_085138.1, on the reverse strand, counting down.
TGTTCCGCACATCAAAAAGGCTCCATCTCCATTTTCGGCTGATGCAGATGTGGTCGATTGGATTTTCCGTGACGTCATCACGGGAAACCCATGTCACTTTGTGCACTGGTCGATCAGGAAAGAGCGAACCCCCAACCACCATGCCATTGTTGCGACAAAACTCTGCAAACACCAGACTCCAGAGCTATGTTGGACGCTCTCCTTATCGACTTCGATTCACCGTTTTGCAGTCCTATCGTCGGCACAGAGCTATGGAAAATAACGGACGAGAACAGCTTGCCCAGAAAGCTCTTATTTACGTGCCCTACCAGTCAGACTGAGCCCTAGGTGTACGTGGGAGTCGTCTCCAGACGACTCGGTCCATGGCTGTGCATCTTCAGTCAGGAACTTTGCAAAGGATCAGCAAATCGCTCTCCGCTTGATCGACCCACTAAGAGAACCTTTTTAATTGAGTTATTCGACATCCTGATGATGTGACCCGCCCACCGTCGACGCCTCTCGATTTTCGCGGTGTGAACGATGACTGTTTTTCTCAGCAGCTGATGCAGCGCGGGGTTTAGTCTCCTTCTCCAAGTCCCGCCTTCCATCGGTTTCCGCCGTAGAGGGCACTCATCACCCTCCGTTCGAAAACTGTGAGGGCGCGTGGGTCCTTTACACGTATAGTCCATGTTTTGTGCCCATAGAGGATTATCGGTCTAATCAGCGTTTTGATGGTTAACTTCGTGTGACGGTGAACTTTGCTCGACCGTACAGTTCTGCGGAGCCCAAAATAAGCTCGACTTCCATGCTGGTGCCGTTGTCAGCAGTCACCAGTGAGCCCAAGAACACGAATTCTTCGACCGCTTTGATTTCATATTTCGGCTCGCGGTACGAAGCCGTTGCGGGATGCGTTGAGCTTCTGATAGAGCTTTCGTGTTTCTTGGGGACGGCACAGCATTTCCATTTCTTCACACTCTGCTTCTTCCAGGCAGCGCTTTTTCTCCCGAAAGAGGCGGGTCTGTTGTTTTCCGCTCCTGTTTGTAACCTTCCATGTTCTGTCCGGTTCCGTTCCACGTACTCGATGGTGCTGTTGGCTGCGTCGTTGATGGCTGCTTTCAGTGTACTCCAGAAGTCCTCTAGACGGGCCTCATCGAGCTCGCCCTCGTCTGGCAACGCGGCCTCGAGATTCTGCGCGTATGCTGAGGTGATATTCGGTTGTTTCAGTCGCTCTAGGTTATACCGTGGCCGTACAATGTTGGTGACGGAAAGCTTGGGGCGCAGTTTGACCATCACCAGATAGTGGTTGGAGTCGATGTTGGCGCCACGATAGGTCCTGACGTCGATAATGTCGGAGAAGTTCCGTCCGTCAATCAGAACGTGGTCAATTTGAGATTCCGTCTGCTGTGGTGATCTCCAGGTGTAACGATAAATAAGGCTGTGTTGGAAAAAGGTGCTACGTATGGCCATGTTTTTGGAGGCGGCGAAATCAATGAGTCGTAAGACGTTTCCGTTCGTCTGCTGGTGGGCGCTGAGCTTACCAATCGTAGGTCTGAATTCCTCCTCCAGGCCTACCTGAGCGTTCAAATCACATATGATGATCTTGACGTCGTGGCTTGGGCAGCAGTCGTATTCGCGTTCGAGTTGCGCGTTAAATGCGTAAATGTCATCATCAGTGCTTCCGGAGTGTGGGCCGTGCACGTTTATTAGGCTGAAGTTGAAGAATCGGCCCTTGATTGTCAACCTGCACAATCTTTCGTCCATCACGATCACCCATCACGATGAAAGCTGTTCCCGGCACGCGTGTGTTGCCGCAACTCTGGTAGATGGTATGATTACTTCTAAACGTTCGCATCATGAATCTTGTCCAACACACCTCCTGCAGCGCTACGATGCCGATCCCGCGGTCCTTGAGTAGATCGGCGAGTATGCGAGTGCTCTCAATGAAGTTGAGAGATCGGAAGTTCCACGTACCGAGTTTCCAATCGCAAGTCCATTTTGTTAGCTCGTAGGGCCTGACACCAACCCCCTATTTTCCGGAGGACCATAGTGCACAGTTGAGCTTAGAGTCCTTCCCTGGCACTCGGACGTAGATCAGCCGCCCCTAACATGGGGATCAGACGCTGTTGTGAGCCGTTCCTTCTGGAGAACAGACGCTCAGGTTTGCCGAAGCAACCCCCCCTAATGGCACAAATTTCCCGAATGGAGGAGAACGTGCCTCTAGAGCCGACCTACTGAACCCCTCCCCTCTCCCTTCTCTGTCAGCCTACGACTAAAGTTCCCACTGGGGTTGGTTACCCGATCTTCCCTAAGGTTGCTCATAGTTTCCGGTCGGTACCAGGAGGTAGGGATAGGAGTTGCTGGGCAGAGGCTAGTAGTTCACAATGGGATCTGAATTGCTCAGCATACCCAGCCTTTACCGTGCCTTCAGCCAGAGTTCTCGAATCTCAATGTAATGTCCAAACTCTTACATGAGAACATCATCCCTGATGGGGTGATTGTTATCTGTATTGGCCAACAATCAACTCGCTGCGAATTATTACTGGCGTCTTCTATTACTTTTGTTTATACTTATGCAAGTTTAGAAGAGCTGTAAACCAAGCGACTCTAGACTGGGCCAACCCTACAATGACAGTAATCTCTTTCGGCGCACAAGCGTAGAAAGACCAACATCGTTTTTGTCTGCAATTTGGTGAATAGAACAAAGCTAAACACCCACATTCAATTTAGTTGTGAATGTATAAGCATTTCCGTTTAAACCCGCTCCTTCTCAGTTTTCATTTACATCGGATGGCAAAAAAATGCCTCGGACGTTAAAACCTGAACAGCGAAATAAGTGTAAACGGGCGGCTTTAAGGCAAAGCTGGACAAAAATGGTCATGTTAACCAGGTTGAATTCATTATTTCACATTTTTGCCCATATAAAATTTAAGTGTGAATTAGAATGTTGCCTAAATCCAGCTTCACTTATTGTCGATATCCTTGTATCCTTTAAAGTCTGTTAAAAATTTGTAAACTCTGCATAGCGCTTGGTTTCACCTTAAGCTCACCTCGCCAGCATACTACGGCCAAGAGTGTTGCATTGCCGGACGCTGCTGGTTTGACCCACGGAGCTGCCCCGGCTACTGGGGCCGAAAATAAAAACGCAGTTCAGTACAGGCACTGACTGGAGTGTGTTCTTAATTTTTATTCCTTTATAATGGCGGAAGCCGGATGTGAGCTACGGGTGGCAAATTTAAGAAATGAAAAATTATACTTTTATTGTAGCGTCGTCGTCGTCGTTGTCATCGGATGACTCGCCGGATGTGGCAAAAGGTAGCTCCACGGAGGCCCATAATAGTAACTATAATTTACGCGCAATGACATTTAGGCTGGGCTCGTGGAACGGTACCTTAGCCAGAAAATTAACCCAAAGCAAATAATAGGCGCTGTCCATAAACTACGTAGACTTTTTTTGGGCCATCTCAGACCCCCCCTCTCCCCTCGTAGACTTTTGTCCATACAAAATTTTCGAAATTTGTATGGAGCGTAGACTTTGGCCAGACTCCCCCCTCCCCCCCTATGAGTCTACGTAGTTTATGGACAGGCCCATAATTACTTAGGCGATGCCGAGGAAGCGAGGTCAGCGGAAACGGAGAAAAAAATACTTTTGCAGGTTGCTATCTTAGTTGTAAAGCTTCTCAAAAATTTGAGATTTTTGGAACCCACCTAGCAGAATACCCTCTTCGAATGAGTGTAATCAGTTTTTAACTTTTTGATTCCGCCCTTCAATGCTTGTCCTTTGAAAGATACGCGTATTTTGACTACTCCAGAACTACTCTAAAGATACTTATCGCCTAAATATTGCGCTTTTTTTACGGAATGGATTGGTTTAGAGGGGGCCAGCAGTCACTTTGAGGCATTTCTAAAGGATTTGCCGTACGGTGAAGATCTATCTGGTCCGTTGTCGACCGGCCGTCGATGAAGTCGGTCTGACAACTTCCCGCGAACTCCTTCGTTTTAGGTGACAAGCGACGGAAGATAATCTGTTATAGCACTTTGTGGGCAGCATTCAATATAGTGATTGCTCTGAAGTTCTCACATTCCGAATGGTCGCCTTTCTTGTGAATGAGGCAGATTACCCCTTCCTTTAACTCCTCCGGTAGCTGTTTGGTGTCCCAGATCCTGACTATCAACCGGTTAGATGGCACAAATTTCCCAAATGGAGAAGAACGTGCCTCTGGAGCCGACCTACTGACCGGTAGGTGCAGACAGGTGGTCAACTTTTCTGAGTTCAGCTGCGATACCATACTATTCAGCTGCTTTGCTGGTTTTGAGCTGGTGAATGGCATACTTAACTTCCCTCAGTGTGGAAGTTGGCTCATTTCCGTCCTCCGCTTCCTTTTCAGTAGTCGTTCCCTCCGTTGTCGTGGTCTCCCGTGCCTACGTCCTCCACGCCCTTCTGGTGCTCATCGGAGTGCTGCTTCTACCTTTCGATCACCGCACGTCTGTCCGTCAAGAGGCCTCCGTCTTTATCTCTGCATATTTCGGTTTGCGGCACGCAACTTTTCCGGGATGCATTGTGCTTCTTGTAAAACTTCCGTGTTTCAGGGGAACGGCACAGCAGTCCCATTTCCTCGCACTCCGCTTCTTCCAGGTGGCACTTTTTCCCCGGAATGAGGCGGCCTGCTGCTTGCACTTCTGTTTGTAACGTTCTACGTTCTGCCGGGTTCCTTGCTGCAGCATTACCGCCCGTGCTGCGTTCTTCTCCTCCAAAATCGCGCTACATTCCTCGTCAAACCATTCGTTTCGTCGACTCTTTTCCACGTGCCCGAAGGTGCTGTTGGATGCGTCGTTGATGGCTGCTTTTACTGTTCCCCAGCAGTTATTTAGAGGGGCCACATCGAACTACATTATTGATGATGGAAAATTTTGGGCACAGTTTGACCATCACCGGGTAGTTAGGTTAGTGCCACGATAGGTCCTGACGTCGATATTGTCGGACAGGTGCCGGGTAGTGTCCAAGTTTAGATATTTAAACTTCCTTGGTATTACATAACAAAGCAACGAAACACGCCAGCACGCATAAATGTTGGACACTACACTGGTGATCTCCAGGCGTAATGATAAGGAAGGCTGTGTTAGAAGAATGTGGTACATATGGCCATTTGGCAATGTTCTTAGAAGCGTTGAAAACGATGAGTCGTAGACCGCTTTCGTTTGTCGGCTGGTGCGCGCTGAACCTTCCTTTCAGAATTTCTCCCACTAGCCTACATGAGAGTTTGAGTCTCCTATGAGGATCTTGACGTTGTGGCTTGGGCAGCGGCCGTACTTGTGTTCGAGCTGACCTTGTCATTGTCATCATCGCTTCCGGAGTGTGAGCTGAGCACGTTGATTATGCTGAAGCTGGATCCGGCTCTTGATCTTCAAGTTGTACATTTTTTCATCGATCAACCATCGCGATGAAAACAAACTGTTCCCAGGTTGCGTGTGTTTCCGTAGTTCAGTTAGATGCTAAAATTATATCTAACTATTCGCACCACGGATCTCGTCCAATACACCTCCTACAGCGCTACGATGCCAAATACGCGGTCCTTCAGTTTATCGACGAGTATGCGTGTGCTCACGACAACCAGCCTTCGCCAACCAATATCACATTAAAACTCTAACTTTGAAAGCCTCATTGTTTGCAAGGTATACCATATGCTGATTTATCGACCGTATTCTATTAATAACTTGATGATTTTGTGGCTATATCGGTCTCTTTCTACTCATAGTATAAGGGAGTAGAGATCAAAGTGGATAATGAAATGATAGATATGATAGAATTCGCTAGGTAGCGAACAAGTGTGAAAATTTTTATAGAAGGTGAAATTAGGCAAGTAGGCCATGTATTGAACGAATACATCGAATGCGTGAAACTTCTGCCGTGCGACCTGTGCTTTTAAACAGATCGGCTTGGTTGGTAGTTTTCATACCACCTTACCAAGACTGGCAAAAGTTTCAGGCACCCGACTGCCTAATGTATTGTTCTGTTTTCATCACAAATTCTATCGATCGGTAGCTTTTTCGGAATTCGCACTCCGTTCATAGGGGTATGCCTATATCGCGGCGTGTTCTTCCTATTAGCTTTTTCGATCTTATAGGATAGAACACTTTTCTTTTTGAGCCAAACTTTTCATATCATATGCTGATTTATCGACCGTATTCTATTAATAACTTGATGATTTTGTGGCTATATCGGTCTCTTTCTACTCATAGTATAAGGGAGTAGAGATCAAAGTGGATAATGAAATGATAGATATGATAGAATTCGCTAGGTAGCGAACAAGTGTGAAAATTTTTATAGAAGGTGAAATTAGGCAAGTAGGCCATGTATTGAACGAATACATCGAATGCGTGAAACTTCTGCCGTGCGACCTGTGCTTTTAAACAGATCGGCTTGGTTGGTAGTTTTCATACCACCTTACCAAGACTGGCAAAAGTTTCAGGCACCCGACTGCCTAATGTATTGTTCTGTTTTCATCACAAATTCTATCGATCGGTAGCTTTTTCGGAATTCGCACTCCGTTCATAGGGGTATGCCTATATCGCGGCGTGTTCTTCCTATTAGCTTTTTCGATCTTATAGGATAGAACACTTTTCTTTTTGAGCCAAACTTTTCATATCATATGCTGATTTATCGACCGTATTCTATTAATAACTTGATGATTTTGTGGCTATATCGGTCTCTTTCTACTCATAGTATAAGGGAGTAGAGATCAAAGTGGATAATGAAATGATAGATATGATAGAATTCGCTAGGTAGCGAACAAGTGTGAAAATTTTTATAGAAGGTGAAATTAGGCAAGTAGGCCATGTATTGAACGAATACATCGAATGCGTGAAACTTCTGCCGTGCGACCTGTGCTTTTAAACAGATCGGCTTGGTTGGTAGTTTTCATACCACCTTACCAAGACTGGCAAAAGTTTCAGGCACCCGACTGCCTAATGTATTGTTCTGTTTTCATCACAAATTCTATCGATCGGTAGCTTTTTCGGAATTCGCACTCCGTTCATAGGGGTATGCCTATATCGCGGCGTGTTCTTCCTATTAGCTTTTTCGATCTTATAGGATAGAACACTTTTCTTTTTGAGCCAAACTTTTCATATCATATGCTGATTTATCGACCGTATTCTATTAATAACTTGATGATTTTGTGGCTATATCGGTCTCTTTCTACTCATAGTATAAGGGAGTAGAGATCAAAGTGGATAATGAAATGATAGATATGATAGAATTCGCTAGGTAGCGAACAAGTGTGAAAATTTTTATAGAAGGTGAAATTAGGCAAGTAGGCCATGTATTGAACGAATACATCGAATGCGTGAAACTTCTGCCGTGCGACCTGTGCTTTTAAACAGATCGGCTTGGTTGGTAGTTTTCATACCACCTTACCAAGACTGGCAAAAGTTTCAGGCACCCGACTGCCTAATGTATTGTTCTGTTTTCATCACAAATTCTATCGATCGGTAGCTTTTTCGGAATTCGCACTCCGTTCATAGGGGTATGCCTATATCGCGGCGTGTTCTTCCTATTAGCTTTTTCGATCTTATAGGATAGAACACTTTTCTTTTTGAGCCAAACTTTTCATATCATATGCTGATTTATCGACCGTATTCTATTAATAACTTGATGATTTTGTGGCTATATCGGTCTCTTTCTACTCATAGTATAAGGGAGTAGAGATCAAAGTGGATAATGAAATGATAGATATGATAGAATTCGCTAGGTAGCGAACAAGTGTGAAAATTTTTATAGAAGGTGAAATTAGGCAAGTAGGCCATGTATTGAACGAATACATCGAATGCGTGAAACTTCTGCCGTGCGACCTGTGCTTTTAAACAGATCGGCTTGGTTGGTAGTTTTCATACCACCTTACCAAGACTGGCAAAAGTTTCAGGCACCCGACTGCCTAATGTATTGTTCTGTTTTCATCACAAATTCTATCGATCGGTAGCTTTTTCGGAATTCGCACTCCGTTCATAGGGGTATGCCTATATCGCGGCGTGTTCTTCCTATTAGCTTTTTCGATCTTATAGGATAGAACACTTTTCTTTTTGAGCCAAACTTTTCATATCATATGCTGATTTATCGACCGTATTCTATTAATAACTTGATGATTTTGTGGCTATATCGGTCTCTTTCTACTCATAGTATAAGGGAGTAGAGATCAAAGTGGATAATGAAATGATAGATATGATAGAATTCGCTAGGTAGCGAACAAGTGTGAAAATTTTTATAGAAGGTGAAATTAGGCAAGTAGGCCATGTATTGAACGAATACATCGAATGCGTGAAACTTCTGCCGTGCGACCTGTGCTTTTAAACAGATCGGCTTGGTTGGTAGTTTTCATACCACCTTACCAAGACTGGCAAAAGTTTCAGGCACCCGACTGCCTAATGTATTGTTCTGTTTTCATCACAAATTCTATCGATCGGTAGCTTTTTCGGAATTCGCACTCCGTTCATAGGGGTATGCCTATATCGCGGCGTGTTCTTCCTATTAGCTTTTTCGATCTTATAGGATAGAACACTTTTCTTTTTGAGCCAAACTTTTCATATCATATGCTGATTTATCGACCGTATTCTATTAATAACTTGATGATTTTGTGGCTATATCGGTCTCTTTCTACTCATAGTATAAGGGAGTAGAGATCAAAGTGGATAATGAAATGATAGATATGATAGAATTCGCTAGGTAGCGAACAAGTGTGAAAATTTTTATAGAAGGTGAAATTAGGCAAGTAGGCCATGTATTGAACGAATACATCGAATGCGTGAAACTTCTGCCGTGCGACCTGTGCTTTTAAACAGATCGGCTTGGTTGGTAGTTTTCATACCACCTTACCAAGACTGGCAAAAGTTTCAGGCACCCGACTGCCTAATGTATTGTTCTGTTTTCATCACAAATTCTATCGATCGGTAGCTTTTTCGGAATTCGCACTCCGTTCATAGGGGTATGCCTATATCGCGGCGTGTTCTTCCTATTAGCTTTTTCGATCTTATAGGATAGAACACTTTTCTTTTTGAGCCAAACTTTTCATATCATATGCTGATTTATCGACCGTATTCTATTAATAACTTGATGATTTTGTGGCTATATCGGTCTCTTTCTACTCATAGTATAAGGGAGTAGAGATCAAAGTGGATAATGAAATGATAGATATGATAGAATTCGCTAGGTAGCGAACAAGTGTGAAAATTTTTATAGAAGGTGAAATTAGGCAAGTAGGCCATGTATTGAACGAATACATCGAATGCGTGAAACTTCTGCCGTGCGACCTGTGCTTTTAAACAGATCGGCTTGGTTGGTAGTTTTCATACCACCTTACCAAGACTGGCAAAAGTTTCAGGCACCCGACTGCCTAATGTATTGTTCTGTTTTCATCACAAATTCTATCGATCGGTAGCTTTTTCGGAATTCGCACTCCGTTCATAGGGGTATGCCTATATCGCGGCGTGTTCTTCCTATTAGCTTTTTCGATCTTATAGGATAGAACACTTTTCTTTTTGAGCCAAACTTTTCATATCATATGCTGATTTATCGACCGTATTCTATTAATAACTTGATGATTTTGTGGCTATATCGGTCTCTTTCTACTCATAGTATAAGGGAGTAGAGATCAAAGTGGATAATGAAATGATAGATATGATAGAATTCGCTAGGTAGCGAACAAGTGTGAAAATTTTTATAGAAGGTGAAATTAGGCAAGTAGGCCATGTATTGAACGAATACATCGAATGCGTGAAACTTCTGCCGTGCGACCTGTGCTTTTAAACAGATCGGCTTGGTTGGTAGTTTTCATACCACCTTACCAAGACTGGCAAAAGTTTCAGGCACCCGACTGCCTAATGTATTGTTCTGTTTTCATCACAAATTCTATCGATCGGTAGCTTTTTCGGAATTCGCACTCCGTTCATAGGGGTATGCCTATATCGCGGCGTGTTCTTCCTATTAGCTTTTTCGATCTTATAAGATAGAACACTTTTCTTTTTGAGCCAAACTTTTCATATCATATGCTGATTTATCGACCGTATTCTATTAATAACTTGATGATTTTGTGGCTATATCGGTCTCTTTCTACTCATAGTATAAGGGAGTAGAGATCAAAGTGGATAATGAAATGATAGATATGATAGAATTCGCTAGGTAGCGAACAAGTGTGAAAATTTTTATAGAAGGTGAAATTAGGCAAGTAGGCCATGTATTGAACGAATACATCGAATGCGTGAAACTTCTGCCGTGCGACCTGTGCTTTTAAACAGATCGGCTTGGTTGGTAGTTTTCATACCACCTTACCAAGACTGGCAAAAGTTTCAGGCACCCGACTGCCTAATGTATTGTTCTGTTTTCATCACAAATTCTATCGATCGGTAGCTTTTTCGGAATTCGCACTCCGTTCATAGGGGTATGCCTATATCGCGGCGTGTTCTTCCTATTAGCTTTTTCGATCTTATAGGATAGAACACTTTTCTTTTTGAGCCAAACTTTTCATATCATATGCTGATTTATCGACCGTATTCTATTAATAACTTGATGATTTTGTGGCTATATCGGTCTCTTTCTACTCATAGTATAAGGGAGTAGAGATCAAAGTGGATAATGAAATGATAGATATGATAGAATTCGCTAGGTAGCGAACAAGTGTGAAAATTTTTATAGAAGGTGAAATTAGGCAAGTAGGCCATGTATTGAACGAATACATCGAATGCGTGAAACTTCTGCCGTGCGACCTGTGCTTTTAAACAGATCGGCTTGGTTGGTAGTTTTCATACCACCTTACCAAGACTGGCAAAAGTTTCAGGCACCCGACTGCCTAATGTATTGTTCTGTTTTCATCACAAATTCTATCGATCGGTAGCTTTTTCGGAATTCGCACTCCGTTCATAGGGGTATGCCTATATCGCGGCGTGTTCTTCCTATTAGCTTTTTCGATCTTATAGGATAGAACACTTTTCTTTTTGAGCCAAACTTTTCATATCATATGCTGATTTATCGACCGTATTCTATTAATAACTTGATGATTTTGTGGCTATATCGGTCTCTTTCTACTCATAGTATAAGGGAGTAGAGATCAAAGTGGATAATGAAATGATAGATATGATAGAATTCGCTAGGTAGCGAACAAGTGTGAAAATTTTTATAGAAGGTGAAATTAGGCAAGTAGGCCATGTATTGAACGAATACATCGAATGCGTGAAACTTCTGCCGTGCGACCTGTGCTTTTAAACAGATCGGCTTGGTTGGTAGTTTTCATACCACCTTACCAAGACTGGCAAAAGTTTCAGGCACCCGACTGCCTAATGTATTGTTCTGTTTTCATCACAAATTCTATCGATCGGTAGCTTTTTCGGAATTCGCACTCCGTTCATAGGGGTATGCCTATATCGCGGCGTGTTCTTCCTATTAGCTTTTTCGATCTTATAGGATAGAACACTTTTCTTTTTGAGCCAAACTTTTCATATCATATGCTGATTTATCGACCGTATTCTATTAATAACTTGATGATTTTGTGGCTATATCGGTCTCTTTCTACTCATAGTATAAGGGAGTAGAGATCAAAGTGGATAATGAAATGATAGATATGATAGAATTCGCTAGGTAGCGAACAAGTGTGAAAATTTTTATAGAAGGTGAAATTAGGCAAGTAGGCCATGTATTGAACGAATACATCGAATGCGTGAAACTTCTGCCGTGCGACCTGTGCTTTTAAACAGATCGGCTTGGTTGGTAGTTTTCATACCACCTTACCAAGACTGGCAAAAGTTTCAGGCACCCGACTGCCTAATGTATTGTTCTGTTTTCATCACAAATTCTATCGATCGGTAGCTTTTTCGGAATTCGCACTCCGTTCATAGGGGTATGCCTATATCGCGGCGTGTTCTTCCTATTAGCTTTTTCGATCTTATAGGATAGAACACTTTTCTTTTTGAGCCAAACTTTTCATATCATATGCTGATTTATCGACCGTATTCTATTAATAACTTGATGATTTTGTGGCTATATCGGTCTCTTTCTACTCATAGTATAAGGGAGTAGAGATCAAAGTGGATAATGAAATGATAGATATGATAGAATTCGCTAGGTAGCGAACAAGTGTGAAAATTTTTATAGAAGGTGAAATTAGGCAAGTAGGCCATGTATTGAACGAATACATCGAATGCGTGAAACTTCTGCCGTGCGACCTGTGCTTTTAAACAGATCGGCTTGGTTGGTAGTTTTCATACCACCTTACCAAGACTGGCAAAAGTTTCAGGCACCCGACTGCCTAATGTATTGTTCTGTTTTCATCACAAATTCTATCGATCGGTAGCTTTTTCGGAATTCGCACTCCGTTCATAGGGGTATGCCTATATCGCGGCGTGTTCTTCCTATTAGCTTTTTCGATCTTATAGGATAGAACACTTTTCTTTTTGAGCCAAACTTTTCATATCATATGCTGATTTATCGACCGTATTCTATTAATAACTTGATGATTTTGTGGCTATATCGGTCTCTTTCTACTCATAGTATAAGGGAGTAGAGATCAAAGTGGATAATGAAATGATAGATATGATAGAATTCGCTAGGTAGCGAACAAGTGTGAAAATTTTTATAGAAGGTGAAATTAGGCAAGTAGGCCATGTATTGAACGAATACATCGAATGCGTGAAACTTCTGCCGTGCGACCTGTGCTTTTAAACAGATCGGCTTGGTTGGTAGTTTTCATACCACCTTACCAAGACTGGCAAAAGTTTCAGGCACCCGACTGCCTAATGTATTGTTCTGTTTTCATCACAAATTCTATCGATCGGTAGCTTTTTCGGAATTCGCACTCCGTTCATAGGGGTATGCCTATATCGCGGCGTGTTCTTCCTATTAGCTTTTTCGATCTTATAGGATAGAACACTTTTCTTTTTGAGCCAAACTTTTCATATCATATGCTGATTTATCGACCGTATTCTATTAATAACTTGATGATTTTGTGGCTATATCGGTCTCTTTCTACTCATAGTATAAGGGAGTAGAGATCAAAGTGGTATAAGATCGAAAAAGCTAATAGGAAGAACACGCCGCGATATAGGCATACCCCTATGAACGGAGTGCGAATTCCGAAAAAGCTACCGATCGATAGAATTTGTGATGAAAACAGAACAATACATTAGGCAGTCGGGTGCCTGAAACTTTTGCCAGTCTTGGTAAGGTGGTATGAAAACTACCAACCAAGCCGATCTGTTTAAAAGCACAGGTCGCACGGCAGAAGTTTCACGCATTCGATGTATTCGTTCAATACATGGCCTACTTGCCTAATTTCACCTTCTATAAAAATTTTCACACTTGTTCGCTACCTAGCGAATTCTATCATATCTATCATTTCATTATCCACTTTGATCTCTACTCCCTTATACTATGAGTAGAAAGAGACCGATATAGCCACAAAATCATCAAGTTATTAATAGAATACGGTCGATAAATCAGCATATGATATGAAAAGTTTGGCTCAAAAAGAAAAGTGTTCTATCCTATAAGATCGAAAAAGCTAATAGGAAGAACACGCCGCGATATAGGCATACCCCTATGAACGGAGTGCGAATTCCGAAAAAGCTACCGATCGATAGAATTTGTGATGAAAACAGAACAATACATTAGGCAGTCGGGTGCCTGAAACTTTTGCCAGTCTTGGTAAGGTGGTATGAAAACTACCAACCAAGCCGATCTGTTTAAAAGCACAGGTCGCACGGCAGAAGTTTCACGCATTCGATGTATTCGTTCAATACATGGCCTACTTGCCTAATTTCACCTTCTATAAAAATTTTCACACTTGTTCGCTACCTAGCGAATTCTATCATATCTATCATTTCATTATCCACTTTGATCTCTACTCCCTTATACTATGAGTAGAAAGAGACCGATATAGCCACAAAATCATCAAGTTATTAATAGAATACGGTCGATAAATCAGCATATGATATGAAAAGTTTGGCTCAAAAAGAAAAGTGTTCTATCCTATAAGATCGAAAAAGCTAATAGGAAGAACACGCCGCGATATAGGCATACCCCTATGAACGGAGTGCGAATTCCGAAAAAGCTACCGATCGATAGAATTTGTGATGAAAACAGAACAATACATTAGGCAGTCGGGTGCCTGAAACTTTTGCCAGTCTTGGTAAGGTGGTATGAAAACTACCAACCAAGCCGATCTGTTTAAAAGCACAGGTCGCACGGCAGAAGTTTCACGCATTCGATGTATTCGTTCAATACATGGCCTACTTGCCTAATTTCACCTTCTATAAAAATTTTCACACTTGTTCGCTACCTAGCGAATTCTATCATATCTATCATTTCATTATCCACTTTGATCTCTACTCCCTTATACTATGAGTAGAAAGAGACCGATATAGCCACAAAATCATCAAGTTATTAATAGAATACGGTCGATAAATCAGCATATGATATGAAAAGTTTGGCTCAAAAAGAAAAGTGTTCTATCCTATAAGATCGAAAAAGCTAATAGGAAGAACACGCCGCGATATAGGCATACCCCTATGAACGGAGTGCGAATTCCGAAAAAGCTACCGATCGATAGAATTTGTGATGAAAACAGAACAATACATTAGGCAGTCGGGTGCCTGAAACTTTTGCCAGTCTTGGTAAGGTGGTATGAAAACTACCAACCAAGCCGATCTGTTTAAAAGCACAGGTCGCACGGCAGAAGTTTCACGCATTCGATGTATTCGTTCAATACATGGCCTACTTGCCTAATTTCACCTTCTATAAAAATTTTCACACTTGTTCGCTACCTAGCGAATTCTATCATATCTATCATTTCATTATCCACTTTGATCTCTACTCCCTTATACTATGAGTAGAAAGAGACCGATATAGCCACAAAATCATCAAGTTATTAATAGAATACGGTCGATAAATCAGCATATGATATGAAAAGTTTGGCTCAAAAAGAAAAGTGTTCTATCCTATAAGATCGAAAAAGCTAATAGGAAGAACACGCCGCGATATAGGCATACCCCTATGAACGGAGTGCGAATTCCGAAAAAGCTACCGATCGATAGAATTTGTGATGAAAACAGAACAATACATTAGGCAGTCGGGTGCCTGAAACTTTTGCCAGTCTTGGTAAGGTGGTATGAAAACTACCAACCAAGCCGATCTGTTTAAAAGCACAGGTCGCACGGCAGAAGTTTCACGCATTCGATGTATTCGTTCAATACATGGCCTACTTGCCTAATTTCACCTTCTATAAAAATTTTCACACTTGTTCGCTACCTAGCGAATTCTATCATATCTATCATTTCATTATCCACTTTGATCTCTACTCCCTTATACTATGAGTAGAAAGAGACCGATATAGCCACAAAATCATCAAGTTATTAATAGAATACGGTCGATAAATCAGCATATGATATGAAAAGTTTGGCTCAAAAAGAAAAGTGTTCTATCCTATAAGATCGAAAAAGCTAATAGGAAGAACACGCCGCGATATAGGCATACCCCTATGAACGGAGTGCGAATTCCGAAAAAGCTACCGATCGATAGAATTTGTGATGAAAACAGAACAATACATTAGGCAGTCGGGTGCCTGAAACTTTTGCCAGTCTTGGTAAGGTGGTATGAAAACTACCAACCAAGCCGATCTGTTTAAAAGCACAGGTCGCACGGCAGAAGTTTCACGCATTCGATGTATTCGTTCAATACATGGCCTACTTGCCTAATTTCACCTTCTATAAAAATTTTCACACTTGTTCGCTACCTAGCGAATTCTATCATATCTATCATTTCATTATCCACTTTGATCTCTACTCCCTTATACTATGAGTAGAAAGAGACCGATATAGCCACAAAATCATCAAGTTATTAATAGAATACGGTCGATAAATCAGCATATGATATGAAAAGTTTGGCTCAAAAAGAAAAGTGTTCTATCCTATAAGATCGAAAAAGCTAATAGGAAGAACACGCCGCGATATAGGCATACCCCTATGAACGGAGTGCGAATTCCGAAAAAGCTACCGATCGATAGAATTTGTGATGAAAACAGAACAATACATTAGGCAGTCGGGTGCCTGAAACTTTTGCCAGTCTTGGTAAGGTGGTATGAAAACTACCAACCAAGCCGATCTGTTTAAAAGCACAGGTCGCACGGCAGAAGTTTCACGCATTCGATGTATTCGTTCAATACATGGCCTACTTGCCTAATTTCACCTTCTATAAAAATTTTCACACTTGTTCGCTACCTAGCGAATTCTATCATATCTATCATTTCATTATCCACTTTGATCTCTACTCCCTTATACTATGAGTAGAAAGAGACCGATATAGCCACAAAATCATCAAGTTATTGCAAGGTATACCGGCAATAATGGTTTGCTAGTGATTTTCTTGTACAGAAAAACAGATTCGTTACCCAACAGAAGTGAAATCACTGGAATCACCACAAAACCGCAGAAACTCCTGTGCAAAAAAGAAAAGTTTAATTATGTCCGGGAATTGACCTGCGATGTGAGGTTTGTAATGCAATTTGAATAATCATCAGTAGTACCTACTGTTAAAGTCAGTCATTCGACAACATTGCATCTACTCCTCCCGGAACAGAGGAAACCAATGAACAAAGCAATGCGTACTGTAACCGTGCATCCAGCATGCTTATGCTTCGCCCCTAGCACGTTTCCCACTGAAAGGCTGTAAAAGATTAGCTTTCATTCCGATTGCTTTCCTTCCGGACAATGTGACCATGCAAGTCTCTCTTTTCCGCAAGCCATCGTCACCGTCCATGTGCTTATTTTTCCTAATGCGTTGAAAGCAACGGGATTCCCCTGTGTAACCCAATTTCCTGCCGTATTTTCTCGGCAGATTCTACCCGTAGTTATCACACAGCAGCAGTAGTGCAGCACTGGCAGAAGCAGCGCCACCTAGTGGCATGCGAACGGAGCTGGAGAAGGTACCAGCGACGACGACGACGACGACGACGACGACGACGACAAGTTTATGCTTGCGGCGCTCGACAAAACTGTCCCTCTCGTCGTCTCCTGTTGATGTTTGAGTAAAAATTTGTTTTTGTTAAAAACATACACACAATAGGGGAAAACAGCAGCAGCAAAAAAGTTTCCTCCCTGAATCAGTCTCAATCTACTGACAAAGGGATGGGGAAAAACTTGCCATTCATAAATCATAGAGCGGTTTCTTCGTACATATCTGGCTTCCTCACAGGCAGTCGCCAATAGTGCCGCCTCAACATATGCACGGTATATGTATGTGCCCATAGAAACATGTAGTCTTTTGAATGTTTGTAATGCTCGTACAGGATGCGTCTCAAAAGTATGGAGCAGGAAGTTAGTAGTTCACTCATGTTCACTGAACTTTTTCTATCTAGAGCTTGTTTGAACTTGATTGACCGCCCTTAGTTTACTATTCCTGTATCGTCATCTACAGTTTTGACTTTCAAAGTTTTATTTTCAATTTATTTGCGTACTGTTTGCTATCATATTATGGCACATTGTTACAATACTGTGCCGAAAAAAACGAGCATATTAATTATGATGTAGTTACGCCGGTGCACATTGGAGTAAATCATATCAAAACCTGATCATAAGTGGAAAAACTCAAAATGAAGTAATTGGGTTTTCCGTTGTGTTTTTGCCAAATGTAGTTATCGTGTAATCGTTTGACAGCTAAGCAGTGTCCAAATGTTTTGATTACGCTTATCAGAAGAGGTTTAGTGAAGCGGGATGTTAGTCGTTTTCTTTGATATAATTCACAGCGCGTGCAAGTTTTGACCGTACAAAGTGAATAAAATTGATAGTCAATCAATTCCACGATGCAGTTTGTTAAAGAAGGTTAATGTTGTTATTCTGTTAGCTAACCCGACGTGGCTAGCCACGTTTTCACAATCCCGAGAATTGTGACCATGGCTTAAAAATGCGTTATGCATTTTTGCTTATCTTTAACTTTATGAAGTGTTCTAGAATATGTATCATACTAAGCTACTACTCTTCTTGCCATGTGAGGCTCCAAAAACTTCTCCGGAGACAGTTTTTAAATATATGCCATTATTTGTGGAAAATACTCGAACAATGTTATTGTTTTGATTCCTACGAAGAATAACTATGGGAGTTTTTCGGCTTTCAGTCACGGAAAAAGCGTTGATACTTCTATATCATTGCCAACATTTCGATCCTTCGGTTGGGATCTTCTTCAGGGCTCGATCTTAATCAACTTGTGATAATCGTATTTTGCACACGATCGTTTGTCCCATAGTTATCAAGAATCCCAGTCGAATCTTTCCAAAACCTACGAAGAATGTTCATGAATCTTCGATTCCATCTTCTGATTCTCACAGGAATGTTTCTATTTTTATCGTATTCAAAGTAGAAAACTTCTAAATTTATTGAAAATCCTCGAATATTTTTGGTTAATAATATTTTCTTTCATCTGAGAATGTTTTAGAATATTCCAAAATCATTTTTTTCCTCCCCTGTCGGTGAAATGCCACTACGTCCATTAAGTTGAACTATTGTGGCATTTTCCAAAATCATGCGTATCTTTATCTTCTTCTCGCTCCACTTTTCCATCGTCTTTGCCCAGGAAAGTTTCAAATATTTCTATTAATTCGAAATAAAATGTTTGCGAACATTAAATTTATTAAGGAAAGTTCTGAAATACGCCTCTGCATTCCTTCGAAGTATGTCCTAGATTATGTTCTAACTTGTTTTAATTCCGGAAAATTTCTTTCAATAATAAAAAAAATAGCATATTCATTTCTTCAAAGAATGTTCTAGGATGTTCCGCAAACTTATTTTTCTTCTTGATGAAGCTTTTTTTTTGTATTCTAAGCAGAAAACTTTCATTATGCTTGGAAAACTTAAGAACATTTGTAAGAACAGTATATTCATCCCTCCGGGGCATACGCAATGTTCTAGAATATTGCTCTTCTCTTCTGCTTTTTCCTCTTTGCTCAGGAAAGTTTAAGAAATTGCGAAACATTTCACTCAGCATTGGGCTCATCAGAAGTGCCAGAAGGTATACTATCATGTATTCAGAGATGAAAAACGCCAGGAAGTATACTTCCAAGTACACACCTTTGACTCGTGAACGACTGTTTCTGTATCGCGTTCTTTCATGTTCCAGAACATTTCAGAATGTTCTTCTTATATTCTTCTGAAAAATCCAATAACTTCCAGAAAGTTCTCGATATTTTTAAAAGCTTGATATAGCTTTGGTGAAACATTTCAATGAAACATTTTATAAGCGTGACGGAAGGACAGACAACTCTGGGCTTTTATATATATGATTAGAAACCCTAATAAATTGACATTAAATTTACATACAATATATGAAAATATTGAAAAAAAAAATATTTGATGGAATCCTTTACCGTACATGCAAAATGAAATAAGTTAATTTTCCGGTTATTTCCGGAAAATCTGTTTTTAGCGTATGATAAAACTATTGTTCCTCTTTCAAATGCAGAAAGAAAACCTTCCGGATGTTTCCGATTTCAAAAGTTGCAACACTTTGAAAAAATTGTGATGATTATATTATTATATGATATTATTTGCCCAAAATCACTATTTGGTCCTCTAATCGTATTTTTGCTGAAAACTAGAATTCAACAGCTTTCAAACAAAAAAAAAAGAAGTTTAAAATCGGTCAACTGGTTCAAAAGCTGTGATTTTTTGAAAAATTTCTATTTCGATAAATCTTGATTTTTACAATCATAAAATTGGTCACCCTAATGATGAAATAAAAAAAAATACGGGTTTAATTATTTTCGATAAACTACAAAACCACCAAGTATCACGATGTTCGGAGACACACTATATCAATTATCTATGGAATGGTGGTATTTTTTAATTCTTAGTCACTTAACCTAATTTACAGCTCTTTTGTCCACTAGGGCACTACGTGAGCGATTTCAATTGACAGCTGTACTTACATTTTGTACAGCGCCTAGATGTATGCTATTTAACTTCATCGAACTGGTTCCCTTTCTGCTGCTTTCACTTTTCTACTCTATACATGGTAGAATGATGAGAACAAGGATGATGATGGATGGCCTTTGTTCCTTTCCAGTCCGATTGAGGGTCCATTATGAGTAGCAGTTCGCCGATGTCCAGGTATCCGGGTCCGTTTGAGCCATGGGGCTCAGAAGAGGGTCAGTGTCAGCTGCTCTCGGGGGAAGAGCAACTAACGAAAAATTGCAAGTGTCGGGGCTGGGAATCAAACCCATGACCATCCGCATATGAAGCGAACGTGTGACCAACTACGCCACGGGCCCCGACTAATGGTGGTATTATTATTAAATTTTTTTTTGTTGAAGTCAGTTAGATTGGTTGTTTCTCACTGCTAGGTGAATTTATTGTTATAAAATTCATTGAAAACTATGAAATACGTATCATTACTAATTTGGGCTGTATTTGGGTTGCGAAAATACGTCAAAATAATTTTGATCAGTTTTGATGTACTAGGTGCTCCACTGTGCGGTGCATTGCGTTAAAAAAAAAAAAAGATACGACAAAAAAAGAAACAGCATTTAAGGAGAAAATCTATACATCAATCGATGTAGGTACTAAAAGAAAAACGAGCAGTGGTTTGATTTCATGTATACGAGCTGTCCATATACTTCATAGACTCATTTACGGCCATCTCAGAACCTCCATCAGCCCTCGTATACTTCTGTCCATACACAACATACAATTTTTGAGATTTGTATGTAACGTAGACTTCGGCCAGTGTGCCACCTCACAACCCCTCCTCTCTTCAAGAGGCTGCGTAGTATATGGACAGGCCCTAACTGTTTGAATAACCGATAAAACATATGCCCACTAGCTAAAGCAGCTAATCACTTCAGCGCACACTAGGAGGCACAGACGAGTTTGTACTCTTTTTGCCATTCCTACATGATCTCTTAAGAATCTTATTTTTAGACTCTCGCCACAAATCTAAAGAAGACTGATTTTCACAAATTCATTATGTGAATTTTCAGAGACT
Organism: Aedes albopictus; assembly: GCF_035046485.1. Classification (NCBI taxonomy): domain Eukaryota; kingdom Metazoa; phylum Arthropoda; class Insecta; order Diptera; family Culicidae; genus Aedes; species Aedes albopictus. Next base: position 194,669,727 of record NC_085138.1, on the reverse strand, counting down.
ATGATATATTGAGGGTATTATGAAAAATAATGATTGTTTCTACTTAATACATAAGCAGTTCCTTAAAATTATTGTATTGGGCTAAGAAAGTGATAAGACAAACAGGAGAATGTATTTATTCATTTAAAATTCATTTATTTATTTATTTATATCTATATTTATATTTATATCAGTTTAACAACAAGAATCTCAAGAACCACTTGATTTTCTTTTTCGGAGTCTTCGAAATCAGAATGATAAGCCTCAATGTGATCAATTACTTTCGCTGCTTTTGGTTTTCTGTCTTTCTTCTTCGATTGCAAATTGTTCAAAACTGTACCTATCGTAGAATGCCCTGTTGACTGCCCTGTTGACTGAATTTATAAACTTTTGCAAATTTCGATAACCTTGCAGTTTCGCAATGAGCAACACCAACGGTTCTGCAGAAACGGGTTGCAGTACAGGTCGCGGCACGGTGGTTTGCTACCTGGGCCTTCTCATAAATACTGCTCTCTTTGTACTTGTGAAAAACCCCAGGAGCGCGCTAGTGGTATACTTGAAGCATACAATGCCACATAAACAATGAGGAATTTGATTAACATTTTTCTTTGAACGCTTATTCCATCCAAATCCTTGAATGCAAAGAAATCTGCTTGTTCCATTTCGATGACCTTGATTGAATAGATTTTTCGAATGTTGGCAATCATCTGCACCCAATCCTTGATTATCTGTGTACAGATAGATGCTGGTGGTGTTCTTGGCCCCGTGAACACAATCGGCCTCCATGAGTGGCATAAGCAAACGGTGAATGATAGAAATTTCCTTGCCGGTGTCAATGCAGTCTTCAATGAAGTAAAGAGAACAGCAGAAAAAGAAATTCACATTTTGACCCCTGCAGCAATCACTGTACCTAACAGAACATTGTGTCAACCTTAGGGGGCAGCTATTTCAGCTCTTTGTACAAACAGGATCTTATTTTCTGTGAGCCACGTTCCGCTAACCCCTCATGTCACAGATAGCAAGTTGCCTTGTACTACTCAATGAAGATTGTCCTGTACGTCGTCAGGTTGAGGGTATACAACTGTCGCTTGTAATACGATTCGCCATTGGTCAAAATCGGTTTTGGTAGACATTTCTGCAGATCGAACAACATTGTCCTTAAGTTTAGAAGCAAATTCACTACGTTTATTGTCCTTTTTCTTCTTTTTGTACATCTATTTTTGGTGTTCATCCCTTTGCTTTTCAAGATCCAGTTTTCCTTCTTCATTTTCCGCATTCTGGATTAAAACGTTTAACTGATCACATCTGTTACAAGCATCCGTTTGAGGTTTGCGGAAGCTCAAGTTGAAATCCTTAGTAAAAATCTTCCGATACACGTTTTCCTGAATTGTCTGCACATCTTCTTGATGGTTGAATCACTCGAGAGATGGTTTTACTGTTGTAAGCAGGAAATTGTCGGATATTCCTTCGAACTGCTTCCTTTGAATCCTCTGCAGATTCCACACATTCTTGCTCGGTTTCCAGATTTTTCATTTTTCAAACACAGCGCCGCAGCACTGCTTACTTAGTAGGCTTCCTACTTTACTATTCGAAACATCCAATGTTTTCAAAAACTTGTTTTCCTGAACTGGTTGGCATAAAGTACTTGACCGACTACTGGCGACGCAGTGGCGTAGCCAGAAGTTGTCTTTGGTAGTGTGACGACGTGATGGTCCAGCCGTAGTGTCGCACTTTTCTTAGCTATCGATACTGTTAATGATGAATTGTTTTTATTTTTATTTTTAACCACTTAACCTAATTTACAGCTCTTTTGTTCACTGGGGCACTACGAGATCGATTACAGCTGACAGCTGCACTTACAGTTTGTACAGCGCCTAAATTTATTCTATTCTAATTATACTATATCGAACTGGTTGCCTATGTGCTGCTTTCACTTTCTACTCTGGCCATGGTAGAATGATGAGCACGAGGATGATGATGTGTGGCTGCTGTTCCTTTTCCAGTCCGATTGAGGGTCCACTATTAGTTGCCATTTCGCCGATAGGTATTCAGTTATCCGGGACTGTTAAAGCTATGAGAGCTCAGAAGAGGGTCAAGTGCCAGCCGCTCTCGGGGGGAAGAGCAACTGACGAAGTTCCGGGGCTGGAATCGAACCCATGATCATCTGCTTATGAAGCGAACGTGTGACCACTTGCGCCACGGGCCCAGGCGAACCAGGATCGAAATTGATAAGGTGTTTTTGTGTAAGATCAAGCATACTTGAACTAGTATCCCTGCATGTATCGCTTAGTATCTGATTCCTAGACCACGATACATGGAAGGAAACTATTTAAAGTATGTTAGATCTAACTGAAAAACGTCTGATCAATTTCGGCCCAAAGATCAATTTGACTCCGGTATCTGGGTAAGCCTGTCCCTTTTTCTTAGCCTCCTTACGCTGGAAATTTTTCCATTTTTGCCTATTTTTGCCTTTCCTCCTCATCCGTCGATGCAGGAGCGCATAGCCATTCTGGATCGTTTTCGGAAAGCAGTGAAATCGTTTCGTTGAGGTGAATGCTTTCTATAACAACACAAATATTTTAAAATCGCCCAAAAGGTGATATTACTTAAGCTTACCTGAAACGAAGGATCACTGGCACTTCCGGAAGTTCAATGAGTGATTCTCTTATTTGCCCAAGCTTTGCTTCAGGAACGGTCCCGACTGTGGGAATTGAACCCGGAATCTCATATACCGGTTCATTTAGTTTTCCTATTTCTGCTGACAGTGATCCCGATCATATCGTGTCACCGCATGTTGGTTCCGTATTTGAGTCAGTTGAGCCGCTCTCTATACTAGTAAATAAAGGCGTAGTAGCTCCAAATAGCTCGTTATGATTTTTAAGCTCTACTCACTCACTACTGCAACAGATTCCATCAGCATATCTTCAGGTGTCAACCACACCACTTCCACAAAAAATTCGAGTTCGTTTAATCGAGTGTGAAAATATAAATTCATCGGAGCGTATCTCTTCTGGTTGCGAAACTGTAAAAAAAAAGATATTTCTAGACTGCTTTTCCTTTTTATTATTGAGTGAGATTTATCGATTTCTGAGTAGGTCCAACTCAGTCACTGAGTAGACATTTTCTCTGTGTATTTCGTCAAGTTGCAAGTCAAACTAGGGAAAGGGAATAAAGTGATGATCGTAGTCGCTTACAAATGGCAAACCATATTATACCAGTGCATCCTGCACAAGTTTATGCACGGATGTCAAAGTGGTTTTGGGAAATGGCGGTGTGGCAGAAGGTTCACGTTGGTGCGTAGATGCCAGGCGTAGATGCCACTGGATTTGCAGCAAATGTCCTTGGGAATGATCCTTAAGGATCCTCAGGATACTACGTAGTCACAAACCCCCACCCTTTGCGTTAAAGTGGATAAAAAAGTCAATTTCCAAGAATAAATCATTTCTCGACTTATTTCATCAAACATTTCACTAGAAAATAAAATGGCTCAATGTTCCGTGCACAGGATTCGTAGGAAATGTCCTTGGGAATGATCCTGAAGGATCGTCAGGACACTACGTAGTCACAAACCCCCACCCTTTGCGTTAAAGTGGATAAAAAGTCAATTTCCTAGAATAAGTCATTTTCGACTTATTTCATCAAACACTTCACCAGAAAATAAAATGACTCAATGTTCCGTGCACAGGATTCGTAGCAAATGTCCTTAGGTATGATTCTTAAGGATCGTCAGGACACTACGTAGTCACAAACCCCCACCCTTTCGTTAAAGTGGTTAAAAAAGTCAATTTCCAATAATAAATCATTTTTCGACTTATTTCATCAAACACAGCACCAGAAAATTGAATGGCTCAATGTTCAGTCTACAGGATTTGCAGTTGGGTAAATCGCCAATTGTTGCACGGCTAAAAATTCGTCAATTATTGCACACCTAATAAGAAAAGCATGGAGTATGCAACAATAGGCAAGTTTTTAGCCGTGCAACATTTGGCAAATTACCCGAAGGGCCAATTTCTTCACCCTGGCTTAAGCGTTAAACCTGGTTTAACTATATGGGTAAGCCTGGCTTACCGGTTAAGCCGAGGTGAAGAAATCGACCCTATATGCTGGAAAAACTTGTAATTAAGAAGGCACGAAATGTTGCTAATTGGCAAATTGGGAGATGAAATTTGTGAAAAAAATCGCGTTCTGGTGGGATTCGAACCCACGACTCCGTATTCGCTAGACCGGCGCTTTAACCAACTAAGCCACAGAACAGGTAATGGTTCTGCGGAATAGAAAGCCAAACTGACTCCGAAGCCGCACCATGAACACTCCTATTTCACAAACTCATCTATCTTTTCGGCTTAGATACCAATCCACAACACACTCCTATTTGTGCCCACTAACTACAAGTGCGAGCGAATTATTTATATAAAGCCGAGACTTACTCTCGCACTCCGCATACCTAGCCACCAGGCAGTTTTTTTTTGCTGGTGTCTAATTAGTATGCGTCGAGAGCTCGGCACGGTCGGACGCTCGGACGACCGAACTGCGCCAAGTGACGCAAGCAAGGGTACAATGATACATATTGCCCATTTTACTGGCATTTTACCAGATTAGCTGGTATGTCTGAAACATACTGGAAAAACTTGTAATTAAGAAGGCACGAAATGTTGCTAATTGGCAAATTGGGAGATGAAATTTGTGAAAAAAATCGCGTTCTGGTGGGATTCGAACCCACGACTCCGTATTCGCTAGACCGGCGCTTTAACCAACTAAGCCACAGAACAGGTAATGGTTCTGCGGAATAGAAAGCCAAACTGACTCCGAAGCCGCACCATGAACACTCCTATTTCACAAACTCATCTCTCTTTTCGGCTTAGATGCCAATCCACAACACACTCCTATTTGTGCCCACTAACTACAAGTGCGAGCGAATTATTTATATAAAGCCGAGACTTACTCCCGCACTCCGCATACCTAGCCACCAGGCAGTTTTTTTTACTGGTGTCTAATTAGTATGCGTCGAGAGCTCGGCACGGTCGGACGCTCGGACGAGTTTGTGAATTAGGAGTGTTCATGGTGCGGCTTCGGAGTCAGTTTGGCTTTCTATTCCGCAGAACCATTACCTGTTCTGTGGCTTAGTTGGTTAAAGCGCCGGTCTAGCGAATACGGAGTCGTGGGTTCGAATCCCACCAGAACGCGATTTTTTTCACAAATTTCATCTCCCAATTTGCCAATTAGCAACATTTCGTGCCTTCTTAATTACAAGTTTTTCCAGTATGTTACTCCAGTATGGATCAGCTAATCTGGTAAAATGCCAGTAAAATGGGCAATATGTATCATTGTACCCTTGCTTGCGTCACTTGGCGCAGTTCGGTCGTCCGAGCGTCCGACCGTGCCGAGCTCTCGACGCATACTAATTAGACACCAGCAAAAAAAAACTGCCTGGTGGCTAGGTATGCGGAGTGCGAGAGTAAGTCTCGGCTTTATATAAATAATTCGCTCGCACTTGTAGTTAGTGGGCACAAATAGGAGTGTGTTGTGGATTGGCATCTAAGCCGAAAAGAGAGATGAGTTTGTGAAATAGGAGTGTTCATGGTGCGGCTTCGGAGTCAGTTTGGCTTTCTATTCCGCAGAACCATTACCTGTTCTGTGGCTTAGTTGGTTAAAGCGCCGGTCTAGCGAATACGGAGTCGTGGGTTCGAATCCCACCAGAACGCGATTTTTTTCACAAATTTCATCTCCCAATTTGCCAATTAGCAACATTTCGTGCCTTCTTAATTACAAGTTTTTCCAGTATGTTTCAGACATACCAGCTAATCTGGTAAAATGCCAGTAAAATGGGCAATATGTATCATTGTACCCTTGCTTGCGACCCTATATGTCCTTGGGAATGATCTTTTCGGATTGTCAGGACACTACGTCGTCACAATTCCCCACCCTTTGCGTTAAAGTGGTTCAGGAAAAGTCAACAAATTTGTTCTATGAGTTTACTCGTTATTAATGTTTCTAAGGAGGGATATGACTTGATAATAGTACCTGTTCCGTCGGAGGAACAGCACAGGACCGGTAGCTCGATGGGAAGGAGGGGAACTTAGCCTTCGGAAAGGCTGTGGCTTCCACTGGGGAGGAAAAGGCGATTTTACACTAAAAACTACTTAACTGCTATATTTCTCTTCGGTGTGTACAGGTTGGTGTTTTAATCAAGACTCTTTTATGTTCGCGCACGCAATCTCCTAGAAGGACGGGTAGCAACTATATGGAGGTAGAAAATTGCGCTGCCCTGTGGCGGTGGTGGAAATTTCCTTATATGTACATAGGCAGTTCGGCGGTGGTTCGGGCGTCGTCGGCGGCTGGCACATAAGGACACGCAATGAATGCGTGGTCGGTTGGCTGATCCTTGCGTACATGTTTGTTCACGTTGTCGCTCGGTTTGTGGGATGGACAAACAGACGACGTGGTGTGTGTGAGGGTAATAGGGTGGTTGTTACCCGACGTCTCCACTAGACAGAAATGTCTTGCCATTTTGCTGCCAGAAAGAGAAAATGTAACAGAAATGATCAACACCGCTGCTTTCCATGCAAACAGCGAGAGAACATGTCTGTCATGACACATCTGTCCAGCAAAATGGCAAGACATTTCTGTCTAGTGGAGACGTCGGGTTAGTCGGGTTTGGAGCCGTAATATACTCGCGGCGACTCGAGGTTAGTTTGGGTGGGAGATGCGGTCAAAATCTAAATGGTACTTCGCGTTGGGAGCGAACATACTTCCGGGTCGGAAAAGGTGGAAACAAGTAGAACTGTGGACTTGGACAGGAAAGCAACTATCATGGCAACTCAGGAGGACTAACAATCAGGAAACTTTAATTGATCTTTTAGGAGGATTTATCATTCACGAGGGTTACTTACTTAGGACATACTTTAGGCGGATACACTTCACTGTTCAACCTTGGAATAGCTTAAGGAAACTTCGTAGGTGGACTTGCTGACTTCAAAACTGGACAACAAACATGATTCTTGGGGAACGCTATGAGCTCGGGAGGATAAAACTTCTTTGTAGCTTGGGATGCATCACTTCATGTCTTTAGGTAAGGAGGAAAACTTCTTCTGTGGACTTTTGGAAGGAAACTAGAGGACCATCAATGGCAAATTTATGCTTCATGTTAAAAATTCAAATTCTACGAGAGGTTTGCGATGTGGACTGTATTTTGGATTCTTGGCTATCTTGGTAGAACTTGAAACTTAGTGTATATGAACTTTATTCAAGGATAGGCAATCTGACTTGTTTTGGCAAAGGAACTTATCTAGGAAAGGCTAAAAAAATCAAAATAGGAAACTTAGGAGACTTAACTTGATTGGATTCTTTGACATCATAGGATTGGTGATTTCAAACTTACTCTGGACCCAGGGAAACAAATCATAACACGTTGAAAAGGGGCTGTCCATAAACCACGTGGTCATTTTTTTGGGACTTTGCAACACCCCCCCCCCCCCCCCCGCGTGGTCATTTGTCCATACAAAAATTTTTATTTGTCCATACAAAATGGTCATAGGCCGAACCACCCCCCCCCCCCCCCCCTAATCACCACGTGGTTTATGGACAGCCCCAAAAGGAAATCAGTCGGGTGAAATTTCTTTAAGGGGCATATCACTAATCAACGGCAATTCAGAAAAGGGGACTTTGATTCTTGGCAGGGTCTTCATCTTCGGAGAAACAGGAAATCACAAGGAAATCAGGTTTCAGACTATGGCATGGGCTCTAGGTGTTACTAGCAGAATCAAGGGACTCAAACTTGACAGGGAACTATTTAATGGGATGGAATTTCATTCAGGGCTAGGCAAGGACAATTAGCAGGAACTCAACATAGGAAAGGAATCACAACGCAATGAGGGTAGAGGAAGGCAACTTTGTTATTTCGTTAGAGGTTTCTACGGAGGACTGGGGAAACCACTCAAAGCCAGGATAGGAAATTCACACACCACAGATCGAATGCTTGCTCACCTGTGGCGTCTGGCTCGTCTTTCTTCGGGTCGTTGGGTGGACGCGTTCGGGGCACGCGCTCTGGGATGGCTTCGCTGCGTCGGGATCGCTTGGATGGTTCATCGGGTGGCTTCCTCGGCCACGGGTCGAAATGGAGCTGCTTGCATTCACCAGTCGGGCTGACCGGCGGCGGGTCCAGTGGTGGTTGGTTCATCATTGATAACACCACAATCCAATTCTTCTTATTGGGAGGTTCTCTAACTACCGGACGGGTTCCGGCTATCTTCGGGATTGGGACTTGTTCTTTTTGGCTCTGGATTCGCTTGAGTGCCGGACGGATTCCGGCTGTCGTTGGAGGTAGCTTCTCTGTTGGACACATATTCTTCGGGATGGGCTTCGCAATTCGTTGGATGCCGTCAGACATAACAGGAAGGAGAATCGACGGGATCTCTGTAGGAGTGCCGGTTGACGTCAGGCTTGAGTTGGTCACCGGACGGGTTTCGGCAGGCTTCGAGACGGGTTTGTCCACTGGACGGCTTCCAGCGAACTTCAGCGGTGGCTTGGTTACCGGACGGAGACCGGCTGACACTACGAAGGGCTTGGCTGCCGGACTGGTACCGGCGGACATCACGATTGGCTTCACCACTAGACTGGTTCCAGTGGACTTCGGAAACGGCTTGAGCTTGATCATCGCACTGGTGCCGACGAGCTTCAGGAACGTCTTGGCCATCGGGCAGGTACCGACGGACCACAGCTTGGTTACCGGACGGGCACCAGTGGGAATCAGGACACGCACGACCATCGGGTAGGTTCCAACGGTCATCTGGAAAATATTGAACACCGGACGGGCACCGGTGGATCGGAGGATGGACTTCATCACCGGACGGGCACCGGTAGATGTCAGGATTCGTTTTCGTACTGAGCTGGTACCAGCGTATTCAGGAAGTGGCTTGACCACTGGACAGGAACCGGCGGACATCTGGACGGACTTAACCACCGGACGGGTACTGATGGGCATCAACTTCGGTTTGGTTGCCGGACAGGAACCGGTGGATTTCAGGGCGGAACTGTCTACTGGACTGCTTCCAGCGGACATCGGATTCGGTTTTAGCGTTGGACGGGAACCGACGGACATCGGAGCGTACTTGCCCACCGGACTGGTTCCAATGGACATCGGAATCGGCGTGGATACCGGAGGAGGACCGGCAAACATCGTGGGTGTCTTGGCCGCCGAACGGGTATCGACGGTTGTCTTGACTACCGGGCTTGTACTGATAGACGGTGGCCGCAGGATCGGCTTGTCCACTGGACTGGCACCAACGGACATCAGGAGAGGCTTGTTCACCGGACAGGGACCGGCAGACATCTGGAAGGACTCGACCACCGGACTGGGACCGGCAGACATCTCGAATGACTTGACCACCGGACGGGAACCGGCAGACTTCTTGGCCGCCGAACGGGTATCGACGGTTGGATTGACTACCGGACTGGTACCGATAGACGATGGACGCAGGCTAGGCTTGCCTACTGGACTGGCACCAGCAGACATCATTAGTGGCTTGTCCACCGGACAGGAACCGGCAGACACCTGGATGGAATTGACCACCGGACGGGAACCGGCAGGCATCTCGTTGGGTTTGACCATCGGACGGGCACCGATGGGCATCTTGGTTGGTTTGACCGTCGGACTGGAACCGACGAACATCATATCGGAGTTATTCACCGGACAAGTACCGGTAGAATTCTTGGTCGACTTGGCCACCGAACAGGTATCGACGGGCATCAGGGCGGAATCGACCACCGGACTGGCTCCGGTAGACCTTAGGATCGGATTGGCTGCCGAATAGGATCCGGTCGCGCGCTGGAACTGTTGGAGTACCGGATAGGAACCGGTCGTAGTCTGGAACGGCTGGGATACCGGAAGGACACCGGTCGGATTCTGTTTCGGTTGGAATGCCGGAAGGGAACCGGCTTTAGACTGGAGCGACGGGGGTACCGAACGGAATTCGGTCACGGACAGCAACTGTCGGGATACCGGAAGGAGACCGGTCGGAGTCCGTTGCTGCTGGTTTGCCGGAAGGGAACCGGCCATGCACTGGGGCGGCTGTGGTACCGGAAGGGATCCGGTCGGACTTTGGGACACCGGAGGCAATCCGGTTGGCTTCGGGATCTGCATGGGCTTGGGATAGAATCCTGGTGGCGATCGGAACGGCTTCAGCACCGGATGGAATCCGGTAGGAATCGTTAACACCTTCGGATAAACTTCACTCGGATCGAATGGACATCGGGACGGGTTCGCCACCGGATCAGTTCCGGAGAGCGCTTTGCTTGACGTCGGTGTCTCTGGATCTTTGGATGGAATGCCGACAAACTTGGCTGGCTCGTTGCCGACAAGGACATCCTCCTTGCTCGTCGAAGGATGCTTACTTTCACACGTTGAACGCTCGAAGGCAACGGCTGTCACCTCTTCTTCACACTTGGCTGCTTCTTCGGCCGGCGGGGCTGCCGACTCGGGAATAGTGACCTCGGTGAAATCACTCTCAGGTTGGACCTCGGCTGGTCCACGCAAAGGAATCTTCTTGTCGGAATCCTCGCCGCGTCGTGGCTTCTCGGTCTGGATTGGATTGGAAACACTCGTACTCACCTCATTCTCTTTCGGCAATGACGAGCGTGGCCTCTCCACCACGGCAGGAATCGGAACCGGTTGTTCCGTCGTTTGGCTCGGTGACTGGCTTCTTAGGGTAGGAGGGCTGAGCCAGCGTGTAGTGGTCGCCACGGAGTAGCTGGATGGCGACCTTCGCTTGTTGAAACCATTGTCACTGGTGGTCGGGCAGGAAATCAGAAGGGTTTCCACCATAACGCAGGCTTCGTCGTGGATGTCTTCGAAGCGCCAGTAATCCTCATCTAGCTCTTCGAGTCTTTCGGCTGGGAGTGCAGACAAAAGTTCACCGTACACTCTCTGGTACTCACGATAATGGCACTGGAGTTCACTCTCATATGTCTTCACTCGTGCCAAACTCGGTTGGACGACACCACTTTCTTCACTGATTCGTTCTTGGAGCTTCTTAATTCTTGCCTCAACGTGGCTACGTTGGGCGAACAACCTTTTTACTTCGGCCATTCTGGGTTCGGGAACCGCTAGTGTTTGGGAACCACTACACACGCGCGCGATTCACTTTCGGAAGGAATGGTTCGGACTTCTTCACTTGCACTGCATTCTTTGGGAAACCATGTCTCTTTCTCTCCGCCAGAGAAAACCACGGAAAATCACTTCTTAACACTGGGATCGAACTACCGGGGCAGGAACACCAGCAATCCTCTCGGTAGGAATGCTGTATGCCGTCGACAACAGCAATGGAAGGGAATTGCCCCAATCGGCTGATTGGCGACAACACAGCTGCGGTTGCAGCTTCACAGGGCACTGGATTCTTTATCCGGTTCGCTAGGACCAAATGTTCCGTCGGAGGAACAGCACAGGACCGGTAGCTCGATGGGAAGGAGGGGAACTTAGCCTTCGGAAAGGCTGTGGCTTCCACTGGGGAGGAAAAGGCGATTTTACACTAAAAACTACTTAACTACTATATTTCTCTTCGGTGTGTACAGGTTGGTGTTTGAATCAAGACTCTTTTATGTTCGCGCACGCAATCTCCTAGAAGGACGGGTAGCAACTATATGGAGGTAGAAAATTGCGCTGCCCTGTGGCGGTGGTGGAAATTTCCTTATATGTACATAGGCAGTGCGGCGGTGGTTCGGGCGTCGTCGGCGGCTGGCACATAAGGACACACAATGAATGCGTGGTCGGTTGGCTGATCCTTGCGTACATGTTTGTTCACGTTGTCGCTCGGTTTGTGGGATGGACAAACAGACGACGTGGTGTGTGTGAGGGTAATAGGGTGGTTGTTAGTCGGGTTTGGAGCCGTAATATACTCGCGGCGACTCGAGGTTAGTTTGGGTGGGAGATGCGGTCAAAATCTAAATGGTACTTCGCGTTGGGAGCGAACAGTACCATTAACCCTATATAGTGTAGTTTACCCTAATTTCCAATCCATTCGGATTCACTACATCATACTTACTTACCTTACCAATCAGGCTAAGGCCGGGGTAGCCTCTGCTGTACATAGTAGCCGCTTCATTCCACTCGGTCCATGGCTGTTTGTCTCCAGTTCCGCATTCTGCGTAGGGTCCGCAGATCGTCCTCCATTTGGTCGACCTACCTAGCTCGCTGCGCTCCACGTCTTCTTGTACCGGTCGGATAACTCTCGAGAACCATTTTAGTCGGATTGCTATCCGACATCCCGCCCACCGTAGCCTCCCGATTTTCGCGGTATGGACGATGGTTGCACACTTCGAAAAAATCTTGTAATTTTGTGTCATATAAGTCCGACATATAAAAGCAACACATTTGACGCAAAATTGTGTGCGATCTTATTTTTACAGGCAGCGGAAAATGTTTGACTCATGTAATTTTACCGCAACAGCTCAGCGCGTCGGCTGCTTGTATACATGAACTGTGCTATTTATAGCACCGAATATTGAAACAAAAAAAATCACAAAAAGTTCCATTCGGGAATCGAACCTCGATCCTCAGAGTGTCAGTTTTCAATCTTACACTCTTGGCTGACTCACCACGTTGAAGAGATGGAAGTCGAAGATGAATAACTTCTACCATAACGAACTTGCCAGTTCGGCTGTCGCGTCGTCACTGCTGGCGTGTATGTATGTACCTGAGACGTATGTACTGAGACAGCCGTCATCGCAGCCAAGCAGACAAAGCCGCCTTCTGATTTACTGAGCGTGGCTGTTTTCGTTTACCACTGCATCGGCTAATGGCATCGGATTGTCATTTCCAGGTTTGTGGCTCAACTCGGTGTTAAATTTATGATTGGTTTTCATGCTGTTTCACCTTCGTAATAAACAAATTTCCAATCGACTGCAATCTTCATCTGATTTTGTAAGGTGCTGTTTGACAGTTCAACATCAGTAATCATTATGTTTCTGTAACATGTCGCGTAAATTTACAGCATATAGAACTAAATTATCAGTTCTGTGATTTAAAATTATGACTGGAAGAACTCAAACAATATAAACTTAATACGTACGTCACAAAAAGTGAAAAAATGTGGCACATTTATGTTTATGTCAAAGCTTTTTCAGGCAGTTCGATCAATTGTGTCACTATTAAAATTGAGATTTTTTTAGTGTGCGCTCTCCTTATTACACCCTCTAAAGCAATGTTGAACAGCAAGCACGAAAGACCATCACCTTGCCCTCTGCGAGATTCGAAGGGACTCGAGAGTGTCCCTGATACTCGAACTACATCACTCGTTCGATCGTCGCCTTGATCAATCGTGTCAGTTTATCCGGGAATCCGTATTCGTGCATAATCACTACATCATAAACATAACATTAATTAACCTTTGAAGTTCCAATTTATGTTGCTGAGCGGAATACGTCTAAATGTATGTGATTCCGTCAAGGGTGGAATGGCCGCAGGGAAACAAAACCGATCTCTTCCTTACAGCCTATCTCCTCCATTATCTACCTCTTTCTTCTTCTTCTGGCGGGGCCCCTTCTCGACCGGCGAAGCTACGTCGGCTTCACTTCCTCCTCTCTCGCTTGATTCCATTTCGATGGCTTTGACTGCCGAGCGTTCGTGGTCGTTGGCTTGATGATGCCGCGAAGCTCCGGGTAAAATGATGGCGCTCTAGAACACCAGGTATGGTGGCACTGGGACACGCGGCACTTTTTCGTCAGAACTCCGTCCTACGTCTACAGTCTCGGGTTGTCGGGATCGAGAACTGCGCCTGGCTGGGAGCCGGTAGGACCACGCAAGGACTTTGGCGCGTTCTACACGGACTCCAAGGACTGCACCAAGAAAACCAGTGGCGTATTAGCGATGAGGAGGATTGGGGTTTTGGTCGGGGAATAGTTACCTGGATGATTTCAAATGTTCAGCGCCTTCCGCTAACTTTTCACTTAACTCTCATTCTAATGAACTTTTTGCTGCTTCAAATGGGTTTCTTCGACATTAAAATTGAGAATCGTCTCGGTAGCTCGTATATCTCCAGAATCGTGAATTTTCAGAATAAGCGTTTGAAAGTTGGAAATCTTGAAGCACAAAAGTACACGAATTTGGATGTTTGTATCATGGAAAGGGGCTGTAGGTCTATCTTTTTCATGAATTTCGGGTGACTATTATTCAACGACTATTGAAAAAATTGACTGATTTTGAGTTGTGCCTTTATTGCAGCAAACTGACGATATAAGTGATTGGCAGAGAGTATTCAAGTTTATAGTATACGAACAAAACTCAAGAAGTTGAAGCTTCCTGTTTTGATAGCTCACTCTGTATTCCAAGTCCGAACCATCTCTGTAGGACTCATTCCAAATGTATGATGTCCCATGGAAGGCGAATGGAAAATTCTCGAGAACTGACATCATTCAGACAGAGAAGTCTCATTCCAGCGCCAGCCAGCAGTAGTGCTACAATTGCAATTGATGCCATTGTGTGGAGCTTCCCCGCATAAGGAGTCTTGGCTTTCTGCGCGCAGATATTAATTTTTAAAGTCTGTCTCGGTATTGGTTAGTGGGGATGCCGGTGACGGCGATGTGTTTTGGTGGCTTGGCATTCCGAGAGAATCATTTTCTTTGCCATTGTTACTGTTATTTCTGGTCTAGTTCCGGCAAAACCGAAGCGGGAGCAATGAAGCATCACGGAACAGAGGGAATAGGGAAACCGGACGACAACATGAAACACGAATTGGCACTCCGTAGTTATGCTGGCTGGCTGTGGGTTGGCTTCTGACAACAACGGCGGTCGTGGCGGCGGCCGTGGTTCAGTTGTCTAGGAAACGGGATCATTCCGGTGACTATATATGTACTCATCGGCCGCTGGCGTAGACCAACTTCCACATCCTGTACGGCGACCAGCAGAACCGAAAGCAGAAATCTAGACACAACATCGAGAGTTGCTCGCTGCGGGGAAGGTACAGTTTATGTGAGCTTAATGTGGAACAGAAAAACACTGCCAGCAGGAGCTTTATCTCATTTCTATGGGAATAAATAGAACGTAAAATAATGTGGCATCATTTTGGGACCTGGCTGGCTGCTATGCTACGAAACGAAACAAACCCCAGCAGCACGGTACAAATGCTTTCACGGAAGAGGAAAATGGATGTATGTTCTGCAACATTGAACATTTTGACCGTTTGTCAAATCCAATAGCCAGCAGATACAACAACTGCCATAAACGTCTTTTGTGCCCTGGTGGTGCTGCACTTCGGGGCATCTGACGCCGTGCATACACATAGGCTCGGTTGTAGAACAATCTTGTCGAAACAGACTCTCGATTTGAACGAGGTTGGACAGTAAATCACTGGACGGTTTCCTTTGCTGATAAAAACGAAAGGAAGGTATGACAGAAGCTTGTGATAGTAATATTTGCCATTGTACACTTTAGCAAACAGCTTTAATGGTTAAGATCGACGCAAATACTTACTAGAAAAACAACGTAGAACCTTAGCGAGATATATATTTCTAATAGCACATTATTGCACGGTCTCTCTCTCGTTTGTCGGGTGAAGATCACTGCGTCCAGATTTTAGAACTATTGTGATATACCCTTTTGCTGTGAGGTACGCAAGTTATCTCAGTAACATATTTGTCACTGAGATACCTAGGTATCGACTGAACTCAAGACCATCTATTATTGATGAATAGAGATCCTGAGTTACAGTATGTGACTCCCCCATTCTGGCGAGACTAGCTTTATGAAGCCAACCACGTCCTTGGGAGATAAGATCCATATGTCAGCAGGCCCTAAAAAGGGCTTGCTGAGAACTTTGAACCTACGTTGAGTGAGTGCACTGCAATAGCAGAGGATGTGTTCTGATGTTTCCCTCTCCTCGTCACAGAAGCGGCAATTTGAGGTTTGGATTGCTCCGATCTTTTGTAGATGATATCTGCATGGGCAGTGTCCAGTTATTAGACCGGTGTAGATGTTGAGATCCCTTTTGTTGAGACCTAATAGTTGTTGGGTTTTCTTGGGGTTTATCGTTACGAGCCTTTTGGATTGGCTCGTATGGGGAAGTGCATTCCAGTTTGATGTAATTTGACTGACCATATATTTGTTCAGTTCCATTTTTACAGAGCAGTCTGAGATCCCGCAGAAGGGCTCAGGGCCAATGAACCTTTCATTAGATCCATTCCTGGCAAGCTCATCAGCAATCTCGTTTCCCTCTAGACCCGTATGTCCTGGGATCAGTGAAGAAAATTGTCAGACAAAGGAGGCACAAAACAAGCAACAAAGAAGTCGCGGCGATTACTCTTTATCCCAACTGGTAACAGATAATGACATGATCTCGAAAATTTTTGTTGCAGACAAAACGGAAGCTGAATTTGTTGCGTACTTTTCAACTTGTGAATAATCAATTATTACCGACCCAAAATCTAAACTTTTTGATGATACATCTTCAGCAGCGTTGCAGTGTTTACCGATTCGAAGTTACCGCTCGAAAATCACAATGCAAGCCTTAAAAATCTCTTAACTCGTGGTGCACGATCTTTGTCCTATTCTGTTCAAGTTGGGACAAACGTATGTCGCATTGGGTAGAATGTCGCAACAAATTCAGGTTGCGACATTGTCGTTAATGTTGCGCGATGGTTGAATTTTGATTCACTGCCTGGGATCCAATATAGGTAGACTCGATTGCGTATGGATAAGTTTTTCAAAGCCAGAATGCATTCCCACACTAGCTTTGAGTTACAAGTGTAGTTATTAAGTGCCGCTTGGCTGTCAGAGAAAATACATATTTTTGCAAACCTATACTTTCTCCTCAGGCATAATAACACGCATTCTAATAGGGTAACGGTTGAATTTTGGACCCCTAGAGGACATTAGTTTGAATTTAAGTGAAAATCAAACAGATTCAGTCGGTATTTACACGTAATGATGATGTTGATATGTTTGTAAAAGCCTCCATTGACCGTTAAAAATACCCACAAGGTCGTTTCTGACTGAAAATTTGATGAAAATAACTGATTTTTGAAGCATCAGTTTTCACTGTTTTGGACACCCCAATATATTTTGGACCCTGTTCAGTATATATTTTGGACACCCAGTGTTTAAACTCGTTTGAAACTATTTTGGAAGAATTTGCCGCTTGAATATGCTGGATCACATCCCATTTACTTGATTGACAAAGGCTGATTAGACGAACTTTGCGAATTTAATGCGCTAGAATGATAAACGTTTTTGTTTACATCGGCAAGTTTCCTCAGCACCGCAATCTCTTTTTGTAAACATGAGGCGACACTCGCGCGGATGACGAGATTGGTAAAAATTAATTTCAAGGCAAATAAGGATATTTCCAGTAAGGAAATGATTGCTGCCCGTGCAGAGCAATCTTATTTAGCGAATGATTCTAAAAATGTTCGTCATCTCATCATTAAATCGGTGTAAGTTGTGATAATACGACCCAGGGGGTCCAAAATATATGGGGGTCCAAATTATATTGGTTACCCTATTGCATATATTTCCGCCTGAAATACTGTGGGCCACTGTCCTAAGTGGACAGAGATTTTTTTCTAGGGCCACGGTCTAAAAACTCGTCAATTGTTGCACTCTCAATGCGTTCCTTATGAGGTGTGCAACAATTGGCGAATTTTCAGGCCGTGCAACAATTGGCGATTTACTCTAATTCAAATCCAAATAATATTTATTCTGAACTGAATTCCAAAAAAGCTTCATAATGTCTGAGCACCCCCGTTTGTGCAGAGGGCCGAATTGATAGATCTCCATCCTGGATGATTTCCCGCCATCGCTTTGACCTGTGACCAGGTCAAATTTCTGTTGACTTGCTTTATTTCGTTGTTGAGGCTGCACCGCCACGAGTCTCTGGGTCAGCCTGTGATGTCCTGCTGGGTTCCAATCTAACGCTTAGGGTAAAAGGGTATCATGCGCGGCGCCGGGGTGAAAACCGGGGCAAAACGCCCCCCTTCATTTTTTACCGATTCAAGCGCTTATCACATGCGTGATCGATTACAAATCCTAAATATTGAAGAATAATTGCCATCAAGCTGGTCTGTTAGTTGATTGGTACCGAAAAGCAATAAAAATATCAAAAAGTCTGAAATCGAGGTTTTTGGCGTAATATTTTACCTCTTGTAAGCTGAGTTCATTGTAAACGAAGCTAGTTCTGTTCGCTTTTGTTATTTTGCAACTTTTATGCAGTTAAACACTTGTTAAAAGACCATCCTAGGATAAGCATGTGGTGGAATTGGGACAGTTTTATCACGGGGCTGGACGTTTTTCTTTTGATGGAGCGTATTGCCCCGTTTGTTTTGAAAAGGCAAATTTTGCAACATTTTCGAAAAACGTTTCAAAGCTTCCATAGTCGACCTCCAAAGGCAAAGTTTGCATACAACACTTCACTGACTTTAGAAACAACGATTTGCAGTGGACAATAGACGGAATTAGGCGCCAGTTTTTGATATATTGCCATTTCTGCTTAAGGGGGGCATATTTTACCTGTTTACCCTACTTGCAGATTTCGTTTCCGCCCCTGCCCTGCGTAGAGTGTGACCGACCCACCTCCACTTTCGCTCCCAAATTTTTGTCGCAATCGGATTTTGATCACATCGACGATGGAGCTCCACGTTGGAGATCCAATTGTAAAGCCACGATTTGATTCACAATCAATCGCACCTACCAGGATCTCGTCGATTACGATAAGGAACAGTAACAACGTATACTATCATCCTTGCCTCACTCCAGCAACGACCCGGATGGAATCGGACAGGACACATTTGTGCAGTACTCTGTACGAAAATGCCCTGTACAGTGCTTCAATGAGGCCGATGATTTTCTCAGGGACACCCTTGCGCCTGAGGGCTTTCCACATGTTTCCGTAATTATGTATAATGACCATTTTGTATGAAAGAAAAAAAAATTGTATGGACTAATGACCACTCAGGGTGGGGGGGACACGGCGTGTGTATGGGAAAAGTTTATAACAAAAAAATGGGCATCGTCAAAGTTTTCGCTATTCAAAAATAGAGGCTTTCAGCTTTCATTTGATGGGTCCCTCAAAAAAATCCACCGAGGGATCCCGAACAACTTTTTCAGAATACTGTTTTTCCCCATACAAAATGCACGGTTCCAAATTAATCCCTATTTCTACTTAACAAACATACCCAATTTTTGTATGAAAAAGTTCCCCCGATGGAATATTTCGATGTTGGGCTTGAATGAAAGCTGGTAGCGTCAACTTTCACGTAGCGTAAAAATTAGCGATGCCTATTTTTTTGTAATAAATTTGTTCTACCAGACACACCGTGGGGAGGTTGAAAGTCCCAAAAAAATGACCACGTGGTTTATGGACAGCCCCTTATGTGAAAACTCGAGCATGAAAACTGTATGACGATGTTTTGAGCAAAAATTGCATGTACATAATCATGGATGATGAAACGTATGTCAAATTGGACTACAAGGCACTTCCAGGGGCGCAGTTTTTCACTGTGAAGCATGGCACGGATGTTACGAATTAGGAGAAATCGATTCTTTGCGAAATAATTGGTGTTGGTTTGGCAAGCAATTTGTCAAAGTGGTATGAAATCGTCACCTTTCTTCACCGTCCCAAGTATGAACGTCGAAATATACCGGAAGAAATGTTTCCAGAAACTTATTCTGCCAGTCATCTGAAAGCACAAAGGTCCTACATTACTTTGGCCGGATTTGGCATCTTGCCACTACGCGCGTGACAACTTTGACAGGTATGAAGAAAATAATGTTCAATTTGTGGAAAAGGCAATGAATCCTCTAAATTGCCCGCAAATAAGGCCCGTTGAGAAATAGTTAACTTTGATGAAAGGGAAACTACGGAAAAAGGATAGAGGAGCAGAGGACGTCACAAAATTCAAGAAAAACGGGGTCAACGTAAGCAAAACCATCGTCGGAACGGTTGTCCAAAACCTTCTGAAGAACGCCAAGAAGAAAGTGCGAGAGGTGGCAAGATCCACGAAAAATTAAATATACAATCATGGGCTTTTCTGATGGTCAATAAACAATGTAATTGAATTTAATTTACAAAATAAATAAAACATTTTTAAATACAGCAATTTTCAGGTGTACTCATAATTAACGATACAGCCCTTATCGCATACAGTCAGGTCGCCCTTTTTGGGTACCTTTACTAAGACGCCCTGCATCCAGTCGGCCGGAAATGTCGCGGTTTCTCATATGTTGCAGAATAGTTGTGCGGATACTACGGGGTCAGCTTTGAGCATCTCAGCTGATATGCGATCGATTCCTGGGACTCTGTTCGATTTCATGCTACGGATGGCTGTTTCTATCTCCTGCACTGATGGAGCTTCGGTGTAGACACGGGTAATGCGTCGAACCCTTGGCGGATCATGCTGAGTTGTTGATGGCGTGGCCGACACTTGAAAAAGGTTTCCAAAGTGCTCGACCCAGCGTTTCAACTGGTCAGCCGGGTCGGTCAATAACTGTCCAGACGTGTCTTTCACGGGCATCGTGGCATTCATCTTGGTCCCACCAAGGCGACGTGAGACATCGTAGAGGAAACGAATGTCGCCTGTGTTTGCGGCTTTCTTGGCTTTCTCGCCTTCGTCGTCTAGGGAGTCCGCTCACGCTCTTTTATCCCGTCGTGTTTCGCTCGCTCCATCGCGGCTTTGGCGTTCGTTCGCTACTCTCACCCACTCTCACGTCCACCCAAATTATTCTCGCCGGTGGCGATGAAGGCGTTCTTGATGGCGTTCCATTGATTTTCTACGCTTCCACTTTCTGGAATATTCGCATCACGGTTCTCTAGCTCCTCGGCGAAGGACGTTTTCACCGCAGCGTCTTTCAGTCGGCGTGTGCTGAACCGGCGCCCGATTTTCTCCTCCTGTCGATGGATCCTTGCAATGCGCAGCCGGATCTCGCCGATTAAGAGATGATGGTCGGACGCATCGCTCCTGGTAGGTGCGATTGACCGTGAACCAAATCGTGGATTGTTGTGGCAGCCCATTACCATGGAGCACCTAGATGACTTCGAACTGGCTGATGACGTTGCTCTCCTAGCTCAACGGCGCTCTGATATGCAGAGCAAGCTCGATACAGTGGCGTAGCTAGAGTTTTTGGGGCCCGGTGCGAAAACAGATTCGGGGGCCCTCAAATATATAGTGAAAATTATGTCACGTTGATCATATGGAAATAAAACTACTGCTTTTTCTATGTTGAACTTACAGGTTTATGGCATGGTTTATTTCGAGCTAATTAAACAGGTTTTGTTTACTCATTAGAAGTTTGCTTTTCGAGATTTTCTCTTTGCAAAATCTGAAATAACAGAATCGACATCGATTAAAGCAGCAATATTGCGTTCGATTATCTCAGATTACTCATTGTAGACCTTAAGTAATTTTTAATCAATTTTAGTTTCGAAAAGCTTCTCTCGCAAGTCGCTATGCTGACTCCAATTGTCAAAAAGATACGAAGACCAAGTTCTATGTTCGGTACTGTGTCGATTGATTTGTATCGGTGAATGAAAGTGAGAAGTTCGAGTGATCCACCTTGACAATCTCTGAATTATCTTCTGAAACCGCTACAAAATTTAGGTGCCGCTTTCTTTCCAGATCAAATTCTCCTCGGTCAATCTCTTCCGGAGCGTTACTAAGGTCCACTTCCACCGCTGGATTCAGAAGAATTGAAGGTGTTAAGAAGGCGAATCTTTTAGATAATTCCTGTATCTGTTCGAATCTCGTATCGATTTCCTGGATGATTCTATCCAGACATGAAGCCATTTCCCTTCTTATTTCTGTTGTGTGATCGAGACCAGCGTCTTCGCATTCCTCACCCGGCATTCTTTTCTTGCTACAATTACGCTGTCGAGGTTTTGGATTGATTTCCAGCTCGTTACACGTCTTCTCCATGAACCTCATACCGCCTTCGACCAGCTTGTCCCGATTGTCTTTTAAATTTTTCAGTAACACCATCAGCTTTTGGGCACAATTCTGAACGTTAAGTCCTTTTTACTGCATATAGCTTTGTGTATCGTTAATTTCTGCCAAAATTGGAGCCCAGAACCCAAGAAAGGCGATGAACGTAGACGATCGAACAGCAGTCCTGCATCAGATCTTGTAGTAATGTTTTCATCATCATCCGTCAATTCTTCCAAAGCATCCAAGATCTGTCGGAAGTGCCCCATTACTGTTTTCACAGCATCACCCCTGGCACTCCAGCGCGTATCGATGACCCGTTTCAGAGAGGCTCCCGTTGCAGAAATCAGTTTATCCCAGCGATGCGTTGATGTAGAAAAACAACTGTACAAACGTTCGAGGGTCCCAAAAAAAGTAACTGAGTGAATTTCAGTATGCGCTGCATGAATGCCGGCTAAGTTCAAACTATGGTTTGCGCATGCAACGAACGTGGCTTTCGGATTAATTTCGGAAATGCGCTTTTGAACTCCAGTGTACTTTCCGCTTATGACTGCAGCGTTGTCATAGCCTTGGCCTCTGCAGTCCATAATGTCCAATCCATCGCTTTTTAGTTTGTCCAGAATCATTTGTGTGATTCTATCATGCTTATCCTTCGTGTCGATGAAGTCTATAAACGAATTCTGAACAGTCACCGATGAACCTTCTACTTCCACATACCTGATAACTTGCGATGTTTGGTCGATGTGCGAAAGATCGGGGGTTCTGTCAAAAATTATAGCAAAATATTTTGCTTTCTTCACTTTTGAAACTATCTTGTTCCTTACCTGGCTTCCGAGGAGTTGAATGAATTCCGTATAATTTGGCCCAGTTTCTGCATGTTGGTGAATAGCGTTATCACATGGGTAACTTTCCTCTGATCCGGTTATCAGAGTTTCGGTTTCAGAGTCAGTAAGAGGACTATCTGGTGATCTGTTGAGCTCAGTAATTTCTTGTTCGGCGGCTTTTGGTTCTTCGGATTGAGTGATATCTTGATTGCCTTTGGCAACCGTTCTAGTTGTTGAATGGTAACCAACATGTTGAGATTCAGTTTCTGCCGCCGCTGGTTGAAGGGGCCTGGTTTCTTGATCTCTGGAATTCCCCAGTTTGAGAAACTTGTGCAAAGAACCTTGATTTCGTTTAATATCTTCATCCCTGTCTTCGACGCATTAATGACTAATCCGATTCGTCTGGCTTCACTCTTTAGTTGGATGTACGTTTCCGCCATCATCGTCTCAAATTTACGAGCAATAATATCAATATCATCAGCGAAACCAAGCAGCTCAACGGACTTCGTGAAAATTGCTCCACTCGTGTTTATCCCCACTCTCCTAATTACACCCTCTAAAGCAATGTTGAACAGCAAGCACGAAAGACCATTCCCTTGCCATAACCCTCTGCGAGATTCGAAGGGACTCGAGAGTGTCCCTGATACTCAAACTACGCACATCACTCGATCCATCGTCGCCTTGATCAACCGTGTCAGTTTATCCGGGAATCCGTATTCGTGCATAATCTGCCATAGCTGTTCTCGATCGATTGTATCATACGACGATTTGAAATCGATGAACAAGTGATGTGTGGGCACGTTGTATTCGCGGCATTTCTGCAACATCTGGCGGATGGCGAACATCTGGTCCGTTGTAGTGCGTTCACCCATGAATCCAGCCTGGTATTGCCCCACGAACTCTCTTGTAATCGGTGACAGACGGCGGCATAAAATTTGGGAGAGTACCTTGTAGGCAGCGCTCAGTAGTGTGATCTCGCGGTAGTTCCTGCAATCCAACTTGTCGCCCTTTTTGTAGATGGGACACACGATACCTTCCATCCATTCCTCCGGTAATACTTCCTCCTCCCAAGTCTTGGTAATGACCCAGTGTAGTGCTCTCACCAGTGCTTCTCCACCGTATTTTAGAAGCTCGCTTGGTAGTTGATCTGCCCCAGCGGCTTTGTTGTTTTTCAACCGGCCAACCTCCTCCTCAATCTCTTGGAGGTCAGAGGCCGGAAGTCTTTCGTCCTGTGCCCATACCCCTTAATCTGTTACCAGTTCGGTTACCAGCCTTCGGTACTTGCAACGTCGCCATTGAGGTGCTCATCGTAATGCTGCCGCCACCTGTCGACCACCTCACGCTCGCTCGTGAGAATATTCCCGTAATTATCTCGGCACATGTCGGCTTGTGGCACGAAGCCTCTGCGCGAGCGGTTCAGCTTCTCGTAGAACTTTCGTGTGTCCTTAGCGCGCCTGTTTGTAACGTGCCTCATTCGCTCTCGTACGATGTTGCAGCATTCTCGCCCATGCTGCATTCTTCTCGTTTTTCAACTGTTCACATTCGCCGTCGTACCAGTCGTTTCTGTGATTCGGAGTCGCGAAACCTAGTGCTGTAGCCGAGGTACTACCTATGGCGGATCGAATGTCCCTCCAGTCATCTTCAAGTGGAGCTGCGCCAAGCTGCTCTTCCGTTGGTAGGGCCACTGCTAACTGCTGCGCGTAGTCTTGAGCCACTTCTACGTTACGCAGCTGCTCGATGTTGAGCCGCGGCGTTCGACTTCGACGCGTGGTGATAACTGTCGAAAGTTTTGAGCGCATGCATACAGCTACTAAGTAGTGATCCGAATCTATATTCACACTGTGGTATGTGCGGACATTGGTTATATCCGAGAAGAATTTACCGTCGATTAGAACGTGGTCGATTTGGTTTTCTGTTTGATGGACGGGTGATCTCCAGGTGGCTTTGTGGATATGTTTGCGGGGAAAGAAGGTGCATCGGACTACCATACCACGGGAGGCTCCAAAGTTTACGCATCGCTGGCCGTTATCATTCGATACGGCGTGCAGGCTGTTTCGCCCGATTACCGGTCTGTACATTTCCTCCCTTCCTACCTGCGCGTTCATGTCGCCGACAACGATTTTCACGTCACGCGGCGAGCAACCATCGTATGTTTGCTCTAACTGCGCATAGAACGCTTCTTTCTCGTCATCAGGTCTCCCTTCGTGTGGGTAGTGGACGTTGATGATGCTGTAGTTGAAGAAACGGCCCTTAACTCTTAACATGCACATCCTTGCGTTGATCGGCTGCCACCCGATCACACGTTGTCGCATCTTGCCCAACACTATAAATCCTGTTCCCAGTTCATTAGTGGTGCCACAGCTTTGGTAGAACACTTTCTGACCAGTCCAACAAAGTTCCTGCAACGCCACGATGTCAAAGTTGCGGGGATGTAGTTCGTCGTAGATTATCCTGTCGCATTCTGCGAAACCTAGTGACTTGCAATTCCATGTGCCAAGTTTGCAATCGTAGTCCTTATTTCATCGCGTGGGTCTTTGCCGATTGTATCGAGTCGTATTTTCTCCTATGTTATTCGCAATGGGGATTTTTACGGGTGGCTTATTGGGCCTACGCCAACACTCCTGTCTCGCCGGAGGGCCATCGTGCCAGTTCTGTTCAACGTCCCAACCAACACTAGGACGACCACACTGATGGGGCTACCACCTTGGATCTAGCTGGGCGTGGTGCAGCGTTTCTTATTCAGCCGCTGGATACCAGAACGGACGCTGTTTGAGCCGCACCTCCTTGGTGAACAGACGCTCGGGTCGTACCTCCTCAATCTAGCTGAAGTCAGAAGGACAACAGTACCCAGCTAAGCACACAACTCTTAGCTGGCGGTCTTTGTCATCGATTGACCCGTGAAAGCATGAGGTAGAAACTTCTGAGGATCCCGGTTCTCTTTATCGATTCACCGTTTTCCAGCCTAAGTCTAGATGATGGCCGAATACAATTGTAATAAGACCATAAGTTTTTTCCGTCCAATTCTATTTCTCAATAATAATTGTTGTTGAATCCTTTTTTCTGGAAAAGTAATTCTTCCTAATTTGTGCGTTGATGCTAATAAAAGCTCACTATTCAATTGCAGTAATTTGACCCAACACTTATTGATGTTTACAATCCAATATGATTGGTCTCAAGTAAAAGCATCCATCATGATTCGCGAGAATCTCCTAATCACGTCCATTGTGGTTGATGTTCGCCAAGTCAGAAATATCTCCTGCCGCGTCCCGAATTGCCATCGTAGGAAGTTGTGGTTCAACCGATTCGACCCTGCAGCCGGGATTTCACCTGACTGGGTTATGAACTTTCCATTCGTGCGGTTTATAAATGGCAGAAAGCGGCCATCCTGCATAAGTTGGCTCATGGCGTCGTCGCTGAAGCACTCAACTGATGACTCTGCCTCTAGGGGACTGTCCACGAGTTACGTGGTCCTACATGAAATTGAATACGGAGTCTGACATAAGACCATGGAATATTAGAATTAAGAAGACAACGTATTTTACGGACGACTCCCAATCACATGCCAAAAATGACAATAACGGGCCGACGATAATCTCCATCGCTTTTCCCGAGCAGTCTCATTTTTCTCTATAAAAGGTATTTAAGTTTTATGAGTATTATCATCGTCGTATGCCTCTTTCGGCTCCAATCCTGGGAAAAAGGTGTTGGCGTTCACCGCCAGGAATACCGTCTGGAAGCGGGAAGGCAAAACTTGAAAGCACAGCGACCACTCTACCAGATGAAAAGGTTTCACGGAGCGATTATCGCTGCACAGGAGGGTAGTGACGAATTTACACTTTTTCGCTTCGTGCATTCAAATTGGCGCTTTATAACGTCTGCGTTGTGCATTTTCTAGCCGTTGAATTTGAGAGCCCTCGGAACGATGATTTCTAGGCAAGTAGTGAAAGTATCTGTTGAACATTTTTCCGAAACGCTGGTAATTTCGCTCTCTTGTTAATCAACTACAAAATGGCGAGTATTCTTGAAGCGAGAAGTGAAGCAGCGTAATTATAGAACCTCATTGAAACGTCATTTTATCCAGAATGAAAAGGACTTCATTTGAACAAGTGTGACACACAATACTTTGATTTACAGTGCACAAAGCTCTTTCAGGCAGTGTTGCGTTGAGTTGGTTATGCGAAATATTTCTCGTCCAATTTACGTTAACATATGTATGCTTCTGACACTTCAGTTATTGGTTCAATCAGTGGCATGGCATCCACAGAAGTAATGCATCCAACCACGGCCGATTCATAATAATGCAATGCAATTATACATAAACGAGGCTCAAACCACACAAGTAAACAATTAACGCCAGGGTAGACCGCAACAATCCATTGCATCAAAACCATCCTAAACGACGACGGTGGTGGCTTAATTTTGATAAGCCGCAAATCGTTCTCCATTGGAATCACAACAGCACTCATTTCAGGGGGAGAACGTTATCACCCTGGTTCCGTGTGGGTGTGACTGTGTGAGAATGTGTGTTTGTGTGGCTCAATTTTGTGCACCGGAATCGAGGTTGTTTGAAGCATGTACGACCTTTGAATCGTACAATAAACCCGACTCCTAAATGTAGGAACGTAGCGGAACCGTAGCAGCGGCGATGTTTGCGAACGAAGGTCTGATTTAGCGCTATTTAACCGGTCGAGAACCAAAAGTGTGCTCTCTTCCGCTCCTTCGTGTTTTTCCTGGTTCACACTAAGGGTGTGTGATACTTGTAGCCAGGGATGGCATGCTCCTCAGTGTATGTGCAAGTGTGAGCGGTTTTAATATGAAAATGAGCTGCACTGTGCACATTTTGCGCAATGCCATCTCTGCTTGTAGCTTAAGTTCTGTTGTAACGGAATTCTATTTAGCGCCTAGCATGGAGCTACTGCCTCCTAGATTGTAGCTAGATGAATATGCTGAGCGATCGTAAACACTCTCGCCGATCGAACATAATCGTCTGTGCTTGTTCTCGAATCTACGAATTTTACCTAAGTCCAAAAAACGGTTCCGAGGTAGACATAAAGTAGATAAGATGGTTTGGCGTCAACGAATGTGGAAGAGTGATTTCGAATACTCGGTAGTTCCTCAAACCTTTTCGAGAGAACTGATCGACGACATACTACTGAAAAGTTGTCTTTAACGGTACGGAATACCCTATCCTATCTTCCGTCCATGCGCGGTTAGCGATGAGGTTTAACCCTTTGGTGACGGATGGGTCGTATCCCAAGCAACCAAAAGTTCGGATTCCACTTGAAGAACGAACTCAGAAGTTCAAATTTGGTTCAATTTCGGTTTCGTTGAACTTGATTCTCCAAAAAGTTACTCATGTATTGCTTATGAACTTGGAAGTACATATACAAGCTTTTGACTTCTCTTCAAAACGACATTAAAGTCGAGAAAAAGTTCAGAAAAAAACTTACTTTGAACTTTAAGGCAGAGTTCAACCAAATTTTAACCGAACTTATGTTGAACTTTTGCGTGCCACCAAAGTTCAAATACAGTTTAAATGGACATATAACAACAACTTGAAATGCTCCGTTCCGAACTTGTTTTGAACTTGTTTCGAACTTATTACTCAAAGTTCTGATAAATATTATCTGTGCCAAAAGTGAACTTCATATGAACTTCGGAGACAGCGGAGCTCGGAAGAAGTTCACATTCAATCAACCCTCTAATACCCAACCCCGCCTATAGTTTGAGCACTTTTGTAATTTTTGTTTCGCGGAAAATCAAAATTTTTATATTTTTGGCTGATATTTAGGACTGTTTTGTATATCTCAAAATGGTTGTTGGTGTATTTTAAAACGCATTTACATTTTTTAAAAATCATTGAAAAATTGATGTTTTAGACAGCTTCTAGAAGTCATTGTTTATTTTATATTGAATCGCTACAAATAACATATTTTTAATTTTTCCCAAATCATACTATCCTAGTTTTACAGTTTAAGGGAATCGAATACACTCTAAAATTATTTTCCTCAAAATTACACGGAAAATAAAATTTTGTATGAAAAAAAATAAAAATAAAAATATTTCAACAATAAACATAAAATCTCAAAATGTTTTCATCTCAAAAAATCCGTAACCCAAATAGGCTTCCAGGAAAAATATAAAACTGTGGGAATGTTCAAAAATAAAAATTAGAAAAATCAAAAACTGAAATTCACGAAATCGAGAATTAAAAAGAATCATCTTCCAAAACATGTTTAAATCGATTTTAGATGACGAAAAATGATATTAAGATCAAAATCAAAAATTTGGGTATTAGAGCCCAAGTAACACAACATGTTATATAATGGTTTAAAATTCACTTTTCGTAAAAAATGAAGTGTATTTTTCTTGCATTATTAACATAATTTTGAACACTTATATAATCAAAACAGCGCAAAAAATGGCGGCTTATAAAACATCTTACAAGAATTATAAGATGTATCCCAGTACATTTATAATACTAAACTTAATGCTCAAAGCAAATTCCATTCACATCCCAAATATATTTCAAGCTGCCAGTCGATGATAATACTTGCAAAATACTTATATAATACGATCTCATTTAAACGTTTGAATGAAACATTTTCTTCCGTCATATAACTAGCAGAAAACACTTTTAAAACACATCAATTACATAGGTTGGAAATTGGCTTTTTAAAAGTCAAATAACTGACAGAAAACATTTATAATACATACAACATTAAAATACTGTATGTAAACATCAGCAACAGGCCAAGAAAAAAAAACAAAATATATTTCATTCAAAAATACATTTTTCCATAACAAGCTCAAAAAAAAAACAAATGGCACTCGTGAATGTGATGAAGTCGGTGATTATAAAGTATTCGGATAAATTATTAGGACACATGTTATTCCCACTTTCGAGGGGCACTTATTATACATGCGCTTCAAGATTTTTGGTGAAATACATGATTTTACTCATCCATATTGCAAGCGCTTCTCAATATATTTAAAAATCTAAACAAAAATCAACCAAATTTTGCTGCTACGGCTGACTTTTTTCAATCCACGCGAAGAATCAACATGGCAGATTTTCAATGTAGATTAAAGTTCCGCCCAAAAAAATTTTAATAACTATGTAATGTTTAATAATGCTTGTTGTAATTATTATTATTTATGATGCGGCTGAGATTAGAGTATGCTAAGCTGGACAAATAGCAGTTTTTAGAATAAGCAGCAAATTTGAGGGAAATGAAGTATAAATTTGTTGCATGTTCAAAATTGTGATTGCATACTTTTGCTAGGCAGTGTAACGTGAAAAATTATTCTTTGATTAAAATTGGAAATAAGTTAGATTTACGTTACGAATACGTATTCAAAACATCTTTTACTGAAGATTATGGAAGATATTGTAAAAACTAATATAAGACGTTTTGGTAACACATTTTTAACAAACAAAATTGGTAAGCTATAATAATGCGCTGCGACAGTAATTGAATCACAGAAATAACTAAATTACAACTTGTTTTCAGCCGAGTTCAATCTGTCAAAACATAAAAGTAAATATTGTCATAAGCAGTCGCACTTCACGCACTGATGCTAGTCCAGAAACTTGATCAATTTGAAATATTATAATATCTGCACAGTGCACATTGACATCAGAATAATATCGGCCGCCTGCGGATTGCGAACAATTTAAGCTGCCGCCGAATGGAATTCCGAAGGAAGCTTCGCGACGCCCAGGAAGGTTCTCGAGCAGCTGCTATTGGGCCGCAATAGGTCTTCTCCCTGAGTATATGACGTGTTGCGATGCCTAATGCACCGCCAACTTAGTTGGCCTGGTACTATCTCTGGGAATTGGCCTTGGCATGTTGGCCAACGTGAAGCATCCTCTCATTATCGTCCTCGTCGGGGCTACTTCTGATTGCCGCCGACCATACCGGGCATGAAGGCTCCGTAGTAGTTTTCTTGCAAACCGGTAGCAATGTGTGATGATAAGGAAGTAGTGCCAAACAAACTGTAATTCCATTATACGTATCAACGAAATTACTTATTGTTTTGAACTACAAATAACTCATACTGCGAACCGGCGAATGATGGAAAATGATACCATTATTTTAATGGATTTTATGTGTTGTTTTTTATGATCCGTGAAAATGCCGTAAAACTATCGATAACTAAGTGTGCAGTAGCTGAATTGAACGTAGCATATTCAACAATGCAAAACTGCAAATCATTCAGGTTGTGATGAAATGTGCTCAGTAGAACGATGTCAAAGAATGTAAACATTATTGCTTTGATTATTGGTTAGCTGAATGCTTCAGTAGTGTTATATTCTGGTGAAATCTATATATTTTGAGCATGATAAAGCTGATGGTACTTGTTTTGCTGTTTGTCATCGTCTAACATAATTAGAGTCAAATAATAACACAAGATGTTTGTAGATACGCTAAAAGTACAGTTATAAAACATCTCTTGAATATTCAATTTCTAAAAGATGTTTTCTGTGTTACTTGGGAGGGTTAAATCACTCGGCCGGCAATCAAGCTCAGCAGCCACAGCTTGTGTTAATTTCACAAGTACACTTTGTTTCAATATTATATTTCAACGTACTTACTTGAAATCCACGCAAAGCATCCGTATTTTGTGGCTCAAAGGCTGCCCTCTCAGCGAGCAACTGCTCCACCCAGTGTTCCACCGGAGTTTTTTTTCGGCTACGGCAAAAGTCTTCCAGTTTTGCTGGATGTTTTCCATCCCGTTTCACTGGTCGCGCTATCGCACCGGTGATCGACGCGATCGTAGTCACTGAAAACTTATAATCTTTTCCGAATCACCGACACTGACACTAATTTAATGCTTTGCACTTGCCTAAACTGCGAACCAAAACAAACTGAAAATGTCAAACTGTGTAAGTTCACAAGAAGTTCCACGTAAACTTCTTCCGAACTTTCGGCTTCAAAAAGTATGTCTCGCAGAGTATTCCAAGTTCAGAGAAAGTTCACATGCGAACCTGATAGAGCACTAATAAATGATATCAGCACATTGAGTAAAATCCCTCAGTACTTAACAACCCAAACATGGAGTAGTGGTTAGGCACCGGCTTTCAATGATGAGAACCCGAGTTCGATTCTCAGTAAGTAAAAAAACATCTTCTTCTTCTTCTTTGTGGCTCTACGTCCCCATTGGGACTTGGCCTGCCTCACTTCAACTTAGTGTTCTTTGAGCACTTCCACAGTTATTAATTGAAGAGCTTCCATTGCCTGGCATTGCAAGAATTTGTATATTGTGAGGCAAGTACAATGATACATTATGCCCAGGGAGTCGAGAAAATTTTCCCGACTGGAACGGGAATCGAACCCGCCGTCTCCGGATTGGCGATAGCCTTAACCACTAGGCTAACTGGAGACCCCAAAAATGTATTTCAATGTATAAGTCAATTTGGATTCCACATATGCTAATGTCTCTCAACAAAAAATACTTTTGAGGACTAAGCGCATGTTTTTCATTTTAACGAAGTTTATTTTTAAGCTGAATAGCGTTCCTTTCAGCGGCACAAGTGTACTTTTAGAGAACTCAAGTTCGGTTAACTACTTAAAAAGTGAGCTGTATACAACGCTATTCATCTTCCTTCGAATAGCTGATTAAGCCCAAACATGCTGTTTTATCCGAACTTTTGGTTGCTTGGGATGTGCCCAGCCGAGAAAATCGACCATCACAAACGTGTTCTAGATTAGCGAGGTTGCATCCAGATAGGTGGAAATGCGGTCTCCAAAGAATTAAAGGCGCATTCGATTTTGGAGTCAGCAAACTTCTTCATTAAACCTCGAGTGATCGCGCTGTTGTATTTTGTACAATACGCCGAAAAAATCTTGCCTTTTGTACTAAGCGCTAGCGATCGGACAACGGTACCCCTTTGATTTAACGCGTGTCGCTGTCCAATCACTCTTGCACATTTTGAACGTCTTGCCACGCCCAAACCTGTGAACGAAAACATTTTGTACTTGTATACGTAAAATTCAGCATATAAGTAGTTCCGTGTCAAAAATTGAGCTCAATCCATTAACGCAAACCAAAGTTACAGCATCCCAAACTTGGCCATTTTGTATGAAAATCGTCGTTTGTCCGATCAAGTATGCACCACAGTGTACGTTGACATATCAAAGTGAAACGAATTGTACTTGTACAATTTACGCAAGCTGTGGCCACTGAGGTGGATTGCCGAGCGATATAATTGAATGAGAACTTCCCCCGGGCTCCACTTTATCCAAAATTCAAGTTAAGTTCACTTTTGGTACGATTGTTATTTATCCGAACTTTAAGTTATAGTATTGAAACAACTTCGGAACAGGACATTCCAAGTTGTTGTCCAACTGAACTATATTTGAACTTTAGAGGCACGCAAAAGTTCAACATGAGTTTGGTAAACATTTGATTGAACTCTGTTCTATAAGTTCAAAATAAGTTATTTCTGAACTTGTTTTGGACTAGGTCGTCAGGAAGTGAAATTAAAAGCTTGTATTGTACATAAGCTATAAATGTATAACTTTTTGGAGAAACAAGTTGAACAAAACCAGAATTGAACCTAACTTGAACTTCTGATTTCGCTTTTCAAGTGAAATTCGAACTTTTGGTTGTTCTATCTTGAAGATTGGGTAAATAATCTTTTCCATCCACTTCTCCGGTAGCTGTTTGGTTGCCCAGTTCCTGATTATCAACCGGTTCAGAAAGATGGCCATCTTTCTGCACGCATAAAAATCCGTTCCAGAAATCGTCCACAATCAGTCACGATCTCTGGAACAAGCTAGATTTCCATTTACGATTATACACCATGAACTAAAATCACAATAACATGAAGTTTGTTCCACGGTACAAACGTAACGCCTGCGATCTACGATTCCTTTCACAAAAATGGGAACCTAGTTTATGGCAGGAGGAATTCTGTTCACAGAAACAGGAACCCAAATCACGGTACTTGGAACTTAATTCATGGTGTGCATAAACCACTCTGCAGAGATGAACAAAATTCGTATAATCGTGAAATTCGTATAATCGTGAAATTCGATCAGGATAGATATAGCAGCGGGAACGCTGTTTACGGCTTCGTTCTTATATTTATAAGCAACCACGGGAACCAGAATTTCGGTTCATTTTATCCGTGACTTCACTTTTCACTTTCAATTGGGAAAAACTTACGTGTTTTTAAAATAATGCTGACTGTTTCCTCGCAACAGTAAATAATTCGTGCACCATCCGGGGCATCACGAAGCAGCAGCGGTGCGCCGCGGTGCTCCTGTTGTCTTCGTACTTATGTACACACTAAACGCTTTCAGCAATATTTTGCTGAATTTTGCCGAGCTGAAGGGTCCAGCAAAATTTTTTGCTTAACTTTCAGCAAAGTTTGCTGAATTTCAGCAAAACTTTACTGTTGATCAGCAGAGTTTACTGAATAAATCAGCAAAATTTTGCTGAATTTCAGTAAAACTTTTGCTGAAGCCTTCAGCTCGGCAAAATTCAGCAAAATTTTGCTGAAACCCTCAATCGATTTTTAGTGTGTAAGTTGTGTGCTGACACGTTGATTTCTGGGAAAATAATCTGCTTCGGAACAGCAAATGACACTTTTTAGCATGTCACTTGTAATCTATGGCGTTCGTTTTTCACAAAACAATAACATTTATAATGAAACCAATATTCTGCAACTAGAAATATATGGCACTTGTGATGACTACCGTAAGCGAGAGCGTTATCGATTATGACAGCGCGCGTGAATGAAATTCGCATATTTGAGAACTGATTCCTGAATTCAATTTTGAGGTTTCTCGATATTGTGATTTGAGTTCCTGTTTTTGGATGCGTTACTAAATAAACTACGAGACTGAGAAGGCGTGAATTGTGTTTCTATTTTTCAGATGAGTTATCACGAATGCTGGTTACGTGAGTCACGTTTATGAGATCTATGTCATGATTGTGATCGACTGTCCGTTCCATCATCCATGATTTTTTGTTCAGGAATATCGGAACGGATTTTTTTGCGTGTGGACCAATCTTGATGAGTTCAGCTGCGATACCATCCTTACCAGCTACTTTGTTGGTTTTAGGCTGATGAATAAAATTTTTAATTTCTTTCAGCGTAAAATTTGCTGCATTGCTGTTCTCTTCGAAAGGCGAAGCGTAGCCTTTTCCACCGTTGTTGCCGTGGTCTCCCGTGCCTACACACCAATTTTTTTTCGCTGGAAATCAGCAAACTTTTGCTGAATTTTGCCGAGCTGAAATTACAGCAAACGGTTCAGTAAAAAAAACTACTGAAATTTTCAGCAATATCAAATGTCATCGTGTCTGTCAAAGGTTTGCTGAACAAATCAGCAAACCCTTGCAAATTGCTGAAATTTCAGTTAAGTCGACCGGCGTGAGGTTTGGCAGCAATATTTTGAAATTTCCGTCTTTTATTGTTTTTAAATTAGTTCATGAAGTAAATGATTCAGTGTGCAAATGTTTTTAGATTTCCAAATTTTATTTTGCTTAACGTTCATCGCGGACACTGCAAATATTACATTTGACATCACATTATTTCCTGAGCTTATAACTACGGGGCTGTCCATAAACCACGTGGTCATGAGGGGGGGGGGGGGGGGGGGTCGGCCAATGACCATTTTGTATGGACAAAGAAAAAATTTTGTATGGACTAATGACCACGCGGGGGGGGGGGGGGTTTGAAAAGTCCCAAAAAATGACCACGTGGTTTATGGACAGCCCCTACACAGTCCATAGAAGCCTTTAGAATCTTCAAACATTCCTCGAACGTCCTCAAATGAGCGATTTCTCCTGAGCTTGTAGATATCTGTTGTCGGGAGGAAACATTGATTCGCATTACAATACAGAACACCGTTCGTAATTTAAGACACCTACCTTGTATCCGAAGATGTGCAAAATACAGTGATAGACATTCGTTTAGCCGAGACCAAAAAAAGCGTCAGAAAACTCATACAAAAGATTTTATGATAAAACTTTTTTATCGTAGTGATAGTATATCTAGTACTGTTTTATAAAAATGTGATACATCTCACTAACATATACACTGAAACAAAAACGAGGGTAAAACCCCTTAAAATGTCATTTTTTGCCTAGACATTCGTTTAGCCGAGGTAAATGAAAAATTGGTTTTCAATAGATTTTTTGCAAATTCGTGAGTATATTTCGAGGATATACTCCAAGGCATTTAGTTTATGACGTGTTAGCAAGATAATTGACCTTAAAAGTTTGTTTATTTGTGAAATTCAGAGAAATATTATTAAAAAAATGTCCCGATAAGGAGAAGCGACGATAAACAAATTTATTTAAGAAAAATGATTTCTGTAAACACTCAAACGCAAGCTAGATTAGCAGTTTTGAAAATATGGCACAGAATTATTGTTAGAAATATTCAAATTATTGCATAAAATTTAATGAAAAAAATAAGTATATTGGTTTTTGGTTGGTTAAACTTTAAAATGGGATTGATAAAAGCTAAAATAAATAGTTCTGCATTGAAATTAAGACGTACCCTAATGCCTGAGGAGTATACCTGTTTGATACTAGCATTACTAAATGAGTTAGAAGACTGCAAAGTGAAAGAACTGCAAGAAGTGTCCGATTTTTTGTACCCTGTTTATTTAAAAGCATATGCTCATACAAAAATGCAAAATATGGTCAAACAATTGCCTTATTTCATTCAATCTGAAGAAATATATTATAAATGAGTCTTAGTTGTGAACCACATTCATCTTTAACATGATTTATT